>NC_064821.1:176869848-177494848 GCF_024166365.1 Elephas maximus indicus
TTATACATATCATACATTAGGGCAGAAATTTCAAACATGTAGTTTCTGTGAACTTTTATTCTACTCTATATCTTTAATAAAACTTCATTGCTGTAAAATTATTTTTGAGAAATGAAGCTGTTACTCCTTTTTTTCTATTGCTAGGGTCTAGTCAATATTAGTTGAATGTTGTATAATTTTCTAGTACAAAGGAATCAAAAGCAAGGCATCTGCCTGGATGAAAAGATAAGTATATATATTAGAATTCCTTCTTTTGGTTAATGCTTGAATATTTTACTAGTGTTTACCAGACCCTTTGAAATATACACATAATCAATTTAAAAATATTTCACTTCATTAATTAAAGGTAACAGTTTGAAATTTCATTTGGATGAAATATTTATATGATTGACCTACTGGATAAGTGAGTTTAATATGTGCTTAATATCTGCAAAGTTTCTTCATTATAGTTTGTATTTAAGGGAAAAGAAATACATAAAATAGGCAGATTATATACTTACCTCTCTGTATATTTTTTCAAAAGGTAATAATAGAGACAAATCTGATTTGAGGCTATTATATTATAAGCAGATGAAAGACCCATATCTCTTGACTTATAAATTAAGCAAATACCATGGATTTTAAGCATACTTGTTTTAGTAGCCAAACATGTATCTGTGAAAAGAAAGGAATACAGTGTAGTGAGAAGCAATATTATAAAGTTGTTAAAAGGGCTGTCAGATCATCCGTGTTTTTTCAATGGAACTAAGCAAAGTATAGCATTGTGTCATAGTTGTTTTGACAGGACTACAGTAACATGGAAGATGTTTTGAAAAAGCTCTTTCAATAGTATAAAATACAGTACTTTATTACCAAATAGTCAGTGCAATAGGCATCTCTGATACATTGTCCCTGAAACTTGCCCTCCCCTCCTGAATTTTAATTGATATAAAGAGCCTGGGAAAGCGGGTTATAACACACACACACATATATATATATACACAAACATTTCTATATATATTTGCATATATATTGCATAGTGGTTAAGAGCTCTGCTGCTAACCAAAAGGTTGAATCCACCAGCTGCTCCTTGGAAACCCTATGGAGCAGTTCTACTACATCCTACAGGGTCACTGTGAGTTGGAATCAACATTATGGCAACGAGTTTTGTATATGTATATACACACACACACACACACACAGAGTCATATATCCCCTTAACATCAACAGCACATTCTGAGAAATAGTATATTATGTGATCTGGATGTTGCATGAACACCATAATATAGATGAAAGTCCTTTTAGGCATTTGTCCATTAAAAAAAAAAAAAAAAAACTACAGGGACAAATAACCTCTCTCTACAATTAGTTTATCTAAGGTTTCAACAAATTGTTCTGCTGCCTTTGCATTAACACTCACAGACCCACCACTCACTCCCACATTATGCAGCGAAAAATGCTGTTATCACCTAGAGCTAGCACGAAACTCAAAATTGTAGTCTGGCTGCTTTTTCTTTAAACATTTGGTACCAGGCTCATGCCTTAGTAGTGATCATCAATGTGCTGAAAGGGTTTCACTTTTGTGTTTGGTCCTCAATCCACATCACTAGTAATTTCTCCATATTTGACATAGGTTCCTCTTGCATTTTCGTTAGCCTTGTAGCTTTCACTGGAGCTGATCCTTTAACAACTTCCAACATTTTTCTTTGTTTTTGAGGATTGTTGTTGTCACCCAGTGCAACATTCCTAAATCCACCATATCCAGTTCTCAGATCAGGATTTCTAAAACTTATAGGACTATAGACATGTATGCGGTCAGGCTTTGCCCAAGTGGATGTTATGTGGTGCATGACTGTATATATTCTGTGTGTGTGTGTGGTGTATATATATATGATGTTATTATGTGCCATTTGGAAACTCTATGGGGGCAGTTCTGCTCTGTCCTATAGGGTCCCTATGAGTTGGAATCGATTCTATGGCAAGGGTTTCTTTTAATGTGCCATTGAGTTGATTCTGGCTAGTAACGACCCATTGTGACAGCCTAGAACTGCCCCACAGGGTTTCCTAGGCAGTAATCTTTATGGGAACCCAGTGCCATCAAGTCAATTCTGACTCATAATCTTTATGGGAACAAATTGCCAGGTCTCTTCTTCTGCAGAGCTGTTTGTGGGTTTGAACCACCAACCATTCTGTTAGCAGTAAAGCATTGACTACTGTGCCAGCAGTGGTCTCTCCTGTATATATATGTATGTGTATGTTATAAAAGAAACCGACGTTTGTTGACTTAATCCAAAAAAATCAGAGATTGGACATTCATGGAATGGAGACAAGGTGGAAGAAAACATAAGGAAAATATTTACATGGTCAACAGCATAAGTGATTGAATTCCAGCCTTGTTTCTGCATGCAGTTATTTCTGCAATCTATTTTCAGAGTTTTGAAGAAATGATCTGATCAGTGTAGCTTGGGTCTCATAGTCACAACTTGGCTAAGGTGAGCAGAGCACCGAGTTTATAGAGTAAAAAATACGGTACATGATAGATAAGAGATAACTTTTCTGAAAGTTAGTAAGGGTTGCTATAGGAAAAGGAAATAGATGCTGTGTAAGAAAAGAAACAAATAACAACAGGTATGACATTGCACTGAGGTTCCTAAGCATGAGTACAAAGCAGAAACCATAAATTAAATGAATGATACACATAACAAATCTTGCCAATATAATCCAATATAAACAGAAATCTACAATCATAATCAAAAGATTAATATTCTTATAATATAAAAAGTATTTAACCATTTGAATAAAAAATGTCAATATCCAATTACATGTATTTCAAGATGAAACACCAAAACGTTTTTTTTTTTTTTTTAATCTTATGCGGGTAGACAGGATGTGAATATTGCCACCAGAAAGAAGACAACACAAAAAAGTGATGGATATTTAAGGTGTAATTGTATTCAAAGATTCTCTGAACATCCCACCTAATACAATACAATAAAATAAAAAACTACACAGTAGAAAATTAAACAATCTTTGCACCTGGTTTCTATACTGAATATAGCCCAGCTGTGCATGAATAAATTCAGAAATTATTCAATAAGGTTCAGGGAGTAGGGTGTGAATGGACAGTTCTCTTCATTAGGATAAATATATCTTCTAGGGATAGAGTTCATATTCTCCATTCCTTGACTCATGGATATCAGACCAAGAAAGGTTAATAACCACTGGCTAGAGCTTTTGTAAGAATCAAAATATTACATGAATTTTATTCAAAAGATATTTAAAACATTTTAAATATGAAATATTATCAAAGCATAATTTTAAAATACTAAAAGGATTGAAAGTAAATACTTGTAAGTCATGTATTACTTCATCGATGAGAGAACCATTAAGATAGTAAATCTAGGTAATGAGAATTAGAATTACATATTTCTTCAGACAAGGCATTCTGAGTTGAAGACAAAACTGCTAAATGTCTTACTAGTAGCTACAAGTATAACTTAAAGGATTCCTTTTCTACTTGACAAAAATTATTTTTATTTCTACAGGATGAGATGTACAAGTTACTATGCAAATTCACAGAAGTATTGTTTTAATTACACCTGCTCATCACTTATCAATATGATTGGGCTCGAAAAAGACAAGGTCATTATGTAAAATCAGCATCACGTGGAAATGGAGGATGACCACATCAGATCATGAAATGCAGAATGACTATATCATTACAAAACTGCGAAATTACATCATTATATAAATGGTAAATTACATAACTGCCAAATCACTAAGAATCATGAACCAGCTGAGTTGGTGCATAACCTTACCCATCCATCACAGCCAGTGTTACTTTTGTCTTGCACCTTGGTATTGGTTACTGTCAGAAGTACATCAACATGCAAAACAGCCAGATAATAATTTTTTTTTATTATCATCATAAATGTGAAATGTTGGATAACGAGATAGTTTTAAGTGAGGAGTAGGTATAATAGCCAACAGCAAAGTGAAATAAAGTTATATTCTCATAAATAATTAAATAGATATTTAAATAATTCCTAGATGGGAAATTAAATAATGCTGCAGTTTCTTACCCGAAGTACATGCTGCATTTTCCTTTTATTATTTCCAAGTTTTGGATACATTTTCTTAACAACAACAACGGCAACATTTCTTTGCTACTTATTAAAAAAAATACTCCAATTAAATAGCATTTAGTCTAAACAATGTGTTATATTTGCCTCAGGCTTTATTTTTAGGGTAATAGCCTAATTTTAAAATTTTGTATGAAACTATTTCTACACTTTAGAATTGTTTTCAGGTAGAACAATTTATGTATTCATATTCAATGTGTATCAACAGGAGTCAGCAAACTCTGAACTGTGGGTTGGGCATCTGTTTTTGTAAATGAAGTTTTATTGGAACATAGCCATACCCACTTATTTGCATATTATCTGTAGCTGAATATTTATTTTTTAGTACTTTGTCACCATTTTTAGACATTTTGTGTTCTATCTCTCTCTCTTTCTCCCTCTGTATATACTCTCTGTCACACACATATATATATATAATATGTATTTTTTAAAATAAAGCCTAGTTGTGTCACTGCAGGGTAAGCTCAGGAAGGTCAAGTAGCATATCTATTTATAACCTGATTTGAAATAGACCATGTTATGATCTACATAATTAATGAGTACTAGAAGCTGGCAATCTTTATAAATCACACTAAGATAAATACCACGGAATGTATTAAAAATATATATATATTAGGACCTATTTTAATAATACACCAACATAATTTAAATACTAGGTGAAATAGATATATTTGATATTTAAAATTGTATCATTTCCTGAAAATATGTGTAATGTAGATCCTAAGCAACCCTCATGTCATCATCCTTGAGAAAACATGGTTATGAATAATCAAATTCCTTCAATATCCTTAAATATGCCTTGGAAATAATATTCTATCAATTTAGCACAGGATACCTCATTTTATTGCATATTGTTTTATTGCACTCTGCAGATACTGTGTTTTTTACAAATTGAAGGTTTGTGGCAACCCTGCATGGAGAAAGCCTATCAGCACTATTTTTCAACAGCATGTGCTTACTTTGTATCTTTGTGCCACATTTTAGTAAAATTTCAAACTTTTTCATTATTAATATATCTGTTATTGTGATCCTTGATCAGTGACCTTTGATGTTGCTATCATAATTGTTTTGGGGTGCCACAAACCACACCCATATAAGACAACGAGTGTAACTGATAAATGTTGTGTGTATACAGACTGCTTCACCAACTGGCTGGTCCCCAGTCTCTCTCCTTTTCCTCAGGGTTCTCTATTCCCTGACACATAACAATATTGAAATTAGCCCAATTAATAATCTTACAACGGCCTTTAAGTGTTCAGGTGAAAGAAAGAATCATATGTCTCTCATTTTAAATCAAAAGCTAGAAATGATTAAACTTGCTGAGGAATGCATGCCAAAAGCTAAGATAGGCAGAAAGCTAGACCTCTTGTGCCAAACAGTTGGCCAAGTTGTGAATACAAAGGAAAAGTTCACAAAGGAGATTAAAAATGCTACTTTGCTGAACACGCTAAAGAAAATAAAACAGCCTTTTACTGATATGGAGAAAGTTTTAGTGGTCTGGATAGAAGATCAAACCAGCCACAACATTCCTTTAAACCAAAGCCTAATCCAGAGCAAGGCCCTAACTCTCTTCAATTCCGTGAAGCCTGGGAGAGATGAAGTAGCTATAGCAGAGAAGTTGGGAGCTAATAAAGGTTGGCTCATGAGGTGTAAAGAAAGAAGCCAGCTCCATAAGATAAAAGTATAATGTGAAGCTGCAAGTGCTGATGTAGAAGCTGCAACCAGAAGATCCTGCTAAGATAATTAATGACGATGGCTACATTAAACCGATTTTCAATGCAGATGGAACAGCTTTATATGAGAAGAAGACATCTAAAACTTTCAGAACTAGAGAGGAGAAGTCAATGCCTGGCTTCAAAGCTTCGAAGGGCAGGCTGACTCTCTTCTGGTGACTTTAAGTTGAATTCAATGCTGACTTATTCCAAAACTTCTACAGCTCTTAAGAATTATGCTAAATCTACTCTGACTGAGCTCTATAACAACAAAGCCTGGATGGCAACACATTTGTTTACAATATGGTTTACTGAATATTTTAAGCCCACTGTTGAGACCTACTGCTCAGAAAAAAAAAAAAAAAATTCTTTCAAAATATTACTGCTCACTGACAATGCACCTGGTCATCCAAGAGCTGTGATGGAGATGTATAAGGAAATTAATGTTGTTTTCATGCCTAACACAACACCCGTTTTACAGCCCATCGATCAAGGAGTAATTTCAAATTTTAAGTCTTATTATTTAAGAAAAAATACTTAAAAAGCAATTCCAAAAAAAAACCAAACCCATTGCCATGGAGTTGATTTCAACTCATAGCAAACCTATAGGACAGAGTAGAACTACCCCACAGAGTTTCCAAGGAGTGCCTGGTGGATTTGAACTGCTGACCTTTTCATTAGCAGCCAAAGCACTTAACTGCTACGGCACCAGGGTTTCCTGTAAGCACCCAGAAGATATTACTACTAGTAGTTGTAGGCTAGATATGCTCTTTCTATTCTTCCCAGTATGCTAGGTTAACTGGATTCAGACTAAAATTTTGTCAATACCAATCTCCAAAAAATATTGTTTTTCTTATCCTTTTTATAAGGAACAAAGAATAAAGAATGGTTATCATGGAGGTTAGGGTGGCAATATTAGAGTATTTAGAGATAATTCAAATTTTTATGGTTCAAATTGGTATTATGCTCCAAAGAATTTCTAAAAACTAAAAGGAAACTATGTGTCATGGATTGAATTATGTCCCCCCGAAATGTGTGTATTAAGTTGGTTAGGCCATATGTGGTTCTCCTCCATTCTGGGATTTTCCTATGTGTTATAAATCATAATCTCTGCCTGTGGTTAAAAGGAATAGGGTGGGATATAACACTCTTGCTCAGGTCACCTCCCTGATCCAATGTAGAGGGAATTTCCCTCGGATGCGGCCTGAACTATCTTTCATCTCTCAAGAGATAAAAAAGAAGGAGAACCAAACAGAGAGGGGGACCTCATACTACCAAAAAAGCAGTAGGGAGCAGAGTGCATCTTTTGGACCTAAGGTTCCTGTGCTGAGATGTTTCATAGACCAAGGAAAGATTGATGACACAGACCTTCCTTCAGAGTCAACAGAGAAAGCCTCCTCCTGGAGCTGATGCCCTGAATTTGGTCTTCTAGCCTACTAGACCGCGAAAGAATAAACATCTCTTTGTTGAAGTCATCTACTTGTGGTAGTTTTGTTATAGAAGTACTAGATGACCAAGACAGTGTGCAAAAACACAGACATTTACTTGAGACTGGACTAAAAGTATGTGGAACGACTCCACATGAATTTAACTTGAGACTTATGACCTTCTTCCTTCTTAATAATACTCCTTACACCAAGATTACTAGGGTCATAGCAGGCTCTGGCTCTCTCTGCCTAATGCCTCCCATGGGTTCAGTTGAGTTTAAGTAGAGCCTTTGAGTAGTAATCGTACATTACATGGCCCAGAAAAAAAAGTTGCTAAATCAGTTCTTTGTGTTTTGTAAAGTTACTACCTTATCAGGTCACCAAAAGGAAATATAGACTAGTTATTCAGAATAATGGCATTTCTTTCAAAGAGATTCTTATTTGAAAGAGAAAGTATTCTTGTGGGTGAGGAGCCACACTACTGCTTACTGTAAGCCCTAATTACTATTCTTCCTGCATATATTTTCTAAGCATCTGACAAAAATGACTTTCAACCTCTTGTCATTTCAAGGTGCTAACTGAAACGATGGCAGTTCAAATTCACCCAATAGCTCCCCAGGGGAAAGACCTGGAGATCTGCTCCTATTAAGATTTAAAAAAAACACAACAAACCGACTGCCATTGAGTTGATTCTGACTCAGCAACCCTATGAATATTACAACCTAGGAAACTCTATGGGGCAGTTCTACTCTGTCACATGAAGTCAGTATAAGTCAAAACCAACTCGACAACACACAACAACAACATATCTAAATATATAATGTCACTTCATTTTGACAAGAATGTGAAACATCAAATATTTTCATACTTTGAAAGAGATTATTCCTGGAAAATAGGTTTTTGCCTAATGTATCGGTGAGCATTTTTTAAAACTATTTTTATTTTATATTTATTTCAATGTACACATACTTTTAGATATGAAAATTAATGTTTGTATTTTTTAAAAAATTACCTATTTATGGATATTAAGGCTGTTTGTTTTTATAACTCCATTTTGGCTTTATGATTATTATTTTAGTACCACATATATAAGAGTTTATTTTGTGATCATTTATGTATCAGCTTTATGTCATCTCCTGGTTTATAAGGCTCTTCTCAGTTCCAAGAGGCTACTCATCGTTCTTTGCCATATGGCACTCCCAGAGACCTTCCTACAACATGTCAGCTTCCTTCTTCAAGGTCAGAAGGAGAGTCTCTCTCTAAGCTAAGACTTAATCAAGGAAGTGGATATTCTATCACTTTTCCATATAATATAAACAAGGAAGGAACTACCTCTGGGTTTTACATTAGCTTTACCCAAATAATTTACTCTTTGTTCTGTTTCTTAGAGATAATCTCTAAAACAAACAAACAAAAAACAGCTTTTAATAAAGGCACCAGACCACACCTAACCAACAATTTAGGTGAGGTGATAAGGTCACTCTGGGGTGGGAACTAGCTAGGCCAGAAAGACCCACCATATGATATCTCATGATTACCTCATGATATTGACCGACATCAGGGTTGAGGAACTAGAGTTTGCATTATGCAATGAGATCCCCAATAAAAGCTCTGGACAAGTATGCTCCACATGCTTCCTGGTTGGGAAAGAAATCCATGATTGTGGAATGGTAGCACATCCCTCCTTAGGACACAGAAACTTCTCATTGGGAGCCCTCTCAGACCTCGGCCTATGCATCTCTTCCTTATGCTGATCTTTGTTTGTATCCTTTATAATAAACCTACAATCTAAAGTGTAGCACTTCTCATGAGTTCTGTGATTCATTCCAGTGAGTTATAGAACATGAGGGACTAGAGGAAACCCCTGAATTTTTGTGTCTCCCTCTCATGCTAACTACAACAATATCGTAGCTAAAACACCAGAAAATTTGACAAAATCAGTGTCTATAGAAACACTGGCACCCTGGTAGCAGAGAAAAAACAATGCATGCTTATGGCAAGTACAGAGGAGACCACATGATCTGAAGCATCTTTGTAACTGGGTAATAATGACAGCTCTAACTGGAGTACATTAGAAGGTTCAAAAAGTAAATTAGCTAGAAGTTTTAGCCTTGTAGATATATAGATACATGTAAGCTGGACTTACAGAATTTTTTTGTTATTGTTGTTATAATTAACTACACAGATATTTTTTATAAAATAATAAATTTTTGCTGAAACACTGCACAAAAATTTTATAGACATTTTGGTGTCACCCCCTCTGACAATGTCACCTGATGTGATTTGTAACCTCTTCACCACCTCCCTAGTGATGCCACCGTATGTGCAGCATGTAGTACATTAATTAAAAAAGAAAGAAATATAGATATTTCAGATTCAGTAAAAGGAAGGGAAATACAAATACATTTGCTCTATTTAAAATCCCAAAACTGTAGTCACATTGTCTGAATTTACTAAGGTTTTTTTTTTTTTTAAGTATAAATGAAAAGAAACCTAAGAAACAATTACCAAATAGTACAACATATCACATGGGGTTGCTGGTTTAAAGGCAGTGTTCCTCCATTCCATCTGGGAAACCCAGGTTCCATTTTCCCGAGCAATACACCTCAAGAGCCTCGACCACCCATCTATTAGTGGAGGTTTGAGTTTTGCTATTATGCTGAACAGGTTTCAACAGAGCTTCCAGACTAAAACAGATTTGGAAGAAAATTCTGGTGATCTAAAAAAAAAAAAAACCCATTGCCATTGAATCGATTCTGACTCATAGTGACCCTATAGGACAGAGTAGAACTGCCCCATAGGGTTTCCAAGGAGGGCCTGGTGGATTCAAACCGCGACCTCTTGGTTAACAGCTGTAGCTCTTAACCGCTACACCCCCAGGGTTTCCTCTACTTCTGAAAAATTAGCCAATGAACACTCCGTGGATCACAGTGGTCCCATCTGCAATCAATCCTGGAGATGATGCAGACGGCTGTGCACGGGCTAGCCATGAGTTGGAAGCCAACTTCACAGCAGCTAACAAGATAAAGTGTTACAGCTACGCCAAAAAGATTTTTCAATGCCTGTTGTTGCAATTCCAAGTTACCTAGGGACACCTCCTTACACCATCACCAGCCTTTTACTGCCAAATGTTCAAACTTCTATAAGCACATGAATCTTGCTTTTCTTGAATTAGTATCAATTTTTCCAATCAATTGTTCCATGGCCAGCCTTCTACACAACCTTCCCCTCTTTATCTACTGCGTCCCATGTGTACCTCTCCTTGATATGACTTATAAGATAAACATCTATTACCGAGGATTAGCCACAATTCTACTACACTTTTTAATCATTATGGAATTGCCTCCAGTACTAATATAGTTTTGTTTTTCGCTATTTTTTTTTTTTTTTCCAACTTCTTTCAATGCATATTTTGAAGAGATACGAGATCTACTAAGCAAGTGTCAGGTTGAACTTGATGCCGAATTTTTACTTTCTGAAATCAAATTCAAACTCCACCTGATTTATACATCAGATAAAACACACTCAAGTTGTACTTTAGATTCTAGGGACCACTTAGGATGTCCTGAAGCAGTAGGCTTGAGTTATAAATTACGGCCTTGTTCTTTGTCTTGTAACCATGGAGCCCTTCACTGTCTCAGTGCGTGTTCATTACTTTCTATTCCAAAAGAAGTAAAAGCAATTTATTAACAGCTGAAACTTGTTAATGTGCTTTTAAATTTCAGCAACTCCATAGGAAAAATATGGAGCTAAAAAAAAAAATGTTATTTTGATTTCACAGCGTATCAGAGGAGATGTGTTCTTTTGAAGCTATACAATGGTGCCAGAAGATTGCAGCAAAAAGTCTATCACAATATCAGCAGGGTACAGACATAATATTTTACACAGTTATTACTTGAGCTGCCAAGAAAGAAGGAGTTGCCTACAGGTATCTATTATACTTGGAGCGTTCCGTTGTTGAAGAAATAGCCAAAATATTAATTTTTGCCAAAGCTACATTTATTTTTTCTTTTTTCACTACAGAAGTGTAGTTTCATCTTTACTCTAGAAAAAATATTTTCAATGTGGTGGGGAAGAACCCAGAAATCAAGAGAATAGGATTCTAGCCTACTCTTTGTGACCGAACTTTGAACTGTGGCTAGCTATTAAAATTGGCTCGGACTACCCTTTCAGAGTCCAATGAGGACATTGGACCAGAAATTTTTCCAATCCCTTTTAACACTCATAATCAGTAAAACTATTGTCACAAAGGCAGATTTAACATGTTACCTCCCTTCAGAATGACGATGGGAATCTGTTAAAAATAAATGGTTACAACATAGTGTGCATCTGTTCAGGAATTTTGTAACCAATTCCTGCTGATCTGCTCTTTCCACTATTTTCTAACTATGGCAAAATGAATACTCGCAACAGAAAGGCAAAAACAGCTTTTCTGAGATTGAATCTTGCTCCTTAAAAAGTAGCTTAAGCTTTTTTTAAATATTCTTAAAAGCAGGATCTGATCGTTATTATGGTCATAACATCTTTGCGGTGTCTGCAAATGTTTGTATCCACGTAGCTGCTTATTGTTGCAAACTTCTTTTTGACTTTTGCTTACTTAGTTTCTGATTGCTTGGCTTAGATCTGACAGTGCCCATTGCCTTATCCTCTCTTGTGGCATCTTAATGCCCGTTTTTTGCATTCATGTTGTCTTCTGGTTTCTGGGACCAGGCCGTACGCACTTGATGTATTGTTTGCTTATAATTCCCCTTTCTGGATTCTTGTGAAATAATGAGCCCTTTTAATTTCATCCTCAGTAAAGTTAAAAAAAAAAATCATTTTACAATAAAGATACTCTTGACCACCTGATTTTCAGAAGAGTTGACACAAAATCTTTAAGGAAGCTCTTGGAGGTTACAATTTGCCATTGATAGAGAAGAAATGAATTAGCCAAAGGAAAGAATGATGGACATAGTCAGGAAAATAGGTGCTTTGGCTCTAAGGCATGCAATGAAACCTCTTGTATGGTCTGATAGTAACTATTCTGTGGCTATAATAAAACAATAAAAATAAACTGACTCATGAAACTGGAATTGTGTAACTTTAAGCAAAAAATATTGAATTTTTCTGAGTTTATTTCCTATAATTTATCACTCCTTCTATGTGCTTTTTTCTAAAAATTATATTATTGCTTACCCTGACTAAATAAGGCACAATTTGTTTTAAAGTCTTTTTTTTTTTTTTGCCTTTATTTTTACCTACTGAATCATTTTTGCTTTTCTTATTGTTGGAAAGGATTTAGTTTCTAAATAGAATGCTGTTGGGGAAATGTTATCTTTAAATCCTAGCTTTTCATCTCAGCTTTTAATGTGTACAGTTCCACACAAAGTTTTGTAAATTATTAGAACTTCTCGTTGATTAATTGAGTGATATTTGAAAACTTTTGTAGATCTCCTTTGAAGACATATTTTAAAAAGGATTGGCAATTAGATGGAACAGAAAGTATTTCTAGAAGAGAAGATCTTAAATTTCAAACATACATCATTTTAGAAACCATAAAAATGTCATATTGGATAAGCTTTCTGTTCTCTGAGGTAATTAATTGTTTCAATATTCTCTGCTTCATTTCCAATGGTAAAACAACAAAACCTTAGGGACAACTCTTCTAATTTCCACATCTTCTAATGTTTGTGGCTCTTAAAAGTTAGTAATTCTTTATGAAGCTTTCCCTCTTCTACATTAAAATCTGGAGTAAAGGAATCCCCTAGGCTATATTACATACAAGGATCTGAAAAGTCTACTGGCTTTCTCTCCACTCTCTTTTTTTCTACTTGGTATTAGGAGGAGATTCAAAGTCATGGTGGCTAGAAAAGATAAGCCATGTCCATTGGAATGATGCTTGACTTCGTGCCTATTTCTTTCTGTAGGTGTTAAGTGTCGTCCTAAAAAATAAGGGGAAAAAAGCATTCAATCTTGAAGGAATCTGAAAATAGTTACTCATCATGCCACATTTAAAGCTTTATGAATTTTGGTTCTAATAGGAAAAAAAAAATCAAGGAACTAAGTTTTGCTAACCCTGTGGTAGAAACTTGGTATGTCAGTCTTATTGGAAGCTATTACATATGTAGTCAAATGTGCTGAGGAATCAAAATTGAAAATTCTGTGTCAGCTTATAGTGGAAGATATAAATGAATCCTTGCTGCAGATGTAGGTGGTCAGAGTAAAGCAGCATCTTTGATTGTACTTTCGGTTTGTTTATTTAGAGCAATAATGACAACTGGGGCAGCAACTGCTAAAGCATATATAGGTAGGGAAAAAAAAGTATGTCGTTATCATGACATGATCAAATCTGGTTAAATTATGCTTAGACGCAATGGCGACATATTAATCATTTTAGCAAATTCATTACTAATTTTCCCCAAATGTCATGTTTCCCTAAATCAAATTAGCAAAACCAGGAAGCTTCATTTGTGCTGAGCCCTTTCAAACCTGTAGGTGCAGCCATATTTGTTGTTGTTGGTTACAGTCGAGTTGGTTCCAACCCACAGTGACCCTGTGTAGAACAGGACAAAACACTGCATGGTCCTGTACCATCCTCACAATTGTTATGCTTGTGCCCATTGTTGCAGCCACTATGTCAATCCATCTCATTCAGGATCTTTGTTTTCACTGACCCTCTACCAAGCATGATGGCCTTCTCTAGTAACTGGTCCCTTTTGATAACATGTTCAAAATATGTGAGATTAACTCTCTCATCCTTGCTTCCGATGAACATTCTGATGTGCTTCTTCCATGACAGATTAGTTTGTTCTTCTGGCAGTCCATTGTATATCCAATATTCTTTCCCAAAACCATAATTCTTCTTCAGTCTTCCTTATTCATTGTCCAGCTTTCCATGCATATAAGGCCATTGAAAACATTAAGACTTGGGCCAGGTGCATGTTAGTCCTCAAAGTGACATCTTTGCTTTTTAGCACTTTAAAGATCTTTGTTTTGCAGCAGATTTGTCCAATGCAATGTGTCCTGTCATTCTATGCCAGGAATGCATCCTTTGATTTGACTGCTGCTTCCATGGGTGTTGATTGTGGATTCAAGTAAAATAAAATCCTTCACAACTTCAGTATTTTCTTCATTTATCTTGATGCTGCTTATTGGTCCAGTTGTGAGGATTTTTGCTTTCTTTATGTTGAGGTGTAATCCATAATGAAGGCTGTAGTCTTTGATCTTCATCAATAAGTGCTTTGAGTTCTGTTCACTTTCAGCAAGCAAGGTTGTGTTATGCGCATATCACCTCCAACCCTGATGTTCTTCTTTATTGATTATTAGCTCAGCACACAGGTTGAATAAGTATGGTGAAAGATACAACCCTGAGGCACACCTTTCTTGATTTTAAACCACACGGTATCCTCTTGTTCTGTTCTAATGACTGCCTGTTGGTTTATGTATAGTTTCCTCATGAGCACAATTAAGTGTTCTGGAATTCCCATCCTTCGCAATGCTATTCATAATTTGTTATGATCCACAGTCAAATGCCTTTGCATAGTCATTAAAACACAGGTAAACATCTTTCTGGTATTCTCTGCTTTCAGTCAGGATCCATCTGACATCAGCAGTGTCAGTGACCCTGTGTATTTCTTTCATCTTCCTTTGTTGCTTCCCGCATAGTTCAATATTTTGCCCATAACCATTCAGTGTTGCAACTTGAAGCTGGAATTTTTTCTTCAGTTCTTTCAGCTTGAGAAATGCTGAGCGTGTTCTTTTCTTTTGGTTTTCCATCTCCAGGTCTTTGCACATTTCATTATAATACTTTATTGTGTCTTCTCCCTCTGCCCTTTGAAATCTTCTGTTCAGTGCTTTTACTTCATCATTTCTTCCTTTGACTTTATCTACTCTATATTCAAGAACAACGTTCAGAGTCTCTTCTGACATCCATTTTGGTCTTTTCTTTCTTTTCTCTCTTTTAATGATCTCTTGCTTTCTTCCTGAGTGATGTTCGATGTCATTCCACAACTCATCTTGTCTTTGGTCTTTAGTATTAAATGTGTTAAATCTATTTTTGAGATGGTCACTAATTCAGGTGGGATAGACTCCAGGTTGTACTTTGGCTTTATTGAACTTGTTCTAATTTTCTTCAACTTGAACTTGAGCTTGCATTTGAGCAATTGATGGTCTGTTCCACATTCAGTCCCTGGCCTTGTTCTGACCAACTATACTGAGCTTTTCTATCCTTTCTTTCCACAGATACAGTCGATTTGACTTCTGTGTATTCCATCTGGTGAGGCCCACGTGTATAGTTGCCTTTTATATTGTTGAAATAATGTGTTCACCATGAAAAAGTCACTGGTCTTGCAAAATTCTATCATGTGATCTCCAGAGCAGTTTCTATCACCAAGGCCCTATTTTCCAATTATCAACTCTTCTTCGTTTCCAACATTCTTATTCCAATTGCCAGTGATTATCAATGTGCCTTGATTGTATGTTTGATCAATTTCAGACTGCAGACTTTTGTTAAAATTTGGCCTTTGTGGCTGATGTGTAAATTTGAATGATAGTCATATTAACTGGCTTTCCTTGTAGGTATATGGATATTATCCTATCACTGACAACATTGTACTTCAGGATCAATCTTGAAATGCTCTTTTTGATGATGAATCCAATGCCATTCCTCTTCAATTTGTCTTTCCTGGCATGGTAGACCACATGATTGTCTGATTCAAAATGGCCAATATCAGTCCATTTCAGCTCACTATTGCCTAGGATATTGATCTTTATGCATTTAATTTTTGACTACTTCCAATTTTCCTAGTTTGATGCTTCATACATTCCACCTTCTGATTATTAATGGATGCTTGTAGCTGTTTCTTCTCATTTTGAGTCATGCCACATCAGCAAATGAAGGTCTCAAAAGCTTGATTTCATCCACATCATTAAGGCTGACACTACTTTGAGGAGGCAGCTCTTCCCAGTTATATTTTAAGTGGCTTCCAACCTGAGGTTCCCATCTTCTGGGACTATATCAGACAATGTTCTGCTGGAATTCATAAGGTTTTCACTGGCTAATTTTTTTCACCGGGTCCTTCTTTCTAGTTTGTCTTAGTCTGGAATCTCGCCTGAAACCTGTCTACCAAAGATGACCTTGCTGGTATTTGAAATACTGTTGGTGAAGCTTCCAGTACCACAGCAACATGCAAGCCACCAAAGTATGACAACCTGACATCTTCAGTTATGCCGAAATGGGAAACTACAAAGAGAAAAAATAGTTCAGTCTGGTTACTTTGTGAGTGACATCCACACTCGTGAAACATTTGTGAATAAGTTGTTCTTCTTATATTTGCCTTTATTCCCTCAAGATCAAAGTGGAGATAATATTAGCATCAAATTTATGGAGTTGTTGAAATAATAAAAGGAACCATTAGTGCAAAGTACTTGGCAGTGGACACGTAATAAATTCCCCCTAAATGTTAACCAGTTGTTGCTATTTTTTTGTTAGCAGTTATCATCTACAGTTATTGTAGTATTGTTGTTGTTATGTGCTGTTGAGTTGATTCCAACTCATAGCTACCCCATGAGAACAGCCCCATAGGGTTTCCTAGGCTGTAATCTTATGGGATCAGATCTCCCTGTCTTTCTCCTGTGAATTATTGTTATTAGTCACATCATAATAATATACTGTGATAGGTGCTGAAAATAAAACACTGAATAAGAAAACCTCTGCCCCTTCAGAAATTCACAGACTTGTGGTAGAGTAAGATGTAGCATTTTATGCTTAAGATTCTTATTGAGAGAGCCAAAAGAACATGAATGCAGTGCAGTTGGTCCTATCTAGTAGAATCAGGTGTGGTTATAGAGAAAAAGTGATATTTGATAGGCAAGTCAAGAGTATGTAGAGCACAGAGAAAATCAGGAGCAAGGGCATGAGAGTCTGAGTGTGTACTATATTGGGGAAATGTAAGTAATGTAGGGCTCAGAGTTTAAGTTTTCTGGGAGACTGATTTGTTTCCAGTTAAGCTGTTAATGAGCTATCAAAAGATTCTTAAATTATAATGAAAACACTAACATTATTATTATTAAAAACACTATTACTGGAGTTTGTATACACACTTTACAAACATTATTTCTAATGCTTCAACAACTAACATGAAATATATTATCTTTCACAATACCACATTTCCTTGCTTTATAAGTAAAAGAGGAGGGACATATTTCTGGGATTTATCTTTCAGTTAGTTTATATAATTTTCAGGTTTTCTAAATGAAAGCAAAAGAGCTTCAAAGGAAGTAGATGATATTTAAAATATTCCTATATTTTTTCCTTGTGTAGGAATATGTGCTAATTCTATATTTTCTTAATTTTGAAATATTATTCTGATTCTTATTTAAAATAAAAAATAAAAAAATAATTGCTTTCACTTCACCAAAAATTGTCAAGTAGCCTCTAATATATCACTGATTTCATTTTTTCTCAGGTTAACAAAAAACCTATCTTAAAAGAGTAATGGTGTGATTGTATTATTTCTATGTATAATGGTAAATGTTACTTTTGATTTAGAATGCCAATAGGGAAATTCTTTTCTACCTAAGCATGTTGGATGTGTGTCTCTCATTCATCCCAATTGATTGTGAAAATCTCTTTCCTTGACTCAAGCATTAGCCTCATTTTTTTTTTTTTTCACTTTTTTCTATTCGCCTGTATCCCATTGAATGTATTATGTTCTATTTAGGTGATTCATATCCTCTTCACTCCTAAATATGCATGTTTTATCATATACATAAAAGAAAACCTATTCCCTTCAAGTTGATTCTGACTCATAGTGACCCTATAGGACAGACTAGAACTTGCTCCATAGGGTTTCCAAGGTGTGGCGGTGGATTCATACTGCTGACCTTTTGGTTAGCAGCCAAGCTCTTAACCACTGTACCAAAAAGGCTCCATTTTATCACAAGTTCTACTTTTTTCCTTTTGTTTTTTAGTATTTACAAGTGATGACATTCATATACCATTTTTAGTTATAGTTTTCTTTTTTTGTTTTTATAGAGATAGAATTCAAATTTACCTGCTAGACTTACTGAATTAATGGTAGACTTTTACAATTTTACAAGGTTCATAGATACTTAGTCAATGGATGAAAATTTATTGTAGTTCCAGTAACAAAAAAATGAGCCATTGCCAAACACAATACTATTGAATTGATAATTTAATTTCTTTTATTAACACATATTGGTATGTAAACCGGACTTTTTTTTTTTATACACAGTACTTTAATTTCCATTCAAATAACATTTAACAAAAAATACAAACTCTCAAATAAAGTAACATGAGACATTCTTATCTCCTGTTCTTATTATTTTGACACAAATAAACAGATAAATGCATACATATACACATATAAATGCATATTGTTTAAAATCTTAAATATGTCTTTACATCATGATCTTCATTAGTTTCCAATGGCATATGTTTAAAGTGCATTTTAATGTAGAAAACATGTTTTTCAAATTAAAGATTTGTTTTGGAAAATAAATTTCGGTTGTACTAATATATTAGTTAGGACTGAAAAAAAAATTATGCTTAAACTAATCCTTAATTTTTTTCTCCTTCTTTTTCTCAATTTTTAAGTTCTTCCACACCACAGTATTCATAGGACAATTATTATCATGGGCAATTTTTATCTAACTCCTTATTTAACTTGACACTGAAAAATAATAAATCTATATTAGCCAACAGCCCACTGATTTCTATTTCCTTACATATAAACATTGAAATATATTTAATAAAAGCATACCTTTATAAAGTATGGAATACACTTTGTTATTGAGTGTACATTTAAAATGGTGAAGATAAATGAAAATAACATGACTAATATTTGATGAGTTTTTTTAAATAATGTATTCATAATATTCTTTATACTAATGATAGAACATATTACTCATATTAACACTTAAAAATTCACAGAGAAATAATTTGAAATAAATAGAAGCATAACTACATATGGAAATAATACTGCATTAACTCAATTTAAAATATTTTCTTTATTTCTTAAAATGTTCAAAAATGCTGCCTACCAAATACTGTTTTTTTAAATACCAAAATACTGAGCGGAAAACAATATCCTGTTGTCCCTTAACTGATGTTCCATACCAATACAATATGATCTCCTTTGTAATAACCTACTTTATGAAGATTAAATGCTTTTGCAATTCAAACACGGTAAAATTGGCTTAAAGCAAAATCAAACACTAGTTTGCTGGTTCAGGATTTGAACAGTGGAATGAGAAACCTCTCTTCTATTGCTATTGTGCACTGGTCAGCTAAGAAGTAATTGCTTTTTATAAGGCAAATTTGCTTTTACTTTTCTAAGGTAATGAAATGAACCCGAAACATTTCCTTTGAAATCAAAGTCACTATCCCTGAAATGTCACCAGACAAAGTCCATCGCATAGTTTCAGCAAACACATAATGAGAAAGTTGGGCTTGGAGTTGATTGACAGAATTCTGTTAGAAAGCCTTCTCACACATTCATCTATAATTATCTGTGTGGTAAATCAATACAGATTTGATTTCTTCATATTTTCTGCACTGCTAACATGGAGAGAAAACCAAATCATACGTATTTCTGAGAGAAGTAACTAATATACCTAAGTAGCAGGTGTGGTAAAATGCCCAGAATTTGATTGCTGACCCATTTGTGATAGAGTATCTAAATGGGCAAGGACCCAGTGGGACACTTTGCCCTTAGCAGTAAATGTTCAGATAGTTATTAAGTGTGTGCAGAGGAGGTCCTTTCTTTAACGGTACCAATTTATATATAAATGCCAAAAATAGAAGTGTCTTTGCAAATAAAATATGACAGCTCATATAGTTTATATTCTTGGCTTGTTAAAAAGAAAAAGAAATCCTAATAGGTATAAGTAATAAACCTATTTGAAATTTCTCCATATGCTTAATATAAGTGTGCAACTAATAATTCACAAACGGGCTCAGTGGGAATAAGATGGTAGTTTACATGAATTTAAAAAACCCATTGACATCGAGTCGATTCCCTACTCATAGCGACCCTATAGGGCAGAATAGAACTGCCCCATAGGGGTTCCAGGCAGCAGCTGGTAGGTTCAAACTGGTAGATTTGACCTTATTTGTTATTTAGTAATAACATATGTATTGAATAGGGTTGAATATGTTTAGAATAAATAAAAAATATTGATAAACAATAGATAAATTTTAAATATTCCTACGAAGTAGCATTAAGGTAATCTTTGATTTAGTTCTGTTTTTGAAAAGTGTATACAATTTATAATAGTTGTGTTACATGGAGTTTTCAAAATATAAATGTCACAGAAATGTTTTAAACGGCTTTTCAGCATATGATTTTGAAATAACTTCTTTACCTGATAACAAGTTACTACATGTTATGAGATAATAAGTGGGTGTTCTTTTTTCCCCCCATTGTAGTAGAAATTTTGTAAAAGCATGCTATTAGTATCAGAGGAATTTGTGAATGGAATAAAATAAAGCAGTATAATTGAAAATGTGCCAAAGCTCATGGCATCAGGCAATGCTAAAGCTTTTTTGGCAAGTGTCAAACCATGACTCTAGCTATATTTTATGTTTTTATTGAATTTTCCATTACTTTTTAATTTCGTATACAATTAAAATAAGCCATATGCTAATGTAGACATCTCTGGGTACTCAGTCAGTTACCTGGATCCAAGCTCTGTGAATCAAATATTCTTTTGTTTGACCCCAGGATCCCTCTGGTATTAACAAAGGTCTGCTTTACTTACTTATTTATTTTTTTAATTCACACCGTGATATTTTAATAATTATCTGTGTTTTCTTCAAGTTCAAAACTGCGCAAGACACAGTTCTTTCTTACAACCCCAAACATAAGGTTTAAAATCACATGATATATTGGTTACAAACATCTGAAATCAACAATTACACTTTAAGCTGTAAAGGAAAGCATCAGAAAAAGTATATCCATATTAAAGATCATTTCCCCTGAATAACACAAACCTCCCCCTCATCACACAAACTTCTTCAAGAATCAATTTATTCTTTGACATGTGTGTTTGCATGGGGAAAAAGCAATCTCTGTTTTTTTTTTTTTAATTAATTGAAAAGAAGATGATGAAATTAGTGATATATCACTTCTTTTATTACCATAAGTTATTGTTATCTTCATTTGCTGCGTGTTCTCACTTGGTATGTCTAGGTACTTTTTCCACAGTTTTTGAAACAAATTATTCAGTTCAAGTATCATTTTATTGGCTATAAGTCCATACTGAAACCTAACAGATATTATCGGAATAGTTTGTAGCTGTATCTATACAGTGAAAACTTATTGGCCACAGCAGGTCTGTATATGTACAGACAGAAATTTTGAAGAGTTGACTTTAGGGAAATTTTTCAGGCTGAATAAGATAATCAAATTTAATTTCAAATATTAATGAGAATATCCACTTTGGGTATTTTCACTTAATTGTTTATATAAAAAGTACATAAAATTCTAATACTTCCTGTTCCAGGCCTGAAAGTATAAAGTGTGAGATCTTAACCATAATCTGAAATTTCATAATTAGAAAAGTGCTCAATCAAAAGTTCTCAAATAGAATTAGGTGGTTCCCTTTGAGAAGCAAATTGAAGGGTCTCAGCACAGAGTTACTTTTTGCAGGTCAACTGCGTTATTTACCTGCTTGATTCCCATTAATAAAAGGGGCACTCACTCAGCATGCTGAAGGCTTTCTTCAAAAGGTCATTTTGTGTTCAGGACAAAAGTATCTTCTATGTGCTCAAGTGAATTGTTGAAAGGAATAACCCCATTTAAAACAAGTGATTCTCGATTTTGTTTCCAGGTGAGTTCAGTTGGTAATATTGTTCAATGTGCTGATCTTAATTCTGCTCTACCGAGTTGATATTTAAAAGACAAAGGTGGATAGACTACCTGCATGGAAAAAAGCTAAAGTAAAAGTCAGTTTTGTTCTAATTGTTAGTCCCAATCCATTTCCCTGGGCTTTCAGTGTATGAGAGACTGTGTGAAGATCAATTAATTGCTATGAATTCCTCCTGAGCTACACGGGGCTGGATTGACCCAGAAGGAAAGGAAAGCATTAGCCTAAAAGATATTCTTATGTGAAAAATTAGATTTTTATAATCTGGGAGCACTTTCCATGATCTTCATTGGATGACTTCTCCATAGAAAAGTTTTTTTTTTTTTTTAATCATATTTCTGCTATGTTCCATTGTGCATCTAAGTCTATGGGTGTTCAGGATTATTATTTATTAAGAAAGCTAAAAGGATTATTCAATCACACAGCTTTTTTTAGCCCAGTTGGGGTTCATATTCGGATAGCTTCACAAAGTTACATTTTGACTCTTTGCTAAGAGAATATTTCATCTTAAAAACAGAAAGTGACCACTACGCCTTATAGTTCCATAATACAGAAACACTATTCAAACTGGGTTAAAAGGTATATTTGTATGTGTATTCATGAATATAATACAAACTACTGGTATATTTCTGAATTTAAAATCCTATTATTATTGAGGCTTCCATTTGAAAAGTGCATAAAATAAAATACTATTAAGTGTTAAAACTCCCCTAAATTTATAATTACAGTGAATTCTGTGAAAGCCAGAATTCAACCTTTTGTTTCTAGGTGCCTTGTGTTTCTGCATTTGTCAGGGTGCAACCTTACCACTTTTCTATCTCCCCTTTTAGCAGAAAATATTTGAGTTTTCCTTCTCTGACAGGTTTCTGCCTTACAAAAGTCCTGACTTTCACAGGTTTTACTGATAGAATTTAATTGGCTTAAATACAATTTTAAAGAATGATTTTATACCTCACTCCAAAGGTAAACAGATTCATTATGATTTCAGCATTAAAAATGCTTTCTCTGACACTTTAATAAGCCAGGTTATAAATGAAACTTAATTAGAAATAGTTTTATCAAAAAAAAAAAAGTTTACAGTGTTACATAATTCAATGCAAATGTACCCTAAAAAGTGAGAACGGTGTAAAAATGAGCCAGAAGAAAATAATCCTATGAACTTTGTTAATAGATGGATAGTTAACATATTTTTTATACTGGTTGTCAAAAATGCTAACCAGGAGCCATTGTTTATTTTTGTCCGTTGCCTTCAAGTTAATTCTGACTCACAGAGACCATATAGGACAGGGTAGAATTGCCTCATGGCGTTTCCAAGGTGTGACAGGTAGATTCAAACTGCTGACTTCTTGGTTAGCAGCCATAGCATTTAACCACTTGACCACTGTTTAATGAATTTTGGTGTTTTTGATAATAGAAAAAAAAAGAAGATTTTCATGTTGGTATTGATTAAAAAAATCAAAACAATTAGTTGGTTCTTCGTTTTTAGTTCCTCTTCTTTGTGTGAAAGTAATCTATTAACTATTTGTTAATATTTGAAAATTGTAAATGTGCTTCCTTAAAGATAAGACAAACAAAGAAAGGTACAAGAATGAAGCAATCATATATATGAATTACCAATTTTCCCTCTCTAGTCTGAGGGAGAACACCAAGGATAAAGATTAATGGTGGTTCTGGGAAGTGATTATTGAGTAGAAACTTCAGTGCCAATACCACATGCCCTCCCAATCTACTTAAGTTTTTGTTGTTTTTAGGTGCTGTGAGTCGATTCTGCCTCATAGCAACCCTATGCACATACTTAAGAGACTATGCATAATTAGCAGTCCTTCTGTCAAGGGGGGGGTGGTCCTCTAACAAATACCAAAAACATGGAAAGAGCTTTGAAATTGGGTAGTAAATAGAAGCTGGAGAAATTCTGATGTGCTTAATAATAAGGCCCTGGGTTCCTTTGAAGAGACCATTGGTAGAATTATGGACATTAAGGGTGATTCTGATGAGGACTTAGAACTGAGAGCTTTGAGGAAAGCTTCTATCTCCATGAACAGAATGTTGCTAAAAATGTGGACATTAAACATACTTCTGGTGAGGCTTTAAAAGGAAATGATGAACAAGTTAATGGACACTGGAAGAAGGAAGATACATTTTGTAAGGTGGCAAAGAATGTGCAGATTTTGTTCAAATATTGTGTAGAAGGAAATCCTTGTGGCGTGGTGGTTAAGTGCTACAGGTGTTAATCGTTATTCAAAAGGTCAGCAGTTTGAATCCTCCAGGTGCTCCTTGGACGCTTTATGGGGCAGTTCCACTCTGTCCTATAGGTCGCTATGAGTCTGAACTGACTCAACGGCAATGGGTGTGGTTTGGGGATATTTTGTAGAAAGCAGAACTTGTAAGTGATGCACTTGGATATTTCGCAGTGGAGATTTCTAAGCAAAACTTGTAGAGGCAGCATACTTTCTACTTATTGCTTATACCAAAACGTAGGAGAAAAGAGGTAGATTGAGAGACGAACTTTGCAAAATGAAAACAGAATTTAAAGATTTGGAAAATTCTGTTCTGTAAACTAAGAGAATTTTCTGGAACTTTCATCAAAGTTGTGGCTATGCAATCTTTTGCTAAACAGATTAGGTCTGTGACTGATGGATCTAATCAAGTACCGTAGCAGAAATACTGTCAGCTTAGACTAAAAGAGACTGATGGGATGAAATTAAGGGAAACTAGGGATCTGCCTCCTGAAATTCTAGAAGCAGGAAATGGGCCAGTGGATCTACTTGGTTGCAAACATCTGTTGTCCTTCAAGGAATGCACTACTGTGGTAGCAGTTCAATGGTAAACCAGGGGAACAGGACCTTGATTACAAAGACTGGAACTATCCCTTCTTAATTTTCATAGAGTAGAGCCACTGTCTACTAGGTCTGCAAGGGTGGAGCCGCTGCCCACTAGGTTTCAAAGAGAGGGTTGCACAATCTTGTTCCAGAAATTAAGGCTGTTGTTCAGGTGGCCCAAGAGAATGGATCCCAAAGTTGAGGTGGCAGGGTTGCAGTGCCAATGGGCCAGGAGGATGGGTCTACCATCAAAGCCATTCAAAGTTGAGGGTTGAGACTTCCATTCCAGTCAGCCAGGAGAATGGGCATGGCCCAAAGTTGAAGGACTGGGGCTGATGTGTTAGTGGTTTAAAAGAACAGAGAAGACTAGGGTTGAGGGTTGGGATTACCATTCAGGTGGACCAGAAGAATGGGGTCTCCCAAATCTAAGAAAGCAGAGTTGTTATCCCAGTGGGCCTGGGGGCAGCACTGATGCCCAGGTCCAAGAGGCTTGCACCCAGAATCCAAAGAACTTGGCCAATGCCTAGAATCTGGAGGATAGAGCCGTTATCCACATGGTCTTAGAGAACAGATTATTTTCAAGGCTTGCAAGCTAATGAAATTTGCTCTTCAGGGTTTTGGGCTTGCTTGATATCTGCGACCCTTTCTTTCCCTCCAGTTTCTGCCTTTTGGAATGTAAATGTTTACCCTGTGTCTGTTCCATGATTAAACTTTGGAAGCAAATAACTTATATTCTAGTTTTCACTGGTCCACAGATGAAAAGAAATTTTGCTATAGGACAGAACATACCCAGAGTCTCACTATTACTTGATTTGAGTGATTCAGAAGATGAGATTGTAGACTTAGACTTGATGCTGAATAGGTTAAGACTTTTGGGATGATGCAAAAGGGTCAATATGTTTTTTAGGTGGAAAAAACACAAATCTTTGAGGGCCAAAGGGTGGAATGTTATAGATTAAAAAAAAAAATGTATGTCCCCCCAAAATATCTATTGAAATTCTTGCCCTTATATCTGTGGAGCCTTGGCGGCAGAGTGGTTAAGAGCTACAGCTGCTAACCAATAGGTTGGCGGTTCAAATCCAGCAGCTACTCCTTGGAAACCCTATGGGGCAGTTCTACTCTGCCCTATAGGGTTACTAGAGTTGAAATTGACTCATTGGCAATGGGTTTGTTTTGTTGTTGTTATACCCGTGGATGTAATGTAATTAATTACCTTACATCAAATATAATATAATCAGCTTCTGGTATAATGCCTTCTATTATAATGCAATCAATAAATCAGCTGAGGTCATATCAATGTTTGGTGGATCCTAAACCTTGTCAATTTTGGCTTATTATGGAACGTAATTGTCAGGGAGACACACACACTGACACACACAAACACACACACACACAAAAGAAGACAGATGTCATGTGAGACACACCTACAAGTCAGGGAACCCAGAAATGCTAACCAAGGGGTCGGCAGTTCGAATCCGCCAGGTGCTCCTTGGGAACTCTATGAGGCAGTTCTACTCTGTACTATAGGGGTCGCTATGAGTCGGAATCGACTCGACGGCACTGGGTTTTTTTTTTTTTTTGTATCAACAACAAAGGAAGTAACATGGCTGATTTGGATTTTAGCTTTAAGAACCATAAGAAAACAAATTCCTTTTCTTTAATTCCACCTACTTGTGGTATTTCTGTTACAGCAGAACTAGGAAACTAAGACAAAAAATAATGTGGAATTATGAGTAAAACATTAAGAAAGTGAATAATTATTTAAGCGGACAATAAAAAATTCACAATAAATTAGAAATTTTTAAGCTGAAAATTCCACAATCAAAACAAAACCAGAAAGATAGCATAATAGAAAACATACCTGTATAATATTTTCCTACATATTTTGACAGCATACTCTTTGATCTTCTCGTAATAAACAATGAAAGGATAATATGACACATTGGTCTTTCCTCTAGAATGATTAATCGAACTCTCATTTTTGTTTTAGTGATTAAGAAAATCTTTATCACAATACTTTATTGATAATGTCATTCAAATATTTAGAGCTTTTGCCAAACTTAGGAAAAATTGATTTCATTGAGCGCTAAGATTTCAGAGTATTTCAAGTTATTTTTTTTTACAGTAATCAAGTTTTAAATGAACTTCCAGTTGGTGGTAATCATTAACCATCTTGTCATTACTGTCTTCACGTCACTATTCAGGTATTTTGCTACTCTGGAATGTTTAACCATAAGTATTTATCAACTTAACAAATAACTCTATGTTTGTGTTAACTTTAAGCAACATGAGGCAACATCTATAAGCATAAAACCTGAAGTATCCTTAACAATAAATTCAGAAAAGTATCAAAAACACAGCTTTGCAACTGGTTCCTTAAAGTGTTAAAGTGTTTGAAAATAAATAAAAGCCAGTGCCGTCGAGTCGATTCTGACTCAGAGCAACCCTATAGGACAGAGTAGAACTGCTCCATAGAGTTTCCAAGGAGCACCTGGCAGATTTGAACTGCCAACCTCTTGGTTAGCAGCCTAGCACTTAACCACTACGCCACCAGGGTTTCCGACTTGAAAGTAAATATCAGTTGCAAATTTTCAATAGAATTAAAATGGCTAATGAGTTTTAAAGAATGGCTAAGTAAGATGTTAAATGCTCATAAAGGATAGAGTAAAAAGGACATAACTCACTTTTTCTCTTTGAACTTCATTAATTGAAGTTTCCCATTTTGCTTAGGAGTGGAATTAGTTTTATGAATATAATCAAATGAGAAAATCTGGACCAGTCATTGTTTCTAAGTCACATGGGTTCATGCATATAATCTTTGGGGGTGAAGGTGATAGGCAGAGGCTAAAGCCAAATCTAATGTGTCAGACCATTTTCTAGAATCCTCTTTTTTACAACGCTTAACAATTCTGTTGGAAGTTCATGACTTATAAGGAATTTGCTTAGAAATTAATACAAAAACATAAATCTGATCATTAAATTACATCCACAGAGTGTTCCAGAAATAATTCATATTTCTGATATATTTTGAAATGTTTTGTATACTCTGCTAAAATAGCCACATATATATTTTTAAATGCCAAAAAACTTTCATAATTTAAGCAATATGTTCTAATAGAATTAGGATCAACTAGAAGTTAAAGTGATTAAGTCCACAACAGCAAATAAAGTTCAATATTGGCATTATTGATTCACTAATACATTTTTTTTAATACATAATAGATTCAAATACATTCAGCAAAGCATAACCTAATGAATAATACAGTAAATAGCAGTACTTTGAATATTTGAAATTTTCACTGGCAATGCATGAGACTACTTGTTGCTCTATGTCTGCACCATCAATTAGTATTATCAGGATTTTAAATTTTATGTATTTAATAGGTTTATAATGGTATCTGCTTTTAATTTGCACTCCTAATGACAAACAAAACTGGATATCTTTTCATATGCTTATTTGCCATCTGTTTATTTTCTTTGATGAGGTATCTGTTCATATATTTTGCCCACTTTTTAATTGTATTGTTTGTATTCTTATTACTGACTTTGTGAATTCTTTGCATATTTTGGATAAAAGACCTTTGTCAGACATACCGTTTGAAAATATTTTCTCCCGATCTATGAGTTGTTTCTCATTCTCTTAAAAATGTCGTTTGCAGAGCAGCAGTTTTTTAATTTTAATAAAGTCCATCTTATCATTTTTTTTTCTTTTATGGATCATTCTTTTGGTGTCATATCTAAAGTCTTATCACCAAACACTAAGTCACATAGATTTTTTTTCTGTTGTGTTATACAAATTTTATAGTTTTGCATTTGACTGTTAAATCTATGATCAATTTAGAGTTAATTTTAATGAAAAGGTAGTTGGCTTCAGCGTAGGTCCTTTTGTTTGTATACTGACATCCAAATGTTCCAGCACCTTTTGTTGAAAAGACTATTCTTTTTCCAGTGAATTGCCTTTGAATGTTCGTTAAAAAACAAAACAGAACAAACCAAAACAAAAAAAACAGTAGACCCAATTTCTGAGGGTCTATTTCTGGGCTCTCTATTCTTGAGAGATGTATGTGTCTATTTTTTCCAGATGTCAAAACTGTCTTGATTACTATGACATTATATTAAGTACTGAAATTAGGTAACATGAATCTTAAAGCTTTGTTTTTATTCAGTATTACATTGGCATTCTAGGTCTTTTGCCTTTCCATGTAAACGTCAGAATCAGTTTGTTGTTATCTACAAAATAGCTTACTGGGATTTTGAATGGAACTGCATTTAACCCACAGATCAATTGGGAAAAACTGACGTCTCAGCTATGTTTCATCTTTCAATCTTTGAATGTATTTAGAAATTCTTTGATTTTATCATCAGTGCTTTGTATTTTATCACATACAGATCCTGCACATGTGTTGATAGATTTACACTTAAGTATTTTTCTGTCCTTTTTTAAGTGACATTTTTAAAAAGATTTTCAAACTGTTTATTGATGAAATACAAGGAAACTAACTGACTTATATATTGACCTTGTATCCTGTTTACCTGTGTTTTAGTGACTACACAAAGGCATTCGACTGTGTGGATCATAACAAATTTCAGATAACATTGTGAAGAATGGGAATTTCCAAACACTTAATTGTGCGCTTGTCTATACATAGACCAAGAGATAGAAGTTCGGAAAGAGCATGGAGATACTGCACGGTTTAAAATCAAAAAAGGTGGGTGTCAGGGTTGTATCTTTTTACCATTTTTATCCAATCTGTATGCTGAGCTAAAAATACAAGAAGCTGGACTATACAAAGAATGTGGCTTTGGGATTGGAGGAAGACGTATTAACAACCTGCGATGTGCAGATGACATAAGTTTGCTGGCTGAAACTGAAGAGGACTTGAAGCACTTATTGATGAAGATCAAAGACTACTGCCTTCAGTATGGATTACATCTCAACATAAAGGAAACAATCCTCTCAACTGGACCAGTAAGCAACATCATGATAAATGGAGAAAAGACTGAAGTTGTCAAGGATTTCATTTCATTTGGATTCACAATCAACAGAAGCAGCAGTCAGGAAATCAAACAATACATTGCATGGGGCAAATCTACTCCAAAAGGTCTCTTTAAACTATTAAGAAACAAAGATGTCACTTAGAAGACTAAGGCGTGCCTGACCCAAGCCGTGCTCTTCTCAATTGTCTCAAATGCATGCATAAAATGGGCAATGAAAAGGGAAGACTGGATACAACTTAATGCTTTTGAACTGTGGTGTTGGCGAAGAATATTGACTATACCGTGGATTACTGGAAGAACAAACAAATCAGACTTAGAAGAAATGCAGCAAGAATCCTCCATAGAAACTAGGATGGTGAGATTTTGGCTCACTGACTTCGGATGAATCATCGGGAAGACCAATTGCTGGAAACGGACACCATATTTAGTAAAGTAGACGGCCAATTAAAACAAGGGAAATCCTGAATTAGATGGTTTGACACAATAGCCACAGCAATGAAGTCAAACATACTAATCATCATGACGGTAGGACACAGGGCCAGGCAATGTTTCATTTGTTTCTACGTAAGATTGCCATAATTAGAAACTGATTCGACAGCTACTAACAACAGCTACCAATACATAGCTTCAGCAGTTCCTGCTTAAGGCCAGAAATCTTTTCTGTAACTCTCAGTATATGCCTGTCTCTCTGAATATTAAGGTGGCCATCTGTCCTTTTACCTCACTTATCTGATGGGCTTAAGGAAAGTCACTGATTTTCAGTTTGTCTAGCGTTATGTTTCTATTTCATTGATAACTGTTCTTTATTAATTTTAATTGTACTTTGCACTTGAGTTGCTGTCTAGCCTCTTAAGAATAAAGATGATTTATTTTCAGCCTTTCCTCTTTACTGGTATATGTATTTAAGATTATAAATTTAACTCCAAATATCATAGAATATTTGATGTGTTGTGTTTTTAAGAGCCCTGGTGGTGCAACGGCAAGCACTCAGCTCAAAAGGTCTGTGGTTCAAACTCACCAGCTGCTTTGTGTGAGAAAGATGTGACAGTCAGCTTCCATAAAAATTACAGCCTAGAAAATTATATGGGGCAGTTCAACTCTGCCCAATATGGTCCCTATGAGTTGGAATCAGGACACACATCAACAATATTATTATTTTAATTCAGTGCAAAATACGTTCTAATGCTCCTTGTGATTTCTTCTTTGACTCATGGGTTATGTAAAAATATATTATTTTATTTCTGAATACTTAGAGATTTTCTAGTAATTTTTTGTTATTGATTTCCACTATGGCCAGAGAAGATAACATTTAATGTTTTCGGTCATAATTGTTGAAGTTTTGTTTTATGAAGATTTTGTTTTAATAACTGTTCTTTGGCCCTTGAAAAATGAATACTATGGTGTTTCATATGTGTCAATCATGACAAGTGTTTAAATAGTGTTGTTCACATTTTTCATATACTTGCATGCTTATTGATTTTTCTGTGCTTTTGCTAAGAGGCGTATTTTAAAATTGACTATAATTGTAAGTTTGTGTATCTTCCTTTTCAGTTTGATCAATTTTTGCTTCCCGTGTGTTTTTGCACGCATATGGATTTCAATGTACATGTTCCCACTGCACTGAACAATCATTGCATTATTATGAAATGTTCTAGTTTTTGTCTAGTAATGATTCTTGATTCCAAATCTACTTTGTTTAAATGTTACTGTAGCTATGTCAGCTTTATTTTAGGTCATGTTTACATGCTTTTTATTTTCCTATCTTTTTACACTCAACCTTCTGTCACCTTACTTTTCAATTAGACCTCTTGTAAACAGCACATAGCTAGGTTTTATTTACTTGGATTATGTCTAACAATCTCAGTTTTCTGGTTTCATGTTTTAACCATATATATCTTAAATATATTTTCAGATTTATTTGGGTTGGCATGTCTCTGCTTTTTGTTTTCTATTTTTTGCCTTCTACTTTTAAATACAGTTTCTCTCTCCTTGCTTTTTTTTTTTACCATTTTTTCTGTTGATTGAAAAATTTATATATATTTATATATGATATGTTTTATATATATATATATATATATATATTAACAAATAAGGAAATCCTGGTGGTGTAGTGGTTAAGAGCTATGCCTGCTAACCAGAAGATTGGCTGTTTGAATTCACCAGGTGCTTCTTAGAAACCCTATGGGGCAGTTCTACTTATCAAATAGATATATACCTAGAAAATAAGCAGATTAGGAGATCAAAATAATGTCATTTCAATTAAAGAAGTTGAATCAGTATACAAAAAACAGGCCATTAATGAAATCTCCAGGCCTAAATGTTCTCATTGAAAATTTCTTCCAAAAACTGAAGGAAGAAATAATTCTAATATTAGGCAAACTCTGTGAAAAAACAGAAAATGCAAGAAATTTTCCAAACTTGTGAGACAAACTATAGGTCACATATAATATCAGTAACCAAAACTTTACCAGAAGATATTATATGCCAAACTTTGTCTTAAACTTAGAAGCCAAAATACTAAATGGTAGTATTAAACCAAATCTACTAGGAAAAAAAAAAAAAGAAAAAAAATTTTTTTTTTCTAGTAATATAAAGGAATAGTATGGACCAAATGGGGTTAGTTAGAATTACATGGCTGCTTTAGCAGGAAAACATCAAATAATTTCATCACATTAACATTATAATCAGTATTAACAGCATAACCATTGCTGTCAAGTTGATTCCCACTCATAGGGACCATATAGGACAGAGTAGAACTGTTCCAGAGGGTTTCCAAGGCCGTAAATCTTTACAGAAGCAGATTGCTACATCTTTCTCCTGTGGAGTGGCTAGTAGGTTTGAACAGCCAACCTTTTGGTTAGCAGCCAAATGCTTAACCACTTCACAACCAGGGTTCCCTATTAACAGCATAAAGGTCAAAAACAATCTTCATAGATATAGAAAAAAGCATTTGATAAAAAATAAAAAGAAAAGTAATATAAAACAAAAACTTCTAGGTTGGAAACTAGAAATAGAAGAAAATATCCTTAATTTGATAAAGAGTACCTGTAAAACAAACAAAAAATAAACCAAAACAAAATCCTACAGCAAATTGCATGCTGGTTAAGTGTATGTTTCCTTTGTGAAAATTCAAACTGCACACTTAATGGTATGTGAGTTTTTCTTTATATATGTTATACTTCAACAAAATACTTAATATTTAAATAAGTAAAAACCTGTAAAGACTCTCTATTTCTCTGAGTAAAGAACAGACAGAATTCTTAAATGCTTATAAGGTTTTTCATGACCTACACCCTAATAGCATAAGAACTCATCTCCTTCCATTCTCTGCTTTGATCACTCAGGGCTACCCATACTGGCCATATTTCTGCTCCCTGGTGGTATTGGAAACTCAACTGAGCAGTTCTACTCTGTCCTATAGGGTCGCTATGAGTCAGAATCCACTCGAAGGCACTGGGTTTTTGGTTGGGTTGGGTGGTATTCAAACTGACTCCTCCATTTGAATGGTAAATTGTTTCCCTTGAAACGCATATAACAAATCCTTCTTTTAAGTCTTTCGTTAATTGCCATCCTTTCAGTGATGCCCCACATGCCTTCCACATTTAAAATAAGAACTTGCCCCCCAACTGCACCAGTTTCTCCTGATCCATCTCAACTACTGTACTTACCTTTTTCTATCACAGTATCGTCTTTGCAAAATGTGCACTCTTCTTACTTACATATGTTTGCTTATTCATTTCTTTGTATGTTGCCAGTCTCTACTGCTAAAAGTAAGCTTAATGAGAACAACAGTCCTTGTTTTGGTCACAGGAGTATCCTACATGCCAAGGACATTGTCCGGAACACAGTGAAACATGAAACAACTTTAAGGACCCTGAGAAAATTATTAAAATGCACTTTACTTGATTTTTACCAATTTTACACTCATCCTGAAATAATCACAGTAATGCCCTTCTCTCCTCTCGAACAAACTAATTAAAATAAACATTTATTATAACACATTTAGCCTAAGTAGCAAATTTAAATAAATCTTACAATACTCACATTATAGACTATTACTGCAGAGTAATGTTTTATATATATATATATATATATATGCCAAAGTACAACCTTGAGTAATCTCACTTGAATTTAGAGACCATTTCAAGAATAGATTTGACACCTTGAACACTAATGACCAAAGACCAGTTGAATTATGGATGACATCAAGGACATCATACATGAAGAAAGCAAGAGATCATTAAAAAGGCAAGAAAGCAAGAAAAGGCCAAAATGGGTGTCAGAAGAGACTCTGAAACTTGCTCTTGAATGCAGAATACCTAAAGTGAAAGGAAGAAATGATGAAGTAAAGAAGTTGATCAAAAGATTTCAAAGGCAGCTTGAGAAGACAAAGTACAGTATTATAACGACACGTGCAAAGGCCTGGAGATGGAAAGCCAAAAGAAAAGAACACACTTTGCATTTCTCGAGCTGAAAGAGCTGAAGAAAAATTCCAGCCTTGAGTTGCAGTATTGAAAGAGTCTATGAGGAAAATATAAATGACCCAGGAAGCATCATAAGAAGATGGAAGAAATACATAGGGTCACTGTACTAAAAAGAATTGGTCAACATTCAACCATTTCAGGAGGTATCATGAGCAGGAACCAATGATACTGACGGAAGTCCAAGCTGTACTGAAGACACTGGCGAAAAACAAGGCTCCAGGAATTGATGGAATACCAATTGAGATGTTTCAACAATTGGATGCAGTGCTAGAAGTACTCACTAGTCTATGCCAAGAAATTTAGAAGACAGCTACCTGGCCAACCGACTGGAAGAGATATATATTAACGCCTATTCCCAAGAACTCATAGTCGGAATCGACTCGACGGCACTGGGTGGGATTCCCAAGAAAGGTGACTTTGGGAATAGGCATTGCATGGGACACCAAATGTGGAAATTATTGAACAATATCATTAATATTACATGCAAGTAAAATTTTGCTGGTGATCATTCAAAAGTGGCTACAGCAGTATATTGACAGGGCACTGCCAGAAATCCAAGCCAGATTCAGAAGAGGACGTGGAACCAGAAATATTATTGCTGATGTCAGATGGATCCTGGCCGAAAGCAGAGAATACCAGAAAGATGTTTACTTGTGTTTTATTGACTATGATAAGGCATTTGACGGTGTGGATCATAACAAATTACGGATAACATTGCAAAGAATGGGAATTCCAGAACACTTAATTGCGCTTATGAGTATCTTGTACATAGATCAAGAGGCAGTCGTCTGAACAGAACAAAGGGATACTGTGTGGTTTAAAGTCAAGAAAGGTGTGTGTCAGGGTTGTATCCTTTCACCATACCTATTCAATCTGTATGCTGAGCAGATAATCTGAGAAGCTGGACTATGTGAAGAAAGGGGCATTGAGATTGAAGGAAGACTCATTAACAACCTGCTTTATGCAGATGACACAACCTTGCTTGCTGAAAATGAAGAGGACTTGAAGCACTTACTAATGAAGATCAAAAACCACAGCCTTCAGTATGCATTACACCTCAACATAAAGAAAACAAAAATCCACACAACTGAACCAATAAGCAACATCATGATAAATGGAGAGAAGATTGAAGTTGTCAAGAATTTCATTTTACTTGGATCCACAATCAACAGCAATCTAAACAGCAGTCAAAAAATCAACTGATGCCTTGCATTGGACAAATCTGCTGCTAAAGAACTCTTTAAAGTGTTTAAAAGTAAAGACATCACGTTGAAGACTAAGGTGGATCTGATCCAAGCTGATGTTTTCAATTGCCTTATATGTATGTGGAAACTGGGCAATGCATAAGGAAGACCAAAGAAAACTTGATGCCTTTGAATTATGGCTTTGGCAAAGAATATTGTACATACCATGGACTGCCAAAAGAAGGAACAAATCTCTCTTGGAAGAAGTACAGCCAGAATGCTTCTTAGAAGCAATATTGTGAGACTTCATCTCACAAACTTTGGACATGTTATCAGGACAGATCCATCCCTGGAGAAAGGCATCATGCTTGGTGCAGTACAGGGTCAGCAAAAAAAGAAGAAAATGCTCAATGAGATGGATTGACACAGTGGCTGCAACAATGGTCTCAATCATAACTATGACCACGAAGATGATGCAAGACTGGGCATTGTTTTGTTCCGTTGTACATCGACTCACTACGAGCTGGAGCTGACCCAATGACACCGAACAACAGCAACATCCATTCTTCAAGATTAAAATTAATTTCACTTGACCCTTAAGGCAGTCTCTGACTCCTTCCACTGTCTTATTCTTTGTCATCTGCGAGTATCATATTATAGAACTTAATGCCAGTACAGATCATTTTAGAATTCCACTTGGAAAGACAAACAAAATGAGAATTAGGAGTCAAAACTGACCTGGAGGCAATGGGTTTGTTTTTGGTTTTGGTATGGCAATTTTGGTAAAGCAGAGGGTTATCGAAAATGAGTGATGCTTTCAGTGAGGTGGATTGACATTACTCCCACAATAATGAGATCAAACATTTCAAAGACCATAAAAATTGTACAGGACTGGCAATGTTTCATTATTATACATAAGGTCCCCCATGAGTCAGAGGTGATTAGATGGCTACTAACAACAACAACAAATAACAAATTACTTGAGGTGTGGATTAAAATTACGTGTTGTTGTTAGGTCCCATCAACTCAGTTCCGACTCATAGTGACCCCTATGTACAAAAAAACAAAACACTGCTCAGTCTTGCACGATTCTTGTGATCATTGCTATGGCTGAGCCCATTGTTACAGCTACTGTGTCAGTCCATCTCGTTGATCATTTTTTTTTTCCTTTGTTCTGAACATGAGACAGCTCTTCCCACTTGAAACTCAGACTAGTAATCGTTTTTCTTAAAGGTAAATATTTATAAATGTATATACAGTTGAAGTGATAAGAAGTCATAATCCTTTAGTAAACAATAGAGAGAACAATACCATTAGAAAAGAAAAAAGTCATCTACATATTTACTTTTTGCTCACTTCTCTTTTGTATCTGACAACTAACATTTAATTAGACCATGCCCACAATAATTAAATAAGAAAGTAAAGTTACATGAAAAAAATCACAATATTTCATGTCTCCTTAAGTTTTTTTTTAAATTTTTTTTTAAGTTTGATTTTGATAGAAGATAGTTACTACTCTTTTCCCCCATGAAAATATACAAATTATATTTCAAATCCATTTCATCTAAAAAAAGGAATTGCATCTCCATGACTGAGAATCTTGTGCAACAGAACCAATAACTCCATCTGTCTTAAAGCCAAATGTATTTGAGATGCCATATTAAACAAATAACAAACAAAAAACCTTGGTTAAATCGCATAGAATGTCATAAGTATTAACCCAATTGTAGTGTTCTCAATATGTCTAGAGAATTTCTAAATGTGTATCTCTGCTATTCTGTGTCTTCCTTATTGTGGATAGGAGTCAGGATGCAATAGGTACAGGATAAACTTTTTTATAAGCTAATGAGTGCTTGTAGACCTGTTCTAATAATTTCAGAAGTGTTTTCTATATTTAAATCTTGAACTAATCGTGGTATTGGGAAAGGGTAAGGGATGACTTTATAAGGACAGCACTGAGCATACTTTCTTTGCCTTCTTAAAAATTTCTGTATACCAGATGCCATCTAAAGACAGGCTACTCCATAAATACTACTGAAGTCCTTCCTAGGCAGCCTACCATCGTCATAAAAAAGAAAAAAAAAAAAAATGCTTTATAAACAGCCAGAAATAACACTCACGGCAGCATATCAAAGACAATTATCCCGCACCATCAGCCCTGTTGTTTTGATTTACTGCAGTCTTCAAAGGCAAAAGCAATATTTACCCATCACATCTAACTGCAGGACCCTTAATATGTTTGATATTTTTCTCAAAGTTCATTATGTTTGGCTTTGTTTCTGCTGTTTTAATGCTTGTTTTGTGTTCGAAGGTGGACACATGAAGTCTTGGCTTTTTCTGTCTTTTCATGAATGAAAAATGTGTAAGAATGGTGTGAAAGGTGCTGACTAGTGTTTTCAATCTGATCTTTCTTTGGAGAGGACAGATGGGACTACAAAAATCTAAGCCCTTTGTATGTGCTGCTTTCATGATTTAATAACTCAATTTTACATTTTAAGTATCCAGTCCTATCCTAAAAATTTCAGCTTCAAAGGACAATATATGCTTATTATTTGTATATGTTCCATTCTTTCATTTCACTTAGATGTTACACTTCTTAAACCAACTCATATTTGTGATGTTCCTACCTATATTTGCTGAGATTAGTGTAGAATGTGTTATGATGAGAGAACATAACAGAACTTAAGAATCATATGATACATTAAAGTTACATGTTACATTATATAAGATAAAGTTATATGTACCATGAAATACGTATTTCCCTGTCAGACTACAATGTAACTATTATCTCAGGACTCTAGACAGAAACCATACTCTGTTGGAGCATATGGTCCAGTGCAATAGTTCTGTGACTATTACTACAAATTTGAATGGCATAAAGAAGCAAAAACAAAACAAAACAAAACACTTTTTTTCTGGGAAAAAAATATTGTTATTATCAAAATGATTCCTTTGTTTCAACTTTTAAATTAAAACCTAGCATTGGATTAGGTTTATCATATAGATTTCAGAAGAATTATGCAGTTAAATTTCAATAAACCAAAATAATTAGTAATTTGTACTTTTACGTGAGTGCCATAACATGTGCCAATGTGAACTTATATTCTTAAAATATCCTTGAAATAGAAAAATCTTAATACGTCCCTATAATCTTTACTACTAAAAATAAAGTTGTTGCCTTTTCTAAAGATTCTTTTCTTCTTTCCTTCCTTTCTTCCCCCCTTCCTTAATTCCTGGACAATTCTCTTGTCTGGATTGTTAATATGATCCTATAAATGAGGACGGTGCTTGCAAATGTAGGATAGAAAATCTGCCTTCATCTGTATTGTACTCTGTTGAGAACACACTATGTGTCAAGTCTTGTAGTGGATACAAACACAAATCAGATGACTCTCTGTCCTCACAAAACTTAAGATCTATTAGGGGTAAACAAATTTACTAGTTCAGTGGGAAATAATATTTTAATGTGCCAGAGACAGAGTAAAGGTTGTTCAAAGAGGACAGTATTAGTGAGCCATGCATGACAAAAGAAAATTTAAAGAAAAGTTATCTTAAGATGCTAAATTAAGTATGCACTATGATTATTTTTTTTCAAAAATGTTCCATGAAGTACAAGTGCACATATCAAATAGTGATTTGTGCTATGAACTGATAAAATTATTGCAATGCATTTTCTAACATATTTAGCAGCTGTAAAAAGTAACAACTTCACTTAATGGACAGATTACCAACCTTCTTCAACACTGCAGCATGTTTCTGAACTGACGCTGGAATTACTAGACATCATTGACACAGTTTAGTTCGTGGGAAGTTAATTTAACTAATAAGACAGATTTACATACTTACTAGAATTCAAATAATAGGGCTTATTCTGTTGCATTTCCCAATGACTCAAAAGGAAACCAACTGAGTTTTTGACAAGTAAAAGAATTAACTATTTTCTAGCCTCAGGTACTGTGTTTCATTTTATGGAACTGACAGATCTAATACATCAATGCAGGATATTTTCAACTGTCAGCTTTTATTAATAAACAGCTTGTAACTTACTGCCTTTTTATTTTGCATTTTGCTCTGTACACTTCAAGCCGCATCTCCCCATCACATAAGATTTTCCCAAGGGGATTTCCCTTAACATGCAGTGTTGATCATATCAATGACTCTCCTTCCAGGTGATTTCCATGTACGTATTTTGTGATTTCTCTGTAAACAAGAATTTAAGCATTTATTTATCGGATGATTCTGAAGATTTCAAAAGTTCTCTTCATTGATGATTTCTTTTGGTGGCAATATTTATATTCTAGGAGTTATAAGAAGAGGATGCTGAAAGATTCTGATCTTCATCAAGTTGTAAATTAGGAAGAATCATGCCTTCATGATTCTTACTTTACTAACTTCAGTTTTGTTATACTCTTTCCTCCTGTCCAGAATGTAATGTTCTGATTTTAACCATTTCCTCCAGTTATCAAAACCTCCTTTACCTTCATTCCATTATCTCACAGGTCTGTTGTGAGGGGAAATTAATTTCATCTATCATAAGCAGCTTCGATGAAGCAATGGTTAAGTGCTTGGCTACTAGCTGAAAGGCTGGCATTTTGAACCCACCCGCTGCTCTTCAGGAGAAAAGACTTGGTGATCTGCTCCCATGCAGATTACAGCCTAGGAAATCCTGTAAAGCAGTGCTACTCCCCTATAAGGTCACAAGGAGTAGGACTCAATTCCATGACACACAACAACAGCATGATGATAACTGTTAGCTTTGTAACACCATTCTAAGCATTTTTTACACAGTAACTTATTCAGCCTTCATAAGCATAATACATGTTTATTGCTGTTATTAGTTGGTGCTGAGTTGGCTCATATTCATTTCCCTTTTGTACAACAGAACAAAATGTTGCCAGATCCTATGCCATCTCTATGGTAGTTGCCACGTTTGACTCCATTGTTTCAGTCACTGGCTCAATCCATAACGTGTGGTAGCTACTTTAATTAACCACATTTTACAGGTAAAGAACTTAAAGACAACGAGAGAACTTTAACCTTCCTACTCTGTCCTATAGGATCACTGTGAGTCAGAACCAACTCAATGGCCCATAACAACAACATCAAACAGCACATAAGAGGCAAAGTTGGAATTCAGAGAACTTAATCTTACTCTTGATCACGTACTATACTGTTGTTCAAAAAATCAGGAAAAAAAGCAAAAACTTAAATCAATGCATTTGCTGACTAATATAGTCTCTTACACATAACGAAATGCTTTAAGACCCAGATGAAATTAAAATTTGATAGGAAATTTAATGAGCCCACTTAAAATCAGTCGAGCCCACACCAAATCAAGAGAGCTGCCCAGTCTATCTATAGACTTCTGAGGGTGAGGATGGGCAGTTTACTATTGTCTGCTACTCTTGTTTTGTTGTTGTTCATTAAAAAAAAAAAAAAAAACCTTGCCGCCCAGTCGATTCTGACTCATAGCAACCCTATAGGGCAGGGTAGAACTGCACCATAGAGTTTCCAAGGAGCACCTGGTGGATCTGAACTGCCGACCTTTTGGTTAGCAACCATAGTACTTAATCACTACACCACCAGCGTTTCCATTAAATAGCTTTAATGTGGCAGTTGATAACTGGCAAAAGTGGAGATTTTAATTGATAAATAAATTTATATGTGATATTAAATTTACTATAAATATATATATGAATTTTATGCTCAAATGATGACTCTCCTTATACAAAATGAAAAAGGCAACCGTGTAGAACTATTTATCAATCAATTGGAATTTGTGAGTAGAACAAAAATGATACTTTTATGTCAGAATTATTTGAAAGCCTTTCATGCTTTCATTTATTTCATAGGTATTTATTACATCAGGGAGTGAAGATGCAAAGATGTTGTCAACATTTGTGTGCCAGGTAAAGCCTTGGGAAATGGATTCATTGATTTCTTCATCAGAAGATGCTGTTCTCAAATTTATCTTGCATGAGAATCAATTTGGGTGCTTGTTAAAGATCGGAATTATAATAATCCTCAGACATAAAGTTTTGTGTGCAGTTTAGGAAATTTGATATAGAGAGTATAATTAAACCTCAAAGTAAAAAAAAGACTAATGGTGGAACCCTAATATGAGAACAGCAGGCAAATTAAAACTGAAAAGTGGCTTTAACATCATTATTCAAGTGTCATCTCAGTGACGCCTTCCCTGACTATCTAAAATTTCAACCACCAACTCTAGCCAAGACATTCTATATTTCTCTTCCCTGCTTTATTTAATCTTAGTTGTCATCAATTCCTGATAATTTATAATACATATTATTTAATCCGCCAGGCGCTGCTTTAGAAATTCTATAGGGCAGTTCTACTCTTTATTATTTAATCTTACCCATTGCCATTAATCAATTCTGACTCACAGTGGCCTGATAGGAAAGAGTAAAACTGCCCACTGAGTTTTCCAAGGCTGTAAATTTTTACAGAAGCAGACTGCCACATCTTTCTCACATGGAGCGGCTGGTGGGTTTGAACTGCCAACCTTTCGATTAGCAGCTAGTGCTTAACTTCTGCTCCACCAAGTTTCTTTGTTTAATTCTAATTGCATATTATTTTAGTATTTATCTTATATTCCTTTTCCTGCTATTGATCTCTATAAGGGTAGAGATTTTTGTCTGTTCACTGCTGTATTCCTAGTGCTAAGAAAGAAATCTGACATAAATTACACTCTTAATATTTAATTATTGAATAAATATAAAGTAGAAAAAACACCATTATTTTGTCTAAAAGATATTTATCTTTCTCCATTTCTCCAACTATTAACAATTGCACCAAATATTTATCAGAGCAAACTTCTATACACAAGTGCTTCTTCTGAAAGAGAAGTTATAGAATAAAAGACATCGGAAAGTAAAAAGATCGGTAGTATTTGCAGCTCTGAACTCAGATGTCTTGCAGCCTGTTATTCGTAAGTAACCAAGAAGTAAATTCATGGTTTTCATGGGATATTAAAATATGGTTGTCATAGTAGGTGAGCCCTGGTGGCACAGTGGTTGAACAATGTGGCTGCTAACCAAAAAGTCAATAGTTGGAACCCACCAACTGCTCTGTGGGAGAAAGATATGGCAGATTTACAGCTTTGGAAACCCTATGGGGCAGTTCTACTCTGTCCTATATTGTTGCTATGAGTCGGAATTGACCCAATGATTAGTGGGTTTTGATTTTAGTTATTGTGGTAGGTTGAGTTCCAAAATGGATCCCCAAAATTTCATGCCCTAATCCCCAGAAATGTGACTATGATGAGATATAAGGCTCTTGATGTTTCAAATGTAATTAAAGTTACTAATCATTTGACTTTGAGTTACTGAAAAAGGAGTTTATCTGGATGGACCTAATCTAATCACATGAGACTTCTAAGAGCAGGGAGTTTTCTCCTATTGGTGGCAGAAAAGGAAGTCAGAAAGGTTTGAAACATGGGTAAGATTTGACATGCTGTTATTGTTTTGAAGACATAGGATGGGCATGTGAGAAAGAATATAGGTAGCCTCAAATGCCTAAAAGAACTTCCAGCTGACAGACAGCAAGAAAATATGGACCTGTATTTTACAACTGCAGGGTGAAGAATTCTACAGCAACGTAATTAAATTTGAAAGCAGATTCCTCCACAGAGACCCCCAGATAAGAGCTCAGAGTCACGATTTCAGCCTTGTGAAACTTTTAGCAGAGAAGTTGATGTTATCTTTTCATACTTCAGATCTATAAAACTGTTATTTAATAAATGGGTATTGTTTTACACTGCTCAATTGTGGTATTTTGTTACATAGCAATACAAAAACCAATACAGGTTTTGAGTTTATGGTTCTAGACATTTCCATTGACTTGCAAACATACTTAAGAATGTATTGGTCTTTACAGAACTGAATTTGCAATTAGACATTAAAACTTATTTTATTTTACTGAGAAATAGTTAAATAGGAAGCAAAAAAAAAGTTAAATTCAAATGAAATTACGGCTAAGAAGTAAAACAATGACCTTGAATAGCTGTTTGTAGGGGTTTTATGATCAATACCTAGTACTCCACTGTGAAATTAAGGCAATGCTGAGAATTTAAAATCAGCTGTGATTTCTGTGATGCTATTTTTCTACCTTTCTACCAGCTATGAAGTATGTATATATGAATAGAGTAACAATGAAATTTTATTTCAAAGAAGACACCTCTCTTTTTTTTTTTTTTGCCCCAAAACTAAAAAATCTGTTAGCTGGAAAAATTTGCTATCCGCAACATGCATGTTGTTATTATTGTGCATACATTTAGCCTATGGAGAGTAAATTGGCTTTACTTTGTGGAAGTTTAGAGAATTCAGTTGACAGAAGAAAGAAAAAAAACATTTGAATCACTTACTGAATAATCAGCCATGTATTATTTTCTCCCTTACTGCATCCTTATCCTTAATGATTATGCCTGAGGCCTCCAAGAGTTTCCTTATGCCAAGACAGTCATCTTGCAACTCATGGAAAGCAGAAGAAAAAATTCTGTTCAGGCCATGAGCTCTGTTTGTTGGTGTTGTTTCTGCAACTACTTTCACATAGAGTCCCGGTGAAATATTGATGATGACTGTCCTAACACAGTCATTTATCTTAAAGCATTTCTGGCAGGTCTATATGCTACTCTGCTCATTGTTTCAGAACCTATTTCTGCTACCTGCATAAGTAACATGAGGATGGGTATAAATTGTGTATCCTTAAAATAAGTGCCAACAGGTGTATTTTTCCCAGGTTATATTCATAAGCATATCTCCTCATCTACCTGATGATTCCCATTGCCAAACACTGCAACTTCCACAGGACTGGAAAAATCACTCTCTCCATGGCAGCTCCATGTCCACATAGCTCGGACTTTCCAACATTACAGTACTTCTATTACCTGGTTCTTCCAAGCTAGATGGAAACTCAACTAGGCTACAGACTATTACCTTTATTACAAAAGTCTTGCATACTTTGTATATGAATGTGATGCAATAGGGAGGGAATATGAAGAGACAGATATTTTTAGAAGCCACAGGCATTGATATTTTTAAAAGTCACATAGGTATCTCTTTATAGGTTGAATGTTGTAGGATATATCTGGATAACAATTCTGTTTCAACAACTAGAAAAGGGCAGATCATTTTTTTTAAATCACATTTTTTACACTTATAAAAAAGCCTTGAAAGCAGCAAGAAAAATAAATAATTAAAAATCTATAAATTCATGGAGTGGGAACTTTCCCAGCTGCACTGACAATTTCTAGCCATTTTTTCCTCTGGAGGAATTTGAAAATTCTGAGTAAGGGCAAAGGATTTAAATGGAAAAAAATAGGAAAGAAAAACAAAAAAAGCTATGAGTGGTTCAACAGACCCGATAATAAGTTAGAACTGGAGGACAAAACTGAATGGCTGGCTGCACAGTATATTAAGGAAATAGAAAAAAAAAAAAAAAAAAAAAAACCTCAAAGTCTGAATGATACTTATGAAACCAAGATTTCATAGGGAGGAGACCTGCTTCAAGCACATCACCAGCCTCCTTAAGACATGTGCAAAATTTTGGAGCCACATAAAGCAGAGGAAGACTGGGCAGTTAGAGGGAAACTTTTAAAGGGCAGAATTGACTCTCCTGCAGTCTTTTAGGGTAAAAGGTATTGAACTGATAAGCTCTCAATCAAAATCATGACAAAGGAAAAATATCACATAAGAGGTAGCTGCAATAAAGGCCCAACTCACCTCAATTCCTAATTGGATTTAGGTGATTAATTCCTCATGTCTGCCTCTCAGAAGAAAGGGTAGACTTAATTAAGTGGAATATAATATAATCTGGAAGTTCTAGAGTTATTTCATTACATACTGACTGGCATAAAATAAAAAAAATACTAAGGCTTAGAAATATGAAAATATTATCAATAATCAAGAAAGTATAGAAAATAGATGCAGCCACTATAATGATCCATATATTGGAATTAATAAACAAGGATATTAAATAATTATGATTAAGATGCTAACGAAAATAGATGAAAGATGGAGAAAATAAATTAAAAGATAACAAATTTCACCCAACTATTGGAATCCATCAAAAATAAAAAAGAAACAATTGATATTTTACACAGGAAATAAAATAGCATACAATATCTGAAATTACAAACACCAGATAGGTTTAACAGCAATGCATGCATTAGAACAAAACATCAGTTATCAAGAAAAAAAAATATATATATATATGGAAACCCTGGTGGCATAGCATAGTGGTTAAGAGTTATGGCTACCAACCAAGAGGTCGGCAGTACAATTCCATCAGCCACTCCTTGAAAAATCTATGGGGGCAATTCTACTCTGTCCTATAGGGTAGCTATGAGTCAGAATTTACTCGATGGCAATATGTATATATATGGAAACCCTGGTGGCATAGTGGTTAAGTGCTACGGCTGCTAACCAGAAGGTCGGCAGTTTGAATCCACCAGGTGCTCCTTGGAAACTCTACAGGGCAGTTCTACTCTCTCCTATATGGTTGCTATGAGTTGGAATCGACTCGACAGCAGTGGGTTTGGTGTGTGTGTGTGTATATATATATGCCAACTAAAGTACAGGGAGAATAAATATTATACAGAACAGAAGTGAACATAAGAGGTATAAGAGATATTTTGGATACTTTCCAAAGGTTTTCCATTATTATAATCTAAGTCTTAGAATGAGAGAAGTGATATAATGGAGCAGAAGCAATATCAAAAGAAAAAAATGTCTAAGAATTTTCTAAGAATAATGAAAGACCCACAATCACAAGAAATATAATTTTACTTTAAGCAATATATACAAAAAGCAAGATGTAAAGCTGCTTTCTGTATATACTAGGTACATTAATGTACATTACTGTAAAACTGCTATAGCAAGACAAAAAGTAAATTACCGTAAAAAAAATCAGGCAGAGGGAAAAAAAAAGATGACTTTCCTTCAAACAACAAGAACAAGAATGACAGCTGCCTTCTCAACACTAATGATATAAGCTAGAAGGCAGTGGAATGACGTCTTTGTACTTCCAAAAGAAAAATGCTACCAAACTAGAATTCTATAGCAAGTGAATATGTCCTTCAAAAATAAAATATGTTCATAGACAAAGAATGAGGGAAGTTGTCAATAATGGGAATGCAGTTAAAAAAAACAAAACAAAACTATAGCAAGTTCTTCAGGCTGGAAAAAAAACAGATCTGGTGTGAACACAGAAATACAGAAGTGAATTAAAATATGCCAAAAAAGGTAACTATATGGGTAAATATAAATGAGTGTTTAGTGTATAAAACTGTTATTGAGATGTCTTTGGAGTTTACATGTAAATTCAAACATCATGGCAATAACATCATGGCAATAATCATGCAAAAGAAAAGGTATTTAAAGGTTCTAAGATTCTAACACTAATGTGAAAGAAGAAAAGTAATAATTTTATTATACTCTAATTTTATAAGAATTCATTATGTAATGCCCATAAAAACCAATACACAGTAGTAAAATAATGCATGAATCACACATTAATTGATGAAAAAATTTAATAGCTAATAATCGATTAAGCCAAGAAGAGGGTACGAAAAAAAAAAGAGAAACAATCATAAATCAGATAGGACAAATAGAAAACAAAATGCAGGATGATATACTTAGCACAACTTGGCAATCATTTCATTAAATATAATTCTTCTAATTTAATCACATTAATTGAATGTAAATGTTTTAAGTATAACATAAAAAAGCAGAGATAGTTATACTGAAAAAATTTTTTACAAGTTCAAAACGACAGAAGTATATACTGTCTAAAAGATGGCCATTTTAAATATAATGACATAGATGGATTAAAAGTAAAAGGGTATTGAAAAATAAAAAAAAAATAGCCCATGTAAATTCTTGTAATAAGGAAACGTAAATTCTTGTAAATTTAGAAGAGAAAATACCAACAGAGATAAAGAAAAAAATATTTCATCATACTAAATGGATCAATCAGAAAACATGATAATACAAAATGTGTACATACCTACTTACAAAACTTCGAAATATATGCATTAAAACAGACAGATTCAAAAGAAAAAAAATAGGCAAACCCACACTTGTGGATCAAAATTTCCATTTTTTTTTCTCTTAATAATGAATTAAACTAAGGAAGTAATTTCTTTTATAAGGATCAGCACGAAGCTGGTTTCTAAGAGGCAGAGGTTAAATATGTCCCAAATGTCTAACTTTTCCAAGGTGCTGTACCACTCCATCATCTCTAACATCAACTGCTCCCTCTCCCCTCAGTACTCTCCCTCTTGTCTTTGGGTTCCCTGATTTGCTGCAATGTCTCATAGAACTCACAAAACTGTGTAAAAGAAATGGCTCACAAAGTTGTGGAGGCTGGCAAGTCCCAAATTCTTGCTTCAGGTGTAGGCTTCTCCCTGGCCGTCAGACTGCCTACAGACACTCATCTGTCTTGGTCCTTGCACAGGGAAGCCCGCTGCTCCGTCTCCTATAGCTCTTTCCAGCCAGTCTCTTCAGAAGGTCTCTCCTTCCTTGTTGGTGGTGTACTCCACTCTTTCCCACCTCTGAGGTGGCTCATTTCAAGCCCAGCCAGATGGCAAAACTGGCCAATCCACTTGGTGTGCCACAATTACTGTATCACACAATCCTACCCAATCATCTTGGTGGGAGTTACAAGACTATGGCTAGTAAGGCCACACGAAAAGCAATCCATCACACCACAAGCCACCCCCTGGATTTTCTAGCCATGTTTCTTTTATGCTTGGAGGATAACTCCTCTCAGTCATTTTACCAGCCCAAAATAATCATTAACAATTAGTCCTTCAACAGGACAAAGGGTGAATTTACTTAGGTAATAGCCATTCAAGTCTGCTGCAAGTTTCCATCTGATCTGGTCAGATTCTCCAAAAGTCATTGATTCTTTCTGTTCTCTGACAAAATTCAACTGAGAAAAAATTATTCCCTTGCTCTGAGTCTCTCTTGAGGTATCAGCATGTTAGGTTTCTCCTGTAGCATAGCCCATTTATTCATTCCTTTTCTTTCTTTTTACCTTCAGCTATTATTTCTCCTTACTTCTATTTGTCATTTATTTTTACCCAAACTTTTCTACCTGGGAAGAAACATCAGGTTCAACTGTTGTGCTAGTCCAGATTGTTGGTAGGAAGACCAGTATAGCAAGTACTTCCCCCTTAGTCCACTCACATTCATATTGGGTAGGTTGACATAGGTACCATACTAGTGCGCTATCTCACCCAATAGGCAATACAGCAGTATTCACTGTCAACCCCAATTTTTCCAGATGGGGGAAAGTACAATCCATCCCATCAGGCCCTTAGGGACTCTGGTATAAATATCCAGGGGTATAGTTACAGTCTCTTGCTTAAAGATAACCCCAGCTTCCAGCACCCACAAGTGCATCCCTGGTCCTGGAACTGTAGCATCTGGAAAGAAAAAGCAATTTTAGGTGATGTTTGGAAGAACTCTAAAATGTCACTAGCATCCTCCCCCATACCCTCTTCCCCAGATCCCCCAGAGAAGTGTAAGAATCTGTCCAGTGGTGACCTTCCCTTTGTCCCTCTCAAGCTGAGTGTGAGCATATACTCATGAAGGCTTGTGAGCCAGCCCTTCATGCCTTTATCTCCCTTCGTTTTTGATAACAAATATTTCAATTGCCAATTTCAATTCTCTATCAAACCATTATTCTTAGGGTGGTATGCAATATGGTATGTCCATTTAATATGATGTTTCTTGGCCCATTGTTGCACGCTGTGGGCTGAAAATTGTATTCCTTGATCTGATAACACATAACTCAGTGGCCCAAATTGGTACAGTACCTATTGTTCCAGTCCCTTAATGGTATTTTTGGCATTTGCATCCATCACAGGATATGCAAAGCCCCGTCCAGAGTAAGTATCTATTCCTGTGAGGACTTATTTGTAGCCACCTGGTGCCACCAGTGTCACTGATCCAATACAATCAACTTGCCGGCTATGTGCAGGGCCTTTCCCAAAAGGAATTTGCCCTATAGCTACCTGAAACCTCTGTCTTTCTTGCTGGCAGAAGAGCAGTCCTTATTGGCGTTTTGTACATATTGGGTGCAAGGGGAATGCTCCTAGATTCAGCCCATGTCTGCATTGCTGCAGCACCCCCTTGTCCACTCATTTCATGACCCAATTGGCCATCTCAAGTGAGCTTATCAACAGGTCCACTTGCTGATTCCAGTTGCCTTCTGATCCAGGATGGGGTTTTTCTGATGGGCATTGTTATGTCCTACTCTGAAATACCCTCTAAGTTCCCAGAGTGCTTTTCATAGGTTCATGTCCCACATGGGTGTCCCCTTAATATTTCAATTTTACATCTCTCATTTGACTGACCATATAGCCAGGCCACTGGCCATTAGACATAAATCTGTAAAAATCTAAACATATGGGCTCTCATCATTGCACAATTCTTCCATCAAAGCTAAGAAGACAGCATACAGTTCAGCTCCTTGAGCTGACCTGTTCTTACCTTCTTCAAAGTCTGTCCGTCTGCTGGTCTTAATGAAGCAGATTTCCACATCACTTGTTGTCCATGTACCCTGGACCTGCCATCCGTGAACCAAGCAGCCTTCTGCTGGTCAGGAGAAAGTTGTTCATATGGCACAGTCCACGTAACAATGGGCTCTGGCAGCTTATCAGGTGGTTTCAGGGTAGGACTTATGGGAAAAGAGGTTACCTGTTCATGAGTACAGTGGGTGCCTCCCCACATTCCTCCAGGGTCTTTTTCTTGTATGAAACATTTCCATTTTATTATGGAACTATTTTGGATATTGTCTTCCTTATTAGAGTGTTTCTCTGTCATCACCCAAGACATTATAGGTATTTCAGGTCTCATGATGATTTTATGTCCTTCTGTCATTGAGAAAGTGTCAATCAATGTCCAGGAGTAGGCAAGTAATTGCCTTTCAACAGGCATGTATTGTGCTGCAGCATCTGGAAACTTTCTAGTCCAGAATCCCAGTGGTCACCATTGGGCAGCATTCTCAGGTTCTTGTCATAAACTCCAATCTGCACAATCACAGATGGCAGACACCTCCAAAATTATGTCTGATTGTGGATCATAAGGGCCTAAAGGCAGGGTAAGTGAAATCACTTTTTGTAATTCAGACATAGCTGGCTGTTGCTCTGACCCCCATTGGAACAAAGTTTTTGTTTTCTCTGAGTGATTTTATGGATGCAGGCCAGCAATATTCCCAGATGTGGAATATGCCTTCTCCAAAATCCAAATAAACCAGTGTAACATTGGGCCCCCTGCTTAATTTTGGGGATAGGTAGTGACAACACTATTCTTAGTTACCTGCAGAATGTCATGGTTGGATCCTGGTCAAGTTATTCCCAAGAATTTCACCATTTGGGCCAGGCCCTGGATTTTTTTCTGGATTTATTAACAGCCTCTGGTGGTTATGTGGGCCACCACTGTATTAAAATCAGCCCTAGCCTGTTCTTTGGTGTTTAAAATTAACCTAATATTGTCTATGTAATGTATACTTAAGATCTGCACCAAGTCCAAGTCTCTTCTAATCAAATTATGACAGTAATCTGGTGCATTCAGGTAACCCTGTGGCAATATAGTGAAAGTAAGTTGAGATCTTCCCCACCTGAAAGCAAACTGCAGCTGACTCTTTTCTGAGATTGGTATGGAGAGAAAGACATTTGCAAGATCAATCGCTGAGTACCAGCCTCTTCAGCCTGCTGTATTTTCTAAACCATTGAAACCATGTCTGGAACAGCTGAAGCCATAGATGGCACTACTTGATTTAGGCCTCAGTAGTCTACTGTGAGCCTCCATGAGCCATCTGACTTTTTCATGGTCCATACAGGGCTGTTATACAGAGAATTTGTTGGTACCAATACTCTAGACTTTAGCAAGTCTTTAACAAGGCTGTACTCTACTTTCATTCACCACGTGTTCTATACTGTTTCCAATTAACAACCAGAGTGAGTTTGGGCAATTTTAATGGTTCCCATTTAGCATGTCCAATCAATAGTGGCCTAAGGGCAGACTTACAGGTCTTCAGTTTTACAATATCAGGTAAAGGTAGTGTTCCCCAAACAGACATAATATCCACACCAAAACATTCAGGTAAGGGAGATGCAACTACTTCATATAAGATCTGTTTAAATCTTCCAATTCTCATCCAAACTTTCACCTTAATCCCATCAATCGTTGCACCACCATATCCCTCCAGTCTAAACTTAGACTTCTTCAAGATTTTATTATCAGATTTGGGGATTACCGTATAGTGAGCTCCTGTGTCCAGGAGCCCCAAAAATCTCTTCCCCACTCCCAGGCTATTTTACCCACATGTATGCATATGGTCTTGGGTCTCCTGCTGGGGACTGGACCAGAAGGCCCTAGCCCCCTCATGAATCCTTGTCTTGATCAACTAGCTGAGTCTCTGCTTCAAATGGTCCCAGGTGGACATTCCCATCATTAAATACCTCCTGGCTGGGGTGAATAGGACAGACTTGTTCAGGCCTCTTTAACACTGGGGGACCAGCAGCAATTTCCATTGGTTCACCCAACCTTCTGTAGTGCTGCCTTAGAAATTTTGTCTCAACTTCATCAATGTGTGCTACATTCATCCTATTTCTTAGTAACCACCTAAAAATCTCTGTCCTGCTGGAGTAAGTTCTTTCTCCATTGTCTCTTCCCATTCCACTATAAATCAACCTTATGTTTCTTGCATCTGTAAGAACCATGCAAGGAAGCTACATCAACAGACCGAACATGGCTTCTCTGATTGTTGTTTTGTTTCACAGTAGCAAGGTTACATGGAGTGCCCATGTAAAAAAGTCTCCCTTGATTACCGTATCTACCATGACCTGTGTAAGGGGCATACTCATTGGATGAATATCATGACAAGCATAAAGCCATTCCACCATGACTTGCATAAGCAACACATCAGCTGCTTCCTTGGGAGTGTTCCATTGGGTATTTAGAGGAGGGGAGGGGCTGTTTCCCTTCTCAGGGCAAATAAATCTCATTGTAAATTTTATCCAGTCTATTAAGCTGTCCATCCCCTCTGGGTTAACCTGCTGTGTAAATGGATCTTGTATCATCATTTATGACTGTTCCATAGTGAGTTGTGAGTCTTGCATCAATCCAAGCATACTCTTCCATTCTGCGGCATTCAAAACTAAAGATGTTGCCCCTAAATTAGTCACTCTCACAATTCATTTTAGTAACAGTTCCTCAATAAGCTGACAATACCATTTACAAATTGAAACAACTCCTTTACACTATACCGTCTAGTTTCTATTGTTTCTTGTTTCTGCCCGTTTCCCTCCTGAACTACCTTCTTGGTGGCCAATGGTCATAGAGGAACTTCTGGTTATTCCAACCCAATTTTTCCTTTCCAGGTTGGCCCTGAGATTAGCAGTTATAGCTCTGACTGGACTGGATCTATGCTTGCTTCGGTACTAATATCAGCCCCTACATTCTCTTTTCCTGCCATTGCAGCTATTATGGATAATGGAAACCAAGGAACTTTATGTCTGGCCCTTTCCTTATCAGTCTATATTTCTATATGCATCCAATTAGCCAATTCCTCAGGAGTTATATCCACCATTCCTAAATCCCATGAATGGTTTTTGCCTTGGGTAACTGATTTCAACATAACAGCTGCTTCAAAACACTGGTGTTTTTTTATCGCATCCAGAAACCAAAGGTTTCTCATTCTCTAGTTTATCCCCTTTTTTTCCAAAATCACATATTGTAGTGAGTTTGGGCCATTGCAGTGAAACCTGTGATTCTGATGTCAACTAAACGAATAATGTCTTTTATAAAGATCAATACTAACCTGGATCCTATGAGATGGAGGTTAAAGATGTTCCAAATGTCTAACTTTTCCAAGTTGCTGTACCACTCCATCATCTCTAACATCAATTACTCTCCTCCCCTCAGTACTCTCTTTCCCTTCTTTGGGTTCCCTAAACCACTGCAAATTCTCTCAGAACTCACAAACTGTGTAAAGGAAATGGTTGTGGAGGCTGGAAAGCCCTATATTCGTGTGTCAGGCATAGTCTTCTCTCTGACCCTCAGTCTCTGCCCACAGGCACTCAGCTTTCTCACTTCTTGGGCTGGGGAGCCCATGTGCCATATCCTGTGGGTCTCTCAGGCACTTATCTTCTGCCAGTCTCTCCTGCAACTCTCTTCTTCCTTGATGGTGGGCTCTTCTCTTTCCTGTCTCTTGGATGGCTCATCTCAAGCCTAGCAGGATGGCAAAACTGACCAATCCCCATGGTGTGCCACAATTACCCTATCACACAGTCCCACCCGATCACCTTGGTGGGAGTTACAACAACATGGCTAGAAAGGCCACACAAAAAATAATCCTTTCCACCACAGGAACAAAATAAACAGAAAATCAGAAGAGATATAAAAAAGGGTGGGGCCAAGATGGTGGAGTAGTTGGACAATTCAGTGGTCCCTCTTACAACAAAGGCCTGAAGAAACAAGTGAATAGATTATATATATGACAAGCTAGGATCCCTGAACTACAAAGGCAGAGTTAAGAAATCAGACTGGGCAGCAGGGAGGGAAAGACAGTTCAGTGAGAAGCGGTGCCCCTCAGCCCCAATCCCCTGGCATGACTGTGGAGGGACTGGTGGTAGTGTTCTGGATGTGGTTTTCTCAGCCACAGAGAGCAAGTGGCAGAGTCTACTCATGCCTCCGGAATCAGTGAACAACAGCATTCTTGTCAAAAGTTAAGTGTTTGCATCTAATTTACCACGTGGATATAAAAGCACCCTTTCGAAAGAACTGTCTCCCATTTTCTGACCCCTCTTCCCTCTGTCCCAGGCCCTGAGCCGGCTTCAGGTGCTGTTGATTTCCCTGGGCCTGAGATAGGTCCTTTGTGGGTCCTGAGCCATTCTCTTGGCCTTGGAGAAGAAACAAATTAACAAATGGGGAAAAAATAATCTCCTGGCTCCCCTAAGCTGAGAAGTCAGGGCTAATCTAATCAAGTGGCTCCTGTCCAGGCACAAGTGGTTCATAGACTTTGAATGCCTTTCACCCCTGCATGGACCTGGGTGGGCCCATTTCAGCAGCTAGGCCCTTGTTGGCATGGTGCAAGGGTATATGCTCCTGAGGTCTGACTTTAACTGTTTCAGCTGTGCAGTGAAGAGGTGCGTTTTTGACATTTGACACCATTCTGCCTATTAAGCAGAGCCCTCACCTACCAACATCAGGAGCCTGAGGAATGGTGGCTCCACCCAGGCCACCTAGCCACTGTGACGGGGGTCCAAGGAAAAGTGGTGCCTCCCAGTCCTTACAGCTAAAACCATTAGGTGCCCATGGTCTGGCTGCAAGCCCACCCACCTGTGTGCTCTAGGGAAAGGGGACACATCTTCCTCACAGACACTTGGGGGACAGTTGTCAGCCCCCTGCCTCAATCAGTGTAACTCTCTGCAGCAACCAGAGATACCTGTGAATACACCAATCGCCCCTAATCCTCTAAGACCATAGGTGAGAGCCTGCATCATACACTTGGTGACCGGCTACCTGGATGCCTAAACTGAATCCATACAAGAAATGTGGAAGTACTTCTAAACTCATATACCTAGTAACAGCCCTAGCCATCTGGTGACAGGACATTAGAGCTTCAAAGTCTCCAGCAATCAAGCTAGCTCACTCCAGCAGCCTATTTGGGTATATCAAAACAAAACAAAGTAAGAAGCTAGGACATAATAAGCAAATATAAAATAAATTAGTACAATCACTTACAGATGGTTTGGAGACAACAGTCGATACCAAATTACATAGAGAAGCAGATTATGATCACTTAAACAAGCTTTGAAAACAAAGAATCAAGGAATCTTCTGGACAAAGAGGTATAGTTAGAATTACCAGAGGTAGAATACAAAAGATTAATATACTGAACTCTTCAAGAGATCAGGAAGGAGATCAGGCAAAATGCACAATAAGCCAAGGAACGCAGAGACAAAGCAGTCAAGGAAAGTAAGAAGATTATTCAAGAGCGTAATGACAAATTTAATATGCTGCAATGATCCACAGAGAGACAGCAATCAGATACTCACAAGATTAACAAAATTTCAGAATTAGACAATTCAATAGAAAGTCAGATGAGCAGAATTGAGGAAACAGAAGTCAGAATTATTGAGAATGAAGATAAAATGCTTGGAACTAATATAGTCAAAGAAAAATGAGATAAAAGAATTAAAAAAAAAATGAAGAAACCTTAAGAATCATGTGGAAGTCTATCAAGAGAAATAATCTGTGATTGGAGTACCAGAACAGGGAGAGAAAACAGAAAATACAGAAAGAATTGTTGAAGATTTGTTGGCAGAAAACTTCCCTGATATCATGAAAGATGAGAAGATCTCTATCCAAGATGCTCATTGAAACCCACAAAAGGTAGATCCCAAAAGAAAGCCATCAAGACATATTCTAATGAAACTTGCCAAAACCAAAAGTAAGGAGAGAATTTTAAGAGCTAACAGTGAAAAACAAAAAGTCACCTACAAAGCAGAGTCAATAAGACTAAGCTCAGACTACTCAGCAGAAACCATGCAGGCAAGAAGGCAATGGGATGACCTATACACAGCCTTGAAGGAAAAAAGTTGCCAGCCAAGAGTAATATATCTAGCAAAACTTTCTCTCAAATATGAAGGTGAAATTAGGATATTTTCAGATAAATAGAAGCTTAGAGAATTTGCAAAAACCAAAGCAAAACTACAAGAAATACTGAAGGGAGTCCTCTGGTTGGATGATAAATAACATCAGATAACAACCCAGGACTAGAACACAAGAGAGAGCAACCAGATATCAACCCAGATAGGGAAATCACAAAAATAAATGAAGATTAAAAAAAAAAAAAACGCTCAAAACAGAGAAAGAGATATCATTATGTAAAAGATGACAAAATTAAATCAATAAAGAGGGACTAAAAAAAATGTAGTCATAGGTCTTTCATATGGAGAGGAAGTCAAGGCAATATAGAGAGATAAAAGTGTGGTTTAAACTTAGAAAAGATACAAAAAGGCTTAAACAAGCCTCTCCACTTATCTAACCTAATTTACAATTATAGAGCAATCTATGTAAGAGCACACTGCATATTCTTCTCAGGTGCACACGAAATACTCCCCAAATTCGATAAAACTAAGGCTATAAATTAATTTCAATAAATGTAAAAGAACTGAAAGATATGAGTTTATTTTCTAATCACAATGGAATTTAATAGAATTTAACAAGCATATGTTTGAAAAATTCCTAATATTTTCCAGTTAAAAAAACATGATTCTAAATAATACATGGAAGAAGAAAAAAATTATAGGAAAATTACAAAATATTTTTATCTAAATAAAAAATTTGAACTTTATCAAAATACAGGGGGGTATAGCTCAAGCAGAGCTTTGAGGGAAATGTTGCTGTTGTTAGGTTCTGTCGAGTCGGTTACCACTCAGAGCAACTCTGTGTAGAACAGAAGGAAACACTGACCGGTCCTTCGCCACCCTCATAATCATTCTTAGGCTTGAGCCCATTGTTGCGGCCACTGTGTCAATTCATCTCATTGAGGGTCTTCCTTTTTTTTGCTGTCTACTTTACCAAGCATGATGTCCTTCTCAGGGTCAGACTCCTCCTGATAAAAAAAAAAAATTAATGTATTTATTTTTTAATTTTTTTATCATACCATGTTCAAAGTATGTGAGATGTAGTTTTGTCATCCTTGCTTCTAAGGTACATTGTGGCTGTACAACTTCCAAGATAGATTTCTTCATTTTATTGGCAGTCCATTGTATATTCAATAGTCTTCACCAACACCACAATTCAAAGGCGTCAGTTCTTCTTCGGTTTTCCTTATTCATTATCCAGCTTTCTCACGCATATAAGATGAGTGAAACACCATGGCTTGAGTCAGGTACATCTTAGTCCTCAAGGTGACATCTTTGCTTTTCAACACTTTAGAGAGGTCTTCTGCAGCAGATTTGCCCAATGCAATGTGTCTGTTGATTTCTTGACTGCGGCTTCCATGGGTGTTGATTGTGGATCCAAGTAAAATGAAATCGTTGACAACTTCAATCTTTTTTCCATTTATCATGATATTACTTATTGGTCCAGTTGTTAGGATTTTTGTTTTCTTTATGTTGAGGTATAATCCATACTGAAGACTGAAGTCTTTGATATTCATTGGTAAGTGCTTCAAATCTTCTTTACTTTCAGCAAGCAAGGTTGTGTCATCTACATAATGCAGGTTGTTAATGAGTCTTCCCCCAATCCTGTTGCCCTGTTCTTTTTCATATAGTCCAGCTTCTCAGATTATTTGCTTAGCATGCAGATAAAATAAGTATGGTGAAAGGATACAACCCTGATGCACGCCTTTCCCAACTTTAAGCCACGTAGTATCCCCTTGTTCTGTTTGAGCTCCTGTGTCTTGATCTAGGTACAGCCCCCTCATGAGCACAGTTAAGTTTTCTGGAATTTACATTCTTCACAATGTTATCCATAATTTGTTATGATCCACACAGTCAAATGCATTTGTATAATCAACAAAACACAGTATTCTCTGCTTTTAGTCAGGATGTTAAGTATTTGATAATATAATTTGATGATATAAGTATTTGAGGGAAATATATAGTTTTACATACTTAGTATTATATTATATTGTATTAATTATATTACATTACATTATATTATATTATATTAATTATATTAATCATATCATATCATATTACTTATATTAAAAAGGAAAAGGATTAAAAACAATGTTATAAGCTTTCACTTTAAGAAGTAGGAAAATAAAGCAAATTATACTCGAAGTAAGTAGGAGACAAAAAAAGTAAAGATGTGCAGAAAACAATTAAATGGAAAACAGACAAACAAAAGAGAAATGCAACAAAATAAAATTTAAAATATCAAAAATATAGATAAATCTTTAGATAGATTAATCAAAAGAAAGAAAAAAGAAATTACAAACACTGGCAACAAAAATGGAGGTTTCCTAAAAATGCCACAGACATGAAAAATATAATAGTGAACTATTAAGGAGAGCTTAACTCCAGTAAATCTGATGACTTACATATACAAACAAATATCTTGAGGACATAACTGCTAAATCTAGAAAAAATAAAAAAATAGAAAATCTAAATAACACTTTTACCATTAAAGAAATTAAACTTGTAATTAAAATCCTCCCCACAAAGAAAATTCCAGGGCCACTGGGCTTCATTGTTGAATTCTATTAAACATCTAATGAAGCATAAATAGCAATATCATATGATGCCTTAAAAAAGTACAGAGTGAGGGCGGAGCCAAGATGGCGGACTAGGCAGACGCTACCTCGGATCCCTCTTACAACAAAGACACGGAAAAACAAGTGAATCGATCACATACATAACAATCTACGAACCCGGAACAACAAACACAGATTTAGAGACGGAGAACGAACTAATACGGGGAAGCAGCGATTGTTTCCAGAGCCTGGAGCCAGCATACCAGTCAGGTACGGCACAAGCACAGAGACCTGCTCCACCCCCCTGAACTAACCCCGGGAGGGGGACTAGCCGGTTCCACGGGCGGCGTGGGACGCAGCCGTTAGGAGAAGTCCCCGGGAGGCAGTGACTGATCTTGGAGCAGAAAGAGCAGCATCCGAGCCGGGGAACCATCCCGCAGGGATTTGGACTGCACGCAGGCGGCTTCATTAACATCTGAATAGCCTGAGCCAGAGGGAGAACTCTGATAGGGATCTGACTGCTGTTTTTTTTTAGCGGATTTTCTGGAAAAACTAGTTTCCCAGTGATGGCTCGGAGACAACAATCCATATCAAACCACTTAAAGAAGCAGACCGTGACAGCTTCTCCAACCCCCCAAACAAAAGAATCAAAATCTTTCCCAAATGAAGATACAATTTTGGAATTATCAGATACAGAATATAAAAAACTAATTTACAGAATGCTTAATGATATCACAAATGAAATTAGGATATCTGCAGAAAAAGCCAAGGAACACACTGATAAAACTGTTGAAGAACTCAAAAAGATTATTCAAGAACATACTGGAAAAATTAATAAGTTGCAAGAATCCATAGAGAGACAACATGTAGAAATCCAAAAGATTAACAATAAAATAACAGAATTAGACAACACACTAGGAAGTCAGAGGAGCAGACTCGAGCAACTAGAATGCAGACTGGGACATCTGGAGGACCAGGGAATCAACACCAACATAGCTGAAAAAAAATCAGATAAAAGAATTAAAAAAAATGAAGAAACCCTAAGAATTATGTGGGACTCTATCAAGAAGGATAACCTGCGGGTGATTGGAGTCCCAGAACAGGGAGGGGGGACAGAAAACACAGAGAAAATAGTTGAAGAACTTCTGACAGAAAACTTCCCTGACATCATGAAAGACGAAAGGATATCTATCCAAGATGCTCATCGAACCCCATTTAAGATTGATACAAAAAGAAAAACACCGAGACATATTATCATCAAACTCACCAAAACCAAAGATAAACAGAAAATTTTAAAAGCAGCCAGGGAGAAAAGAAAGGTTTCCTTCAAGGGAGAATCAGTAAGAATATGTTCTGACTACTCAGCAGAAACCATGCAGGCAAGAAGGGAATGGGACGACATATACAGAACACTGAAGGAGAAAAACTGCCAACCAAGGATCATATATCCAGCAAAACTCTCTCTGAAATATGAAGGTGAAATTAAGATATTTACAGACAAACACAAGTTTAGAGAATTTGCAAAAACCAAACCAAAGCTACAAGAAATACTAAAGGATATTGTTTGGTCAGAGAACCAATAATATCAGATATCAGCACAACACAAGGTCACAAAACAGAACGTCCTGATATCAACTCAAATAGGGAAATCACAAAAACAAACAAATTAAGATTAATTAAAAAAAAAAAATACACATAACAGGGAATCATGGAAGTCAATAGGTAAAAGATCACAATAATCAAAAAGAGGGACTAAATACAGGAGGCATTGAACTGCCATATGGAGAGTGATACAAGGCGATATAGAACAATACAAGTTAGGTTTTTACTTAGAAAAATAGGGGTATATAATGAGGTAACCACAAAAAGGTATAACAACTCTATAACTCAAGACAAAAACCAAGAAAAACGTAACGACTCAACTAACATAAAGTCAAACACTATGAAAGTGAGGATCTCACAATTTACTAAGAAAAACGCCTCAGCACAAAAAAGTATGTGGAAAAATGAAATTGTCAACAACACACATAAAAAGGCATCAAAATGACAGCACTAAAAACTTATTTATCTATAATTACGCTGAATGTAAATGGACTAAATGCACCAATAAAGAGACAGAGAGTCACAGACTGGATAAAGAAACACGATCCATCTATATGCTGCCTACAAGAGACACACCTTAGACTTAGAGACACAAACAAACTAAAACTCAAAGGATGGAAAAAAGTATATCAAGCAAACAATAAGCAAAAAAGAAGAGGAGTAGCAATATTAATTTCTGACAAAATAGACTTTAGACTTAAATCCACCACAAAGGATAAAGAAGGACACTATATAATGATAAAAGGGACAATTGATCAGGAAGACATAACCATATTAAATATTTATGCACCCAATGACAGGGCTGCAAGATACGTAAATCAAATTTTAACAGAATTGAAAAGCAAGATCGATACCTCCACAATTATAGTAGGAGACTTCAACACACCACTTTCGGAGAAGGACAGGACATCCAGTAAGAAGCTCAACAGAGACACGGAAGATCTACTTACAACAATCAACCAACTTGACCTCATTGACTTATACAGAACTCTCCACCCAACTGCTGCAAAATATACTTTTTTTTCTAGCGCACATGGAACATTCTCTAGAATAGACCACATATTAAGTCATAAAACAAACCTTTGCAGAGTCCAAAACATCGAAATATTACAAAGCATCTTCTCAGACCACAAGGCAATAAAACTAGAGATCAATAACAGAAAAACGAGGGAAAAGAAATCAAATACTTGGAAAATGAACAATACCCTCCTGAAAAAAGACTGGGTTATAGAAGACATCAAGGAGGGAATAAGGAAATTCATAGAAAGCAACGAGAATGAAAATACTTCCTATCAAAACCTCTGGGACACAGCAAAAGCAGTGCTCAGAGGTCAATTTATATCAATAAATGCACACATACAAAAAGAAGAAAGAGCCAAAATCAGAGAACTGTCCCTACAACTTGAACAAATAGAAAGTGAGCAACAAAAGAATCCATCAGGCACCAGAAGAAAACAAATAATAAAAATTAGAGCTGAACTAAATGAATTAGAGAACAGAAAAACAATCGAAAGAATTAACAAAGCCAAAAGCTGGTTCTTTGAAAAAATTAACAAAATTGATAAACCATTGGCTAGACTGACTAAAGAAATACAGGAAAGGAAACAAATAACCCGAATAAGAAACGAGAAGGACCACATCACAACACAACCAAATGAAATTAAAAGAATCATTTCAGATTATTATGAAAAATTGTACTCTAACAAATTTGAAAACCTAGAAGAAATGGATGAATTCCTGGAAAAACACTACCTACCTAAACTAACACATTCAGAAGTAGAACAACTAAATAGACCCATAACAAAAAAAGAGATTGAAACGGTAATCAAAAAACTCCCAACAAAAAAAAGTCCTGGCCCAGACGGCTTCACTGCAGAGTTCTACCAAATTTTCAGAGAAGAGTTAACACCACTACTACTAAAGGTATTCCAAAGCATAGAAAATGACGGAATACTACCCAACTCATTCTAGGAAGCCACCATCTCCCTGATACCAAAACCAGGTAAAGACATTACAAAAAAAGAAAATTATAGACCTATATCCCTCATGAACATTGATGCAAAAATCCTCAACAAAATTCTAGCCAATAGAATCCAACGACACATCAAAAAAATAATTCACCCTGATCAAGTGGGATTTATACCAGGTATGCAAGGCTGGTTTAATATCAGAAAAACCATTAATGTAATCCATCACATAAATAAAACAAAAGACAAAAACCACAGGATCTTATCAATTGATGCAGAAAAGGCATTTGACAAAGTCCAACACCCATTCATGATAAAAACTCTTACCAAAATAGGAATTGAAGGAAAATTCCTCAACATAATAAAGGGCATCTATGCAAAGCCAACAGCCAATATCACTCTAAATGGAGAGAACCTGAAAGCATTTCCCTTGAGAACGGGAACCAGACAAGGATGCCCTTTATCACCGCTCTTATTCAACATCGTGTTGGAAGTCTTAGCAAGGGCAATCAGGCTAGACAAAGAAATAAAAGGTATCCGGATTGGCAAGGAAGAAGTAAAGTTATCACTATTTGCAGATGACATGATTATATACACAGAAAACCCTAAGGAATCCTCCAGAAAACTACTGAAACTAATAGAAGAGTTTGGCAGAGTCTCAGGTTATAAAATAAACATACAAAAATCACTTGGATTCCTCTACATCAACAAAAAGAACACCGAAGAGGAAATAACCAAATCAATACCATTCACAGTAGCCCCCAAGAAGATAAGATACCTAGGAATAAATCTTACCAAGGATGTAAAAGACCTATACAAAGAAAACTACAAAGCTCTACTACAAGAAATTCAAAAGGACATACTTAAGTGGAAAAACATACCTTGCTCATGGATAGGAAGACTTAACATAGTAAAAATGTCTATTCTACCAAAAGCCATCTATACATTTAACGCACTTCCGATCCAAATTCCAATGTCATATTTTAAGGGGATAGAGAAACAAATCACCAATTTCATATGGAAGGGAAAGAAGCCCCGGATAAGCAAAGCACTACTGAAAAAGAAGAAGAAAGTGGGAGGCCTCACCTTACCTGACTTCAGAACCTATTATACAGCCACAGTAGTCAAAACAGCCTGGTATTGGTACAACAACAGACACATAGACCAATGGAACAGAATTGAGAACCCAGACATAGATCCATCCACGTATGAGCAGCTGATATTTGACAAAGGACCAGTGTCAATTAACTGGGGAAAAGACAGCCTTTTTAACAAATGGTGCTGGCATAACTGGATATCCATTTGCAAAAAATTGAAACAGGACCCATACCTCACACCATGCACAAAAACTAACTCCAAGTGGATCAAAGACCTAAACATAAAGACTAAAACGATAAAGATCATGGAAGAAAAAATTGGGACAACCCTAGGAGCCCTAATACAAGGTATAAACAGAATACAAAACATTACCAAAAATGATGAAGAGAAACCCGATAACTGGGAGCTCCTAAAAATCAAACACCTATGCTCATCTAAAGACTTCACCAAAAGAGTAAAAAGACCACCTACAGATTGGGAAAGAATTTTCAGCTATGACATCTCCGACCAGCGCCTGATCTCTAAAATCAACATGATTCTGTCAAAACTCAACCACAAAAAGACAAACAACCCAATCAAGAAGTGGGCAAAGGATATGAACACACATTTCTCTAAAGAAGATATTCAGGCAGCCAACAGATACATGAGAAAATGCTCTCGATCATTTGCCATTAGAGAAATGCAAATTAAAACTACGATGAGATTCCATCTCACACCAGCAAGGCTGGCATTAATCCAAAAAACACAAAATAATAAATGTTGGAGAGGCTGCGGAGAGATTGGAACTCTCATACACTGCTGGTGGGAATGTAAAATGGTACAACCACTTTGGAAATCTATCTGGCGTTATCTTAAACAGTTAGAAATAGAACTACCATACAACCCAGAAATCCCACTCCTCAGAATATACCCTAGAGATACAAGAGCCTTCATACAAACAGATATATGCACACCCATGTTTATTGCAGCTCTGTTTACAATAGCAAAAAGTTGGAAGCAACCAAGGTGTCCATCAACGGATGAATGGGTAAATAAATTGTGGTATATTCACACAATGGAATACTACGCATCGATAAAGAACAGTGACGAATCTCTGAAACATTTCACAACATGGAGGAACCTGGAAGGCATTATGCTGAGCGAAATGAGTCAGAGGCAAAAGGACAAATATTGTATAAGACCACTATTATAAGATCTTGAGAAATAGTAAACCTGAGAAGAACACATACTTTTGTGGTTACGAGGGGGGGAGGGAGGGAGGGTGGGAGAGGGTTTTTTATTGATCAGTAGATAAGAACTGCTTTAGGTGAAGGGAAAGACAACACTCAATACATGGAAGGTCAGCTCAATTGGACTGGACTAAAAGCAAAGAAGTTTCCGGGATAAAATGAATGCTTCAAAGCTCAGCGGAGCAAGCGCGGGGGTCTGGGGAACATGGTTTGCGGGGACTTCTAAGTCAATTGGCAAAATAATTCTACTATGAAATCATTCTGCATCCCACTTTGAAATGTGGCGTCTGGGGTCTTAAATGCTAACAAGCAGCCATCTAAGATGCAGCAATTGGTCTCAACCCACCTGGAGCAAAGGAAAATGAAGAACACCAAGCCCACATGACAACTAAGAGCCCAAGAGACAGAAAGGGCCACATGAACCAGAGACCTACATCATCCTGAGACCAAAAGAACTAGTTGGTGCCCGGCCACAATCGATGACTGCCCTGACAGGGAGCTCAGCAGAGGACCCCTGAGGGAGCAGGAGAGCAGTGGGATGCAGACCCCAAATTCTCATAAAAAGACCAAACTTAATGGTCTGACTGAGACTGGAGGAATCCCGGCGGTCATGCTCTCCAGACCTTCTGTTGACACAGGACAGGAACCATCCCTGAAGACAACTCATCAGACATGAAAGGGACTGGTCAGCGGGTGGGAGAGAGACGCTGATGAAGAGTGAGCTAATTATATCAGGTGTACACTTGAGACTGTGTTGGCAACTCTTGTCTGGAGGGGGGTGGGAGGATAGAGAGAGAGGGAAGCCGGCAAAATTGTCAAGAAAGGAGAGACTGAAAGGGCTGACTCAAGACGGGGAGAGCAAGTGGGAGTAGGGAGTGAGATGTATGTAAACTTATATGTGACAGACTGATTGGATTTGTAAACGTTCACTTGAAGCTTAATAAAAATTATTATAAAAAAAAAAAAAAAGTACAGAGTGAAAACTTCTGAACTTATTTTATGAGGCTTTGCAATACCCAGATAACAAAGCCAGTAAGAAAAATTAACAACAAGAAAGCTATAATAAATATTCTTTATAAATACAGTTGCAAAAATCTTTTAAAAAGCATTAGACATCAAACCCAGCAATATATTAAAAGGATAAGGCATCATAACAAAGTAGGATACATCTCAGAAATGCAAGGTTAGTTTGACCTTCAAAAGTCAAACAATGCGATTCACCATAATAATACAATGATAGATAAAAACCATATAATGATCTCAATGAACGTAGGAAAAGCATGGGGCAAAATTCTACATACATTTTGACAGCATATTCTCAGGCAGCATGAGTTTATTTATAGAAAATCTTAAACACTGATGATAAGCTACTAAAACCATAAAGTAAATTTACTAGCTATGCAGGATACAAAGTGAATATCCAGGACTTGTGTCTGTATATATTAGAAACTAACAATTAAAAGTAAAATTTGAAAATAGTAGAATTTACGATAGCATCAACTATATAAAATAAAAAAAAAACTTAATACTTAGGTACAAATTTAAAACAGTTAATTTTCGTTATTCCAGTTAGTTATACTTTATAAAGTCCCTGAGGACACTGAATTAGCGAATACCTAACCATTCTTGCTTGACTTACCTAGAGAGTATTCCACTGCTTTGTGCACACGCATGTCTGTGAATAACTGTGAAAGCACTGTGAATATACTTAGTCAATAAATGAATTTGTAAAGACAAAGTCCGTGCATTATAAGGATTATATTCAAAGTCCTGTATATGAGGGCTAGGCCTGTACATGAAAACTATAAAACATTAAAATGAAGGAATAATATTAAGATCACATATTAGAAGACTCAGTGCTGCTAAAATGCCAGTTTTCCTAACATGGATATATCCATTTAAAACAATCCAAATCAAACCGAGACAACATACCAGCAGAAATAGATAAAGTGATAATAAAATCTGTGAAGAAATGCAGAGCATTTTTAGGACACAAAAATCACTAACCAAATATGGAAAAGAATAAAAATTGAACTTTATCGTAAGTAAAATTTCTCCTGTTCAGGAGACATCATTAGGAAAATGCAAAGGCAATCTTTATACTGGAGAAAAATTGGTAATCCATTTCTCTGAAAAGTTTGTGAAACTCAAAAATAAGAAGGTAAGCAATGCAAAAATCTGGGTGAAAATTCTGAACAAAAAAACTTCACTAACGGAAATATCTGCAGGGCAAATACGTAAAAGTTGATCGATGTCATAGTCACTAAGGAAATGCAAATTGAAACTGCGCTGACATTCTGCTATCACTAAAATTGTTACATAAAGAAAATAAAACTAATAATACCAATTCTTGGAGAGTATCTGAAACAAAAGAATTTGTCACAAAATGCTGGTGAGAAGGCCAATGGTACACTCACTTTGGATAAATTGTTGGCAATCACTTATGAAGTTAAATATATACATATCACATGATACAGCTATTATACCCTTAGGTGTTTATCCAAAAGAAATGATAATCTGTTCACACACAAAGGCTTGTATAAAAAATTCATGCAACTTTATTTACAAATGCCAAAACAAAAACAGCAATTCTTGGAATCTCCCTACAATGACTCTGACTTAAAAAATATAATAAACTACTGACACACAAAACAATACGAATATATCTCAGAATAGTACGCTGTGTGACAGAAGCCAGACACGAAATACTACATATTGTAAGTTTCTATTTATATGAAAATCAAGAAAAGAAACCTATCATGACAAAAACATACTAGTGCTTCTTATTGCTGGAGAGGTGAGAGATTGATTGCAAGGGGGTACAGGGGTACTTTTTTGAGTGACTTTACATCTTGCTATTGGTGATTGTTGCATGAGTATATCTATTTTTCAGAACTCATGAAATGATATACTGAAAATGAGTATTATTTGTTTTACATAAATTATATCACAATAAAGTATATTTTAAAATGTGCCAAATGGGAAACAAATAAGATAGCAGTTATTTTATAAAATGTAAATAGAGTAAATACTACAAGTAAAATGATGATTATTAGACTTTTAAAAAAATATTCATTTATATCCTGCTTATAAAACAAGAGATTTTGAATATACTGACACAGGGATTTCGACCATATAATCACAGACAGCCTCAATGAAGTTCAACTCACTAAAATCATGCAGGCTTTAAGACACTTTACAAAAGAGAACATTCAGAAAGCATATGAAAAGATCAATTGTGTTGTTGTTGTTAGTTGCAATAGAGTTGGCTACTACTCATGGTAATGAAACATTGCCCCGTCCTGTGCCATCTTTAAGGAGTTCTGGTGGTCCAGTGGTTAAGAGGTTCGCTGCTAACCCAAAGGTCTGTGGTTTGAGCCTACCAGCTGCTCCAGGAGAGAAAGATGTGGCAGTCTGCCTCCGTAAAGAGTTACAGACTCGGAGACCCATGGGGCAGATCTACTCTGTCCTCTAAGGTCGCTATGAGTCAAAATCAGCTTGAAGGCAATGGGTTTAGGCAACAAGTTTTGGCATCTTCATGATCTTTTGGTGTGCTTGAGTCCATTGTTTTGACTATTGTGTCAATCAATCTCATTGAGGGTTTCCTTCATTTTCACTGATGCTCTACTTCACTAACCATGATTTCCTTTTCTAACGATTGGTCTTTTCTGTTGACATGTTCAAAGTAAGCAAGCCAAATTCTTGCCATCCTCACTTCTAAGGAGACTCCTGTTTGTATTTTTTCTAAGACTGATTTGTTCATTCCTCCAGCAGTTCACATGGCTTTACTCACTAGGCTAATGCAAATAAACACTACAAAGCTTCCAGGAATTAGGATGTGGACATTTTTTTGTTTTTGTTTTTTTGGTAGGGGGTAGATTATTCTGCTAGGTTTATGTCTGACGATAGTCATACAAAAATTCACTAAAAGGTAAATACTGGGATATTCTGAACCATGTTGTTTTGTTTTGCTTTTAGCCAAACTTTTTATTTAGTATTCTATATTTGTGTAACACATACTTAAATGCTCTTATGTGGGGGCGGGGGAGGGATTCTTGCAGATTCCAAGGAAATGTCAGAAAGGCAAAATGTGGCTGGCATTATCCATTTGCTTTTTTGGGTTTACTAAGCGAATAGCTAAAATGCTGGTAAGTGAATAGCTAAAACGCTGGTAAGTGAATAGCTAAAACGCTGGTGGCATAGCGGTTAAGAGCTACGGCTGCTAACCAAAAGGTCAGCAGTTCAAATCCACCAGGCATTCCTTGGAAACCACATGGGGCAGTTCTACTCTGTCCTATAGGGTCGCTATGAGTTGGAATTGACCCCAGGGCAGTGGGTTTGGTTTCGGCAAATAGCATTTTCATTATGTAATCTCAGGCTTTTCACACTGAGAACTTTGAGACTTCAATTTGAAAAAAAAAAAAAGAGTAGCAAATCCAACCACCCTTCCAGCATCTAGCTTGCTTGTGTAGGCAGGAGGGTTCGTCTCTCCATTTTAGATGGCTAGATATTTGTGCAAGATCTTAGTATTGCTTGTCTTACTTACTGGGAAGAATCAAATAGGATGTGGCCTTTAGGGACACTTAGAGAATTACCACACTAGTACACAAGTCAAATCTTACACATTTAACATTTCCTTGTTGAAAGCAGTGTCATAAAAATCAAATAAAACTAAACAGGTTTTACTTGTTTTCTCACAAGAACATAAAAATTATGGAGGAGAACTTAATAGGAAAATTTTTTAAAGTAACACAATTTTTCCTTTTAGTAGTCCTTGGATAGTTATGACAGAATAAGTTCCACTTCTTGTTTGTTTCTTTGGGCAGGGGTTTTGGACCAAAGTTTTGTTTGTTTTTAGTATCTGCTTATGCATCCCCCTCCATCAGATCGACTTCCTCCACAGCCACTACCTCTTGGCGCTTTGCAGCTTGAACTGCTATAGGAATCACGTGGAGGACGGTACCCCCTTTCCATAGAATGGGCAAGCCCTCTTTCTCATCCACCAACCCGATCCTGGCCACTTGAGTAAAGATCACCTCGGCGGCCTTGAGTAGTTATCTCGTCTTCTACAAAAGTCCGTCATGTGGGCTGCTGTAGTCATCTTAGCAACTGCTTCCACCAGAAAATGGCAGGGACCCTCTTGTACGTGGAGCACTAGATGAATTACTATAACTCTCATGGGAGTTTCTGTAGTAACGTCACTTGGATGATCTGAATAGTCACAGTCACGACCATAGCCATCTCTATCACTATAGCCTCTGGATGGATAGTCATCACGTGAACCGGAATGACCATAATCACAATATGTATAATCTCTTGGTGGTGGTGCAAAATCTCTTGTATCATAAGAATTTGGGTAATCTCTGCATGAATAGCTGTCTTTAGTAGAATACCCATCATCTCTTGGGGACAAATAAGCATCTTTTTTTTTTTTTTTTATGAGAGGGCAGTGGTTCTCTTCGTGGTGGGCCACTGTAACTATCTCTTCCACATGACACAGTTCTGCTAACTGGTCCTGAAGGGGCAGATCATTTAGGAGGAGGACCTCTACTTCATGGTGGTGGTCATGTTTTTACTGGAAGTGGACCCTTGCAAGAACTCGTGTTAAAAATTAATAGAATAGCCACCATCACCCCTCTGTTCCCCTCCTACGTGAATGTGGTCCCCTGGTTCTTCTACTTCCTCCTCTTCTGCCTTCAAGACCTCAGAGGGCTTCTGCTTCTTGGCAGTGGAGGTGGTCCACATCCACAACTCTTAAATGTTGGTTTAGTGGCTTGTTCCACCTTGAAAGCTTTTCCATCTACAGACCTTCCATTCATATCTCTGGCTGCATCTTTGGCATCTGCTGGGCTTTCAAAGGTGACAAAAGCAAATCCTCTCGATTGGTTGATTTCTTGGTCTTTCATCAAGAGCACTTCCACAATTCTTCCATACTTGCCAAATACTGCCTCAAGGACTTTCTCCTTTGTTTCTGTATTGAGCCCAGCAATGAAGAGCTTTCCCATGATCGGCTTCAACCATTTTTCCCCCTGGGGTATTAGAGAGGTGATGGTTTCAAGCTCCTACCAGCTCGCCTACAAGTGTTTTGTAGAGACTCAGCAAGAGGCTGGCTGCTGGGTCTGAGGAGTAAAAGATCACAAAACTGGGTCACCTGTGTTGCTTGTAACATTCTGCTTTTTTATATGGATATTTGTTGCATAATGTCTCAGTTATCTAGTGCTGCTATAACAGAGATATCACACATGCATGGCTTTAACAAAGAAAAATTTATTTCCTCACAGTCTAGTAGACTAGAAGTACAAATTCAAAGCTCCAGGGGAAGGCTTTCTCTCTTAGCTCTGGAGGAAGGTTCTTGTCATCAATCTTCTCCTGGAATAGGAGCTCCTCAGCCCAGGAACCCCAGGTCCAAAGGACTCACTCTGCCCCCAGCATGCTTTCTTGGTAGTACAAGGTCCCCCACTCTTTTCTCCCTTTCCTTTTTTATCTCTTGTAAGATAAAAGATGGTGCAGGGTACACCCCAGCGGAACTGCCTTTACATTGGATCAGGGATATGATCTGAGCGAGGGTGTTATATCTCACACTAATCTTCTTTAACATAATCTAATCTTTCCTCATTAACCACAGGCAGAGATTAGGATTTACAACACATAGGAAAATGATATCAATCACAAAATGGAGGACAACCATGCAATACTAGGAATCATGGCTTAAACAAGTTGACACATATTTTCAGGGGACACAGTTCAATACATAGGTATGCTTAATTTGTGAAATTTCAGTGAGCTGTACAATTATGTGTATGTATTTGCATGTATATTATTGTTCAAGAAAACATTTACAGTTTCAATAAATTATATGCCCTTGAAATGTAATAATAGATGCATTTATTAAGCTCTTAAAATGTGTGAACTGGAGGAGGCGGGGCCAAGATGGTGGACTAGGTAGACGTTACCTCGGATCCCTCTTGCAACAAAGACTCAGAAAAACAAGTGAGTTGATCACATACATAACAATCTACGAACCCTGAACAACAAACAACAAAGATTTAGAGATGGAGAACGAACAAATACGGGGAAGCAGCGACTGTTTTCAGAGCCTGGAGCCAGTGTCCCAGTCAGGTAACCTTGGCGCCAGACTTAGGTCTGGGCCCAGGGGAGCTGATCTCAAAATCTTCTGATGGCACAAACAAGGGGCGCAGCCCTACCCCCCTGAACTCACTCCAGGAGGGGGCCCAGCCGGTCCGCATGGGCAGCGTGGCGACGCGGCTGGTGGGAGAAGTCCCCGGGAGGCAGTGACTGGTTTTGAAGCTGGGAGTGCAGCGTCCCAACGGGGGAACCTTGGTGCCGGGCTTTTGACTGGGCGCCGTCACGGGGAGAGCATGGGGCGCAGCCCTACTCCCCTGAACTAACCCCGGGAGGGGGCCCAGCCATTCCGTGGGGACGGCGCGGCGACACGGCTGATGGGAAGAGAAGTCCCTGGGAGGCAGCGACTGATTTTGGAGCCGGGAGTGCAGCATCCCAGCAGGGGAACCTTGACACTGGGCTTTGGATTGCCAGCGGAGGATCTGACCACAGCTTCAGCGGGCCAGACCCTCAGGGGCAATCTCCACACAGCCAGCACACATAGGTGACAAGCCCGTTGGGAATCTCAGATAAAATAGTCATTCCAAGCAAGACAAGCAACTTTGGCTATATCCCGAGGTGCTACTCTCCTATTTCTCTGAACCCTCCCCCACCCTTCCCAGGCAGCTTCAATAACATTGGAATTTCCTGAACCAGAGGGAGAACGGTTCCAGCTCTGTGGCGGCTTTGCTTTTCCCCCTTTTTTTTTTGGTCTTTTCATAACCCATTCTTTGGGCCTGAGAGAAGGAACCACAAAAAACCTCGGGACCAAAAATCCATCCCAAATTGGACTAAAAACACAGAACCAGCTTCAGCCAAGCAAAAATGATCCAAATCTCGGACTTTCATCCTTACAGGGAACAAGGTGGCGGTTATAATCCAAAGGCAGTTCTGATAGGGATCTGACTGCATTTTTTTTCAGTGGATTTTCTGGAAAAATAAGTTTCCCAGGTCTGATACCTCTGTTTATTCAACAGAGCCCTAACTGAACCACAACAGGGAACTGAGGGCTGAAGCTCCCCCCAGACCACCTAGCCTTTTGCCTTAGGGGTCTAAGGAGGGTGACATCTACCAATCAGTAGAGGTACTTGCATTGGGGGCCTAAGGTACAGCTGCAGTACCCTCCCACCAAGGTGCTATAGGAATAGACACACACCTACCTCACTGACACTTGCGGGAAGCCTGTCAGCATCCTGTCCCCCCTGGAGGGTGAACCCCAGCTGCTAATAGAACCTGGTGCACACAACTATCACCACTACTTCTCGAGGTGGATAGGTGTTAGGGAGCAGCACACACTTGATGACCCAAAATCAGATTCTACTCAAGAATAGTGAACAGACTCAGGCATATATATCTGGCATCAGCCCAAACCAGCTGGTGATAGGTCATAAGTAAGTCAAGGGCTACAACAAACAAGACAGCACAATCTAGTAGCCCATCCAAGTATATTGAAAGAAAACAAAAAAAGATAAGACTCAGTAGGCAATTATAGAATAAACCACTACTATATCTTTTTTTATATATCTTAGTGATGGCTTGAAGACAGCAGTCGATATCAAACCACATAAAGAAGCAAACCATGACAGCTTCTACAACCCCCCAAACAAAAGAATCAAAATCTTTCCCAAATGAAGATACAATCCTGGAATTATCAGATACAGAATATAAAAAACTAATTTACAGAATGCTTCAAGACATCAGAAATGAAATAAGGCAAACTGCAGAAAAAGCCAAGGTACACACTGATAAAACAGTTGAAGAACTCAAAAAGATTATTCAAGAACATAGTGGAAAAATTAATCAGTTGCAAGAATCCATAGAGAGACAGCATGTAGAAATCCAAAAGATTAACAATAAAATTACAGAATTAGACAACGCAATAGGAAGTCAGAGGAGCAGACTTGAGCAATTAGAATGCAGACTGGGACATCTGGAGGACCAGGGAATTAACACCAAAATAGCTGAAAAAAAATCACATAATAGAATTAAAAAAATGAAGAAACCCTAAGAATCATGTGGGACTGTATCAAGAAGGATAACGTGCGAGTGATTGGAGTCCCAGAACAGGGAGGGGGGACAGAAAACACACAGAAAATAGTTGAAGATCTGCTGACAGAAAACTTCCCTGACATCATGAAAGATGAAAGGATATCTATCCAAGATGCTCATCGAACTCCATTTAAGACTGATCCAAAAAGAAAAACACCAAGACATATTATCATCAAACTTGCCAAAACCAAAGATAAAGAGAAAATTTTAAAAGCAGCCAGGGAGAAAAGAAAGGTCTCCTTCAAGGGAGAATCAATAAGAATAAGTTCAGACTACTCAGCAGAAACCATGTAGGCAAGAAGGCAATGGGATGACATATACAGAGCACTGAAGGAGAAAAACTGCCAGCCAAGGATCGTATATCCAGCAAAACTCTCTCTGAAATACGAAGGCGAAATTAAGATATTTACAGATAAACACAAGTTTAGAGAATTTGCAAAAACCAAACCAAAGCTACAAGAAATAATGAAGGATATTGTTGGGTCAGAAAACCAATAATATCAGATACCAGCACAACACAAGGTCACAGAACAGAACATCCTGACATCAACTCAAATAGGGAAATCACAAAAACAAATTAAGATTAATTAAAAAAAAATGCTCATAACAGGGAATCATTGAAGTCAATATGCAAAAGATCACAATAATCAAAAAGAGGGACTAAATACAGGTGGCATAGAACTGCCATATGGAGAGTGATACAAGGCGATATAGAACAATACAAGTTAGGTTTTTACTTAGAAAAATAGGGGTAAATAGTAAGGTAACCACAAAGAGGTATAACAACTCCAGAACTCAAGATAAAAGCCAAGAAAAACCTAACGACTCAACAAACATAAAGTCAAACACTACGAAAATGAGGATCTCACAATTTACTAAGAAAAACGTCTCAGCACAAAAAAGTAAGTGGAAAAATGAAATTGTCAACAACACACATAAAAAGGCATCAAAATGACAATACTAAACACTTATTTATCTATAATTACGCTGAATGTAAATGGACTAAACGCACCAATAAAGAGACAGAAAGTCTGGGACTGGATAAAGAAACACGATCCGTCTATATGCTGCCTACAAGAGACACACCTTAGACTTACAGACACAAACAAACTAAAACTCAAAGGATGGAAAAAAATATATCAAGCAAACAATAAGCAAAAAAGAAGAGGAGTAGCAATATTAATTTTTGACAAAATAGACTTTAGACTTAAATCCACCACAAAGGATAAAGAAGGACACTACATAATGATAAAAGGGACAATTGATCAGGAAGACATAACCATATTAAATATTTATGCACCCAATGACAGGGCTGCAAGATACATAAATCAAATTTTAACAGAACTGAAAAGTGAGATAGACACCTCCACAATTATAGTAGGAGACTTCAACACACCACTTTCGGAGAAGGACAGGACATCCAGCAAGAAGCTCAGTAGAGACACGGAAGACCTAATTACAACAATGAACCAACTTGTCCTCATTGACTTATACAGAACTCTCCACCCAACTGCTGCAAAATATACTTTTTTTCTAGTGCACATGGAACATTCTCTAGAATAGACCACATATTAGGCCATAAAACAAACCTTTGCAGAATCCAAAACATCGAAATATTACAAAGCATCTTCTCAGACCACAAGGCCATAAAAGTAGAAATCAATAACAGAAAAACTAGGGAAAAGAAATCAAATACTTGGAAAATGAACAATACCCTCCTGAAAAAAGACTGGGTTATAGAAGACATCAAGGAGGGAATAAGGAAATTCGTAGAATGCAACGAGAATGAAAATACTTCCTATCAAAACCTCTGGGACACAGCAAAAGCAGTGCTCAGAGGCCAATTTATATCAATAAATGCACACATACAAAAAGAAGAAAAAGCCAAAATCAGAGAACTGTCCCTACAACTTGAACAAACAGAAACTGAGCAACAAAAGAATCCATCAGGCACCAGAAGAAAACAAATCATAAAAATTAGAGCTGAACCGAATGAATTAGAGAACGGAAAAACAATCAAAAGAATTAACAAAGCCAAAAGCTGGTTCTTTGAAAAAATTAACAAAATTGATAAACCATTGGCTAGACTGACTAAAGAAATACAGGAAAGGAAGCAAATAACCCGAATAAGAAACGAGAAGGGCCACATCACAACAGACCCAACTGAAATTAAAAGAATCATATCAGATTATTATGAAAAATTGTACTCTAACAAATTTGGAAACCTAGAAGAAATGAATGAATTCCTGGAAAAACACTACCTACCTAAACTAACACATTCGGAAGTAGAACAACTAAATACACCCATAACAAAAACAAAGATTGAAACGGTAATCAAAAAACTCCCAACAAAAAAAAAAAGCCCTGGCCTGGAAGGCTTCACTGCAGAGTTCTACCAAACTTTCAGAGAAGAGTTAACACCACTACTTCTGAAGGTATTCCAAAGCATAGAAAATGACGGAATACTACCCAACTCATTCTATGAAGCCACCATCTCCCTGATACCAAAACCAGGTAAAGACATTACAAAAAAAGAAAATTACAGACCTATATCCCTCAAGAACATAGATGCAAAAATCCTCAACAAAATTCTAGCCAATAGAATTCAACAACATATCAAAAAAATAATTCACCGGAACCAAGTGGGATTTATACCAGGTATGCAAGGCTGGTTTAATATTAGAAAAACCATTAACGTTATCCACCACATAAATAAAACAAAAGACAAAAACCACATGATCTTATCAATTGATGCAGAAAAGGCATTTGACAAAGTCCAACACCCATTCATGATAAAAACTCTCACCAAAATAGGAATTGAAGGAAAATTCCTCAACATAATAAGGGGCATCTATGCAAAGCCAACAGCCAACATCACTCTAAATGGAGAGAACCTGAAAGCATTTCCCTTGAGAACGGGAACCAGACAAGGATGCCCTTTATCACCGCTCTTATTCAACATTGTGCTAGAAGTCCTAGCCAGAGCAATTAGGCTAGACAAAGAAATAAAGGGCATCCGGATTGGCAAGGAGGAAATAAAATTATCTCTATTTGCAGATGACATGATCTTATACACAGAAAACCTTAAGGAATCCTCCAGAAAACTGCTGAAAGTAAGAGAAGAGTTTGGCAGAGTCTCAGGTTATGAGATAAACATACAAAAATCACTTGGATTCCTCTACATCAACAAAAAGAACATCAAAGAGGAAATAACCAAATCAATACCATTCACAGTAGCCCCCAGAAGATGAAATACTTAGGAATAAATCTTACCAAGGATGTAAAAGACCTATACAAAGAAAACTACAAAGCTCTACTACAAGAAATTCAAAAGGACATACTTAAGTGGAAAAACATACCTTGCTCATGGATAGGAAGACCTAACATAGTAAAAATGTCTATTCTACCAAAAGCCATCTATACATACAATGCACTTCCGATCCAAATTCCAATGTCATTTTTTAAGGTGATAGAGAAACAAATCACCAACTTCATATGGAAGGGAAAGAAGCCTCGGATAAGCAAAGCATTACTTAAAAAGAAGAAAGTGGGAGGCCTCACTCTACCTGATTTCAGAACCTATTATACAGCCACAGTAGTCAAAACAGCCTGGTACTGGTACAACAACAGGCACATAGACTAGTGGAACAGAATTGAGAACCCAGATATAAATCCATCCACATATGAGCAGCTGATATTTGACAAAGGCCCAGTGTCAGTTAATTGGGGAAAAGATAGTCTTTTTAACAAATGGTGCTGGCATAACTGGATATCCATTTGCAAAAAAATGAAACAGGACCCATACCTCACACCAAGCACAAAAACTAACTCTAAGTGGATCAAAGACCTAAACATAAAGACTAAAATGATAAAGATCGTGGAAGAAAAAATAGGGACAACCTTAGGAGCCCTAATACAAGGCATAAACAGAATACAAAACATTACCAAAAATGACGAAGAGAAACCAGATAACTGGGAGCTCCTAAAAATCAAACACCTATGCTCATCTAAAGACTTCACCAAAAGAGTAAAAAGACCACCTACAGAGTGTGAAAGAATTTTTAGCTATGACATCTCCGACCAGCGCCTGATCTCTAAAATCTATATGATTCTGTCAAAACTCAACCACAAAAAGACAAACAACCCAATCAAGAAGTGGGCAAAGGATATGAACACACACTTCACTAAAGAAGATATTCAGGCAGCTAACAGATACATGAGAAAATGCTCTCGATCATTAGCCATTAGAGAAATGCAAATTAAAACCACAATGAGATTTCATCTCACTCCAACAAGGCTGGCATTAATCCAAAAAACACAAAATAATAAATGTTGGAGAGGCTGCGGAGAGATTGGAACTCTCATACACTGCTGGTGGGAATGTAAAATGGTACAACCCCTTTGGAAATCTATCTGGCGTTATCTTAAACAGTTAGAAATAGAAGTACCATAGAACCCAGAAATCCCCTCCTTGGAATATACCCTAGAGAAACAAGAGCCTTCACACAAACAGATATATGCACACCCATGTTTATTGCAGCTCTGTTTACAATAGCAAAAAGCTGGAAGCAACCAAGGTGTCCATCAACGGATGAATGGGTAAATAAATTGTGGTATATTCACACAATGGAACACTACGCATCCATAAAGAACAGTGATGAATCTGTGAAACATTTCATAACATGGAGGAACCTGGAAGGCATTATGCTGAGCGAAATTAGTCAGAGATAAAAGGACAAATATTGTATAAGACCACTATTATAAGATCTTGAGAAATAGTATAAACTGAGAAGAACACATACTTTTGTGGTTACGAGGCGGGGAGGGAGGGAGAGAGAGAGAGGGTTTTTTACTGATTAATTAGTAGATAGGAACTGCTTTAGGTGAAGGGAAGGACAACACTCAATACATGGAAGGTCAGCTCAATTGGACTGGACCAAAAGCAAAGAAGTTTCCGGGATAAAATGAATGCTTCAAAGGTCAGCGGAGCAAGGGAGGGGGTTTGGGGACCACGGTTTGAGGGGACTTCTAAGTCAATTGGCAAAATAATTCTATTATGAAAACATTCTGCATCCCACTTTGAAATGTGGCGTCTGGGGTCTTAAATGCTAACCAGCGGCCATCTAAGATGCATCAATTGGTCTCAACCCACCTGGATCAAAGGAGAATGAAGAACACCAAGGTCACACGACAACTATGAGCCCAAGAGACAGAAAGGGTCACATGAACCAGAGACCTACATCATCCTGAGACCAGAAGAACTAGATGGTGCCTGGCCACAATCGATGACTGCCCTGACAGGGAGCACAGCAGAGAACCCCTGAGGCAGCAGGAGATCAGTGGGATGCAGACCCCTAATTCTCATAAAGAGACCATACTTAATGGTCTGACTGAGACTAGAGGAATCCCAGCGGTCATGGTCCCCAAACCTTCTGTTGGCACAGGACGGGAACCATCCCCGAAGACAACTCATCAGACATGAAAGGGACTGGACAGTGGGTAGGAGAGAGATGCTGATGAAGAGTGAGCTAATTATATCAGGTGGACACTTGAGACTGTGCTGGCATCTCCTGTCTGGAGGGGCGATGGGAGGATAGAGAGAGTTGGAAGCTGGCAACATTGTCACGAAAGGAGAGACTGGAAGGGCTGACTCATTAGGGGGAGAGCAAGTGGGAGTACGGAGTAAGATGTATATAAACTTATATGTGACAGTCTGACTTGATTTGTAAACGTTCACTTGAAGCTCAATAAAAGTTAATTAAAAAAAATGTGTGAACTGCTATGGTAAACACTTTCATTCTATTTCTCAAAACTACCCTGCAGTTTCAGCATTATTGCTGTTTTTTTGTGAATTGAAGTAACATGGCCAAAGTCAAACAGAATGTGACAAAGCTTAATTCAAAATCAACTCATTCTGTTTCCAAACTCATGTTCCTTCAAAAAATATGCACTTAAATGTATTTATGTAAATAAAAGCATTACTATAAATCTGAAAGCTCCATAAAGTCATTGTTGTTGTTTTTGTTGTCGTTAGGGGCTGTACAGTTGGTTCTGACCCTATGTATAATAGAAGGATATGTTGATGGCTCCTGCACCATCTTCACAACTGTTGCTATGTTTGAGCCCATTGTTGCAGCCACTGTGTCAGTCCATCTCATTGAGGTTCTTTCTCTTTTTTTCTGACCCTCTACTTTAGGTAGCATGATGGTCTTCCCCAGGAACCCCCCGATATCATGTCCGAAGTATGTGAGACTAAGTCTTGCCATCTTCATTTCTAAGGAACATTCTGGCTGCACTTCTTTCAAGACATATTTGTTTGTTCTTCTAGAAGTCCATGGTATATTCAGTATACTTCACCAATACAATAGATCTCATCCAGCTTTCGCATGCATATAAGGTGACTGAAAATACCATGGCTTTGGTCAGGCTCACCTTTGTCCTCAAACTGACATCTTTGCTGCTTAATACTTTAGGGTGGTCTTTTACAGAAGACTAAGTGTAGTAGGCAGAATAATGTACCCCAAAGATATCCATGCCACAATATCTAGAATCTATGAATATATTATGCTACACGACAAGGGAAATTAGGGTTGTAGATGGAATTAAGGTTGCTAATCAGCTGAATTTAAAAGAGAAAATTATTTTGAACTATTTGGATGAGCCCAAAGTAATCATAAGGGCTCTTTAAAGTGTAAGAGGGAGGCAAAAGAGGAGGTCAGCCTCAAAGAGAGGCTTGAAGATGCTGTGCTGCTGGTTTTGAAGACATGGGTAAGAGCCAAGAGATGAAGGTGACTTCTACAAGCCGGAAAAAAGGCAAGGAAACACAATCTTGCAATATAGCCTTCAGAAGGAACACAGCTCTGCTAATAACTGGATTTTAGTCCAGTGAAACCCATTATAGACTTTGGACTACCAGAACTGTAACAATAAACCTGTGCTGTTTTAAGCCACTAAGCTTGTGATAATTTTTTATAGCAACCAGAGAAAATTAATGTACTAAATTAATATTTTATAAAATTTGAAGTTGATGTTTTACTTTATTGGAATTACCTCAGCCACCTTTATGTTTGCACCTAGTATATGAGACACTTTATGAGAAGAGAGTTCACAACTCATAGCAATTTAGGAAATATCTTCTGGAACAAGGTAAAAAATAGTTGTTTTCTATGGTATGTGGCTAGTTAAAGAAGATAACGCATTGTCCCTAATTTTCAAAAAACACAATCATTTACAGAGATAGTGTCTATTGTTAGAGTTTGGGCATTATGAAAATATTAAATCATAAAATAATTTATGTATGTTACATTACGTACATACATTATGAAAATAATCCAAAATTATAGAAATAAAGATGACAATCAGTTGACTAAAACAAGTTACAATTTTAATTAGAACACTTTTAGTAATAAATAACAATGAAAATAAATATTTGTATTAATGGGCTAAAATATACCGTTAATAACAGTCCTAAAATTCTTCTAAATCCAATGTTGTAAACTTGTTAAATATAACTAGAGTGCAATGAAGACTTTGAGTGCATTGAGTGCTATATCTAAATGTCACATAGTTGGATAAAGCATAGTCAAAATATGCTCTGATCCCTGTTAAACATTAAAAGTTCTGTGGACTAGAGAATTGTGTCAAATTGGAACTAAATGGTATATACATGAGTACTGGGAAACAGCTCCACACAAGAAGGAGCAACTCTGGGAAACATTGTGATGTTGGAGGCACAGATCACAATGTTTGACCAGTTAACCTTTAACTATTGCCATAGTCAACCTATACAAGAAGCCAGCCACGGGAAAAGAGCAGAAGTTGTACATTCTATGAAAATCATCACATGAATAATAGAACTTGCTCACAGGGTCTAGAAAAAAAAACTGTGAAAAGTAATGTTTCAAACTGAAATATTGTATTATAAAATGTATATCTTTTTAGAGGAGGAAGAATTATTAACAGATAGGGTGCTAATACAATGTATCTAGAAGGAAATGGCTTATTTAGTTCTTTATTACGATACTATTTAAAATTCCAGTGGTGTGTGAAGAAGTGCAATCTGCCTGGAGTTAAAATGTCCAGATGTGACCTTCACAAATCTAATTTCTTTTATTCTTCTGAGGAACTGCATTAAATTTCTAAATGTCCTGCTTGACAGCATTGTACATAGTTAGACCCCAGAAGGTTCATTTCACTGATCAATTTGGGAATTCTACAATCCTGTTTTTGAAAGGAATAATTTTTCCCCCTAAGGAATCATGGCAATTGTATCTGACCACTCATCTGAACAGGAAAAAAAATTAGCCAATTCCAACACAGGAATTATGTGTATCAGTTTAATTTTAATAAACAAAAAAATTTGAAAAGACATTTAATGGAAAAAAAAAAGAATATACGAAGACTGTAGACTTTAATGATGACAAATATATCACAAATTGAATGAAAATGGCAGGCCTGGAAAGGAATTTAGTGTTTAAGATACAACTATGAGAAGCAGAGTAATTAATAATCCATGGACTGAGAAGATTAATTGGGATATAATTAAAATGTAGATTTATTTTAGCCTGAATAAAACTGAAATGATCCTATCTAGTGCTTGCTTTGAAATTATCGTTATTGTTGAACATAAAATAATTTTAGGACTTCTGTGCTGTTGGTGGGGAGCCTAGTGGCACAGCAGTTAAAGCACTTGGCTGCTAACCAAAAGGTCAGAGGTTAAAACCCACCAGCTCTTCTGTGGGAGAAAGACGTGACAGTCAGTTTTGGTAAAGATTACAGCCTTGGAAACTCTATGGGGCAGTTCTACTCTGTCCTCTTGGGTTGCTATTAGTTGTAATCAACTCAGCATCTGATTTTGGTTGGATGCTGTTGCTGAGACAACAGAAATCAACCCTCTGTTTTAATTATCTTCGGGAATTAACAAACGCAGTGTTCTAATATGTCTTAAGTGGCAATTCTCCCACTCTTTCTCAAGTTTTTTCTACTCATAAGGAGGACTAAGAGGAAAATTATCTCAGAAGGTGGGGTTGGGGAGCTATTTTTCTCCACATCTTCTTTTTTGCTTAACAACTGGGGACAAAATGAACTCAATTGTCCCCTTTTCAAGAAGCAATTTAAATCACAATGAATCCAAAAGGGAAATAAATGGATGAGAACCTGACCTTGTCTATAAAATATTTACATTTTGCTGTATAAGATTCAAAAAAAGAACAACCATTCTTGATGTATACTTCTCTTAATTCCTGGAATAGGCTTAAGTGGCAGCAACCCAAATGGTAAAGGAAAATATTACAATTAAACGCCATTAGTATCAACCACTTTGATATAAAAGAGGGAAGCAGGGAAATTCAACTTCAGAAAATAATTGACCAGATTGCATTCATGGAACTTAATTGTGGAAATGGTTCAAATAGAGAGAAATCAATCTTTCTGTTGTTGTTAGGTGCTGTCTAGTTGGCTCTGATTCATAGCAACTCTATGTCAACAGAACAAAACACTGCCATCCTCACAATCGTTTTTATGCTTGAGCCCATCGTTGCAGCCATTGTGTCAATACATCTCATTAAGGGACTTCCTCTTTTTCTCTGACCCTCTGTTTACCGAGCATGATGTCCTCCAGGGACTGATTGCTGCTGATAACATGTCCAAAGTATGTGAGGCGTGTTCTTGCCATCCTTGCTTCTAAGGAGCATTCTGGTTGAATTTCTAAGATTTGTTTGTTCTTTTAGCAGTTAGTGGTATATTCAATATTCTTCAAAAATACCACAATTCAAAGGGGTCAAATTCTTCAGTCTTCCTTTTCATTGTCCAGCTTTTGCATGCATATGAGGTGGTTGAAAACACTATGGCTTGAGTCAGGTGCACCCTAGTCTTCAAGGCAAAATCTTTGCTTTTCAACACTTTAAAGAGGTCTTTTGCAGCAGCTTTGCCCAACACAATGCATCTTTTGATTTTTTTTTTGCCTTTCAAAATAAGATTTTATTATTATTATTACTTTAATTTTTATTGTGCTTTAAGTGAAAGTTTACAAGTCAAGTCAGTCTCTCACACAAAAACTTATATACACCTTGCTACAAAAAAAAAAAAAAATACTCCCAATTTCTCCCCCTCATGAGACAGCCCACTCCTTCCCACCACTCTCTCTTTTCGTGTCCATTTCGCCAGCTTCTAACCCCTCTACCCTCTCACTTCTCCTCCAGACAGAAGATGCCAACATAGTCTCAAGTGCCCACCTTATCCATGAAGCTCACTCCTCACCAGCATCCCTCTTCAACCTATTGTCCAGTCCAATCCCTACCTGAAGAGTTGGCTTTGAGAATGGTCCCTGTCCTGGACCAACAAAAGGTGTGGGGCCTGTGACCACTGGGGTCCTTCAAGTCTCAGTCAGACCGTTAAGTCTGGTCTTCTTACGAGAATTTGGGGTCTGCATCTCACTGCTCTCCTGCTCCCTCAGAGGTTCTCTGTTGTATTCCCTGTAAGGGCAGTCATTGGTTGCAGCCAGGCACCACCTAGCTCTTCTGGTCTCAGGCTGCTGTAGTCTCTCTGGTTTATGTGGACCTTTCTGTCTCTTGGGATAGTAATTACCTTGTGTCCTTGGTGTTCTTCATTCTCCTTTGATCCAGGTGGGAAGAGACCAATTGATGCATCTTAGATAGCCGCTTGCTAGGGATTCAGACCCCAGATGCCACTCTTCAAAGTGGGATGCAGAATGTTTTAATAGATTTCATTACGCCAATTGACCTATATGTCCCCTGAAACCATGATCCCCAAACCCTCGTCCCTGCTACGCTGGTCTTCAAAGCATTCAGTTTATTCAGGAAACTTCTTTGCTTTTGATTTAGTGCAGTTGTGCTGACCTCGCCTGTATTGTGTGTTGTCTTTCCCTTCACCTAAAGTAGCTCTTCTCTACTGTCTAATTAGTGAATACCCCTCTCTCAACCTCTCTCCCTCTCCCCTCTTGTAACCATCAAAGAATATTTTCTTCTCTATTTAAACTATTTCTTGAGTTCTTATAATAGTGGTCTTGTACATTATTTGTCCTTTTGCAACTAAGTAATTTCCCTCAGCATAATGCCTTCCAGGTTCCTCCATGTTATGAAATGTTTTACAGATTCATCACTGTTCTTTATCGATGCTTAGTATGCCATTGGGTAAATATACCATATTTTATTTACCCATTCATCCATTGATGGGTACCTTGGTTGCTTCCATCTTTTTGCTATTGTAAACAGTGCTGCAAGGAACATGGGTGTGAATATATCTGTTCGTGTAAAGGCTCTTATTTCTCTAGGATATATTCCAAGGAGTGGGATTACTGGATTGTATGGTACTTCTATTTCTAGCTTTTCAAGTGCCAAATCAATTTCCAAAGTGGTTATACCATTTCACATTTCCACCAGCAGTGTAGAAGTGTTCCAATCTCTCCACAGCTTCTCCAACATTTATTATTTTGTGTGTTTTGGATTAATGCCAGCCTTGTTGGAGTGAGATGGAATCTCATCGTAGTTTTGATTTGCATTTCTCTAATGGCTAATGATTGTGAGCATTTCCTCATGTATGTGTTAGCTAGCTGAATGTCTTCTTTGGTGAAGTACTTGTTCATATATTTTGCCCATTTTCTAATTAGGTTATTTGTCTTTTTGTAGTTGAGTTTTTGCAGTATCATGTAGATTTTAGAGATCAGGCGCTGATCAGAAATGTCATAGCTAAAAACTTCTTCCCAGTCTGTAGGAAATCTTCTTACTCTTTTTTGGTGAAGTCTTTGGACTTTTTTCAAAGAACCAGCTCTTGGTCTTGTTAATTCTTTCAATTGTTTTTCTTTCTATTTCATTTAGTTCTGCTCTAATTTTCATTATTTGTTTTCTTCTGGTGTCTGAGGTTTTTTTTTTTTTTTTTCTTGCTCTCTTTCTATTTGTTCAAGTCACAGGGATAATTCTTTTTGATTTTGGCCCTTTCTTCTTTTTGTATGTGTGCATTTATTGATATAAATTGATCTTGATCTCCGAGCACTGCTTTTCCTGTGTCCCAAAGGTTCTAATAGGAAGTGTTTTCATTCTCATTGGATTCTATGAATTTCTTTATTCCATCCTTAATGTCTTCTACAACCCAGTCTTTTTTTTGAGCAGGGTATTGTTTAGTTTCCAAGTGTTTGATTTCTTTTCCCTGCTTTTTCTGTTATTGATTTCCACTTTTATGGCTTTATGGTAAGAGAAGATGCTTTGTAATATTCCAATGTTTTGGATTTTGCTAAGTTTTGCTTTATGACCTAGTATGTGGTCTATTCTAGAGAATGTTCCCTGTGCACTAGAAGAGAAAGTATACTTGGTTGCTGTTGGGTGGAGTGTTCGGTATATGTCTATGAAGTCAAGTTGGTTGATTGTGGCATTTAGATCGTCCGTGCCTTTATTGAGCTTCTTTCTGGATGTCTTGTCCTTCACCAAAAGTGGTGTGTTGAAGTCTCCTACTATTATTGTGGAGCTGTCTATCTCACTTTTCAATGCTGATAGAGTTTTTTTTTTTTTTTTTTATGTATCTTACAGCCCTGTCATTGGCTGAGTAAAAATTTAATATGGTTATGTCTCCCTAGTTTATTTTCCCTTTAATCATTGTATAATGTCCTTCCTTATCCTTTGTGGTGAATTTAACTCTTGTCAGAAATTAACATTGCCATTCCTGCTCTTTTTTGATTGTTGTTTTCCTTGATATATTTTTTTCCATCCTTTGAGTTTTAGTTTGTTTGTGTCTCTAAGTCTAAGGTGTGTCTTTTATAGGCAGCATGTAGACGGATCTTGTTTTTTAATCCTTTCTGCCACTCTCTGTCTCTTAATTGGTGCATTTAGTCCATTTACATTCAGTCTAATTATGGATAGGTTCAAATTTAGTGCTACCATTTTGATGTCTTTTTTTGTGTGTTGTTGACAGTTTCTTTTTCCCACTTAATTTTTTGCACTGAGTAGTTCATCTTTATGTATTGTCTTTTCCTCTTATTCATTTTTGTTGATTTTGTTTCTGCTGAGTCTCTATTTTCTTCTTGTATTTTATTTTGATGTGTGGGATAGTTTGTCTCCTTTGTGGTTACCTTATTATTTACCCCTATTTTTCTAAATATAAACCTAACTTTTATTTCTTTGAACCGGCTTATCTTCCTCTCCATATGGAAGGCCTTCTGCATCGTTTTAATGTTGTCTTCTTTTACAAAATAACATCGCTGTTTCCCTGTTTTGAGTTTTTTTTAATCTTGTTTATTTTTTTGATTTCCCTCTCTGGGTTGATTTCTGATTGCTCTGACCAGTGTTCTAGTCCTGGGTTGATACCTGATATTATTGATTTTCTAATCAAAGAACTCCCTTTAGTATTTATTGTAGTTTTATTTTGGTTTTTACAAATTCCCTAAACTTCTGTTTATCTGGAAATGTCCGAATTTCACCTTCATATTAGAGAGAAAGATTTGCTGGATATATGATTCTTGGCTGGCAATTTTTTTCCTTCAATTTTTTATATAAGTCATCCAATTGCCTTCTTGCCTGCATGGTTTGTGTGGAGTAGTCTGAGTTTATTCTTATTGACTCTCCTTTGTAGGTGACTTTTCATTTATCCCTACGTACTCTTAAATTTCTCTCTTTATCTTTGGTTTTGGCAAGTTTCCTTAGAATATGTCTTGGTGACTTTCTTTTAAAATCTACCTTATGTGGAGTTCGATGAGCATCTTGGATAGATATCTTCTCATCTTTCATAGTATCAGGGAAGTTTTCTGCCAACAAATCTTCAACAATTCTCTCTGTATTTTCTGTTATCCCTCCCTGTTCTGGTACTCTAATCACTCATAGGTTATTTCTCTTGATAGAGTCCCACATGATTCTTAAGGATTCATTTTTTTAAATTCTTTTACCTGATTTTTCTTCAAGTATATTAGTGCCAAGTGCTTTATCTTCAAGTTCAGAAATTCTGCCTTCCAGTTGCTCAATTCTGCCCCTCTGACTTTCTATTGAGTTGTCTACTTCTGTAACTTTATTGTTAATCTTCTGAATTTCTGATTGCTACCTGTCTATGGATTTTTCCAGCTTATTAAATTTTTCATTATGTTGCTGAATAATCTTTTTAATTTCTTCAATTGCTTTATCTGTGTGTTCCTTGGCTTGTTCTACGTATTGCCTGATTTCCTTCCTGATGTCTTGAAGGGTTCTGTATATTAATCTTTTGTATTCTGCCTCCAGTAATTCCAGAAAAGCACTTTCATCTAGAAGATCCCTTGATTCTTTGTTCTGAGAGCTTGTTGAGCGATCATGGTCTGTTTCTTTATGTGACTTGATATTGACTTTTGTCTCCAAGCCATCTATAAGTTATTGTATTAGTTTATTTTATATTTGCTTACTGTGTCATAGCTTCTTGCTTTGTTTTGTTTTGATATGCCCAAATGTATTGCTTGAGTGAACAAGCTTGAGTATTTTTGCCTTTGGAGCTCTGATGTCCTGTCACCTGATGGCTAGTTCTGTTATCAGGTATATCAGTCTAGGAGTCCATTTGCTTTTCTTGTATGAATTCAGCTCAGGTGTCCAGTTAGCTGATCATCAAGTGTGTGGTACAGGTTCTGTCCTACAGTCTTAGAGGAGCAGGTGTGATTGGTGTAGGTACCAGTATCTGGTTGCAGCAGGGGGTCACACTCTGAACAATGCAGGGGGCTGAGAATTGTCTCCTAAGTGTCTCTGAGAAAAGCATGTCCCTGCTCCCTAGATTGTACAGGTGGGTGGGTTCTGCAATGTTTTTGGTTGTGAGGATTGGTAGGTACCAGTTATCCTTGGACCCCTGTCACCAGTGGCTGGGTGACCTGTGTGGATCTACCAGTCCTTAGGCCCCTGATGTAGGTAGGTGAGGACCCTGTTTAATAGGCAAAGCAATGTCAAACATCAAACACGTACCTCTCCACCACACAGCTGAAATGGTTGGAGTCTGCCAACAAGGGCCTATTCTCCTGAAATAGGCCTGCACAGGTCCATGAAGAGGAGAAATATACTCAAAGGCCACAGACCGTTTATGCCTGGACAGGAGCTGCTTCTGTCCTGAGCTCCCCGGGTTAGTGGAGCTCACAAATTACCTTTTCCCCCAATTGCAAATTTATTCCTTCTCCAAGGCCATGAGGATGGCTCTAGGTGCTCAGCGGGGCCTATCTTGGGCCCAGGGAAATCAGCCACTGAAGTCTGCTTGGGAGCGGGGCCTGGGGGCCGGCATGGTAAAATGTACGGAAGTACTTAGCTTTTGCCGAGAGCACCAATCTTCTCTGGTTCCAGAGGTGTGAGTAGGCTGTGTGGCTGGCTGTTTCTTCCTGAGGAAAGTGAAGCTGAACACTAGTACTAGCCCGCCACTGCCAATCCTGGGAATGGTGCCTGAGAGCTCCCCATGATTCAGGTCCAGTAACTCCTCTCAGGTTCTGAACCATTTCTTCCTCCCTCTGCCCCTCAGTTTGTTTTCTAAGTTTGCCTTTTGTGTTCAGGGCTCCTAGCTTGCCATAGATATACTCATTTCACTTGCTTCTTTGGGTCTTTGTTGTAAAGAAGTATTGCCAGAAGCATCTGTCTATTCTGCCATCTTGGCTCTGCCTCTGATGTTTTGATTTCTTGATCGCAGCTTCCATGAGTGTTGATTGTGGATCCAATAAAATGAAATACTTGACAACTTCAATCTTTGCTTATCATGATGTTGCTTATTGGCCCAGTTTTGAGGATTTTTGTTTTCTTTATGTTGAAGTGTAATCTATACTGAAGACTATGGTCTTTGATCTTCATCAGTAAGTGCTTAAGTCTTCTTCACTTTTAGCAAGCAATGTTCTGTCATTAGCATAACGCAGGTCTCTAATATCTAACTATTAATCAATATAATCATTGCTTGGAAACCCTGGTGACATAGTGGTTAAGAATTACTGCTGCTAACCAAAAGGTTGGCAGTTTGAATCCACCAGGCGCTCCTTGGAAACTCTATGAGGCAGTTCTACTCTGCTGTATAGGGTTGCTATGAGTCAAAACTGACTCTGTGGCAACAGGTTTTTTTTTTTTTTTATTCTATTCAATGGAGCCCTGGTTGCTAGTGGTTAAGAGGTCAGGCTGCTAACCGAAAGGTCAGCAGTTTGAATCTACCAGCTGCTCTTGGAAACCTTTTGGGGTAGTTCTACTCTGTCCTATAAGGTTGCTATGAGTTGGAATCAACTTGACAACACACAGCAACACATTCCATTCAATAGGACAAGAAATTTGTATTAATGGCATAAAGACTGGAAAGATTTATACCAATCTGTTATTTTGGTTATACATTATATGATCCTTTACATAGAAAACACAGAAGTGTAAAAAGACTATTAACCAAAATTTTATATAATTACAAAAAATAAGCAGTAATATAATTAAAATATGCAACGTCAAAGATTTCAGTGAATATAAAGACCTAGTAATAAGTCTTTTAAAAAGATGTATGAGACCACAATTTAAAAAATGATAAAACTTTACTAAGACATTTTTGAGTTTCTAGATAATAAGAACTAAAGAGGATGGTGCAGTGGAAATTCAGGCTGCTAACCAAGAGGTTGATAGTTCGAATCTGCCAGCCTGTTCGAGAAGCTGGACTATATGAAGAAGAACAGGGTATCAGATTTGGAGGAAGACTCATTAACAATCTGCATTATGCAGATAACACAACCTTGCTTGCCAAGATTGAAGAAAACTTGAAGCACTTACTAATGGAGATCAAAGACCACAGATTTCAGTATGGATTACACCTCAACATAAAGAAAACAAAAATCCTCACAGCTGGACCAACAAACAACATCATGATAAAAGGAGAAAAGATTGAAGCTGTCACAGATTTCATTTTACTTGGATCCACAATCTACACCCATGGAAGCAGCAGTCAAGAAATCAAAATACACATTGCGGCAGGCAAATCTGCTGGAAAGGACCTCTTTAAAGTGTTGAAAAGTAAAGATGTCACCATGAAGACTGGGATGCACCTCACCCATGCCATGGTATTTTCAATTGCATCATATGCATGTGAAAGCTGGACAATGAATAAGGAAGACCGAAGAAGAATTGATGGCTTTGAATTGTGATGTTGGTGAAGAATATACCATGGACTGCCAAAAGAATGAACAAATACGTCTTGGAAAAAGTACAACCAGAATGCTCCTTAGAAGCAAGTCTTATATACTTTGGACATGTTGTCAGGCAGGATCAGTCCCTGGAGAAGGACATCACCCTTGGTAAAGTACAGGGTCAGCGGAAAAAAGGAAGAGCCTCAACGAGGTGGATTAACACAGTGGCTGCAACAATGGGCTCAAGCTCAACGATTGTAAGGGTGGCATAGGACTAGGCAGTGTTTCATTCTGTTGTGCATAGAGCCGCCATGAGTCAGAGCACACTTGAGGGTACCTAACAACAACAGCAAATAATAGGAATTCATAACATTGAAAGACAATATACTAAACATGACTATTGTTCTGTAACTCATGTGTAAATTCAATTAATTTCCAACTAAAATTGCAACATATTTTCCTTGAAACATGATACACGTAAAATTTATATGGGAGAAAAAAGATCCTAAAAAAATCTAAGATGTCGAAAAGAGACTATCAGGCAGGACAGTATTCACTACTAGGAAATAGAATTTTCTCTAAAGCTATAGCAGTCAAGGAAAGAGTACTATTGATTCAGGTCTGGATAAATTGATCTGTCAATTGATCTATCAACTAATAAAAAAATGAAGAATAGACTTATAAAGCTCTGCTCTTTTGTTTTTTTGTTTTTTGACAGCTAGTCCGGGTCAGGTGAATGAAGAAGAAAGACTGTTAATTAAAAAAAAAAAAAAAATAGTCATTTAAAATGGACTAAGTACTTAAGTCCCAGTGGGGGGAAAATAGATTTTCAAAACCTGAGTAGAACATACATAGGTGAATAAATTTTATATTTTGGGATGGGAGAAAAAAGTTATGAAATTAGACAGACACTATAAAATAAATAATTTATAATTTTGACTCTATGAAAATTAAGAACCTTTGCTCATATACAGACACTTCAAGAGTTGAAAAAATACAGTAGAGAAGTAGATATTTGCTTTGAGGAAAACTGACAAGGATTCACATTAAGAATATATCCAGAACTTCTATAAATCTATAAATAAGGCACAAACAACCTAGTGGGGAAAAAACAGGCAAAATTAATAATAAAAACCTCACAGTAGAAAAATCACATATGGCCAATAAATTTTTGAAGAAATTTACATCATTAGGAAAATACAAGTCCACAATAAAATACAGTTTTATACCTATGGGATTAGCAAAATGAAAAATTCTGACGATAGCAAGTATGTTATTCTGATATTCTGTAGCTATGGATCCACAGAATCATTTATACTTTGCTAACAGGGATGTAAATGTTGCAACCATTTTACAAAACTGTTAGGCACTATTTGTTGAAGTTGAACATTTCCACGACCTAAAACCGAGTAAACCCACTCTTAGACAATGACAGAGAAACTCGTACATATATAACAGTCGGTATGTACACAAATGTTCACAGGAGCACTCTTCACAACAGACAAACCCTAGAAACTACCCCGATACCCAGTGGTGGGAAAATGGAGAAATAAGCTGTGAAATATTACACAAATAAGTTAATTACAGAGACTCAGAACAATATGAATCTTAACAATATAACATTGTAGGAGAAAAGTAAGATCCCCAAATCTCCACATATCATTGCATGCTTTTTTAAATTGAAAAACAAATAAAAAGGCATGTGTTCTCAAACAAAAACCCACATGAACTTTTTAGAACTATATAGATACATTAAAATACTGTAAAATAAACCCAAGGATTAGGTGAAATCATATGGTAGCAGGAAACAGGGGCATGGGATGGTGACACGTATGGCTACATGCAGACTGCTGTGTAGGGCCTTGCTTTGGTGTTCAGTTGTGAGTCCATGGGTAGTCTTTACGTTGTTAAAACTAGCTAACTTTTTTTCTCACTAAGTTACTAGTTAATTATTCATAGTGTGTCATTTATTTACTAAATAAAATAGGGCAGGCATTGATAAAAGATGGGACTGTGTCAGGACTATTATTATTTTAATCTGTATGAAAGGACCATTAGGGAAAATAAACAAATGAAAGGGCCTTTGTTGAAGAACTACTTTTGACTGATGTATTTCTCTTGGAGTTTTGAATATTTGACTCACTGCTTCAGCACAAGAACTAATTAGGACCTGACAAGAAGAAAGAAGTCTCTTGGGACTTTGGTCAAGAGTTAACTTAAAAATACGCTTGCATTTTGTTTGAGTAGTAGGAATGGATAAAGCATTATGAAAAAGAGCAGGGAGGAAGGGATTAGTTATTTAAAGAGAATAAAAAGGATTTACATTATTAGCTGAGAGCAAAAGGGAAAAATGTTTAGACTAGCGTGGAAGCTATTTCAGATCATTTATTGTGTCCAATGTTAGTGCAAATTTGTAGCAATAGGGAGCTATTCAATGTGTTTTCTTCCACCTGGGATCATCTGTACAGGTGCATCTGAACAGACAAATAATTCAATTCATACATGATGGGTTTCTGCCTATGGGTACAATGAAAAGATAAATATGCTGCTAACCCCAATCACAAGGTCCATCCTAACACTAAACTTTACTATATCTAAGCCCTTTGAATTGTAGTGTTGGTGAAGAATATTGAATATACCATGGACTGCCAAAAGAACAAATCTGTCTTGGAAGAAGTACAACCAGAATGCTCCTTAGAAGCAAGGATGGCAAGATTACATCTCACATAATTTGGACATGTTATCAAGAGGAATCAGTCCCTGGAGAAGGACATCACGCTTGGTAAAGTAGACAGTCAGAGAAAAAAAGGAAGACCCTCAATGAAATATATTGATGTTGGCTGCAATAATGGGCTCAAGCTTAGCAACAACTGTGAGGGTGGTGCAGGACCAGGCAGTGTTTCATTCTGTTGTGCATAGGGTCACTATGAGTAGGAACCAACTCGATGGCATCTAACAACAACAACGACAGCCCAGGTTAAGGAGCCTTGGTTGCACAATGGTTAAGCACTCAGCTGCTAACTCAAATGGCTTAGGCTTGACCCACAAGTGGCTCTGCAGGAGAAAAGACCTGGAGATATGCTCTCATAAAAATTATAGCCTAATAAAAAGACCAGACTTAATGGTCTGTCTGAGACTAGAAGAATCCCGGCAGTCATGGTCCCCCAACCTTCTGTTGGCCCAGGGCAGGAACCATTCCTGAAGACAACTCATCAGGCATGGAAGGGACTAGACAATGGGATGGAGAGTGATGCTGATGAAGAGTGAGCTACTTGTATCAGGTGGACACTTGAGACTGTGTTGGCATCTCCTGTCTGGAGGGGAGATAGGAGGGTAGAGAGGGTTAGAGGCTGGCAAAATTGTCATGAAAGGAGAGACTGGAAGGGCTGACTCATTAGGGGGAGAGTAAAGTGGGAGTATGGAGTAAGGTGTATATAAGCTTACATGTGACAGACTGACTTGATTTGTAAATGTTCACTTAAAGCTCAATAAAAATTATTAAAAAAATAAAAATAAAAATTATAGCCTAGGAAACCCTATGGGCCAGTTTTTACTCTGTCCCATGATGCAGTGATTAAGTGCAGTGGTTAAGAGCTCAGCTGCTAACCAAATGGTCAGCAGTTTGAACCCATCAGCTGTTTTTTGGAAACCCCGTGAGGCAGTTCTACTCTGTCCTATAGGGTCACTACAAGTCAGCATTGACTTGACAGCAATGGGTTTGGTTTTCTTTTTTTTTGGTTTATAGGGAATCAACTTGAAGGCACACAACAACAATGCCCAGATTGTACAATGATGCAAGTACATACTGTCTAGCTTCAAACTGGTTTTAGCACCACTCAGTAATCACTTCATTTATCTTGAGTGTTATGGATCGAATTATGCACCTCCCCCCCCCGAAAAAAAAGGATAAGCTGAAGTCCTAACCCAGTACCTGTGAATATGACCTTGTTTGGAAGTAAGGTATTTGAAGGTAAGTAAAATCTGTTAAAGCTGGAACCTGTGTAAGGCAGAAACCGGTCAGAGGAGGAAAGCACAAACATTTTCCACTAAAATGAGAGATAGAAAAGTGGTAAGACTGCACTTGTCAAAGGCAGAAAACTTGTGAGATGGGTAAAGACAAGGCAGTCTCATCTAGTTCTGGCTCTCATAGGTTTCACTGTATCAACTAAAATATCAAAGAACTTTTCTACTTCTCACAGCAGCTTCCAAGAGCTTCTGAAGTCCCTGCGTTTCCCTAGCTACTCTGGTTCCTCCTCGAGCACCACAACACGCTTAACAACCAAAGGTTAACGTCCGTATGGGACAGCAGCTGTATGCTTCATTTATATCCATGTTTGTAAGTCCCACAAATGGCATACCCACTGAGAATTGCAATTAGCTTTCCTAAGACCCCAAAGTTTGCCACATGCCTTGCCTTCTTTTCAGCTAGGATCAGTGGTTATACATCATTGACCAACCATGCTGGTATTTATCAATCCAGTGGCCCAAGAGCCACTCTACTGTGAGTCTCATGCATGGTCTTTCATGTCCATATATTCCTCAAACCAGAGCAGTGGAGATGCAACCCCTTAGAGAAACCTCTATTCATGTTTATTTCTAAATATTTTAAATAGATTCCATCCTCCCAGCAAGTAGTGGAAGAGTTGAAACTGGAACTTATATTTTATTCTGAAATATGGTGTACCTACCACTATTCTAAACTATTTTCCAGATTGGATTTAGACTTATCACAGAAATAAGACAGGAGATCCAATTGCATGGATCTGCTACTGAGGATAATAGCCTATTTCATTGCATTCATTCATCTATTCATTCTTTATGTATTTATTAACGATTTTAGTAGATATTATGGGTATTTCCTGACAACATTCATTCTGCTCCTTCCCATTGCATAGCAGACTTATGAATGTAGAAAAGCTCACTCTACCCACACCTCATATCCCTCCACAGGTAGATCAGTAGAGCCAATGTAATCCAAAATTTCATTCCAATTTTATGCCAAAATATTTTAGCTCAGATGGGGGCATGTCACCTATCAGTCGAATTCAGAATATATTTTAAAACTTTCTTAGCAATTCAGAAGTAAAAAAAAAAAAAAGCTGAAACATGGTGTTCTTCAGAACATATTTCATGATTTTGGCCATTTTTCCTTGATGAAGGAAGCCAGGATGAATTTAGCACATGTTGTTGTTGCTGTTCAGTGCCGTCCAGTTGGTTCCCACTCATAAGGACCCCATGAACATCAGAAGGAAATGCTACCCGATCCTGCACCATTCTCAAATCGTTGCTGTGTCTGAAAGTGTTTTTGCAGCCACTGTGTCAAACCATCTCACTGCGGGTCTTCCTCTTTTTTGCTGACCCTCTACCTTACAAAGTTTGCTATCTTTCTCCAGGGACTGGTGTCCCCTGATAACATGTCCACAGTACATGAGATGAAGTCTCACCATCCTTGCTTTTGAGGAACATTCTGTCTGTACTTCTTCCAAGCAGATTTGTTTTTTTTCTGGGAGTCCATGGTATATTCAGTATTCTTCATCAATGGAATAATTCAAAGACATCAATTCTTCTTGGGTCTTCCTTACTCACTGTCCAGCTTTCACATGCATATAAGACAATTGAAAATACCATGCCTTAAGTCAGGTACACCTTAGTCTTCAAGGTGACATCTTTGCTTTTCAACACTTTAAAGAGATCTTTTGCAGCAGATTTGCCCAATGCAATGCGTTGTTTCATTTCTTGACCACTGCTTCCATGGACATTGATTGTGGATTTCAGTAAAATGGAATCTTTGACAACGTCACTCTTTTCTCCACTTTTATGATGTTGCTTATTGGTACAGTTGTGAGGATTTTTGTTTTCTTTTGTTGAGGTATGATACATATTGAAGGCTATAGTCTTTGATCTTCCTCAGTAAGTGCTTCAAGTCTTCTCTGTTTTCAGCAAAGTGGGAATAGCTGAGAGAATCAAAGAGATTAATATCTTACTTGAAATAAGTACATATTACTTCTGAATTTCCAAATATATGATCCAATGAATGTCCTATTTTTAAACATAATTTAAATTGGAAATTCTGTGACTTGCAACTATTAGCATCTTAATAATCTAATAATCATCCTAATAATGTTTTCTACATGGTAGGCATTGTAATAAATACTGAAAATACTTAGATAAGTGAATAGGCTCACCACCCCCTCTCTCTGTGGAAACCTTACAATTATTTGCAGATGAGAATTGTCCTTTACTGTATTAATTCAACCTATGTTGCCCAGGGATTAGAGAATAGGATTCATCATCAGTGTCATATAATCATGATCATCTCAACTTAATGTATTTATTGGTGGTTAAAGTTCTTCTTTTTATCCCTTATATTTCATTTGAATTTGTAAGAGATGGCAAGAAGGATATATTCTTTCTGAAATTTTTACAATTTCTGATTCAAAAGTTAATATATTTTCTTAGCTTCAATCCTGATTCTCTTTATACAGTTAAAAATATACAGTTAGTTAATATTTAAAATATATATTAGGAAATATAGTAGTATATATTAAGAAAATAACAAACAGCTGTCCCAATGTATTTTTTTCTTAAGTCTACTGTAACAAAATACATCTCAAACTAGGTAGCTTATAACAGCAGAAATTTATTGTCTCATAGCTCTGGAGGCTATAAGTATGAAATCAAGGTTTTGGCAAAGTCATGTTCTCTCTGAAAGCTGTAGGAGAAGGTCCTTTCTTGCCTTTTCTAGCCTCTGGTGTTCACTGGCAATCCTTGGTGTTCCTCGGATTGTAAGTTTAACAGTCCAGTTTCTGTCTCTTCACATGACCATCTTCCCTTTGTGTCTGAGTATGTCTCTTCTTTTAGTTTTAGTTATCCAGTGCTGTTATAACAGAAATACCACAAGTAGGTGGCTTTAATGAACAGAAATTTATTTTCTCACCATTGAGGAGGGTAGAAGTCTGAATTCAGGATGCTGACTTCAAGGGAAGTCTGTCTCTCTGTCTGCTCAGGGGGAAGGTTCTTGTCTCCTTTCATCTTCTAGTCCTAGGTTCCTTGGCAATCATGTGACATGTATCTTCCCCTCTATTTGTGCTTGCTTGCTTGATCTACTTTCTTTATGTCTCAAAAGAGATTGACTTTAAACACACCCTAAACTAATACTGCATTATTAACATAACAAAAACTTCTCATATGTGATTATAACCACAAGCGTAGTTGTTAGGGTTTACAACATATATTTTGAGGGGACACAATTCAATCCTTAATGTCTTTATAGAAGGGCACAACTCATAATGAAATAAGACATTGTATGGGTGGCATAAATTATTTAAAAAAAAATTTATTTTTTTTATTTTTATGGGTGGCACAAATTATTAAGCACTCGGCTACTGACTGAAAGTTTGGTTGTTCTAATTCCCCTAGGGGTGCCTCAGGAGAAAAGCCTGGCAGTCTGCTTTCAAAAGATTATAAACATTGAAAACCCTCTCTGCAATGTTGGGGTCACCATGAGTTGGAATCAACTCAATGACAGCTGGTTTGGTTTTTTAGTTATGCTGGTATTACTTCATATTATCTTAACAACCAAAGAAGTCACAGTGATGTATACAGCTAATTATCTGCTCCAATTGTGAGATCACTAGTCAAAAGTTTACTTAAATAGTATTTAGCTTCTGAAACAATAAAATGGAGATAAATTCTGCAAGGATTTTTGGAATGTTTGAAATATATCGCTGTCTTTCATGAGCATGGAAGTAAAATTCTGGAACAAATTTACAGCAAATTTAATTCAGTAGATACACAAATATGCATACATCATGGCAAAGTGGGATTTACACCATGGATGAAAGCTTGTTTCAACATGAAAAAAAATTAATTAAATTAAGGAGAAAAAACATATAATCATTGTGGGGAAATAAAATTTCCCTGGATTTCCCCCTGAATTTAGCCTCCTAAGCCTTTTCACGTATCATAAGTATTACATTTGAGGCCATGTGTCTTGGCAATTGCTCTGATATGAAAAGATAATAAAATTTACTGCCAAAGGTTTATAGCTTAGAATAGATCCTTAGGTTAAACTCCAAGTACCAGAAAGACTTGGGAGGTTTTTCCCCAGTTATTTAAGAAGTGAAGTCCAGAAATTGGAGACATCTGTAGTTCATAAAAGCTGCAGCAACATATAGCTATCTGACTGGTGGATAAAATTTATTTACATAGGAAAGGACTGTTGTAAAGAGAAAACTCTTACAAGAGTGGCGTGTGATAGCTGACTCATTCCTTATTACAGTCAGAGAAAAATAGCATTTTTCTTGTCTCTTGCCTATGGGATGTCAGCTTTCATCATGTTGTCTCAGGGGTAAGATCAGGGCAAGGGAGGACTGATGTATTTCTTATTTACTGTGAGATATTTAATAAGGAATCTGTTGCTGACCCAAAACACCTCATATGCATAAAATTTAAAAAATATGATTATTAAAAATTCAACAATCATTTTAAATACAGATAAAATTATTTGATAATTTTTAACTTTTTTATAATAAAAAATTTCAGTCAAATACAGAAGGGTGCTTTGTCAATGGATAAAGTGCATCCAACATCATATAAAAATAATGGTGAAAGACTGAATTTATTTCCTTTAAGATCAGGAAATGATAAGGATATTATCTCCTACAACTTCTACTGATATGTGTAATGGAGTTCCTTGACATTGCAATAAGACAATAAAAACAAAGAGGCAGAAAGACTGGAAAGGAAGAAGTAAAAATGTTTTATTAGTAGAAAATGCGATTATGTGTTTGGAAAATTCTGAGGATTTACAGAAAAGAACTAATATTAACGAGTGCATTTTCAAGGTCACAGGAGTCAAGGTCAAAATAAAAATGAATTACCTAGCTAAATACTAGCAATAAACAATTGAAAATTTAAATTTATAATACAATACCCATTATTAAGAAAAAAAGTAAAGTATTTTGGAATATATTTAATGAAAATGTGCAGCAAGACCTCTATACTGAAAACATGAAAAATATCTACAAGGAAGAGCAGTTAATATGACTATTATTCTAATTTACCCACCAACCACCAATGCCAAAGATGAGGAAACTGAAGATTTTTGCGAACTTCTATAGTCTGAAATTGATCAAAAATACAATCAAGGTGCACTGATAAGTAATTACTGGTGATTGGAGTGGGAAAGTTGAAAATAAAGGATTGGTAGTTGGGAAATATGGTCCTGGTGATAGAAATGATACAGGGTATCGCATGATAGAATTTTGCAAGACTAATGGCTTATTCATTCCAAATACAATTTTCAACAACTTAAACAGTGACTATACACCTGGAACTTACCATGCAGAAAGCACAGGAGTCAAATCGATTACATCTATGGAAAGAGATGATGAAAAAGCCTCAGTCAGAATTAAAGTCAGGGCCGACGGCTGAACAGACCATCAATTGCTCATATGCAAGTTCAAGCTGAAGCCGAAGAAAATTAAAACAATTGCACCAGAATGAAAATAGGAACTTGAGTATATCCCACATGAATTTGGAGGCAATATCTATAATAGATTTGACACATTTAACACTAATGATTAAAGACCAGATGAGTTGTGGGATGACATCAAGGGCATCATACATGAAGAGAGCAAAAGGTCATTAAAAAGGCAGGAAAGAAAGAAAAGCCCAAAATGGGTGTCAGAAGAGACTCTGAAATTTGCTCTTAAAAGTAGAATAGGTAAAGAAATGGAAGAAATAATGACGTAAAAGAGCTGAACATAAGATTTCAAAGGATAGCTCTAGAAGACAAAGTAAAGAATTATAATGAAATGTACAAAAAACTGGAGTTAGAAAACCGAAATGAAAGAATACACCTGGCATTTGTCAAGCTGCCAGAACTAAAGAAAAAAACTGAAGCATCAAGTTGCAATATTGAAGGATTTTTTTTGAGCAAAGAAGATGGAAGGAATACTCATTCACTGTACCAAAAAGAATTGGTCAACATTCAACTACTTCAGAGGTAACATATGATTAAGAACTGATGGCGTTTAAGGAAGAAGTCCAAGCTACACTGAAGGCATTGGCAAGAAACAAGGGGCCAGGAATTGATGGAATACCAAGTGAAATATTTCAACAACACATCCTGCTCACTCGTCTATGCCAAAAAATTGGGAAGACAGCTACCTGGCCAACCAACTAGAAGAGATCGGTATTTGTGCCCATTCCAAAGAAAGGTGATCCAACAGAATGCAGAAATTTTTGAACAATATCATAAGCAAGTAAAATTTTCCTGAAGATAATTCAAAAATCATTGTAGCAGTTCATCTATAGGGAAATGCCAGAAATTCAAGCCAAATTCAGAAGAGGATGTGGAACAAGGGGCATCATTGCTGATGGCAGATGGATCTTGGCTGAAAGCAGAGAATACCACAAAGATGTTTACCAGTGTTTTATTCATAATGCAAAGGCATTGGACTGTGTGGATCATAAGAAATTATGGATAACATTCCAAAGAATGGGAATTCCAGAGCATGTAATTGTGCTTATGCTGAAAGTATACATAGACAAAGAGGCAGTCCTTCCAACAGAACAAGGGGACACTGCATAGTTTAAAATCAGGAAAGGTGTGAGTCAGGGTTATATGTTTTCACCATACTCATTCAATCTGTATGTTGAGCAAATAATCCTAGAAACTGAACTATTTGAAGAAGAAGAACTATATGACATCAGGATTGGTGGAAGACTTATTAACAACCTGTGATATGCAGACGATACAACTTTGCTTGCTGAAAGCAAGGAGGACTTGAAGTACTTACTGATGAAGATCAAAGGCTACAGCCTTCAATATGAAGCACACCCCAACATAAAAAAAAAAAAGACTGTGGGAGGCGGAGCCAAGATGGCGGACTAGGCAGACGCTACCTCGGATCCCTCTTACAACAAAGACACGGAAAAACAAGTGAATCGATCACATACATAACAATCTACGAACCCTGAACAACAAACACAGACTTAGAGACGGAGAACGAACTAATACGGGGAAGCAGCGATTGTTTCCAGAGCCTGGAGCCAGCATACCAGTCAGGTACGGCACAAGCACAGAGACCTGCTCCACCCCCCTGAACTAACCCCGGGAGGGGGACTAGCCGGTTCCACGGGCGGCGTGGGACGCAGCCGTTAGGAGAGGTCCCCGGGAGGCAGTGACTGATCTTGGAGCAGAAAGAGCAGCGTCCGAGCCGGAGAGCCGTCCCACAGGGATTTGGACTGCACGCAGGCGGCTTCATTAACATCTGAATAGCCTGAGCCAGAGGGAGAACTCTGATAGGGATCTGACTGCAGTTTTTTTTTAGCGGATTTTCTGGAAAAACTAGTTTCCCAGTGATGGCTCGGAGACAACAATCCATATCAAACCACTTAAAGAAGCAGACCGTGACAGCTTCTCCAACTCCCCAAACAAAAGAATCAAAATCTTTCCCAAATGAAGATACAATTTTGGAATTATCAGATACAGAATATAAAAAACTAATTTACAGAATGCTTAATGATATCACAAATGAAATTAGGATATCTGCAGAAAAAGCCAAGGAACACACTGATAAAACTGTTGAAGAACTCAAAAAGATTATTCAAGAACATACTGGAAAAATTAATAAGTTGCAAGAATCCATAGAGAGACAACATGTAGAAATCCAAAAGATTAACAATAAAATAACAGAATTAGACAACACACTAGGAAGTCAGAGGAGCAGACTCGAGCAATTAGAATGCAGACTGGGACATCTGGAGGACCAGGGAATCAACACCAACATAGCTGAAAAAAAATCAGATAAAAGAATTAAAAAAAATGAAGAAACCCTAAGAATTATGTGGGACTCTATCAAGAAGGATAACCTGCGGGTGATTGGAGTCCCAGAACAGGGAGGGGGGACAGAAAACACAGAGAAAATAGTTGAAGAACTTCTGACAGAAAACTTCCCTGACATCATGAAAGACGAAAGGATATCTATCCAAGATGCTCATCGAACCCCATTTAAGATTGATCCAAAAAGAAAAACACCAAGACATATTATCATCAAACTCACCAAAACCAAAGATAAACAGAAAATTTTAAAAGCAGCCAGGGAGAAAAGAAAGGTTTCCTTCAAGGGAGAATCAATAAGAATATGTTCTGACTACTCAGCAGAAACCATGCAGGCAAGAAGGGAATGGGACGACATATACAGAACACTGAAGGAGAAAAACTGCCAACCAAGGATCATATATCCAGCAAAACTCTCTCTGAAATATGAAGGCGAAATTAAGATATTTACAGACAAACACAAGTTTAGAGAATTTGCAAAAACCAAACCAAAGCTACAAGAAATACTAAAGGATATTGTTTGGTCAGAGAACCAATAATATCAGATATCAGCACAACACAAGGTCACAAAACAGAACGTCCTGATATCAACTCAAATAGGGAAATCACAAAAACAAACAAATTAAGATTAATTAAAAAAAAATACACATAACAGGGAATCATGGAAGTCAATAGGTAAAAGATCACAATAATCAAAAAGAGGGACTAAATACAGGAGGCATTGAACTGCCATATGGAGAGTGATACAAGGCGATATAGAACAATACAAGTTAGGTTTTTACTTAGAAAAATAGGGGTATATAATGAGGTAACCACAAAAAGGTATAACAACTCTATAACTCAAGACAAAAACCAAGAAAAACGTAACGACTCAACTAACATAAAGTCAAACACTATGAAAGTGAGGATCTCACAATTTACTAAGAAAAACGCCTCAGCACAAAAAAGTATGTGGAAAAATGAAATTGTCAACAACACACATAAAAAGGCATCAAAATGACAGCACTAAAAACTTATTCATCTATAATTACCCTGAATGTAAATGGACTAAATGCACCAATAAAGAGACAGAGAGTCACAGACTGGATAAAGAAACACGATCCATCTATATGCTGCCTACAAGAGACACACCTTAGACTTAGAGACACAAACAAACTAAAACTCAAAGGATGGAAAAAAGTATATCAAGCAAACAATAAGCAAAAAAGAAGAGGAGTAGCAATATTAATTTCTGACAAAATAGACTTTAGACTTAAATCCACCACAAAGGATAAAGAAGGACACTATATAATGATAAAAGGGACAATTGATCAGGAAGACATAACCATATTAAATATTTACGCACCCAATGACAGGGCTGCAAGATATATAAATCAAATTTTAACAGAACTGAAAAGCGAGATAGATACCTCCACAATTATAGTAGGAGACTTCAACACACCCCTTTCGGAGAAGGACAGGACATCCAGTAAGAAGCTCAACAGAGACACGGAAGATCTAATTACAACAATCAACCAACTTGACCTCATTGACTTATACAGAACTCTCCACCCAACTGCTGCAAAATATACTTTTTTTTCTAGCGCACATGGAACATTCTCTAGAATAGACCACATATTAGGTCATAAAACAAACCTTTGCAGAGTCCAAAACATCGAAATATTACAAAGCATCTTCTCAGACCACAAGGCAATAAAACTAGAGATCAATAACAGAAGAACGAGGGAAAAGAAACCAAATACTTGGAAAATGAACAATACCCTCCTGAAAAAAGACTGGGTTATAGAAGACATCAAGGAGGGAATAAGGAAATTCATAGAAAGCAACGAGAATGAAAATACTTCCTATCAAAACCTCTGGGACACAGCAAAAGCAGTGCTCAGAGGTCAATTTATATCAATAAATGCACACATACAAAAAGAAGAAAAAGCCAAAATCAGAGAACTGTCCCTACAACTTGAACAAATAGAAAGTGAGCAACAAAAGAATCCATCAGGCACCAGAAGAAAACAAATAATAAAAATTAGAGCTGAACTAAATGAATTAGAGAACAGAAAAACAATTGAAAGAATTAACAAAGCCAAAAGCTGGTTCTTTGAAAAAATTAACAAAATTGATAAACCATTGGCTAGACTGACTAAAGAAATACAGGAAAGGAAACAAATAACCCGAATAAGAAATGAGAAGGACCACATCACAACAGAACCAAATGAAATTAAAAGAATCATTTCAGATTATTATGAAAAATTGTACTCTAACAAATTTGAAAACCTAGAAGAAATGGATGAATTCCTTGAAAAACACTACCTACCTAAACTAACACATTCAGAAGCAGAACAACTAAATAGACCCATAACAAAAAAAGAGATTGAAACGGTTATCAAAAAACTCCCAACAAAAAAAAGTCCTGGCCCGGACGGCTTCACTGCAGAGTTCTACCAAATTTTCAGAGAAGAGTTAACACCACTACTACTAAAGGTATTCCAAAGCATAGAAAATGACGGAATACTACCCAACTCATTCTATGAAGCCACCATCTCCCTGATACCAAAACCAGGTAAAGACATTACAAAAAAAGAAAATTATAGACCTATATCCCTCATGAACATTGATGCAAAAATCCTCAACAAAATTCTAGCCAATAGAATCCAACAACACATCAAAAAAATAATTCACCCTGATCAAGTGGGATTTATACCAGGTATGCAAGGCTGGTTTAATATCAGAAAAACCATTAATGTAATCCATCACATAAATAAAACAAAAGACAAAAACCACATGATCTTATCAATTGATGCAGAAAAGGCATTTGACAAAGTCCAACACCCATTTATGATAAAAACTCTTACCAAAATAGGAATTGAAGGAAAATTCCTCAACATAATAAAGGGCATCTATGCAAAGCCAACAGCCAATATCACTCTAAATGGAGAGAACCTGAAAGCATTTCCCTTGAGAACGGGAACCAGACAAGGATGCCCTTTATCACCGCTCTTATTCAACATCGTGTTGGAAGTCTTAGCCAGGGCAATCAGGCTAGACAAAGAAATAAAAGGTATCCGGATTGGCAAGGAAGAAGTAAAGTTATCACTATTTGCAGATGACATGATTATATACACAGAAAACCCTAAGGAATCCTCCAGAAAACTACTGAAACTAATAGAAGAGTTTGGCAGAGTCTCAGGTTATAAAATAAACATACAAAAATCACTTGGATTCCTCTACATCAACAAAAAGAACACCGAAGAGGAAATAACCAAATCAATACCATTCACAATAGCCCCCAAGAAGATAAGATACTTAGGAATAAATCTTACCAAGGATGTAAAAGACCTATACAAAGAAAACTACAAAGCTCTACTACAAGAAATTCAAAAGGACATACTTAAGTGGAAAAACATACCTTGCTCATGGATAGGAAGACTTAACATAGTAAAAATGTCTATTCTACCAAAAGCCATCTATACATTTAATGCACTTCCGATCCAAATTCCAATGTCATATTTTAAGGGGATAGAGAAACAAATCACCAATTTCATATGGAAGGGAAAGAAGCCCCGGATAAGCAAAGCACTACTGAAAAAGAAGAAGAAAGTGGGAGGCCTCACCTTACCTGACTTCAGAACCTATTATACAGCCACAGTAGTCAAAACAGCCTGGTATTGGTACAACAACAGACACATAGACCAATGGAACAGAATTGAGAACCCAGACATAGATCCATCCACGTATGAGCAGCTGATATTTGACAAAGGACCAGTGTCAATTAACTGGGGAAAAGACAGCCTTTTTAACAAATGGTGCTGGCATAACTGGATATCCATTTGCAAAAAAATGAAACAGGACCCATACCTCACACCATGCACAAAAACTAACTCCAAGTGGATCAAAGACCTAAACATAAAGACTAAAACGATAAAGATCATGGAAGAAAAAATTGGGACAACCCTAGGAGCCCTAATACAAGGTATAAACAGAATACAAAACATTACCAAAAATGATGAAGAGAAACCCGATAACTGGGAGCTCCTAAAAATCAAACACCTATGCTCATCTAAAGACTTCACCAAAAGAGTAAAAAGACCACCTACAGATTGGGAAAGAATTTTCAGCTATGACATCTCCGACCAGCGCCTGATCTCTAAAATCTACATGATTCTGTCAAAACTCAACCACAAAAAGACAAACAACCCAATCAAGAAGTGGGCAAAGGATATGAACACACATTTCTCTAAAGAAGATATTCAGACAGCCAACAGATACATGAGAAAATGCTCTCGATCATTAGCCATTAGAGAAATGCAAATTAAAACTACGATGAGATTCCATCTCACACCAGCAAGGCTGGCATTAATCCAAAAAACACAAAATAATAAATGTTGGAGAGGCTGCGGAGAGATTGGAACTCTCATACACTGCTGGTGGGAATGTAAAATGGTACAACCACTTTGGAAATCTATCTGGCGTTATCTTAAACAGTTAGAAATAGAACTACCATACAACCCAGAAATCCCACTCCTCGGAATATACCCTAGAGATACAAGAGCCTTCATACAAACAGATATATGCACACCCATGTTTATTGCAGCTCTGTTTACAATAGCAAAAAGTTGGAAGCAACCAAGGTGTCCATCAACGGATGAATGGGTAAATAAATTGTGGTATATTCACACAATGGAATACTACGCATCGATAAAGAACAGTGACGAATCTCTGAAACATTTCATAACATGGAGGAACCTGGAAGGCATTATGCTGAGCGAAATGAGTCAGAGGCAAAAGGACAAATACTGTATAAGACCACTATTATAAGATCTTGAGAAATAGTAAACCTGAGAAGAACACATACTTTTGTGGTTACGAGGGGGGGAGGGAGGGAGGGTGGGAGAGGGTTTTTTTATTGATTAATCAGTAGATAAGAACTGCTTTAGGTGAAGGGAAAGACAACACTCAATACATGGAAGGTCAGCTCAATTGGACTGGACCAAAAGCAAAGAAGTTTCCGGGATAAAATGAATGCTTCAAAGCTCAGCGGAGCAAGCGCGGGGGTCTGGGGAACATGGTTTGCGGGGACTTCTAAGTCAATTGGCAAAATAATTCTATTATGAAATCATTCTGCATCCCACTTTGAAATGTGGCGTCTGGGGTCTTAAATGCTAACAAGCAGCCATCTAAGATGCAGCAATTGGTCTCAACCCACCTGGAGCAAAGGAAAATGAAGAACACCAAGCCCACATGACAACTAAGAGCCCAAGAGACAGAAAGGGCCACATGAACCAGAGACCTACATCATCCTGAGACCAGAAGAACTAGTTGGTGCCCGGCCACAATCGATGACTGCCCCGACAGGGAGCTCAGCAGAGGACCCCTGAGGGAGCAGGAGAGCAGTGGGATGCAGACCCCAAATTCTCATAAGAAGACCAAACTTAATGGTCTGACTGAGACTGGAGGAATCCCGGCGGTCATGCTCTCCAGACCTTCTGTTGACACAGGACAGGAACCATCCCTGAAGACAACTCATCAGACATGAAAGGGACTGGTCAGCGGGTGGGAGAGAGACGCTGATGAAGAGTGAGCTAATTATATCAGGTGTACACTTGAGATTGTGTTGGCAACTCTTGTCTGGAGGGGGGATGGGAGGATAGAGAGAGAGGGAAGCCGGCAAAATTGTCAAGAAAGGAGAGACTGAAAGGGCTGACTCAAGACGGGGAGAGTAAGTGGGAGTAGGGAGTGAGATGTATGTAAACTTATATGTGACAGACTGATTGGATTTGTAAACGTTCACTTGAAGCTTAATAAAGAAAAAAAAAAAAAAAAAAAAATCCTCACAACTTGATCTACAAGGAACACTATGATAAATGGATAAAATATTGTAGCTGTCAAGGATTTCATTTTACTTAGAACCACAGTCAACGCTCATCGAAGAAGCAATCAAGAAGTCAAACAACATATTGCATTGGGCAAATCTGCTGCACAAGTCCTCTTCAAAGTGTTCAAAAGCAAAGATGTTACTTTGAGGACTACAGTGCACCTGACCCAAGCCATGATATTTTCCATCATCTCATACTCATGTGAAAGCTGGACAATGAATAAGGAAGACCAAAGAAGGATTGATGCCTTTGAATTATGGTGTTGGCAAAGAATATTGAATATACCATGAACTGCCAGAAGAGCAAACAAGTTTGTCATGAAAGAAGTACAGCCAGACTGCTCCTTGGAAGCAAGAATGGTGAAACTTTGTCTCATATACTTTGGACATGTTATCAGTAGGGTCCATTCCCTGGAGAAGGGGATCATGGTTGGTAAGGTAGAAAAACCTCGAGGGTCAGCAAAAAAGAAGACCTTTAATGAGATGGATTGACACAGTGGCTGCAACAACGGGCTCAAACATAGCAATGATTGTGAGGATGGTACAGGACCAGGCAGTGCTTTGTAGTGTTGTAGACAGAGTCACTATGAGTTGGAACCAACTCAGTGGCACCTAACAACAATAACAACAATCAGGATCAATAACAATGAGTAAACAATATAAATGTTATATTTTAATGTGATATACAGTGGAATGGAAAATCAAAGAAATCAAAATTTAGAACAAGAAAAAATATTTAATAGGGGATGAAGGAAGTCTATTTAGGCAATATGGAAAAGTGAGAATTCAGTAAATATTTTAAGAAGGTGTGTTATATATTTACGGGAAAATTTGTTCCAGGCAGAAAGCAAAATCTTCATGTAAAAGTGTATCTAAAAGACCAGTAGAGTGGTTTTCAGGCTTTGTAGAATGACTCTTATTTCCTCCCATTTAATCTGAGAAGAGATTTGTACTGGATGTATCCTTGGAAACTTCCATGCATAGACCTTTCAGGGAGGGCAATCATCTTAACAAACTGCACTGTATTCTTAGAGAATAAACAGATAATTCTTATAGAAAACATTTACTGTTGTCAGAGGTCAGCTCAGTTTCTAAGCAGCATGTTTTGCTTGATTCCTAATGCAGACCAATAATGCCTACTTCTCTGAATTAATGATCTGACTGCCTGGGATGAAGGAGAAGCAAAGTTAATAAATTTTAACATGAACCAGGAAGCATAACTATAGAAGACGATGTTATATAGTCATGAGTAAACTACAGAATTCATTCTAACTGATGCTTCAGAGACCAGCTCTTGTGTAACCTCTTGAAAGGTAACACTTAAAAGATATTACTTGGATGTGATGATTCTCTTTTAAACTTGGTAACATAAAGAATAATTATGATGAAGATGTGGTGGTGGAAGAAATGTCACAGTGATATTGAAGACCATGGAAAGTGACAAACTTCATCACAGTTGGGTTAAGTCAGAAAGGAACAGAAGCTATAGAAGAAAGTTAACTGAGATTAAACGACTGGCCACAAGCAGTGTTAGTCAAGGAAACAAAGAATATGTATGAAACTGTCAGACTGAAAGGAAACGACATTATTATTGGTTTCCAATTTTTTGTGAGAGTGGATCAAAATGCCAAAGTCAAAGAAAACAGCCAATTATGGAGTACACTGAGAACTTGAAAGGGAGACGGTTTTGCTAAAGTTTGTTCTAAGGAGGGTTTTGAAAAGTTACCTTTCACTAGCATAAAAATATCTTCAGGGCCAATATCAAGAAAGGGGGTAGATATCATTAAAAAAGGAAAAGGTTGGAAAGTTAAGATAAACTTTTCATCTCAGTGTTATTATTCCTTTTGTCGTTTGTAAGAATTTGATATGCCAAGGGCAGAATATAGATTTAAATATTAGCAAGTGAGACACTCATTAAAAAATTCTATAAATGGAAGAAATAACCAAAAAAGCAAGATACAAAAAAGGAATATTGAAATTATATTATATACTTTAAAAATAAACTTTATGCCATTTATAGTCAAAATAACAATACATTACTGTAAATTAGAAAAAACAAATAAATATTATAAGTACATCATGCTATTGATTTAGATTAGAGAGTTTTAAGTCATATAATGAGTTATTCTAATGTTTACAATGTGTCATTTTAAACAATATTTAGAGATCATTTCCTTTGTTGCTATTTTTGTGTTTATTATTGTTGTCAACAAGCAAGCAAATATGTATGACTTCTTTTTTTTCCCCTGGAATTGTTTTAGGTGCTCTACCATAAACAGTAGAGCCCTGGTGGCACAGTGGTTAAGAGCTATGGCTGCTAACCTAAAGGTGAGCCGTTCGAATCCACCAGCTGCTCCTTGGACGCCTGTAGGACAGTTCTGCTCTGTCCTATAGGGTGGCTCTGCGTTGGAATTGACTGGACAGCAATGGATTTTTTAACATAATAGATACCAGCTGCTGTTGAGTCGATTCCAACTCCTCTCAACCCCATACATGCAAGTAGAAATGCTTCATAAGGTTTTCATAGCTGTGACCTTTCAGAAGCAGTTCTCCAGGACTTTCTTCCAAGGTGTTTCTGAATGGGTTTGAACTGCCAACATTTTAGTTAGGAGCCCAGCACCTAACCATTTGCCCTACCCAAAACTCAGTGCCCTCAATTCGATTCCAACTCATAGCGACCCTACCCAGGGACTCCAAAATGCTCTGTTGTCCTTATGTGCTATCAAGTCAATTCCAACTCACGGTGACCATACAGGACACAGTAAAACTGCCCCATAGAGTTTTCTAAGCTGTAATCTTTATGAGAACACATTGCCAGGTCTTTCCTACCATGGAGCCACTGGTGGGCTCCAACCCCTTCTTTCTGGTTAGCAGATGAGCATTTAAACATTGTGCCGTCAGGGCTCCTTTTTAAGTGCTCTACTTTTTTGGGGTTTAGGAGTATGTCATATGCATGCAAAAGCTGAGAAACGAAATAAGGAAGATCAAAGAAGAATTGACGCCTTTGAATTACGGTATCGGCAAAGATTATTGAGTATATACCATGGACTGCCAGAAGAATGAACAAATCTGTCTTGAACGAAGCACTACCAGAACACTCCTTAGAAGCAAGGATGGCGAGACTTTGTCTCATACACTTTGGACAAGTTATTAGGAGGGACCAGTCCCTGGAGAAAGACATCATGCTTGGTAGAGAGTCAGCAAAAAGGAGGAAGACCCTCAACAAAATGGATTGACACAATGGCTGCAAAGATCTGCTCAAGCATAAGGATGGTTACGAGGATCGTGCAGGACGAGGCAGTGTTTCATTCTACTATACATAGGGTCGCAGTAAGGTGGAACTGACTCAGTGGCACCTAAAAACAATGCATATCTTTTAGAAATAAAATAGTTCTTAATAAAAATTATGTACTCCTATCGTTGTTAGATGCCATTGAGTCAGTTCTGACTCACAGGGATCCAATGTACAACAATACGAAACACTGCCTGGTCCTATGCCGTCATCACAATAATCGCTATGTTTGAGTCCACTGTTGCAGCCACTGTGTCAGTCCATCTCAGATATTAGCTGACCCTCTACTTTATCAAGCGTGATGTCGTTCTCCAGGGACAGGTCCTTACTGATAACATGTTCAAAGTACAAGAGAAGTCTCATCAATCCTCACTTCTAAGAAGCATTCTGGCTGTGCTTCTTTCAAGATAGATGTGTTCATTCTTCTGGGTCTCCATGGTATAATCAATATTCTTTGCCAACTCCATAATTCAAAGGCATCAATTCTTCTTCGGTCTTCTTTATTCATTGCCCAGCTTTTGTATGAAATTACCATGGCTTCACCCTTGTGCACCTTAGTCCTCAAAGTGACATTTTGCTTTTCAACGCTTTAAAGAGGTCTTTTGCACCTGATTTGTCCAACGTAATACATCATTTGATTCCTTGACTGCTGCTTCCATGGGTGTTGATTGTGGATTTGTTGTTGTTGGGTGCCGTCAAGTCGGTTCCAACTCATTGCGACCCTTTGCACAACAGAACGAAACACTGCCTGGTCCTGTGCCATCCTTACAATCATTGTTATGCTTGAGCCCATTGTTGCAGCCACTGTGTCTATCCACTTCGTTGAGGCTCTTCCTCTTTTCCGCTGACCCTGTACTTTGCCAAGCATGATGTCCTTCTCCAGAGACTGATCCCTCCTGACAACATGTCCAAAATATGTAAGACGCAGTCTCGCCATCCTTGCTTCTAAGAAGCATTCTGATAGTGCTTCTCCTAAGACAGATTTGTTCATTTTTTTTTTTTTTCCTGGCAGTCCATGTTATATTCAATATTCTTCGCCAACGCCACAATTCAAAGGCATCAATTCTTCTTCGGTCTTCCTTATTTATTGTCCAGTTTTCACATGCATATGATGAGATTGAAAATACCATGGCTTCGGTCACGTGCATCTCAGCTTTCAAGGTGACTTGTTTGCTCTTCTACACTTTAAAGAGGTCCTTTGCAGCAGATCTACCCAATACAATGCTTCTTTTGATTTCTTTCCTGCTGCTTCCATGGCTGTGGATCCAAGTAACATGAAATCCTTGACAACTTCAATCTTTTCTCCATTTATCATGATGTTGCTCATTGGTCCAGTTGTGAGGGTTTTTGTTTTCTTTATGTTGAGGTGATTGTGGATTTAAGATAAAATAAAATCTGTGATAACTGCAATATTTTCTCTGTTTATCATGATGTTGCTTATTGGTTCAATTGTGAGGATTTTTATTTGCCTTACGTTGAGGTGTAATCCATACTGAGGGCTGTAGTCTTCGATCTTCATCAGTAAGTGCTTCAAGTCCTCTTTGCTTTCAGCAAGAAAAGCTGTGTCGTCTACATATCACAGGTTGTTAATGAGTCTCTTTTCAATCCTGATGCCCCGTTCTTCCTCATATAGTTCAGCTTCTTGGATTATTTACTCAATTTACAGACTGAATAATTATGGTGAAAGGATATAACCAGGATGTACACCTTTCCTGACTTTAAACCATGCAATATTCCCTTGTTCTGTTTGAACATCTGCCTCTTGGTCTGTGGACAGTTTTCACAGGAGCACAATTAAGTGTTCTGGAATTCCCATTCTTCATAATGTTATTCATAATTTGTTACAATCCACTCATTTGAATGCCTTTGCATAGTTAATAAAACACAGGTAAAAATCGTTCTGGTATTCTCCATTTTCAGCCAGGATCCATCTGACATCAGCAATGATATTCCTCATTCTTTATCCTCTTCTGAATCTGGCTTGAATTTTTGGCAGTTTCCTGTCGATGTACCAGTGCAACCATTTTGGAATTATCATCAGCATAATTTTACTTGCTTGTGGTATTGATGATATTGTTTGATATTTCCCGCATCCCATTGGATCATCTTTCTTTGGAATGGGCACAAATATGGATCCTTTTCAGTTGATGGGCCAGACAACTGTCTTCCAAATTTCTTAGCATAGATAAGTGAGAGCTTGCTGTGTTGGACCTGTTTGTTGAAACATCTCAATTTGTATTCCATCAATTCTTGGAACCTTTTTTTTCACTGTGAAGCTTGGACTTTTTCCTTCAGGATCATTGGTTTTTGATCAGATGCTACCTCCTAAAAAGTTTGAACATTGACAAATTATTTTTGGTATAGTGACTTTGTGTATTCCTTCCATCTTTTTATGCTTCCTATATCCTTCAATTTTTTGCCCAGGGAATTCTTCATTATTACGATGTGAGCCTTGAATTTTTTTTTTTCTTTTTGGTTTTCTATCTCTAGATGTTTACACACTTTATTAGGATACTGTACTTTTTCTTCTTGAACCACCCTTTGAAATCCTATGTTCAGCTCTTTTACTTCACTATTCCTTTCTTTTGTTTTAGCTACTCTATGTTTAAGAGCAAGTTTCAGAGTCTCTTCTTACATCCATTTTGGTCTTTCTTTTTCTTTTCTGTCTTTTTAATGACCCTTTGCTTTCTTCATGTATGATGTCCTTGGTATCATCCTACAGTTCCTCTGGTCTTTTGTCAACCAGTGTTCAATGAGTCAAATTTGTTTTTGAGATGGTCTCTAAACTCAGGTGGGACATACTCAAGGCCATTACTTTGGCTTTCTTGGACTTTTTAATTTTTTTCACCTTTTGAACTTGCAAATGAGCAATTGATGGTCTTTTCTGCAGTTGGCCCTTGGCCTTGTTCTGACTGATGATATTCAGTTTCTCTATTCTCTCTTTCCACAGATATAGGAGATTTGTGTCCTGTGTATTCCATCTGGTGAGGTCCATGTGTATAATCACTGTTTATGTTGTTGAAAATGGTATTTTCAATGAAAAAGTTTATTCTTTTGCAAAATTCTTTCATGAGATTTCCTATTTTGTTTCTATTACCAAGGCCATGTTTTCCAACTGCTTATTATTCTTCTTTGTTTCCAACTTTTGAATTCCAACCACCAGTAATTATCAATGCATCTTGATTGCATATTTGATTAATTTCAGACTGCAGAAGTTGGTAAAAATCTTCAATTTCCTCGTCTTTGGCATGACCGGTTGGTGCGTAAATATGAATAATAGTCATATTGTCTGTTTTTAACACCAAGCCACCACAGTATGACAAACTGACAGAAGAGTGTTGTAAAAGATATGTTAAACCCTAAAATAAACTTATGTTCACATTTAAATATAAGAGTACAGTTATTGAAAAAGTAAAGGACAATTTTGTACATTACATGAAAGGTAGTGCAAAACTCTGCACATTAAGGGAACTGAAACCACGAGTTTACCTGCATAGTGACAGAACATAGAGAAGTCCAGAAGAGGAAAAAAATGACCTATGAATGTGAATAGTCCAATATACCTAGTGCATAGTATATGAGGAGCAACATGGGACAGAGGATATTATATTTGCACTTTAATCCTAATTACTCTTTTCTCAGAGACATTTTATTGCTATTTGATCTTAAGAAAACCATTTACTGCACTCATTAAATATGCATTGACCTACTTAAAAACTAAGAATGATGAAGCAATTAATTAGTATAAAGTTATTCGATGCAATAAATCAATCATATATCTGCATATTTATAGAGTAGAATATTAATATTGCAGTGAAGGTAATAAATGACATCTCTATGCCTCAACATGGGTAGTGTCAGTAACATAAGCCAAAAAAAAAAAAAAAAACTTGTCTTAGAGTCGATTCCGACTCATAGTTACCCTATAAGACTGGGTAGAACTGCCCCTTAGGGTTTCTAAGGCTGTAAATGTTCACAGAAGTGGACTGCAACATCTTCTCCCGCAGAGTAAATGGTGGGTTTGAACCGGTAACCTCCTGGTTAGCATCCAAGTGCTTAACCACTGCACCATCAAGGCTTCTATGTCGAGAACATAATGCCATGAAACAAAATATAAGTAAGAGAAGGATGCATCCATACTGTTGTTGCTGTTGTTAGGTGCCTTCGAGTCAGTTCCAACTTATAGACAGAGTGAAACACTGCCTGGTCCTACAGCATCCTCACAATCTTTACTACGTTTGAGCCCACTGTTGTAGCCACTATGTCAATCCATCTGGTTGGGAGTCTTCCTCTTTTTCACTGACTCTCCACTTTAACAAGCATGATGTCTTTATCCAGGGACTGACCCCTCCTGATAACATGTCCAAAGTATGTGAGACAAATCTTTTCATCCTTGCTTCCAAGGAGCATTCTGGGTGTACTTCTCCCAAGACACATTTGTTAGTTCTTCAGATAGTCAATGGTATACTCAATATTCTTTGCCATCACCATAATTCAAAGGGATCAATTCTTCTTTGGTCTTCCTTATTCATTGCCCAGCTTTCACACGCATATGAGGAGACTGAAAATACCACGGTTTAGATCAGTCATATTTTAGTCCTCAAAGTGACGCCCTTGCTTTTCAACTTTTTAAAGAAGTCTTTTGCAGCACAGGGTCTGAAAACACAATGATAACATATGGATTAGAGACATACATGAAACCAATTGCCATTGAGTTGACTCTGACTCATGGTCCCCCCATGTGTGACAGAGTAGAACTGTGCTCCATAGGCTTTTCTATGGCTGTTTTTTTTTAGATCTCCAGGTCTTTTTTCTGAGGCATCTCTGGCTGGACTAGAACTTCCAATATTTTGGCTAGCAGTCGAGTTCCTTAATTGTTTGCACCTCCGAGTAACTTCAGAGACATATATGGTAAAACTATGCTTAAAACTATGCTTAAATGAAATGCTAAAAGCAAAATTTATGATAGTGATTCCCTCTAGAGGAAGAAGAAGGAATTGACAAAAATGGGTAGAAAGACAAATGAGTATATAAAATTTTTGTAATGCTCCATTTCTTACACTGGATATTGGGTATACAGAGGTTAATATCATTGAAATTATTTGTATTTTATCTTACAGAAATTCTGTGAATATCCTTTTGCATTAATTCATATTTAATTAAAGTAACTTAAAAATTTATTAAGTTAATGACTTCCAAAGTGCTGACAGTACAAACAAAATAAGTAAATAGAGCTTACAAGAACATCACATGAAAATATCCAGTATAAAATAGCAAACTGAAGTATTTTTCAAAGATTAAGAGACAGATTTGGAATAGATAGGCTTTAATTTCAATAGAATGGACTAAGATTTTTATAAGGTTTAATGACTGTGTGAAGGTACTTTCTGGTATGCATGACTGCCCTTTACATACTGGGTCTGGGAGTATTATCCTTTGATACTTCAACTTATACCTTTAAGGGAATCCTCGAACTCTCATATAACCACCCCCCCCTAAAAAAAAAACCCATTGCCATCGAGTCGATTCCAGTATATCATCTGTTCTAGAAATAACTAAAACCTGTCATGAAATGTGGTAGAAAACGTAGCGATTCTTAAACATTGGTACTAGTTCTAATTCAGATGCTGAAATAGGAACTTGGGCATTTAATCTCTCCTGATTTAGTCTATCTTCTCTTCAAGTTTTCATATTAGATCTTACTAAAGGACTTCTTTAGCTCAAAGTTTCTCCATTTTTTATGACCTCTCTGGGTATTATGGATTGAGCCTGTCTCTTTTGGGACCACATTAAATTTTAATTACTATGCAGGTAATACTCTGGGACCGAATGATGTTAGGTCTTTATATGCATTACTCATTGAGAACATGCACAGTGTTAAATAATGATGCATGTTCTAATAACTCATTGACTAATGGGACTTGTAACTCAGGAAGTTACATAGATGAGGGAAAACAATAGCTGTTCTGTGTAATACAAGCACTAAAATGTGTTGTCTTTGAAAATTCATTATTCTGCTACATTCATCATATTCACCTTAGAATTATTGTCTCAAACCATTATATATGCATCTATAATTCAATAATCAGAAAATGTGCTGGCTAAGGTTAACAAATTTCCATTAGAATGTTAGAAACACAATTAAGTTATCTTTATTTTATGTATTTACTTCATTTTAGACTTGAAAAAATACTGTCTATATCTAGTGTTTATAGTTTCTCTTCCAAAAAAAGCAGATTAACATATAAATGAAATTGATATTACTAAGCAAATCCAAAAAAATTATCATGATTTTATTGTTCCAAAAGAAACCAAAATTAGGTAAATAAGGCAGAATTTAATATGTATACTCACAATAACACATTAAGAGAAAACATTGATAGCTATAATACAGTTAAAAACATTACTTGAGCTATATTTGTATGTATAATTTTTCTAATTTCAATTGAGTATTATATAAAAGAGCTGTTTAAGTTCATTATTTTTAAAGCTTATTATTTTTGAAGTTCATTGTTTCCTATTAGTTTTAGTTGATTCTCTGAGTTGTTTCTATTTATTTTAAAAGAAAAAATGTCTCAATGATTCAAAATAAGCATATATTTACAGAAATTAACATCTAATTGTATTATAAAACATTGACATTATTACATTTTAAATATTTTAAGAACTGTTTTTGTATGGTAATAATTCTTCCACTTCAGTGTTTATTTTGCTATGCATTCTGAATATTTAGTTGTCCTTTAAGGAAGCTTTCCTAATTTGAAAGCAGAATGAATTAAAAATACACACACACATGAATATGCATGTATATATATACACAACTCAAGCATATGTATGTGCATAATGGCAGTCCCCGACATATGACACATTCCAGTTGCAACAAACCACACTTACAAATGTGTTTACATTTTTTTGTTGTTCTTTATCTTATCATTAGCAATATGTACTACATGCAATGGTAACCCTGGTAAAGTGCTATGGCTGCTAACCAAAAGGTCAGCATTTTGAATATTCCTTGGAAATTCTATGGGGCAGTTCTACTCTGTCCTATAGGATCGCTATGAGTTTGCATCGACTGGACAGCAACCGTTTTTTTTACTACATACAATACTGCAGCACATAATTTGCTGATGTTAACATTTTCAGATATTCACTTATAGATGTTCAATTTTGTGATTTACTCTTCAAAACACTGCAGTATAGATTTAGTTTTCCAAAGTAAGTCAGGGCTTCCGTTGCTTGAAAACGGATCCAAACACTGATCGCTTTGCTAAAGTCCGTAAGCAGATTTAGGAAGCAGTGAGATGTTACCATGAAATATCTGAAGAAAAAAAGAAAAGAACTATACAGGTAACTCTCACTAATTTTCTGACTAGAAATACCATCCCCATTCCCAGGGATAATCTCGATGATCCAGAACGTTTTACAAGTGGAGTTATTACCACAGCTGACAAAATGCCACCATTGTCCAACTCTTCTTCACTGTCCCAGTAAGTTATGATTTGTGTATTTTTCATGTATGTATGTATTAAAACATACGTGTAATTTTAAATGTAATATTTCCAACCCTAAAAGACAAATAAAGGTCTGATTTATCAAATATTTTTCAATAATAGACAGCAATAGAAAAGTGGCAAGACTTCACCGTGTCAAAGGCAGAAAACTTGCAAGACCCAGAAAAAACAAGATAGTCCCACTGAGTTCCAGCTCTCACAGGTTTCACTCTATACTTAAAAAACCAAGCCAGAGGGCGGAGCCAAGATGGCGGACTAGGCAGACGCTACCTCGGATCCCTCTTACAACAAAGACACGGAAAAACAAGTGAATCGATCACATACATAACAATCTACGAACCCTGAACAACAAACACAGATTTAGAGACGGAGAACGAACTAATACGGGGAAGCAGCGATTGTTTCCAGAGCCTGGAGCCAGCGTACCAGTCAGGTACGGCACAAGCACAGAGACCTGCTCCACCCCCCTGAACTAACCCCGGGAGGGGGACTAGCCGGTTCCACGGGCGGCGTGGGACGCAGCCGTTAGGAGAAGTCCCCGGGAGGCAGTGACTGATCTTGGAGCAGAAAGAGCAGCATCCGAGCCGGGGAACCGTCCCACAGGGATTTGGACTGCACGCAGGTACGCCATAAACACGGAGAGTTGCTCCACCCCCTGAACTAACCCCGGGAAGGTGACCATCCGGGTCGCGCGGGCAGCGTGGGACGCAGCCGGTAGGAGAAGTCCCCGGGAGGCAGCGACTGGTATTGGAGCGGGGAGAACAGCGTTCCAGCCGGGACACTCGGTCGCGGCACAAGCACGGGGAGCTACTCCACCCATCTGAACTAACCCCGGGAGGGGGCCCACCTGGTTCACGGGGGCGGCACGGCCACGCGGCTGGAGGGACGAGAAGTCCCCGGGAGGCAGCGACTGATTTTGGAGTCGAGAGTGCACCGTCCCAGTAGGGGAGCCTTGACGCTGGGCGTGGGGCTGGAAGCGGAGGATCTGACCGTGACTCCAGCGGGCCAGACCCCCCGGGGGCAATCTCCACACAGACAGCACACATAGGCGACGCGCCCGCGGGAATCTCAGATATAATAGTCATTCCAAGCAAGACAAGCAACTCTGGCTATATTCTGAGGTGCTACTCTCCTATCTCTCTGTTCCCTCCCCCACCCTTCCCAGGCGGCTTCATTAACATCTGAATAGCCTGAGCCAGAGGGAGAACTCTGATAGGGATCTGACTGCAGTTTTTTTTTAGCGGATTTTCTGGAAAAACTAGTTTCCCAGTGATGGCTCGGAGACAACAATCCATATCAAACCACTTAAAGAAGCAGACCGTGACAGCTTCTCCAACTCCCCAAACAAAAGAATCAAAATCTTTCCCAAATGAAGATACAATTTTGGAATTATCAGATACAGAATATAAAAAACTAATTTACAGAATGCTTAATGATATCACAAATGAAATTAGGATATCTGCAGAAAAAGCCAAGGAACACACTGATAAAACTGTTGAAGAACTCAAAAAGATTATTCAAGAACATACTGGAAAAATTAATAAGTTGCAAGAATCCATAGAGAGACAACATGTAGAAATCCAAAAGATTAACAATAAAATAACAGAATTAGACAACACACTAGGAAGTCAGAGGAGCAGACTCGAGCAATTAGAATGCAGACTGGGACATCTGGAGGACCAGGGAATCAACACCAACATAGCTGAAAAAAAATCAGATAAAAGAATTAAAAAAAATGAAGAAACCCTAAGAATTATGTGGGACTCTATCAAGAAGGATAACCTGCGGGTGATTGGAGTCCCAGAACAGGGAGGGGGGACAGAAAACACAGAGAAAATAGTTGAAGAACTTCTGACAGAAAACTTCCCTGACATCATGAAAGACGAAAGGATATCTATCCAAGATGCTCATCGAACCCCATTTAAGATTGATCCAAAAAGAAAAACACCAAGACATATTATCATCAAACTCACCAAAACCAAAGATAAACAGAAAATTTTAAAAGCAGCCAGGGAGAAAAGAAAGGTTTCCTTCAAGGGAGAATCAATAAGAATATGTTCTGACTACTCAGCAGAAACCATGCAGGCAAGAAGGGAATGGGACGACATATACAGAACACTGAAGGAGAAAAACTGCCATCCAAGGATCATATATCCAGCAAAACTCTCTCTGAAATATGAAGGCGAAATTAAGATATTTACAGACAAACACAAGTTTAGAGAATTTGCAAAAACCAAACCAAAGCTACAAGAAATACTAAAGGATATTGTTTGGTCAGAGAACCAATAATATCAGATATCAGCACAACACAAGGTCACAAAACAGAACGTCCTGATATTAACTCAAATAGGGAAATCACAAAAACAAACAAATTAAGATTAATTAAAAAAAAAAAAATACACATAACAGGGAATCATGGAAGTCAATAGGTAAAAGATCACAATAATCAAAAAGAGGGACTAAATACAGGAGGCATTGAACTGCCATATGGAGAGTGATACAAGGCGATATAGAACAATACAAGTTAGGTTTTTACTTAGAAAAATAGGGGTATATAATGAGGTAACCACAAAAAGGTATAACAACTCTATAACTCAAGACAAAAACCAAGAAAAACGTAACGACTCAACTAACATAAAGTCAAACACTATGAAAGTGAGGATCTCACAATTTACTAAGAAAAACGCCTCAGCACAAAAAAGTATGTGGAAAAATGAAATTGTCAACAACACACATAAAAAGGCATCAAAATGACAGCACTAAAAACTTATTTATCTATAATTACCCTGAATGTAAATGGACTAAATGCACCAATAAAGAGACAGAGAGTCACAGACTGGATAAAGAAACACGATCCATCTATATGCTGCCTACAAGAGACACACCTTAGACTTAGAGACACAAACAAACTAAAACTCAAAGGATGGAAAAAAGTATATCAAGCAAACAATAAGCAAAAAAGAAGAGGAGTAGCAATATTAATTTCTGACAAAATAGACTTTAGACTTAAATCCACCACAAAGGATAAAGAAGGACACTATATAATGATAAAAGGTACAATTGATCAGGAAGACATAACCATATTAAATATTTACGCACCCAATGACAGGGCTGCAAGATATATAAATCAAATTTTAACAGAACTGAAAAGCGAGATAGATACCTCCACAATTATAGTAGGAGACTTCAACACACCCCTTTCGGAGAAGGACAGGACATCCAGTAAGAAGCTCAACAGAGACACGGAAGATCTAATTACAACAATCAACCAACTTGACCTCATTGACTTATACAGAACTCTCCACCCAACTGCTGCAAAATATACTTTTTTTTCTAGCGCACATGGAACATTCTCTAGAATAGACCACATATTAGGTCATAAAACAAACCTTTGCAGAGTCCAAAACATCGAAATATTACAAAGCATCTTCTCAGACCACAAGGCAATAAAACTAGAGATCAATAACAGAAGAACGAGGGAAAAGAAATCAAATACTTGGAAAATGAACAATACCCTCCTGAAAAAAGACTGGGTTATAGAAGACATCAAGGAGGGAATAAGGAAATTCATAGAAAGCAACGAGAATGAAAATACTTCCTATCAAAACCTCTGGGACACAGCAAAAGCAGTGCTCAGAGGTCAATTTATATCAATAAATGCACACATACAAAAAGAAGAAAGAGCCAAAATCAGAGAACTGTCCCTACAACTTGAACAAATGGAAAGTGAGCAACAAAAGAATCCATCAGGCACCAGAAGAAAACAAATAATAAAAATTAGAGCTGAACTAAATGAATTAGAGAACAGAAAAACAATTGAAAGAATTAACAAAGCCAAAAGCTGGTTCTTTGAAAAAATTAACAAAATTGATAAACCATTGGCTAGACTGACTAAAGAAATACAGGAAAGGAAACAAATAACCCGAATAAGAAATGAGAAGGACCACATCACAACAGAACCAAATGAAATTAAAAGAATCATTTCAGATTATTATGAAAAATTGTACTCTAACAAATTTGAAAACCTAGAAGAAATGGATGAATTCCTTGAAAAACACTACCTACCTAAACTAACACATTCAGAAGCAGAACAACTAAATAGACCCATAACAAAAAAAGAGATTGAAACGGTAATCAAAAAACTCCCAACAAAAAAAAGTCCTGGCCCGGACGGCTTCACTGCAGAGTTCTACCAAATTTTCAGAGAAGAGTTAACACCACTACTACTAAAGGTATTCCAAAGCATAGAAAATGACGGAATACTACCCAACTCATTCTATGAAGCCACCATCTCCCTGATACCAAAACCAGGTAAAGACATTACAAAAAAAGAAAATTATAGACCTATATCCCTCATGAACATTGATGCAAAAATCCTCAACAAAATTCTAGCCAATAGAATCCAACAACACATCAAAAAAATAATTCACCCTGATCAAGTGGGATTTATACCAGGTATGCAAGGCTGGTTTAATATCAGAAAAACCATTAATGTAATCCATCACATAAATAAAATAAAAGACAAAAACCACATGATCTTATCAATTGATGCAGAAAAGGCATTTGACAAAGTCCAACACCCATTTATGATAAAAACTCTTACCAAAATAGGAATTGAAGGAAAATTCCTCAACATAATAAAGGGCATCTATGCAAAGCCAACGGCCAATATCACTCTAAATGGAGAGAACCTGAAAGCATTTCCCTTGAGAACGGGAACCAGACAAGGATGCCCTTTATCACCGCTCTTATTCAACATCGTGTTGGAAGTCTTAGCCAGGGCAATCAGGCTAGACAAAGAAATAAAAGGTATCCGGATTGGCAAGGAAGAAGTAAAGTTATCACTATTTGCAGATGACATGATTATATACACAGAAAACCCTAAGGAATCCTCCAGAAAACTACTGAAACTAATAGAAGAGTTTGGCAGAGTCTCAGGTTATAAAATAAACATACAAAAATCACTTGGATTCCTCTACATCAACAAAAAGAACACCGAAGAGGAAATAACCAAATCAATACCATTCACAGTAGCCCCCAAGAAGATAAGATACTTAGGAATAAATCTTACCAAGGATGTAAAAGACCTATACAAAGAAAACTACAAAGCTCTACTACAAGAAATTCAAAAGGACATACTTAAGTGGAAAAACATACCTTGCTCATGGATAGGAAGACTTAACATAGTAAAAATGTCTATTCTACCAAAAGCCATCTATACATTTAACGCACTTCCGATCCAAATTCCAATGTCATATTTTAAGGGGATAGAGAAACAAATCACCAATTTCATATGGAAGGGAAAGAAGCCCCGGATAAGCAAAGCACTACTGAAAAAGAAGAAGAAAGTGGGAGGCCTCACCTTACCTGACTTCAGAACCTATTATACAGCCACAGTAGTCAAAACAGCCTGGTATTGGTACAACAACAGACACATAGACCAATGGAACAGAATTGAGAACCCAGACATAGATCCATCCACGTATGAGCAGCTGATATTTGACAAAGGACCAGTGTCAATTAACTGGGGAAAAGACAGCCTTTTTAACAAATGGTGCTGGCATAACTGGATATCCATTTGCAAAAAAATGAAACAGGACCCATACCTCACACCATGCACAAAAACTAACTCCAAGTGGATCAAAGACCTAAACATAAAGACTAAAACGATAAAGATCATGGAAGAAAAAATTGGGACAACCCTAGGAGCCCTAATACAAGGTATAAACAGAATACAAAACATTACCAAAAATGATGAAGAGAAACCCGATAACTGGGAGCTCCTAAAAATCAAACACCTATGCTCATCTAAAGACTTCACCAAAAGAGTAAAAAGACCACCTACAGATTGGGAAAGAATTTTCAGCTATGACATCTCCGACCAGCGCCTGATCTCTAAAATCTACATGATTCTGTCAAAACTCAACCACAAAAAGACAAACAACCCAATCAAGAAGTGGGCAAAGGATATGAACACACATTTCTCTAAAGAAGATATTCAGGCAGCCAACAGATACATGAGAAAATGCTCTCGATCATTAGCCATTAGAGAAATGCAAATTAAAACTACGATGAGATTCCATCTCACACCAGCAAGGCTGGCATTAATCCAAAAAACACAAAATAATAAATGTTGGAGAGGCTGCGGAGAGATTGGAACTCTCATACACTGCTGGTGGGAATGTAAAATGGTACAACCACTTTGGAAATCTATCTGGCGTTATCTTAAACAGTTAGAAATAGAACTACCATACAACCCAGAAATCCCACTCCTCGGAATATACCCTAGAGATACAAGAGCCTTCATACAAACAGATATATGCACACCCATGTTTATTGCAGCTCTGTTTACAATAGCAAAAAGTTGGAAGCAACCAAGGTGTCCACCAACGGATGAATGGGTAAATAAATTGTGGTATATTCACACAATGGAATACTACGCATCGATAAAGAACAGTGACGAATCTCTGAAACATTTCATAACATGGAGGAACCTGGAAGGCATTATGCTGAGCGAAATGAGTCAGAGGCAAAAGGACAAATATTGTATAAGACCACTATTATAAGATCTTGAGAAATAGTAAACCTGAGAAGAACACATACTTTTGTGGTTACGAGGGGGGGAGGGAGGGAGGGTGGGAGAGGGTTTTTTTATTGATTAATCAGTAGATAAGAACTGCTTTAGGTGAAGGGAAAGACAACACTCAATACATGGAAGGTCAGCTCAATTGGACTGGACCAAAAGCAAAGAAGTTTCCGGGATAAAATGAATGCTTCAAAGCTCAGCGGAGCAAGCGCGGGGGTCTGGGGAACATGGTTTGCGGGGACTTCTAAGTCAATTGGCAAAATAATTCTATTATGAAATCATTCTGCATCCCACTTTGAAATGTGGCGTCTGGGGTCTTAAATGCTAACAAGCAGCCATCTAAGATGCAGCAATTGGTCTCAACCCACCTGGAGCAAAGGAAAATGAAGAACACCAAGCCCACATGACAACTAAGAGCCCAAGAGACAGAAAGGGCCACATGAACCAGAGACCTACATCATCCTGAGACCAGAAGAACTAGTTGGTGCCCGGCCACAATCGATGACTGCCCTGACAGGGAGCTCAGCAGAGGACCCCTGAGGGAGCAGGAGAGCAGTGGGATGCAGACCCCAAATTCTCATAAGAAGACCAAACTTAATGGTCTGACTGAGACTGGAGGAATCCCGGCGGTCATGCTCTCCAGACCTTCTGTTGACACAGGACAGGAACCATCCCTGAAGACAACTCATCAGACATGAAAGGGACTGGTCAGCGGGTGGGAGAGAGACGCTGATGAAGAGTGAGCTAATTATATCAGGTGTACACTTGAGATTGTGTTGGCAACTCTTGTCTGGAGGGGGGATGGGAGGATAGAGAGAGAGGGAAGCCGGCAAAATTGTCAAGAAAGGAGAGACTGAAAGGGCTGACTCAAGACGGGGAGAGTAAGTGGGAGTAGGGAGTGAGATGTATGTAAACTTATATGTGACAGACTGATTGGATTTGTAAACGTTCACTTGAAGCTTAATAAAAGTTATTATAAAAAAAAAAAAAAAAAAAAAAAAAAACCAAGCCAAACGCTTTGCCTTCAAATCAATTCCAACTCATAGAGACCCTATAGATAAATACACATAAATTCGAACCTTTGTCTTATACATATGTTTTAAGTGTAAGCAGCTGTTGAAAAAATATACATATAATTAAATATTACTTAGATATTTTGAAGAACCATATTCTCAGAAAATAGTTTGCCTCTCATGATATGGTTTACAATGGTTTGAGTTTAAAAAGTCATTAATATTTGAATAAGATGTTGCTGTTGTTAGGTGCCATTAAGATGGTTCTGATTCATAGTGACCTTGTATACAACCGAATGAAAATCTGTCCAGTTCTGCGCCACCCTCACAATCACTGTTATGCTTGAGCCCATTGTTGCAGCCACTGTGTCAATCCATCTCATTGAGGGTCTTCCTCTTTTTCGCTGACCCTCTACTCTACCAAGCACGATGTCCTACTCCAGGAACTGGTCCCTCCTGATAATACGTCCAAAGTATGAAAGACGAGGTCTAGTCACCCTCCATTCCAAGGAGCATTCTGGCTGTACTTTTTCCAAGAAAGATTTGTTCCTTCTTCAGTCCACGGTGTATTCAATATTCTTTGCCAACACCTTAACTCAAAGGGATCAATTCTTCAGAATTCTTATTCATTGCCCAGCTTTCACATGGCTTGGGTCAGGCACACCTTAGTCTGCAAAGTGATATCTTTGCTTTTTAACACTTTAAAGAGGTCTTTTGCAAAAAATTTGCCAAATGTAATGCATCATTTAATTTCTTGACTGCTGCTTCCATGGGTGTTGATGGTGGATCCAAGTAAAATGAAGTACTCAACAATTTCAATCTTTTCTCCATTTATTGTGATGTTGCTTATTGGTTCAATTGTGAGGATTTTTGTTTCCTTTATGACAAGGTGTAATCCATACTCAAGTTTGTGGTCTTTGATCTTCCTCGGTAAGTGCTTCAAGTCCTCTTCACTTTTGGCAAGCAAGGGTTGTGTCATCAGCATATAGCAGGTTGTTAATGGGACTTCTACCAATCCTGATGTCCTATTCTTCTTCATATAGTCCAGCTTCTCAGATTATTTGCTCAGCATACAGTTTGAATAGGTATGGTGAAAAGATACAACTCCAACACACAAGTTTCTTAACTTAAAACGACGTGATATCCCCGTGTTCTGTTTCAATGCCTGCCTCTTTATCTATGTACAGGCTCCTCATGAGCACATTTAAGTGCTCTGGAATTCCTATTCTTTGGAATGTTATCTATAATTTGTTATCATCCACACAGTTGAACTCATTCACACAGTCAATAAAACTCAGGGAGACATCTTTCTGCTATTCTCTCCTTTCAGCCAAGATCCTTCTTACATTTGCAATGATATCCTTAGTTCCACGTCATCTTCTAAATCCAGCTGGAATTTCTGGCAGTTCCTTGTTGATGCGCTGCTGCAACTGCTTTTGAATTATCTTCAGCAAAAATTTACTTGGGTATGATATTAATGATATTGTTCGATAACTTCTGCATTTGTTTGGATCACATTTCTTTGAAATAGGCATAAATACGGATCTCTGGTCGATTGATCAGGTAGCTGTCTTCCAATTTTCTTGACATAGACAAGTGAGCACTTCCAGTGCTGCATCCAATTGTTGAAACATCTCAATTGGTATTCCGTCAACTCCTGGAGCCTTGTTTTTTGCTAATGTCTTCAGTGCAGCTTAGACTTCTTCCTTCAGTACCATCAGTTCTTGATCATATGCTACCTCCTGAAATGACTGTCTACCAACTATTTTTGGTGCAGTGACTCTGTTGTATTCCTTCCATTTTCTTTTGATCCTTCCTGTGTTGTTCAGTATTTTGCCCTTAGAATTCTTCACTATAGCAACTCAAAGACTGAATTTTTATTTCAGTTCTTTCAGCTTAACAAACGCCTAGTGTATTCTTTCCTTTTGGTTTTCTAACTCTAGGTCTTTGCACATGTCATTATATTTTACTTTGCTTTATAAGATACTACACACACAAAAAAGATATCATCCTTGTTTAGTGAGCCACCTTTGAATCTATTTTCTATTCAGTATGAAAACTAGTAGCCTTTAATGTTTCAGTTTGATGTTTCAGTATTTATAGTCAACATCTTTATATTTATGCCATTTAGAGGTATTTATGCCATTTATTGAATAAGTCATTCGTCTTGTAAACTTCTGTCATGCCATCAATGGCCTTTCTATCACCAAGGCCATACTTTCCTTGCTATTACCAAGGCAATATTTTCCAGCTAATAATCCTTCTCCTTTGTTTCTCACTCAAATTCCGATCACCAGTAATTATCACTACATCTTGACTGTATGTTTGATCAATTTCAGAGTGCAGAAGTTGGTTAAAATCTTCAATTTCTTCTACTTTGGCATTAGGGCTTGGTGTCTAAATTTGAATAATAGTTATATTAACTGGCCTTCCTTGTAGGTGTCTGAATATTATCCTATCACTGACAATACTGTACTTCAGGAGAGATTTGGAAATGTTCTTTTTGAAGATGAATGTGACACCATTCCTCTCCAATTTGTCATTCCTGGCATAGTAGACTCTACATTTGTCTAATCAAAATGGCCAATACCAGTCTGTTTCAGCTCACCAATACCTAGGATATTGATCTTCAAGTGCTCCATTTCATTTCTGACAACTTCCAATTTTCCTTGATTCATACTTTATACATGCCACGTTCGTTCTGACTACTAATGGATGTTTGCACCTGTTTCTTCTCCTTTTGAGTCAGACCACATCAACAAATGAAGGGCTTGAAAATTTTACTCTATCCGTGTCATTGAGTTGAACTCTATTTTGAGGAGACAGCTCTTCTTCAGTTGTATTTTGAGTGCCTCCCACTCAATGGGGCTCATCTTCCAGCATTATATCAGACAATGTTCTGCTGTTATCCACAAGGTTTTCACTGGTCATTTTTTTTTCAGAAGTAGATTACCACGTTCTTCTTCCTAGTCTGTCTTAGTCTGGAAGCTCCACTGAAACCTCTCCACCATAAATGACTCTCTGGTATTTGAGATACCAGCCGCATAGCTTCCAGTAATACATCAACATGCAAGACACCACAGTATAACAAACTGACAGACAAATGGTGGCGGATGACTTATTTATAGGAAATGACCTTTTTTTAACAACATAAATGGCAACTGGACCTTCGTAGATAGAATAAACAAGAATTAAGCTGACTATACCTGTGGAAAGAGACAATTAAGGATCTCAATATCATCAGTAGAACAAGATTGGGGAAGGCTGCCAAATAAACCATTAATTGCTCATGTTCAAGTTATCATTGAAGCTGAAGGAAATGAAAACACGTCCTTGAGAGCCAAAGTATAACTTTGAGCATATCCCACCTGAATTTGAAACCATCTCATGAATAGATTTGATGCCATGAACACTAATGACCGAAGACCAGACAAGTTGTGGGATGACATAAAGAGCAAGATATCACACATGAAGAAAGCAAAAGGTCATTAAAAAGAAAATAAATAAAGAAAAGACCAAAATGGACGTCAGAGGAGACTCTGAAATGTGTTCTTGAACAGAGAGTAGCTAAAGTGAAAGAAAGATATCATGAAGTAAAAGAGCTGAATAGAAGATTTAAAGGGTGACACAAGAAGATAAAGTAAAGTATCATAATGAACTGTGGAAAGACCTGGAGTTAGGAAACCAAAAGTGAAGAATATGCTTGGCATCTCTCAAGCTGAAAGAACTGAAGAAAAAGCTTCAAACTTCTAGTTGCAATATTGAAGGATTCTATGGGCAAGATATTGAATGAATCAGGAAACATCCAAAGATTGAAGGAATACACAAAGTCACTGTACCAAAAAGAATTGGTCAACATTCAGCCATTTCAGGATGAAGCATACAATCAAGAACCAACGGTACTAAAGGAAGAAGTCCAAGCTACACTGAAGGCATTGGCAAAAAAAAAAAAAAAAAAAAAAGCTCCAGGAATTGATGGAATATCAATTGAGATGTTTCAACAAATGAATACAAAACTTGTAGCTCTTATTCATCTATGCCAAGAAATTTGGAAGACAAGTATCTCACCAAGGACTGGAAGAGTTCCAAAAACATGCCTATTATAAAGAAAGGTGATCCAATGGAATGAGGAAATTGTTAAACTATACCATTTAAATCACATGCAAGTAAAATTTTGCTGAAGGTCATTCAAAAGCGGTTGCAGCAGTACATCAACAGGGAACTGCCAGAAATTGAAGCTGGAGTCAGAACAGGACTTGAAAAAGGGATATCATTGCTGATGTCAGATGGGTCTTGGCTCCAAGCAGAGAATACCAGAAAGATATTTACCTGCGTTTATTGACTACAGTAAGGAATTCATCTGTATGTCTCATAACAAGTTACAGATAACGTTGCCAAGAAAAGTATTCTAGAACACTTAATTGTGCTCGTGAGGAATCTGTACGTAGACCAAGAGACATTCATTCAAACAGGATAAGGCGATACTGGATTGTTTTTAAAAATAGGAAAGTTCTTCAAAGTTGTGTCCTTTCATCATACTTATTCAATCAGTATGCTGAGCAAATAATCTAAGCAAATGGATAATATAAAGAAGAACATGGCATCAGGACTTGAGGAAGACTCATTAACAACTTGTGATATGCAAACAACACAACCTTGCTTGTTGAATGTGAAGAAGACTTGAAACACTCACTGAAGAAGATCTAAGACTACAGCCTTCAGTATGGACTACACCTCAACATAAAGAAAACAAAAAATCTGCAAAATTGTACCAATAAACAACATCATGATAAACAAAGAAATTATTAAAGTTGTCAAGGATTTCATTTTACTTGGATCTACAATCAACAACCACTGAAGCAGCAGTCAAGAAATCAAACGACATATTGCATTGGGCAAATCTGCTCCAAAGGCCACTTTAAAGTGTTAAAAAGCAAAGATGTCACTTTGAGGACTAAGATGCACCCGGATCAAACCACGGTATTTTCAGTCACCTCGTATGGATGCAAAAGTTGGACAGTGACTAAGGTAGACCAAAGATTTCGTGCATCTGAATTATGGTGTTGGTAACAAATATTGAATATACCATTGACTTCCAGAAGAAGGAACAAATCTCCCTTGGAAGGAATATTGCATGTTTACGCAAATAACACGTGCCTCCTATGTTTGTTTGCCAGCTGTGCCCCTCTCCCAGGAGTTTTCATAAGCCCCACTATTCCAATTTTTTTTCATATATTGCTGTAAAAAATTAGCATAGTGCGCTTACAATAATACTTAGGAGGGGAAGGGTGCAGTTGGGAAACAAATGTAGAAGGCATGTGTTAAAAAGCATATAAATATGGTACAGGCTGAATAATTCTTAGAAGTGGAGATAGAGAGATTTTTGTCTCAAATATTTTGGACATAATATCAGAAGAGGCCAGACCCTGAAGAAGGACATCATACTTGCTACAGTAGAGGGTCAGTGAAAAAGAAGAAGACCCTCAATAGGTGGCTTGACACAGTGGCTGCAATGATGGACTTACACATAGCTATGATTGTGAGGATGGCACAGGACCGTGCAGTGTTTCATTTTGTTGTACACAGGGTTGTTATGAGTCAGAATTGACTCAATGGTAAGTAACAACGATAATACTTAACATACATGATGAACTTTTTGAAAAGTAATAAAACAGTTTTAGACATATGGAGATGAATGGGAGTTCTTTTACAAAGAGTGTTGTAGAAGTTTCTCTGATGAAACTGAATGGAATGAGCAAGAATTCCAAACAATCTTTTCTTTTTACATGAACTTATATTTCTCTTTTATACCAGTATTACCTAAGAATTAAAAAAAAAAAAAACTATTTAAAGAAGGGGAGGGGTCTGTGGAAAGTCTTACTACAGAACATATAATGTACCAGTGACTTTTTTGATGAAAGTTGATAATAGACATGTAATTTGCTTAGTGCTATAAGGGTAAATTGATGTAAGGTGAGTTCTACCCATACATGATCACATTTTGCGCCTTCGTGCATTTTGATTTTTGGAAAAAACGAAAATTTAATATTCTTACATGAAAGATTAGGCTATATATCAAACACAAAGTGATCTTCTGATTTATGTCCTGCTGTGTGGGAGGGAACTAAGAGCTTATTTAGAATCCATCTAGGTCTCTAATTGCATTGTTTTTGCACGATTTTTAAATTAATCAAATCTTCCACTTGGACTGAGTTTAGATAGAATTGTATTTTATTAAAATTAAAAAAATAGAAAAATAAGGTAGCCAATGGGAGATATATAGAATTATTATAGGAAATACAACCCTCAGAAACAAAACATTTAAAGCACTTTAAGTTTAATCCAAAATTGAAGAAAGCCAGTTGTTATATAAATGACCATCTTCTATTTTATTTTAAAATACCATTTTTTTTATTTTATACCTACACTACTATAAGAGTAACACGCCATTTCAGAGGGTGCTGAAGGCTGAACATTCATGTTAAGAGTTAAAGTTTGAGTTTTAATGTCATGCAAGGAAAGGTGACACACTTGGAGCTCCCAGGAGCTGGGACCATGCAAGTGCAGAGTCCTCAGTGAAAGGAGGTCTGGAAAACCTCCTTGGTTCCTTATCCCACATAAGAGATATGCAAGATTTTCAAAACCTCTGGATGGAAAAATAGGTTTCATGAGAAATCAAATCTTCTAACTTGGCCTGAATGTAAGTTTAAAGTAAGGAAACAAATCATATTATGATCTGTGAAATGTGAGATCTCCAAATCACCCCCATATAACATATAACAGAATGATAATAGCCTTATAGCAAAGTCCCAGATTAAAACACACACACACATTTTTTTACACCAGAAGTTTCTGGAGCAAATTTTCCATAATTAAGTCCCTGTGATACTCACTCTTTTACACATACAAGCACAGAACGCAGACACGACTAAACCTGCTTGCAGTAATAAACTTTAAACACTTAAGTTTAATACATCTCAATTTAATATGCAATTGAATTTTTGAAAGTCAGAGAATCTACTGCAAAAACGGATGAGTAAAATATAACCAATACAAATTATCATTACCTGAGCACTCTTTTTGTATAGGGTTTGTAAAGAATTATATTTGACAAGTAGCTACTGAATAATATCACAGATACTTCAAAAATAATACCAAAATTTTTATAACTAAATAATATCTCCTTGAAAATATTTCCCACTGTAAGCCTATAAATGTATTTTAATTATGGTCTTATTGATTCAAAATAATTTCGGACCTTATTTTTTTTTTTTTTTGTAATGAATTTCTGAATCAGCTTATCTTTACTGTTAAAGCCTTTACTATTCCATTTTCAAATACTTACTCATGCTTATTCTTTTCTAGCTTTTCTGTCTCAAAAAAGGCATTTTGTTTACTGCAAGTTTAATGTTAAATGACATTATCTAAGATCTAGCTTGATCTTAAGTAGCATTAAAGTAAGGATTGCATGAAAACAAAACAAAAACAACAAAACTTGCCATCAAGTCGATTCCAAAGCAAAATGACCCTGTAAGACAGAGTAGAGCTGCCCCACAGGGTTTCCAGGGACCAGAGGTTGGATTTGAACTGCCAACCTTTTGGTTAGCAGCCGAGCTTCAGATCAAAAACAAGGGTAGCATAATTGCCATTTATATTGATCAAGCTCATTATCCAGTCATTCTTTCAGCAAATGTTTATTTAGATGCTGGGCCCTGTGCTAGGTACTAGAAATAAATTAAAAAAAAAAAAAACAGCAACAAGACACACTTAATGTCTTAAGTATCCATAGTTTAGTAGTAAATCAAGATAATGAAAAGGAAATACCTTTACGGTGCGATAATCACTATGTAGGAAAATACGTGGAATAATACGGAGCATCTAGTTCAGACAACTGATGCCTCAACAGAGAAGTGTGAAAAATTTTCCTGGAATTGCTGCTATGTATAACATAAGAATAAATAGGAATTATTATTACCCCAGGGAAATTATTACAAAGATAAGAAAAAAGCACTTTCGAGCCTTAGAGATTTTTTTTTTTTTTTTATTCAGTTCAGTATTCCTGCAAAACAGGCAGTGAAGCAGATTGGCAGATAAATATGCTTGGAATTATGCTTAGAAATGACAAATAATGGTTTTATAATTATACTTAAGAGTAATGAAAAGCCATAGATGGCCAAACAGCAGTGAAGAGATGTGTCTGAATATACGTAATGCCTTGTTTATTTAAGGCATAAAGGGAAGATCTACATTTCTTCTCTTTTTCCCCATTCCCAGACAATATTTTTTCTCCATATTCAGAAACCTTTTCAATAAAGCTTGTATAAACATTTAGGTAAAAAGGGCCCTGGTTGTGTAATGATTGAAGTGCTCAGTTGCCAACCAAAGTTCAGCAGTTTGAACCCACCAGCCGCTGGCAAATGAAAAGACCTGGCAATCTGCTCCCATAAAGATTACAGCATAGGAAACCCTATAGAGCAGTTCTACTAAATGGGGTTATTTTGACTCAGGGTCAACTGGATGGCACATAAAAACAAACCTCTAGGTTTTCATCCAAACTTCCCTTTACTACCCCCGATCATTTTACTCATTAATATGCCTTATGGCCAGGGTTCCTGGCTACGGTCTCGCCAGGAAGATTCTGGCCCCTTGTCAGTCATTTCAATTAATCTGCTGGGTCTTTACCCCAAACCATTCCAGGTGATGAGGCTTCTCATTGTTACCTCCGACTTTTAGCTTTTTAAATTCCTTCCAACTCGAGTACCTAGAATATTAAGAAAGGGCTTTTTTAGGACTTGGCACAATTGGAAAGCCAGCAGTTGTTTCTGTTACCTCATTCAGTATCAAGTAGGGCTGCATTAGAACCTCAGTTCTGACTCCACCAATATCCACTTCATCCATTTTATTTCTTAACAACCATTTAAAAGTTTGTACCCTACTGGAAAGGTTTCCTTGACTCTTCCTTCTGTCTTTTTTCGGCATAATCTTTCCTTCTCTTTGTAAAGGATTTGAAGCTAGTGGTTGTTGCTCAGGTCCCAGATCTAAATTAGCCTGGGAATTCTCAGCACATTCCTCCTCTGTTATCTGCTACTTTTTCAAAACGTTTGTCTTTAGAAGCTCCTCCCAGACTGGTGGCTGTGTCTCTCAGCTCACTGAATCTAAACTCAGGCCAGCTTTGGGATCCTTACCCAAATTTAAACTCAGCCCTGCCTTGGATTTTTCACCCACACATTCCTTCAGTAGGGGTCCCTCAGCTTTGTGCTCTGGTTTGAACTACCCAAAATCTGAGTTTGGCTCATATCTTGCTTTCATTTAGCCCATTGCAGATAACCGTAGCCAAAGTAACCATCCAAGAACTAAATCTTTCTCATTCCCTGCCTGTTTATCCAGTTTCTTCCAAAATTTCATGTCTTTATTAATTATGACCGTTTTAGAGAATTCCATCCTTGTCAACTGTGACGTGCCTACTAAAGAGGCAAAGTGGGCAAATCCCGCCATTATCACTAACTGTCATGGCAAGGATCAGCATGAATCCAATTCCCATGTGGAAATGGATCCAGGCTTCACCTTTGCCCATATCCAAGTTTTTTCTTAGCGAGGCACTTTCTTGGCGACTCCTCTCTCATCCTAACTGCCCAAAATTAGGTCAAAACATCCCTGGCCACCTGAGGCCAGGTCATCGGCTGTAGCTCAGGAGCCTGCACAACTCCCTGTGCTTCAGACCAACCAGCCTCACTCTCTCACTCTAGCCCTCTGGAGCTGGGTCACAAGCTAGAAGGACTCTGTCTTTCTTTATCAACAATCTGTCCAGTTTTTTCTGTCCACCAGCCACCCAAAGCTGGTACCTCATGAGTTAGGACTGTGTCCTTATGACTGTCTGCACAGCCCTCCTTTGAATTGGCCAACCTGAGCTAAGTTCGGAAACCCTGGTAGCATAGTGATTAAGAGCTATGGCTGCTAACCAAAAGTTTGGCAGTTTGAATACATCAGGTACTCCTTGGAAACTCTATGGGGCAGTTCTACTCTGTCCTATAGGGTCACTATGAGTAGAAATCGACTCAACAGTAACAGGTTTGCTTATGGCTTGAAGCTAAGTTCAGAATCCCATTCTCTCTTGTGGGTTCATTCATTCTCTGTAAAGTTTCACAAAATTCATGGAGACTATTAGTTACACTTACCCATTTATTACAACCAGAAAGGGTACAGGTGAAGAGATGCATCAGGCAAGATGTGGGAGAGTTCCCAGAATGGCTCCCATTGTCCCTAGGGATGTACAACCTTCTCCCATTCATGGATATTCTTACCTATCTGGGAGGCCCCAAAGAGAGACAACTCCAAGACCCAGAGTCCCTTAGTCATTGGGACCTCAAGGAATATGCATGACTGGGGTCTTAATGCATAGTTATGATGGATCCAATCAACAAATATGCGTGACAGCAACACACTCCCTTCCTTTCTGAAGTTAGTTCAAGTGTAGGGCCTGTGTAGCTCCTATTTGCCTGACTATTTTAGAAAACAAAGATGACCTTAATCTCTCAGGCTATTTTCACAAGCCAGAAAAAAAGGCCAAACCAAGTTCTATGTCCCAGACAACAGGATTAAGGAGATTTATACCACTAAATACTAATATTATTAAAAAGAGAGATCTCAAAGCAATAATCTAAGCTTCCACCTTAAGAAATTATTAATAGAAGAGCAAGCTAAAGAAATAACACCATAAAGAAGCAAAATCAATAAAAATGAATAAAAAATAATACCAACTAAAAAATCAGTAAAAGTAAAAACTGCTTCCTTGAAAATATAAATAAAAAATTAATACTTCTTTCTACAAATGACCGAGAGAAAAACAGAAGTGACACAAATTACCAATATCAGAAAGAAAAAGGATATATCATTACACCATCTACAGAAATTAAGGGAATAATTAAGGAAGGATAAGAGAATATCACTAATGTTTAATGCCCATAAACCTAATAATTTAAGTGAATAAATAGTCTCTTTTCTTGAAAGACACATACTACTAAAACTCGCTCAAGAAACAATAACTTGTATAATTTATGTCTATTAAAGAAATAAAATCCATAGTTAAAACATTTCAGAAAAACAAAATAACAGCGTCAAAAATGATTTCTCTGGAGGCGGGGCCAAGATGGCGGACTAGGTGGATGCTACCGCGGATCCCTCTTGCAACAAAGACTTGGAAAAACAAGGGAATCGATCACATACATAACAATCTACGAACTCTGAACAACAAACACAGACTTAGAGACGGAAAACGAACAAATACGGGCAGAAAGCGACCGTTTTCAGAACCAGGAGCCAGCGTACCAGGCAGCCGACTACCTGGAAAATCTACTTTCCCAGTGATGGCTCGGAGACAGCAGTCCATATCAAACCACATAAAGAAACAGACCATGACAGCTTCTCCAGCCCCCCAAACAAAAGAATCAAAATCTTTCCCAAATGAAGATACAATCCTGGAATTATCAGATACAGAATATAAAAAACTAATTTACAGGGCGGAGCCAAGATGGCGGACTAGGCAGACGCTACCTCGGATCCCTCTTACAACAAAGACACGGAAAAACAAGTGAATCGATCACATACATAACAATCTACGAACCCTGAACAACAAACACAGATTTAGAGACGGAGAACGAACTAATACGGGGAAGCAGCGATTGTTTCCAGAGCCTGGAGCCAGCGTACCAGTCAGGTACGGCACAAGCACAGAGACCTGCTCCACCCCCCTGAACTAACCCCGGGAGGGGGACCAGCTGGTTCCACGGGCGGCGTGGGACGCAGCCGGTAGGAGAAGTCCCCGGGAGGCAGTGACTGATCTTGGAGCAGAAAGAGCAGCATCCGAGCCGGGGAACCGTCCCGCAGGGATTAGGACTGCACGCAGGTACGCCATAAACACGGAGAGTTGCTCCACCCCCTGAACTAACCCCGGGAAGGGGACCAGCCGGGTCGCGCGGGCGGCGTGGGACGCAGCCGGTAGGAGAAGTCCCCGGGAGGCAGCGACTGGTATTGGAGTGGGGAGAACAGCGTTCCAGCCAGGACACTCGGTCGCGGCACAAGCACAGGGAGCTACTCCACCCATCTGAACTAACCCCGGGAGGGGGCCCACCTAGTTCACGGGGGCGGCACGGCCACGCGGCTGGAGAGACGAGAAGTCCCCGGGAGGCAGCGACTGATTTTGGAGTTGAGAGTGCACCGTCCCAGTAGGGGAGCCTTGACGCTGGGCGTGGGGCTGGAAGCGGAGGATCTGACCGTGACTCCAGCGGGCCAGACCCCCCGGGGGCAATCTCCACACAGCCAGCACACATAGGCGACGCGCCCGCGAGAATCTCAGATATAACAGTCATTCCAAGCAAGACAAGCAACTCTGGCTATATTCTGAGGTGCTACTCTCCTATCTCTCTGTTCCCTCCCCCACCCTTCCCAGGCGGCTTCATTAACATCTGAATAGCCTGAGCCAAAGGGAGAACTCTGATAGGGATCTGACTGCAGTTTTTTTTTTAGCGGATTTTCTGGAAAAACTAGTTTCCCAGTGATGGCTCCGAGACAACAATCCATATCAAACCACTTAAAGAAGCAGACCGGGACAGCTTCTCCAACCCCCCAAACAAAAGAATCAAAATCTTTCCCAAATGAAGATACAATTTTGGAATTATCAGATACAGAATATAAAAAACTAATTTACAGAATGCTTAATGATATCACTAATGAAATTAGGATATCTGCAGAAAAAGCCAAGGAACACACTGATAAAACTGTTGAAGAACTCAAAAAGATTATTCAAGAACATACTGGAAAAATTAATAAGTTGCAAGAATCCATAGAGAGACAACATGTAGAAATCCAAAAGATTAACAATAAAATAACAGAATTAGACAACGTAATAGGAAGTCAGAGGAGCAGACTCGAGCAATTAGAATGCAGACTGGGACATCTGGAGGACCAGGGAATTAACACCAACATAGCTGAAAAAAAATCAGATAAAAGAATTAAAAAAAATGAAGAAACCCTAAGAATTATGTGGGACTCTATCAAGAAGGATAACCTGCGGGTGATTGGAGTCCCAGAACAGGGAGGAGGGACAGAAAACACAGAGAAAATAGTTGAAGAACTTCTGACAGAAAACTTCCCTGACATCATGAAAGACGAAAGGATATCTATCCAAGATGCTCATCGAACCCCATTTAAGATTGATCCAAAAAGAAAAACACCAAGACATATTATCATCAAACTCACCAAAACCAAAGATAAACAGAAAATTTTAAAAGCAGCCAGGGAGAAAAGAAAGGTTTCCTTCAAGGGAGAATCAATAAGAATATGTTCTGACTACTCAGCAGAAACCATGCAGGCAAGAAGGGAATGGGACGACATATACAGAACACTGAAGGAGAAAAACTGCCAGCCAAGGATCATATATCCAGCAAAACTCTCTCTGAAATATGAAGGCGAAATTAAGATATTTACAGACAAACACAAGTTTAGAGAATTTGCAAAAACCAAACCAAAGCTACAAGAAATACTAAAGGATATTGTTTGGTCAGAGAACCAATAATATCAGATATCAGCACAACACAAGGTCACAAAACAGAACGTCCTGATATTAACTCAAATAGGGAAATCACAAAAACAAACAAATTAAGATTAATTAAAAAAAAAAAAATACACATAACAGGGAATCATGGAAGTCAATAGGTAAAAGATCACAATAATCAAAAAGAGGGACTAAATACAGGAGGCATTGAACTGCCATATGGAGAGTGATACAAGGCGATATAGAACAATACAAGTTAGGTTTTTACTTAGAAAAATAGGGGTATATAATGAGGTAACCACAAAAAGGTATAACAACTCTATAACTCAAGACAAAAACCAAGAAAAACGTAACGACTCAACTAACATAAAGTCAAACACTATAAAAATGAGGATCTCACAATTTACTAAGAAAAACGCCTCAGCACAAAAAAGTATGTGGAAAAATGAAATTGTCAACAACACACATAAAAAGGCATCAAAATGACAGCACTAAAAACTTACTTATCTATAATTACCCTGAATGTAAATGGACTAAATGCACCAATAAAGAGACAGAGAGTCACAGACTGGATAAAGAAACACGATCCATCTATATGCTGCCTACAAGAGACACACCTTAGACTTAGAGACTCAAATAAACTAAAACTCAAAGGATGGAAAAAAGTATATCAAGCAAACAATAAGCAAAAAAGAAGAGGAGTAGCAATATTAATTTCTGACAAAATAGACTTTAGACTTAAATCCACCACAAAGGATAAAGAAGGACACTATATAATGATAAAAGGGACAATTGATCAGGATGACATAACCATATTAAATATTTACGCACCCAATGACAGGGCTGCAAGATACATAAATCAAATTTTAACAGAACTGAAAAGCGAGATAGATACCTCCACAATTATAGTAGGAGACTTCAACACACCACTTTCGGAGAAGGACAGGACATCCAGCAAGAAGCTCAACAGAGACACGGAAGATCTAATTACAACAATCAACCAACTTGACCTCATTGACTTATACAGAACTCTCCACCCAACTGCTGCAAAATATACTTTTTTTTCCAGCGCACATGGAACATTCTCTAGAATAGACCACATATTAGGACATAAAACAAACCTTTGCAGAGTCCAAAACATCGAAATATTACAAAGCATCTTCTCAGATCACAAGGCAATAAAACTAGAGATCAATAACAGAAAAACGAGGGAAAAGAAATCAAATACTTGGAAAATGAACAATACCCTCCTGAAAAAAGACTGGGTTATAGAAGACATCAAGGAGGGAATAAGGAAATTCATAGAAAGCAACGAGAATGAAAATACTTCCTATCAAAACCTCTGGGACACAGCAAAAGCAGTGCTCAGAGGCCAATTTATATCAATAAATGCACACATACAAAAAGAAGAAAGAGCCAAAATCAGAGAACTGTCCCTACAACTTGAACAAATAGAAAGTGAGCAACAAAAGAATCCATCAGGCACCCGAAGAAAACAAATAATAAAAATTAGAGCTGAACTAAATGAATTAGAGAACAGAAAAACAATTGAAAGAATTAACAAAGCCAAAAGCTGGTTCTTTGAAAAAATTAACAAAATTGATAAACCATTGGCTAGACTGACTAAAGAAATACAGGAAAGGAAACAAATAACCCGAATAAGAAATGAGAAGGACCACATCACAACAGAACCAAATGAAATTAAAAGAATCATTTCAGATTATTATGAAAAATTGTACTCTAACAAATTTGAAAACCTAGAAGAAATGGATGAATTCCTGGAAAAACACTACCTACCTAAACTAACACATTCAGAAGTAGAACAACTAAATAGACCCATAACAAAAAAAGAGATTGAAACGGTAATCAAAAAACTCCCAACAAAAAAAAGTCCCGGCCCGGACGGCTTCACTGCAGAGTTCTACCAAATTTTCAGAGAAGAGTTAACACCACTACTACTAAAGGTATTCCAAAGCATAGAAAATGACGGAATACTACCCAACTCATTCTATGAAGCCACCATCTCCCTGATACCAAAACCAGGTAAAGACATTACAAAAAAAGAAAATTATAGACCTATATCCCTCATGAACATTGATGCAAAAATCCTCAACAAAATTCTAGCCAATAGAATCCAACAACACATCAAAAAAATAATTCACCCTGATCAAGTGGGATTTATACCAGGTATGCAAGGCTGGTTTAATATCAGAAAAACCATTAATGTAATCCATCACATAAATAAAACAAAAGACAAAAACCACATGATCTTATCAATTGATGCAGAAAAGGCATTTGACAAAGTCCAACACCCATTCATGATAAAAACTCTTACCAAAATAGGAATTGAAGGAAAATTCCTCAACATAATAAAGGGCATCTATGCAAAGCCAACAGCCAATGTCACTCTAAATGGAGAGAACCTGAAAGCATTTCCCTTGAGAACGGGAACCAGACAAGGATGCCCTTTATCACCGCTCTTATTCAACATCGTGTTGGAAGTCTTAGCCAGGGCAATCAGGCTAGACAAAGAAATAAAAGGTATCCGGATTGGCAAGGAAGAAGTAAAGTTATCACTATTTGCAGATGACATGATTATATACACAGAAAACCCTAAGGAATCCTCCAGAAAACTACTGAAACTAATAGAAGAGTTTGGCAGAGTCTCAGGTTATAAAATAAACATACAAAAATCACTTGGATTCCTCTACATCAACAAAAAGAACACCGAAGAGGAAATAACCAAATCAATACCATTCACAATAGCCCCCAAGAAGATAAGATACTTAGGAATAAATCTTACCAAGGATGTAAAAGACCTATACAAAGAAAACTACAAAGCTCTACTACAAGAAATTCAAAAGGACATACTTAAGTGGAAAAACATACCTTGCTCATGGATAGGAAGACTTAACATAGTAAAAATGTCTATTCTACCAAAAGCCATCTATACATTTAACGCACTTCCGATCCAAATTCCAATGTCATATTTTAAGGGGATAGAGAAACAAATCACCAATTTCATATGGAACGGAAAGAAGCCCCGGATAAGCAAAGCACTACTGAAAAAGAAGAAGAAAGTGGGAGGCCTCACCTTACCTGACTTCAGAAACTATTATACAGCCACAGTAGTCAAAACAGCCTGGTATTGGTACAACAACAGACACATAGACCAATGGAACAGAATTGAGAACCCAGACATAGATCCATCCACGTATGAGCAGCTGATATTTGACAAAGGACCAGTGTCAATTAACTGGGGAAAAGATAGCCTTTTTAACAAATGGTGCTGGCATAACTGGATATCCAGTTGCAAAAAAATGAAACAGGACCCATACCTCACACCATGCACAAAAACTAACTCCAAGTGGATCAAAGACCTAAACATAAAGACTAAAACGATAAAGATCATGGAAGAAAAAATTGGGACAACCCTAGAAGCCCTAATACAAGGTATAAACAGAATACAAAACATTACCAAAAATGATGAAGAGAAACCCGATAACTGGGAGCTCCTAAAAATCAAACACCTATGCTCATCTAAAGACTTCACCAAAAGAGTAAAAAGACCACCTACAGATTGGGAAAGAATTTTCAGCTATGACATCTCCGACCAGCGCCTGATCTCTAAAATCTACATGATTCTGTCAAAACTCAACCACGAAAAGACAAACAACCCAATCAAGAAGTGGGCAAAGGATATGAACACACATTTCACTAAAGAAGATATTCAGGCAGCCAACAGATACATGAGAAAATGCTCTCGATCATTAGCCATTAGAGAAATGCAAATTAAAACTACGATGAGATTCCATCTCACACCAGCAAGGCTGGCATTAATCCAAAAAACACAAAATAATAAATGTTGGAGAGGCTGCGGAGAGATTGGAACTCTCATACACTGCTGGTGGGAATGTAAAATGGTACAACCACTTTGGAAATCTATCTGGCGTTACCTTAAACAGTTAGAAATAGAACTACCATACAACCCAGAAATCCCACTCCTAGGAATATACCCTAGAGATACAAGAGCCTTCATACAAACAGATATATGCACACCCATGTTTATTGCAGCTCTGTTTACAATAGCAAAAAGTTGGAAGCAACCAAGGTGTCCATCAACGGATGAATGGGTAAATAAATTGTGGTATATTCACACAATGGAATACTACGCATCGATAAAGAACAGTGACGAATCTCTGAAACATTTCACAACATGGAGGAACCTGGAAGGCATTATGCTGAGCGAAATGAGTCAGAGGCAAAAGGACAAATATTGTATAAGACCACTATTATAAGATCTTGAGAAATAGTAAACCTGAGAAGAACACATACTTTTGTGGTTACGAGGGGGGGAGGGAGGGAGGGTGGGAGAGGGTTTTTTATTGATTAATCAGTAGATAAGAACTGCTTTAGGTGAAGGGAAAGACAACACTCAATACATGGAAGGTCAGCTCAATTGGACTGGACCAAAAGCAAAGAAGTTTCCGGGATAAAATGAATGCTTCAAAGGTCAGCGGAGCAAGCGCGGGGGTCTGGGGAACATGGTTTGCGGGGACTTCTAAGTCAATTGGCAAAATAATTCTATTATGAAATCATTCTGCATCCCACTTCGAAATGTGGCGTCTGGGGTCTTAAATGCTAACAAGCAGCCATCTAAGATGCAGCAATTGGTCTCAACCCACCTGGAGCAAAGGAAAATGAAGAACACCAAGCCCACATGACAACTAAGAGCCCAAGAGACAGAAAGGGCCACATGAACCAGAGACCTACATCATCCTGAGACCAGAAGAACTAGTTGGTGCCCGGCCACAATCGATGACTGCCCTGACAGGGAGCTCAGCAGAGGACCCCTGAGGGAGCAGGAGATCAGTGGGATGCAGACCCCAAATTCTCATAACAAGACCAAACTTAATGGTCTGACTGAGACTGGAGGAATCCCGGCGGCCATGCTCCCCAGACCTTCAGCTGACACAGGACAGGAACCATCCCCGAAGACAACTCTTCAGAAATGAAAGGGACTGGTCAGCGGGTGGGAGAGAGATGCTGATGAAGAGTGAGCTAATTATATCAGGTGGACACTTGAGATTGTGTTGGCAACTCTTGCCTGGAGGGGGGATGGGAGGATAGAGAGAGAGGGAAGCCGGCAAAATTGTCAAGAAAGGAGAGACTGAAAGGGCTGACTCAAGACGGGGAGAGTAAGTGGGAGTAGGGAGTGAGATGTATGTAAACTTATATGTGACAGACTGATTGGATTTGTAAACGTTCACTTGAAGCTTAATAAAAGTTATTATAAAAAAAAAAAAAAAAACTAATTTACAGAATGCTTAAAGATATCACAAATGAAATTAGGATAACTGCAGAAAAAGCCAAGGAACACACTGATAAAACTGTTGAAGAACTCAAAAAGATTATTCAAGAACATAGTGGAAAAATTAACAAGTTGCAAGAATCCATAGAGAGACAGCATGTAGAAATCCAAAAGATTAACAATAAAATTACAGAATTTGACGACGCAATAGAAAGTCAGAGGAGCTGACTCGAGCAATTAGAATGTAGACTGGGACTTCTGGAGGACCAGGGAAACAACACCAACATAGCTGAAAAAAAATGAGATAAAAGAATTAAAAAAAATGAAGAAACCCTAAGAATCATGTGGGACTCTATCAAGAAGGATAACGTGCGAGTGATTGGAGTCCCAGAACAGGGAGGGGAGACAGAAAACACAGAGAAAATAGCTGAAGAACTCCTGACAGAAAACTTCCCTGACATCATGAAAGACGAAAGGATATCTATCCAAGATGCTCATCGAACCCCATTTAAGATTGATCCAAAAAGAAAAACACCAAGACATATTATCATCAAACTCACCAAAACCAAAGACAAACAGAAAATTTTAAAAGCAGCCAGGGAGAAAAGAAAGGTCTCCTTCAAGGGAGAATCAATAAGAATAAGTTCAGACTACTCAGCAGAAACCATGCAGGCAAGAAGGGAATGGGACGACGTATACAGAGCACTGAACAAGAAAAACTGCCAGCCAAGGATCATATATCCAGCAAAACTCTCTGAAATATGAAGGCGAAATTAAGATATTTACAGATAAACACAAGTTTAGAGAATTTGCAAAAACTAAACCAAGACTGCAAGAAATGCTAAAGGAGATTGTTTGGCCGGATGACCAATAATATCAGGTACCAGCACAATACAAGGTCACAAAACAGAACGTCCTGATATCAATGCAACTCAAATAGGGAAAGCACAAAAACAAACAAATTAAGACTAATTCTAAAAAATACATAAATAAACAAAATAATACACACAACAGGAAATCATGGAAATCAATAGACGATCACAATAATCAAAAAGTGGGACTAAATATAGGAGGCATTGAACTGCCAGATGGAGAGGGATACAAGGCGATATAGAAGGATACAAGTTAGGTTTTTACTTAGAAAAATAGGGGTAAATAAAAAGGTAACCACAAAAAGGAATATCAATTCCATAACTCAAGAAAAACGTAACGACTCAATAAACACAAAGTTAAACATTATGATAATGAGGATCTCACAAGCTACTAAGAAAAACGTCTTAGCACAAAAAAGCATGTGGAAAAATGAAATGGCCAACAACACACATGAAAAGGCATCAAAATGACAGCACTAAAAACTTATTTGTCTATAATTACACTGAATGTAAATGGACTAAATGCACCAATAAAGAGACAGAGAGTCACGGACTGGATAAAAAAACACGATCCATCTATATGCTGCCTACAAGAGACACACCATAGACTTAGAGACACAAACAAACTAAAACTCAAAGGATGGAAAAAAATATATCAAGCAAACAATAAGCAAAAAAGAAGAGGAGTAGCAATATTAATTTCTGAGAAAATAGACTTTAGACTTAAATCCGCCACAAAGGATAAAGAAGGACACTATATAATGATAAAAGGGACAATTGATCAGGAAGACATAACCATATTAAATATTTACGCACCTAATGACAAGGCTGCAAGATACATAAATCAAATTTTAACAGAATTGAAAAGTGAGATAGACACCTCCACATATATAGTAGGAGAATTCAACACATCACTTTCGGAGAAGGACAGGACATCCAGTAAGAAGCTCAATAGAGACACGGAAGACCTACTTACAACAATCAACCAACTTGACCTCATTGACTTATACAGAACTCTCCACCCAACTGCTGCAAAATATACTTTTTTTTCTAGTGCACATGGAACATTCTCTAGAATAGGCCACATATTAGGTCATAAAACAAATCTTTCTAGAATCCAAAACACTGAAATATTACAAAGCATCTTCTCAGACCACAAGGCAATGAAGCTAGAAATCAATAACAGAAAAACTTGGGAAAAGAAATCAAATACTTGGAAAATGAACACTACCCTCCTGAAAAAAGACTGGGTTATAGAAGACATCAAGGAGGGAATAAGGAAATTCTTAGAAAGCAACGAGAATGAAAATACTTCCTATCAAAACCTCTGGGACACAGCAAAAGCAGTGCTCAGAGGTCAATTTATATCGATAAATGCACACATACAAAAAGAAGAAAGAGCCAAAAGCAGAGAACTGTCCCTACAACTTGAACAAATAGAAAGTGAGCAACAAAAGAACCCATCAGCCACCAGAAGAAAACAAATAATAAAAATTAGAGCTGAACTAAATGAATTAGAGAACAGAAAAACAATTGAAAGAATTAACAAAGCCAAAAGCTGGTTCTTTGAAAAAATTAACAAAATTGATAAACCATTGGCCAGACTGACTAAAGAAAAACAGGAAAGGAAACAAATAACCCGAATAAGAAACGAGAAGGACCACATCACAACAGAACCAAATGAAATCAAAAGAATCATATCAGATTACTACATAAAATTGTACTCTAACAAATTTGAAAACCTAGAAGAAATGGATAAATTCTTGGAACAATACTACCTACCTAAACTAACACATTCAGAAGTAGAACAACTAAATAGACCCATAGCAAAAAAAGAGATTGAAACGGTAATCAAAAAACTTCCAACAAAAAAAAGTCCTGGCCCAGATGGCTTCACTGCAGAGTTCTACCAAACCTTCAGAGAAGACTTAACACCATTACTATTGAAGGTATTTCAAAGCATAGAAAAAGACGGAATACTACCCAACTCATTCTCTGAAGCCACCATCTCCCTGATAGCAAAACCAGGTAAAGACATTACAAAAAAAGAAAATTTTAGACCTATATCCCTCATGAACATAGATGCAAAAATCCTCAACAAAATTCTAGCCAATAGAATCCAACAACACATCAAAAAAATAATACACCCTGATCAAGTGGGATTTATACCAGGTATGCAAGGCTGGTTTAATATCAGAAAAACCATTAATGTAATCCATCACATAAATAAAACAAAAGATAAAAACCACATGATCTTATCAATAGATGCAGAAAAGGCATTTGACAAAGTTCAACACCCATTTATGATAAAAACTCTTACCAAAATAGGAATTGAAGGAAAATTCCTCAACATACTAAAGGGCATATATGCAAAGCCAACGGCCAATATCACTCTAAATGGAGAGAACCTGAAAGCATTTCCCTCGAGAACGGGAACCAGACAAGGATGCCCTTTATCACCGCTCTTATTCAACATCGTACTTGAAGTCCTAGCCAGGGCAATTAGGCTAGACAAAGAAATAAAGGGTATCCAGATTGGTAAGGAGGAAGTAAAGCTATCACTATTTGGAGATGACATGATCGTATACATGGAAAACCCTAAGGAATCCTCCAGAAAACTACTGAAACTAATAGAAGAGTTTGGAAGAGTCTCAGGATATAAAATAAACATACAAAAATCACTTGGATTCCTCTACATCAACAAAAAGAACACCGAAGAGGAAATCACCAAATCAATACCATTCACAGTAGCCCCCAAGAAGATAAAATACTTAGGAATAAATCTTACCAAGGATATAAAAGACCTATACAGAGAAAACTATAAAACTCTGCTACAAGAAATTCAAAAGGACATACTTAAGTGGAAAAACATACCTTGCTCATGGATAGGAAGATTTAACATAGTAAAAATGTCTATTCTACCAAAAGCCATTTATACATATAACTCACTTCCAATCCAAATACCAATGTCGTACTTTAAGGGGATAGAGAAACAAATCACTAATTTCATATGGAAAGGAAAGAACCCCCGGATAAGCAAAACAATACTGAAAAAGAAGAAGAAAGTGGGAGGCCTCACCCTACCTGATTTCAGAACCTATTATATAGCTACAGTAGTCAAAACAGCCTGGTACTGGTACAACAACAGGCACATAGACCAATGGAACAGAATTGAGAACCCAGATATAAATCCATCCACATATGAGCAGCTGATATTTGACAAAGGACCAGTGTCAGTCAATTGGGGAAATAATAGTCTTTTTAACAAATGGTGCTGGCATAACTGGATATCCAGTTGCAAAAGAATGAAACAGGACCCATACCTCACACCATGCACAAAAACTAACTCCAAGTGGATCAAAGACCTAAACATAAAGACTAAAACGATAAAGATCATGGAAGAAAAAATAGGGACAACGTTAGGAGCCCTAATACAGGGCATAAACAGAATACAAAACATTACCAAAAATGATGAAGAGAAACCAGATAACTGGGAGCTCCTAAAAATCAAACACCTATGCTCATCTAAAGAGTTCACCAAAAGAGTAAAAAGACCACCTACAGACTGGGAAAGAATATTCAGCTATGACATCTCAGACCAGCGCCTGATCTCTAAAATCTACATGATTCTGTCAAAACTCAACCACAAAAAGACAAACAACCCAATCAAGAAGTGGGCAAAGGATATGAACACACATTTCACTAAGGAAGATATTCAGGCAGCCAACAGATACATGAGAAAATGCTCCCGATCATTAGCCATTAGAGAAATGCAAATTAAAACTACGATGAGATTCCATCTCACACCAACTAGACTGGCATTAATCCAAAAAACACAAAATAATAAATGTTGGAGAGGCTGCGGAGAGATTGGAACTCTCATACACTGCTGGTGGGATTGTAAAATGGTACAACCACTTTGGAAATCCATCTGGCGTTACCTTAAACAGTTAGAAATAGACCTACCATACAACCCAGAAATCCCACTCCTCGGAATATACCCTAAAGATACAAGAGCCTTCACACAAACAGATATATGCACACCCATGTTTATTGCAGCTCTGTTTACAATAGCAAAAAGCTGGAAGCAACCAAGATGTCCATCAACGGACGAATGGGTAAATAAATTGTGGTATATTCACACAATGGAATAGTACACATCGATAAAGAACAGTGACAAATCTCTGAAACATTTCATAACATGGAGGAATCTGGAAGGCATTTTGCTGAGCGAAATGAGTCAGTTGCAAAAGGACAAATATTGTATAAGACTACTATTATAAGATCTTGAGAAATAGAAAAAACGGAGAAGAACACATACTTATGTGGTTACAAAGGGGGGAGGGAGGGAGAGAGGGAGAGGGCTTTTTATTGATCAATCTGTAGATAAGAACTGCTTTGGGTGAAGTGAAAGACAACACTCAATACAAGGAAGGTCAGCCTAATTGGACTGGATTAAAAGTAAAGAGGTTTCCGGGATAAAATGAAAATTTCAAAGGTCAGCGAAGCAGGGGCTGGGGTCTGGGGAACTTGGTTGGAGGGGACTTCTAAGTCAATGGGCAAAACAATTCTATTATGAAAACACTCTTCATCCCACTTTGAATTGTGGCACCTGGGGTCCTAAATGCCAACAAGCGGCCATCTAAAATACATTAATTGGTCTCAACCCACCTGGAGCAAAGGCAAAGGAAGAACACCAAGGTCACATGACAACTAAGAACCCAAGAGACAGAAAGGGCCACATGAACCAGAGACCTACATTATCCTGAGACCAGAAGAACTAGTTGGTGCCCAGCCACAATCGATGTCTGTCCTGTCAGGGAGCACAACAGACAACTCCTGAGGGAGCAGGAGACCAATGGGATACAGACCCCAAATTCTCATTAAAAGACCACACCTAATGGTATGATTGTGACTAGAGGAATCCCAGAGACAATGCTCCCCAGAACTTCTGATGGCACAGGACAGGAACCATCCCCGAAGACAAATCATCAGGCATGAAAAGGACTGGTCAGTGGGGGGGAGAGAGATGCTGATGAAGAGTGAGCTAATTAAATCAGGTGGACACGGGAGAGTGTGTAGGCAACTCTTGACTGGAGGGGGGATGGGAAGATAGAGAGAGAGGGAAGATGGCAAAATTGGCATGAAACGAGAGACTGTAAGGGCTGACTCAATAGGGGGAGAGCAAGTGGGAGAAGGGAGTAAGATGTATGTAAACCTACATGTGACAGACTGATTAGAATGGTAAATGTTCACTTGAAGCTTAATAAAAATTAAAAAAAAAAAAATGATTTCTCTGCAGGATTCTACCAAACCTTTAATAATTAAATATTGCCAAGTCTACATAATCTTTTCCAAAAAAAAAAAAGCACAAGGAACATTTTCGACTATTTTTATGAAATTAGCTCTACCCTAATACCAAAACCAAATACATTACAAAGAAATAAACCTACAAATATTCTTATGATAATAGGCCAAAAAAAAAATCAAGAACATGTTAGCAAATACATAAATATATATATATATAAAATAAAAAACATCAAGTAATATGTAAAAAGGCCTATATATCCTATGTGGATAGAGAATAAGTTAAATTCTGGAATGTTAGACTGGCCAACTTTTGAAAATCATTGTTGTAATTCACCATATTGACCAATGAAGCAGAAAATTCACAGTCATAATAATAGCTAATGGAAAATACATTGGAGAAATTTCAACATTCATTCATGATTCAAAACTAGAAAGTAGTGATAAAGTGAAATTCCCTTAATGTTATTAAAAAAAAATCTACAACAAACCTACAGCTGACAATATACTTAATGATGAAGCAGTGAGAGATTTCTGATTAAAATCTGGACAAGCAAATATGTCTGCTCTCACTACGCCTCTTCCACATCGTAGTGAATGTCCTAGCATGTAAGACAGTAGGCAAGAAAAAGAAATTACAGGCATATTGATTGGAAAGGAAGAAAGGAAACTGTCTCTATTCACAGATGACAGGATTTCCAACATTTTAAATACCAGGGAAATTAGAAAAACTGTGCTTCTCATAGGAATAAGCATTATCAACTCAATTGAAAACCTATATTGATACAGTAATCTGTGCATAAATGTTTATAGCAGTTTTACCTCTAATTGCCAAAAACTGAAAACAAATCAAACTGTGTTTCATCCACACAATTGAATACTACTCAGATTTAAACAACAAAAACAAACTATTAATTTATCCGATGCAATGGATGAAATTCTAACACATTAAGCTAATTTTTAGAAAAAAGACACAAAAGGCATATAGAGTATGGATCTATTTATATGACACTATGGAAAACCCAATCTATAGGACTTGAGAGGAGATCAGGGGTTGTGTGAGGTGTTTGACTACAAGGGGGAAACACAGTGGACTTTTTTGGATGGTATGAAGTGCTGTATCTTTATTTTGGACACAACTCTGTCAATATTTCAAAGAACTGCATACCACAAAAGTCAGTTTTACTATATGCAAATTAAAAAGAATAAAAAGAAGGGCTAAAAAATATTTTAGAATTTTCAGGCAACACTTTTTATATGAAGATACACTTGTGTTCTTCCTCTGTTCTAGTAAATATTAAAGAAAAAAATTAAAATTCTATTGTAAGTGAATACAGTTTATATTATTTTAAACTGCCCAAACTGTTGGAGATAAAAAGAGCAAAAATTTTAATTATGAACACATAATAATAAAAATATTTTCCTTGTTTTGTGTTTTTTTTTTTTCTATTCGGACCCTTGTGTCCGAAGGTCAAGAAGGTCACGCTTTTGAGGTGCATTCATTTAGATGTTAAAAATCTTGGGAATACAAACTAGAAATATAGAAAACTGAATCATAGCTAAATTAAAAATAACTTCCCTTAGAAGCTTAATCAAATCTAAGACACTGGAAATTCATATATTTTATCCAAGCAACTAAGACATAATTCTGAAAATAAAAATGATGTATTTAGAATGAAAGTTCAAACGCAGGAGAACAATCCCTGTCCGCTTGCAATACTCAGATGTCATTTGCAATGCCCTTTCTTCTGATTTACACAAGGGGGCAGAACTAATTTGGGGACCCAAGCCTGTAGAAGTCTCCAGGCTATCTCTTGACCTACTGACTTGGGGCTTGTCAGCTCCCACAATGGTGTGAACCAATTTTGTGATGAGCAAATCTACCTCTCTCTCTCTCTCCCTTTCTCTGTGTGTCTGTGTTTGTGTGCGTGTGCCTGTATCTATCTTCAGTCCAGTACTCTGCTCTGTAACATTTATTCATCTCAGCCTTCCTGGAATACCAGTTCATCAATTTAACAAATGCCAATTATCTGCTGGTTTCCCCCTCTTGCTCTGTGGCCTGGAAACTTCCTAAAGCAGAAAGCTGAGCAATTGAAGGGCTCAGAATATTTGATTCCCTTCTACCAGGTACACTGTCCTACATGACTTAATGTCCAATATCTTGAAAAAAAATTTTTTTTCCCCACATATGCAGCCTTTTTAAAAAAAAAAAAAAAAAATTTCAGGCACAAGGATCCATTCAGACTGTTACTACATCTTGGCTAGATGAAAAATTCCTTTCCACCCTTAACTTACTTAGTAGGTAGGTCATAATATTACATAATAAACATCCAAATCAAATGCTAAACTCAGGAGTCTACAGGGAAACAAGATTATATTGGACCTATTTGGGTATAAACAACAAATTATTACTGCTGATATATAACTCATATTATGTAAATCTCACTTATGCATAACTAATCTATTTCATAAATGTGCAAAAGAAATCTTTTATTTCCTATATTTAAAAAAATCAGTAGGGAGATTTTTCTAAATTAAATGTGGGTTATATCTGGATAATCCAACTTCTTTCAAATAATAACAAAGAAAAAATGTAATTGCATATTTTCAGAACCCCCTCATACCTGTTATTTAAATAAATTATCAAAATGCATAAGTCCTGTCTTTAAAAAAAAAAAAATTTTGTCTTTAGTTACATTAAATGAAGCAATGAATACATCTCAGAGTAGTTTTAGAAAGAAAGTAATTAAATGGAATTTGGCTGAGTTATAATCATTTCTTTAGGGACGGAGATAAATAGTCATTCTAGGCCTCTATTCCCATGACTTTGTTTTCCAGGAAAGTATTTTTTTACAATTTTCTAACATTTACTTTCCCATCTACAGAGAGTGCCACCTAGTAAAAACCTGCATTTTTTAACATTATAATTTTTTCTTTACTGTTTCTCTAACTAAAATAAAGTCTTTTGTAAATTCTCATCATTATTGATTCTTGATGTTGGAAGGGTCACAGAGATACAAGTGATCACCTTTCTGCCAAAAGGTTAAAACAGCCAACAGTAGATTTTAAGAGTGAACAAGATAAAAGTGACATTATTGGCAAATGACTCCAAAGTGAAACTTCAGATTTTGACAACAAAAGTCAAATGTAAGGCTTGATTCTTTGATTTTTCTTGAGTTTTTGTGTGATAGGATTAGATTATGAAAACGTGCTATATGTATAAAAAGAAAACAATCTATAGAAAACTATAGTAAAAGGTACTCCTTTGGGAGGCAAAAAATAATCTTTAAGTCCAGATTATTCTTTTAGATGAACTCATTATATACAAAATACATCTCACTATATATACATATGCATACATATATACATATATATATATTGTGTGTGTGTGTGTGTGTGTTTATACATAGCAAGTGCCTGGGTTATGAACACCTGACTTACAGACAACTCATACTTGCCCTGTAATGTTATGCTTGCCTTCATGTTGAAAGGATTGAACAAATCAGGACTAGCAACAAGTTCTTCATCACAATCACCTTCAGGTGCTGATTGTTCAGCTACTAAATCATCAAAAAGCCTTTGAGCCTTTTCTCGCACTAACCAAAACCAAACCCAGTGTCGTTGAGTCGATTCTGACTCATAGCGACCCTATAGGACAGAGTAGGACTGTCCTGTGTAGTTTCCAAGGAGCACCTGGTGGATTCGAACTGGAGACCATTTGGCTAGCAGCTGTAGCACTTAACCTCTAAGCCACCAGGGTTTCCTCTTGCACTAAGGTAAGGCTAAATAAGAACCATATGCACCTGTTCTGACTTACCTACAAATTCAACTTAAAGACACACTCAGGAAGGTATCCATTCATAACCCCAGGACTGCCTGGATATATAGCATGTACAGTACACATATGATATTTATGGCATATATATGACATACATATGACATGAGTAGCTCTAGTGGCACAGTGACTAAGTGCCCAGCTGGTAACTGAAAGTTCAGTGATTTGAACCGACCAGCCGGAGAAAGACGTGACAGTCTGCTTCTGTAAAGATTACAGCCTTGGAAACCCTATGGGGCAATTGTACTCCATCCTATATGGTCACCATGAGTTGGAACCGGTGTGATGGCAATGACTTTTATACAACATGTATATATGTTGTCTGTTGTGTGTGTATATGGCAATGGTTTTATATATATATATATTACACACCTATATGCATGACATACATATGATACCAGGCAGGGTATTAAGAGGTTTTATATATGGTAATTGTATGATAAATAGTACAAGTTATCTGTAAATCGACGTTCGTAACCTGGAAACTGCCTGTATTTTGAAATGGCAAATCACATGTATAAATACTTTTTGTTATCTTCTGTTACGTGTACTTATCTTTCATCTAATTTTAATATATAAATTAAAATATATTAATGAAGATCAGATAATCTCAATCTATTTTATAGAAATTATACCCAGGTGTGTCATTTAACCACATGTAGATGTGAATTTTACTAAAGCAAGACTTAATTACTATATTCATTACTTCTAAAACCAAGAAAATCCAATACCATATTCTCTAGGGACCAAGGATGATAAATGGAAACTTCTAAAACCAGCCTACTGATAGAATGTGCATGTTCACCGAGAGACTAAGCCATGGTCATTAAACTAGCCATTGCTACATAAAGATGTCCTAAGTTCCTTGGAGGCAAATGGAATGCCAAAAGATGGTACATTTAAAAACTGTATTCTGACAATTATTATTTGTGCTGAGGAGAGATGCATTTTTTGCTAATTTGGGTCAATGGCACATATAGAGAGCTGTGATTGTTCTAACCTCATGTTCCTTGTTGGCCCATATCAGGTGTCACACACTGAAAAACAAATCCCCGACCATCTGGCAACTAGACAGAAAAGGGCGGAGGTCAAGGACTGTTTTAGTAGAAGATGACATGCCAACTGCCTTGTCTCAATGTCCTTCAATTTATTCATCTTTGTTTAATAGGACTGTTCTTTGTTATATTCATAATGTACCCTGCTATATTAAATTGTCATTTCCTGTTGCCTGTTACAAACATTTAAACTACAGCCAGTTTCATAATGTCTAATCCAGAAGACTTGCCCTTTTCAATTGTTGCATGACAGCAGAATAGCCCGTTTGAAAATAGATATAATATATGTAAAAAATGTGATAAATTAATATTTCTTAGGTAAAATACAGTAAACCTCCAAACATTGCTTTTTAAAACTACATTTACTAAAAAAAATTTAAAAAGCCATTATTAAGATTCTTGTTTATCCAGCAGGATACCAAAATGAAGCATAGACATTCCACCAAGGTCCAGGTCTGTTTTAGATACATTCATGGCTTTGAAATAATATGAGGAAAAATAATGTAGAATTACCAGGCTAATCACTGTACTCTTAAGAAATATTAAGTTTAAATTAAAATTTTCAGTTAGTAGTAATGGTTATTCATGTTTAATAATTACAAAATTTTAAGCTGATTGCAACACAAATGAATTTACGTATTGTTATAATGTAAGCATTATTTCCTATGGAACAAAATTAGATTCATTAAAATTACTTAATTGCTGTGTTGCCACAAATATATGATTAGGAAATCTAATTCATAACTGAGGATAATCAAATACATTTTAAGGGAAGTTAATATTTTGGCTCATTTTGAAAATACTCCTTATTTAAATGTCACTTCAATTGAGGTTTTTTATTGAATATTTGATATCACGTATCTAGTCATATTCTTAAGTGACATATTAATATTAGTAAAATATTAATCATGAATAAATAATTTTATACTTATCTTTCAAACTCTGAATGATACATTGCACTTCAACATAATGTCATATATGTGTTATTTGTAAATGTATGTGCTTTTTTTGTAAAGAAGTATAAAATATACTAAACCCATTGCCATCGATATATATACATATACATATATATAAAATATACTAGTAGGTTGTAATATCACTGCATCATCAATCAAATGCAAAAACATATTTAATATATTTCTACCATGTGCTTAATATAGTTCTAGATTCTTGGGATACAGAAGTCAATAAAACATATCCCCTAAAAACCTGGATAATACAATAATTTTTGATATAAGGAATTTATGCTTTATAATAGTGAATAGGTTGATTTAGTGGAAAAGGAAAAACTGATGTAGAAAAACAAGGGAAAAAAGTATTCATCATTCTTTTATGATAATGATTGAAGATTCGAATATAGGTGATGTAGTTGTACCTAAAGTAATTTAAAAAGGTAGTATAGTTACTAAAGCACCTAGCTGAAGGTAATTTTAAAAATATGTAAATTAGCTAAGAAATAAATATACAAAATGCATGATTTCAAGATATTTTTATAATCTCTATATCATATACATACAGAGAGAGAGAAAGAGACTAGAAATATGTATATATACCACTTGCAGTCAAGGTGATTCCCACTCATGGCAACCCCATGTGTGTCAGAGTAGAACTGTACTCCAAAGTGTTTTCAATGGCTGGTTTTTCCAAAGTAGACTATCAATCCTTTCTTTTGAGCTATCTGTCTGAGTGGGTATGACCTTGAGTATATCCCACCTGAATTTAGAGACCATCTCAGGAATACATTTGACACATTGAACACTAATGACTAAAGACCAGATGAGTTGTGGAACAACATCAAGGACAACATACATGAAGAAAGCAAGAGGTCATTAAAAGACAGAAAAGAAAGAAAAGACCAAAATGGATGTCAAAGGAGACTCTGAAACTCGCTCTTGAACGTTGAGCAAGTAAAACAAAAGGAAGAAATGATGAAATCAAAGAACTGAACAGAAGATTTCAAAAGACGGCTTGAGAAGACAAAGTAAGGTATTAAAATGACATGTGCAAAAAGCTGGAGATAGAAAACCAAAAGGGAAGAACACGCTCCGCATTTCTTAAGCTGAAAGAACTGAAGAAAGAATTCAAGGCTCGAGTTACAATAGTGAAGGATTCTATGGGGAAAATATTATTCGACACAGGAAGCATCAAAAGAAGATAGAAGGAAAACACAGAGTTATTATATCAAAAAGAATTGGTCGACGTTCAACCATTTCAGTAGGAAGCATATGATCAGGAACCAATGATACTGAAGGAAGATGTCCAAGCTGCATTGAAGGTACTGGTGAAAAACAACGCTCCAGGAATTGAGGGAATGTCAGTTGAGATGTTTCAACAAATGGATGCAGCGCAGGAAGTGCTCACTTGTTTATGCCAAGAAATTTGGAAGACAGCAGCTATCTGGCCAACTGACTGGAAGAGATCCATATTTATGCCTATTCCCAAGAAAGGTGAGTCAACTGAATGTGGAAACTATAGAACAAAATTATTAATATCACATGCAAGTAAAATTTTGCTGAAGATCATTCAAAACCGGCTGCAGCAGTGTATCAACAGGGAACTGCCAGAAATTTATGCCGGATTTAAAAGAGGACATGGAACCAGGGTTATCATTGCTGATGTCAGATGGATCTTGGTGGAAAGCAGAGAATGCCAGAAAGATGTTTACCTGTGTTTCATTGACCATGCAAAGGCATTCGACTGTGTGGATCATAGCAAATTATGGATAACATGGAGAAGAATTGGAATTCGAGAACACTTAATTGTGCTCATGAGGAACCTGTACATAGATTAAGAGGCAGTTGTTTGGACAGAACAAGGAGATACTGCATGGTTTAAAGTCAGGAATGATGTGTGTCAGGTTTGTATCATTTCACCATACCTATTCAGTCTGCTGAGCATATAATCAGAGAAGCTGGACTATATGAAGAATGGGGCATCAGGATTGGAGGAAGATCATTAATGACCTGTGTTATGCAGATGACACATCCTTGCTTGCTGAAACTGAAGAGGATTTGAAGGACTTACTGATGAAGATCAAAGACCATAGCCTTCAGTATGGATTACGCCTCAACAAAAAGAAAACAAAAATCCTCAAAACTGGACCAATAAGCAACATCATGATAAATGAGGAAAGGATTGAAGTTATCAAGGATTTCATTTTACTTGGATCCACAATCAACAACCATGGAAGCAGCAGTCTAGAAATCAAAAGATGCATTACATTGGGTAAATCTGGTGCAAAAGATCTCTTAAAAGTATTGAAAAGCAAAGACATCACCTTAAAGACCACGGTGTGCCTGACCCAAGCCATGATGTTTTCAATTGTATCATATGCATCCGAAAGCTGGAGAATGAATAAGGAAAACTGAACAAGAATCGATGCCTTTGAATTGTGGTGTTGAAGAATATTGAATATACCATGGACTGCCAAAAGAATGAACAAATCTGTCTTGGAAGAAGTACAACCAGAATGCTCCTGAGAAGCAAGGATGACAAGACTGTGTCTCACACACTTTAAACATGTCAGGAGGGATATGTCTCTGGAGAGAGATATCATGCTTGGTAAAGTAGAGGGTAGTGAGAAATAAGAAGACCTTCAATGAGGTGGATTGACACAGTGGCTGCAACAATGGGCTCAAGCATAATAATGATTGTGAACATGTGCAGGACGGGGCAGTGATTCTTTCTGTGGTACCTAGGGTCACTATGGGTTGGAACTGACTTGGTGCCACCTAACAACAAAAACTGTCAGAATAGACTCGAACTTCCAAACTTTTGGTTAGCATTTAGGAATGTAAGCCACTCGTATCACCCTGGGACTCAACATACAGATAGGTAGATGATAGATAGATAGATGACAGATGATAGGTAGGTGATAGATAAATGATAGATAGATAGGTAGGTAGATAGGTAGGTAGGTAGGTAGATAGATGATAGATAGATAGATGGGTAGATGGGTAGATGGGTAGGTGGATAGATAGATAGATAGATTAGATAGATAGATAGATGATAGATAGATGATAGATAGATAGATAGATAGATAGACAGATAGATGATAGACAGATAGATAGACAGATAGATAGATAGATAGATGGATAGATAGATAGATAGATAGATAGATAGATAGATAGATAGATAGATAGATAGATAGATAGATAGATAGATAGATAAGATATGGCTGTTGTTAGGTGCCATCGAGTTGTTTCCGACTCATAGCAACGTACGTACAACAGAACAAAACACTCCCTGGTCCTGTGCCATCCTCACAATCTTTGTTATGCTTTAGCACATTGTTGCAGCCACTGTGTTAATCCATCTCGCTGAGGGTCTTCCTCTTTTTCGTTGGCCCTCTAATTTACCAAGCACGATGTCCTTCTCCAGGGACTGATCCCTCCTGATAACATGTCCAAAGGATGTGAGATGTAGTCTAGCCATCGTTGCTTCTAAGGAGCATTCAGGTTGTACTTCTTCCAAGACAGATTTGTTCATTCTTTCGGCAGTCCGTTGATATATTCAATATTCTTCGCCAACACCACAATTCAGTGGTGTGAATTCTACTTTCATCTTCCTTATTCATCATTCAGCTTTCGATTGGGTCAGGGGAACCTGAGTCATCAAGGTGATATCTTTGCTTTTCAACACTTTAAAGAGGTTTTTTTGCAGCAGATTTGCCCAGTGCAATGTATCTTTTGATTTCTTGACTGCCGCTTCCATGGGTGTTGATTGTGGATCCAAGTAAAAGGAAATCCTTGACAACTTCAATCTTTTCCCCGTTTATCATGATGTTGCCTTTTGGTCCAGTTGTGAGGATTTTACCTTTCTTTATGCTGAGGTGTAATCCATACTGAAGGACTGTGATCTTTGATCTTCAGTAAGTGCTTCAAGTACTCTTCACTTTCAGCAAGCAAGGTTGTGTCGTCTGCATTACACAGGTTGTTAATGAGCATAGCTTTCAACATCACAGCAACAGACAAGCCCCCACAGTACAACAAACTGATGCATGCATGAGGTGTTTATATATATATATAAAATACTTATGCATATATAATTTTGCATAATATCTGTGGTCTTAAAACATTATATTCAAATAACATTTTAATAAGCTAATGCTCACATAAATTGTTTTTGAAGGCTCCTTCTTTAAGGAGAACTGCAGCAAACCTTGTTTTTTTATTCCAATATCTATAGCTGATGATACTATTCTCTGTTCAAATACACTGATTTGTCAGAAGAGTTTCCCTCTGGGAGTTTAATTACTGTAGTTAAAGCAGAACATTTCATTGTATAGGTACCGTGCATTGTACCTCTGAAAGGTTTTTTTTTTTTTTAGATATGCTTTCTTCATTTCAGTAATCGCTATTTGAAGGAAGGGATCAAACCTTGTGGTTCCAGTTTAATTTCAGACAGAGACTCTGAGTATCTGAATTTTGTACCTAATGTGACCAGTCTGCCTTCATTCTACCATGACAAATAATAAAATAATGGTGACCATCCTGGGAATTCGCTTGCATTTAACAAACTCTTTCCACCTCATTTTCAAAATGTGTAGAAACGATGTTTTGAACATTAAATGAAATAATCTAATGATTTCCTCAACATTGTGTCTACTACTTAAAAATTGTCCCATAATTTTTATTTCATTGTTGTTTTTACCATGATGCTACTAGGTGACACAAAGGAAAAGTGTGCAAACTTAGTAAATGTTATCAACTGAATATTTTCTTACAACCACCTAGCTAAAGTTCAAAGAGAGATTAGAGAGATCACCTAAGATAATTATGCATATTGCTGATGTTAAATATCAGCAGTTCATAGAAAACATATGTTTGAAAGTGGTCAAAATAAACTTTGCCTATTAATTTTTGATTCTAGAATTGAAAAATGTTTTACGGGTCAGATTTTCCATCCCAGGACATTTTAATAGGTTTCAGTGGGTGATCCATAGGGGGAAAAAATCTGTTTGTTTCTGGCTAAGGATTTTTGTACAAATATAGATACCAAAAAAAAAAAAAACTTCCTAAAATCACTTGATCAGTTTGACATGGAGCCTGTTCCTACACTTGTTGCTACAAACTTATTTTACTCTTTACTATTTCTTATACTTTGGTTATGATGAAAAGACTTGACTCTTTCAACTTCAAGATACTTCTATTTGCACTGCGCAACTATATTGTCTTATTCATTAGTAAGATTTAAGTAGTAAGAAAGGCAGTTTAGATATAACTATTACTTCTAAGATGGGTCTGAGCTTGATAATTTGGTCTCATGAAATTTTTTTTTTTTTTAAAGCAGAAAATTAGTTGGGAGGAATCTGTGATCTAAATTGGTTCTGTATCTTCTACAACAGATGGGCTACTCTCTGGTCTATTTCAGTGTCATAAATCCCTTTAGGGCTATTCTGTTTGCATTTGGGCAAGACTTATTTGGCAGATGATAAAGCTGTTTTGAATGATATGAATGAAATTTTCTTGCTCCCCTGATCACTGGCCAGTTAAAAATTAGGACATCGTATGTCATAGATGTAATTAGGATAGGTGTAATTTGATAGTTTACCAAATAAAGCTGTCTATTTTAATTTTATTTTTCAAGGCTAGATTGAGATTATTATGACTATCTAAGCAAGCATTTGAACAAGTCCCAGAAAGCTGTGTTGTCACTTATAAATATTTTTGTTACTTATAGTTTTATTTAAAAAGTTAGTCTTGTGAGATAAGAATGGAAGCTCATGAAAAATATAACAATGTATCTATATTAGTAATGTGATTAATTTTTTTATAATATTTTGGAAAATGCAATGATGCAGGGCTCAAGAGACCTCATATTTTTGCTTTATACCTCACTGTGTTACACCGGGCAGAGTACTTTCCTGGGATTCCTGGTGGTCTATAAAATACAGAGTTATTATAATCTCACCTCTTGTGTGTTTAAAAAGAGCTACTCACTATTCTCAAAACACATAAAGTAACAGCAAAAGAACAAAATGGCACAGGTTCCATCTCATCCCCATTTAAGGATAAGTTTACATTAATGTTTCCTCTTTAGTTTGTTCTTACCCGACAGACCAATCATCACTCATTGGGGAAGGAAGTACTTTCTCAAATAGGCCCAATTACCATATTTTATTTTTCAGTTTCATGTAATTGTCCTTTTCCAGGCATGTAAGAGACTTCAGTGTCCTCTCTTGCATAGCTATGGAAATTCACTGAGCTATTTAGTGCTTGATTCTGCTTTACCTATTTTAATGAAAAAAGAAAAAGCAATAGTGTACAAAGCCAATTTTTAATAATTCTGGCTATATCTGTTCCAAATAAGGAAGCAGTCCCAACAGTAACATGCCCTAACATGTTATTTGAAATGCTTTCTTATATCTGTGCAAGTAGGCAATAAAGTCACAACCATGAAATGGTACAATTTAAAACAGAAAAAAAAAAAAAAAACTTTGGAAATATAATTAAAAGGTAAATATATACTTAAAATAATAAGATTGCAGCAGTGTACAGAAAGGACTGTTTCAATCAGATGGGTACCTCTTTATACCTGGTTGGACTGAACTCAGGCTGGCTGCAGGACAACTAACAGCCACATACTAGATGGGACTTGGGCCTGGGCCCATAAGAGCAATGTTCTCTAGAGAACAAGAATACAAATAAAATGTCACTCAATGATGGTGAGAATGGCACTATGTGTGCTGTTAGTGAAATTCTTTTTAAAAACATGTATTTGCATGCTTGTTTCAGCAGCACATACACTAAAATTGGAACGATACAGAGAAGACTCGCATGCCACTGGGCAAGGACGACATGCAAATTTCTTTAATGTTTCACATTTTTTTACCAATGTCACAAAACAATATGTATATGAATTTTTGAAAGAGAAATTAACTTGAGCTGAAAACTTTCACCTGAGGCACAATAAAATTAATATACAAATATATTTGGTAATAAACTCTCATATCTAGTGAGAGAAGTCTCCATGTGATAGAATCTAAGTTGAGCTGTATTCAAGATAATAACTTGTATTTTTGCAGTTTTACATTTATTCTGTGTTTATATAATAATGTCTGGCTTCCTCACAAGTGCCTACACTCCAGTGATGGAGGAGATTTATGTCTAATTTGTTCACTATTGTACTTTTAGAATGTTTAGCTCAAAGCATGACACATACTCAGAACATTTAGACTGACTGTGATTCAACACTTTCCCTAAGATAAATTAAGAGTTATTGTTTAAGAGACTCAATGCAACAGGAATGCCCACCTTCCATGTTTCTATCTTCTTAATGCCACAGTTAGTTCATTATAGAACAACATCCCATGGATGGATTAAGAAATATTATGGTAGTGTTTATACCTTTTAAGTATCTGTGACTTCTAATCTAATGTGATGGTAATTAAGTAACTAATTATTCTAATCAAACATGTTTAAACCTATAGTAAGAGAAAGGCGCTATGCTAACTTTTGTGTATACTGATAAGAAGATGAAACAGCTGTCTTCATGAAGATTATATTCTAGTGAAAGTAAATGGGAAGAGACTTAAGTTTCAACTCAGCCATTCCCACCTCACCACATTCTTCCTTGCGTTCTACATTAGCAACTTTCATTCTACATTCGTTCCATGGCTGAAATTCTCAGGGATACAGACTGACTTGGCTTGAGAGAAACAGTATATCATGACTGGTATATTTACTTTTCTCATGGCCATGAGGCCAATTTGTGGCCTATTATATAATTTGCTGCCTCGGCATCCATTAGTTCTTCCTGGTTGCCCTTTAATCCAATTTCTGGCATGGCCTTTCCATCTTTTTACAGTCTCTCAACAGGTTTACTCTGTCACTAGTCCTCTAAGTCATGCCCCATATGGTTTCCTGTAATAAAGACCCTGTTGCTGTTGTGTAACTTGGTCTGTTAACAGCTGTACTTGCTCTTTGCCCTTCCCAGCCGTGTTCCATATGAATCCCTATGATAGAAATGCCTCCTTTTTCCCAAGCTAATACCCAAGAAACCTTTAACCTGATTAATAAGACTTCAGCCCACAAAATCTAGCTAAACCCAACCTGCTTGCCATATATAAGCCCTCTCCTACAATTACAATTTGTATTTGCCTTGTCTCCAGGTGCTACCCCCTGTGTGGCCCTGCATTGAGATGTGCCATGGTTTCCTCTTTGGGACCTGTGAGTATTAAATTTTATTTATTTTCTGGCCTCCTTGTGTGAGTCTCTCTACCTTTGGATGCACTAGACAGACTATCTAAAATGCCCATAGAATCCTTTGGGTCAAAATTAAGATACTCATTTAAATCATTATATCAGGGATAGTGAAGGGAATTCATAGAACACTATTGCCTAGTATGATGCCCAATACCTGGGGGAATGTCTGGTACATAAGATGACTTGGTAATTATATTTTGACTAATGAAGTTGAATATTAAGGAGACCTTTTTTTTTTTTTTTATCTACTGGGATCATTAGCTTTTTATGCAACATACCTGATCAATGAAAATGAACAACTGAACCATTTCTTGATCCATTCCTTCATTCAGCTAATATTTACAGAGCTCCTAATTGTGGCTGAAGACATGCCAAGTACTAGGGATGAAGTGGTTAGTAAAAATGACACTTTCACCAAATCTGAACAAGCTGATGTGAAGGATCTTAAAAAATACATAAACTCAATGGGTAAATTTTGAAGAAGTCACAAATAATACTCATTTCTAGCAAATAAAGAATAGAAAGAAGTCTCAGTGTCTAAATACAGAGCGTGAAGTAAGACCAAAGATAAAGCAGACAGTGATGCCACAGCAAATCATAGGGGTTGCAAAGAGAGAGGCTGGCTGTAATGGGATTGGAATTTAACACACACAAAAATTAACTCAAAATTGATCAAAGACATATACAAGAGAAAAAGTATAAAACTCATAATAGAAAACTTAGGAGTAAATCTTCATGATCTTGGATTTGGCAAATATTTCTTAGACATGATGCTAAAAATGTGAGAAACAAAAGGAAGAAAAAATAGATAAATTAGAGTTCATCAAAGTGTAAAACTTTTATGATTCAAAGGACACCATCAGGAAAGTAAAAGGACAACCTACAATTTGGGGAAATATAAATACGAATCACATTATCTGATGAGGAATTTGTATCTACAATATGTAAAGAACTCTTACAAACTCATTAAGAAAACAAATAAGCCAATTAAAAAATAGGCAAAGGGAAAAACGGAGAAGAACACATACTTATGTGGTTACAAAGGGGGGAGGGAGGGAGGGAGGGAGAGGGCTTTTTATTGATCAATCTGTAGATAAGAACTGCTTTGGGTGAAGGGAAAGACAACACTCAATACAAGGAAGGTCAGCCTAATTGGACTGGATTAAAAGTAAAGAGGTTTCCGGGATAAAATGAAAGCTTCAAAGGTCAGCGAAGCAGGGGCTGGGGTCTGGGGAACTTGGTTTGAGGGGACTTCTAAGTCAATGGGCAAAACAATTCTATTATGAAAACACTCTGCATCCCACTTTGAATTGTGGCGCCTGGGGTCCTAAATGCCAACAAGCGGCCATCTGAAATACATTAATTGGTCTCAACCCACCTGGAGCAAAGGCAAAGGAAGAACACCAAGGTCACACGACAACTAGGAACCCAAGAGATAGAAAGGGCCATGTGAACCAGAGACCTACATTATCCTGAGACCAGAAGAACTAGTTGGTGCCCGGCCACAATCGATGTCTGCCCTGTCAGGGAGCACAACAGACAACTCCTGAGGGAGCAGGAGACCAACGGGATACAGACCCCAAATTCTCACTAAAAGACCACACCTAATGGTATGATTGCGACTAGAGGAATCCCAGAGACAATGCTCCCCAGAACTTCTGATGGCACAGGACAGGAACCATCCCCGAAGACAAATCATCAGGCATGAAAAGGACTGGTCAGTGGGGGGGAGAGAGATGCTGATGAAGAGTGAGCTAATTAAATCAGGTGGACACGGGAGAGTGTGTAGGCAACTCTTGACTGGAGGGGGGATGGGAAGATAGAGAGAGAGGGAAGATGGCAAAATTGGCATGAAACGAGAGACTGTAAGGGCTGACTCAATAGGGGGAGAGCAAGTGGGAGAAGGGAGTAAGATGTATGTAAACCTACATGTGACAGACTGATTGGAATGGTAAATGTTCACTTGAAGCTTAATAAAAATTAAAAAAAAAAAATAGGCAAGGGGTTGAATGGACATTCTTATGACACATGCAGGTTGTCTCAGAAGTGATCCTAAGATCTCAAGCAGTCACAAGACTACTACGATGAGGACCACGACCAGTAACATCAATCCCTCACATCCATCTAGAAGATACCACTGCACACACAAGAAAGTTACAAAGTATTGGCAAATGACAGCCTTTTAATTACTCACGGAAAACAGGCGGTAAGAAACAGGAATAGTTCCATAGTGAGCCAGATCCCCCTGGCTGAGAAGCTGTCTAGAGATAGAGACCCTTCCATGCGTGCCACCATTTAACAGTGTAGGCAAGAGACAGAGAAATCCCTCTCTAGCCAGTTTTATATTCCAGGGGCTACATGCCTCACTACACAAAATTTACAGCCTTATCACTTGAGGAGAGGGTGTATAGACTTATGGTACCGGCCAAGAATTGTATCCCTTTAGCCCTGCTGATTATCAGGCTTTAGGGAGAGTGGTGGTTTGTCCCAAAGCCTAAAGTTTCTAGTGGGAGGAACTATAGTCATTTCAGCCATCTGAAGGATTGCTTCCTCTCAACATTTCTACAAGGAAGTTATATGAATGGCCAATATGCACATGTAAAGATGCTCAACATCATTAGTCATCAGGGAAATGCAGATCAAAACCACAGTGAGATTCTACTTCACACTCACTAGGATGCCTAGAATCAAAAGTCAGATAATAAAAAGTGTTGGAGAGGATGTAGAGAAATAAGGTTCCTCCTACAGAGATGGTGGGAACGTGCAGTGGTGTGTCTGCTTTGGAAAACAGTCTGGTAGTACCTCAGATGATTAAACATGGAGTTACCATATGATGGAACAACTCCGCTCTTAGGGATATGCCCAAGAGAATGAAAACATTGGTCCAGATAGAAATTTTTACTTGAATGTTTGTAACAATATTATTCATAATAACCAAAATTGGAAACAACCCAAATGTCCATCAGTGGACAACTGTATATACAAAACTTTGTTGCTGTTGTTAGGTGTCATTGAGTTGGTTCTGACTCAAAGCAACCCTGTGTACAACTACCTGCTCCTGCGCCGTACTCACAGTCCTTGTTATGCTTGAGTCTGTTGTTGAAACCACTGTGTCAATCTATCTCATGGAGGGTGTTCCTCTTTTTTGCTGAAACTCTACCGAGCATGATGTCTTTCTCCAGGGACTGATCCCTCCTGATGACATGCCCAAAGTATGTGAGACATAGTCTTGCCATCTCTGCTTCTAAGGAGCATCCTGGTTATACTTCTTCCAAGACAAATTTGTTTGCTCTTTTGGCAGTCCATGGTATATTCAATATTCTTCATCAACACCACAATTCAAAGGCATCAGTTCTTCTTCAGTCGTCCTTGTTCATCATCCAGCTTTCACATACATGTGAGGTGACTGAAAATACCCATGGCTTGGGTCAGGAGCATCTTAGTCTTCAAGGTGACATTTTTGCTTTTCAACACTTTAAAGAGGTCTTTTGCAGCAGATTTGCCCAATGCAATGCATCTTTTGATTTCTGGACTGCTGCTTCCATGGGTGTTGATTGTCGATTCTGGTAAAATGAAATCCTTGACAACTTCAATCTTTTCTCCATTTATCATCATGTTACTTATTGGTCCGGTTGTAAGGATTTTTGTTCTCTTTATGTTGAGGTGTAATGCATACTGATCTTTGATCTTCATCAGTAAGTGCTTCAAGTCCTCTTCACTTTCAGCAAGCAAGGTTGTGTCATCTGTAAAATGCAGGTTGTTAATAAGTCTTCCTCTGATCTTGAAGCCCCATTCTTCTTCATACAATCCAACTTCTTGGATTATTTGCTCAGCATAAAGATCGAATGGGTATGGAGAAAGGATACATCCCTGACACATCTTTCCTGACTTTGAAACACAAAATATCCTCTGTGTTTGAACAACTGCCTCTTGATCTGTGTACACAAAATACAGTATGTCTATATAATGGAATATTGTCCAGACTAAAAAGAATGAAGTATTGATACATACCACAACGTGAACGAACCTTGAAACATATGCTCAGTGAAAGAAACCAGCCACAAAACACTATGTACTATATCATTCCATTCATACAAAATTACAGGTTAGGGAAATATAGAGATAGGAAGTATATTAATGGTCACTCAGAGTTGTATGGGGTGGTGATGGTGGGGAGTTTGGTGATAGGGTGGGAAATAGGTGGTGAACAGCTAAAGGGAACAGGGTCTCTTTCTGAGCTGATAAAAATGTTCTAAAATTGATTGTGGTGATAGTGGCACATATCTGTAAATATACTAAAAACTATTGAATTGTACACTTTCAATGGGTAAATTATATGGATTGTGAATTGTATTTCAATAAAGGTGCTAAAAAAAAAGGATGGGTTAACATTAGAAAATCCATTAATGTCATTCACAGCATAGTAATAGAGAGAGACAAAAAAAAGTGTAAACAAAGCATTCAAGAGAATTTAACAATTCATCTTTTAAAACTAAAACAAACAAAACCTTAAAAAATATAAATAAGATGTGATCCCTGGAAATTATATCAGATTTCTATTCTGAATTGTTATTAAATTTTGAAAAGTAATTTATAAATATTTCTGGAAATAGTCCAAAGAGCTTACCATCAATTCAGAATTTGTATGTAAATACACATGTGACAACTTATTTTAGAAAGAGATGATTCCAGAAAAAACACATGTAGGTAAAAAGGTAATAAATATGATGTCTCTATTTCAGGTTGGAGTCCTTTGGTAGTGCAAATATTTAGCATGCTCAGCTGCTAAACAAAATGTTGGTGGTTCAAACCCACCCAGAGGCCCTCAGAAGAAAAGCCTAGTGACCTACTTCTGAAAAATCAGTCATTGAAAACCCTATTAAGCAAGTTCTTCTCTGACACAGGAGTTACCATGAGTCCAAATCAACTCAAAGGCAACTGGAGACTGAAGGTTGCTAAAAATATTCATAATTTTACTATATTTAAGACTATGTTTAGTTGAATTAATGGCTAAGAATACATACAGAAAAATAAAATTGGGAATTTTTAAGTGTTTGAGTATTTCTAATCAGATAACACAAACAAATTGGTTTCTCACATTGGTGTTTCATAGGTGTCTGTTTCAGCTATTTTAATCCACCACATATACCCCACATGTTAATATGTTCCACTCATCTATTGCTAAGACTACTGTAATTCGCATGCTTAGTATTTTGATTATGACAAAGAAGCTCTACTTGTGATTGTGAAATTTAGGTCTCAGGGTCACTGCCGTTAGTCTAATTTAGATTATTTTCTGACAGAATAAATGACATAATGCTGCCCACAAAACAAAACAATCTAACAGTTCTATGGAAAACATGTTATTCTTGCTAAAAAAAAAAATAATTATATTGGGAAATCCAAACGAAAGCAAGCTTGTGATGACCAGCACAATATTAGTAACATAAGTTTTTACACACACACACACACACTGTTTTATTTTAGAAAACAAATTTGCTAGTGTGCTATCATTCTAAAAATTTTTACTAATGTATAATCATTCAAGTAATTTTATTTTTAAATTTAATAGAAAATATATCTGTTCTAGGATTCACTTGTTTTATTAATGATTTTTCTAAAGCAAAAATGAAACTTTTTTTTTTTAAACAAGTAAACTTTATTCTTTGTCATGTGTCATCTGTGAAGTTTCTTTAGCTTGTGGTCAGCTCGTGTTTTTATAGAGATTTCCTTCAATACCTAGAGCACAGCAAACAAAATAAAATAACCAAACCAAACCAAAACCTCTCCCAGTCTTTGCAGATTAACTCTTGTTTGGGGGCATCTCTTCAACTCTTACCCAGACAGTTTGAAACTCCACCTTAGCCTTCACATTCTGTTTGTGCTGAACTTAAAGATCGGCAAGAGATGATAGATTACAGTCTTCTCAGGTTTTTTCTGAGCATGAGTTCTGCCTTGGTCATGTGTATAACTTCCTAAATCCCCAGATAAAACAGTAGTTTTTCATTGTCCTAATTCTCAAAAAAATCTCTCACTCCAGTTTTCCCTCCCCAGCTTTCTGGGTTTATCTATTGTTTGCCTAATTGATAATCCTTTGCCTCAGGTGTCAGTGGGTTTTTCATTTGCCTTTCAACGTTTTTGTGGAATGCTATCCCTGTTGCCATTTTTCAGTCTTGAGGGAGTTTTACATTAGGAGGAACAAAGGCAAAGTGCCTTGCCTTAGTCATTCGCATAGGCCCAAAACAGTCAAAACAAATACGATTGTTTGAGAATTGGGTCTGTTCTTTCCCTCCTGAATCAGGGACCAAGTTTCCACACTGCTGTCAAGGGCTGCCATCTTTAAGCCTGCCACCAAGCCTTGGAGTGAGGTGATGCAAGGGCAAATAAAAATGCCACAAAGCTTGCTTACCACTTTTAAGTTGCCTCTTTCTTGATATAGCATTCACTTGTTGCTGTAAACCTTTGGCCATTTTCTGGCATTTTGACAAAGTTGATTCTAAAAGTTTTTCCTGATGTTTTCTAGCGTATCAGTAGAGGAATGGGTCCTTTGAGCTACTCTGCCATTTTCTCCAACATCACTTTCCAAAACAATCCCTTTTAATTGTAAATCTAACATGAAGTTAATTATTTCCATCTTCTTGTTATTTTCAAAAACACTTTAAATGGTTGAATGTATTTATTCATTTTTTTTTTACATTATCTTATTTAACTTTATATAAAGTTAAAAAGAAAATACAATTGATTTTTAGACCATATTGGATAGCTTTTGGTATTTTCTAAACATGCCTGTTGTATGAATACAACTGAAGGTTGTATTTGCAATTTGAAACTTTATTTTAAAGAGTACAAATACTTTTCTGGGCCCACATAATGTTACCAGGTATAAGTGTCATTCTTTCAGTTGAATTTAGGTGTTTATCAATAATCTCTTCAGAAAATAAATTGCGTATAAGAAATGAAAGTTTAGGTGGCCTCATACACCTACTGATAATTGTATTAACTGTCTATTGCTACATAATAACATTACCTCAAACTCAGCAACTTAAAGCAACACACATTTATCCTCTCACAATTTCTGAGGTCAAGAGTATGGGCCTGGCTTAGCTGGGTCCTTTACTTCATGGCTTCTGGCTGGACTGAAAATCAAGTTGTCAGTCAGGGGTGGTTCTCAACTGAGGCTCATTATGATACATAAGATTGTAATTTCTTGCTAGCTAACTCTTTGTTGACTACCTCCCTCACTGGCCTTGAAGAAGGAAGCACCCATATGTAGAGGCCCACATAACAAGGAATTGAAGGTGACTTCCAGCCAACAATTTGCAAGGAACTGTGGCCTTTGCCTCTGATACCACCTTCAGTACTTCTGCTATATGTGGGTCTCTTCAAGTTACCATTTTATGTAGCCTAATTGGAAACTCTGGTGGTGTAGCAGTTAAGTGCTATGGCTGCTAACCAGAGGGTCAGCAGTTCGAATCCGTCAGGAGCTCCTTGGAAACTCTATGGGGCAATTCTACTCTGTCCTATAGGGTTGCTTTGAGTCGGAATCGACTCGACGGCACTGGGTTTGGTTTCAGTTTTTTGTAATCTCAAAATAAATTATATCAACTTTTTGTATTATATTTATAAGAAAGAAGGCAAAATTCATATACATATTCAAGGTGAGGGGACTAGATATATGCACGCATCAGGATAAGAGAATAATTGGGTATTATCCTAGAATCAGTCCACAACAGTAACACTGTTAACTCAGTTAAATCATTGTCAGGGCAGAAAAGCCTTAGACGAAGTTTAAGTAGAGGACTGATTACAAGATACGCCTTAAAAGACTGGGGAGAAAACTGTTTCTATACCCTCTCACTCTTCCATTCCCCTTAATAATTTTTCCTGCTGATCTCTAATATCTTTGAATGGGATAAAATCTTCTATTGAAAATTAATTTCTATAATTGAAAAAATTGTGCATAAACTATTCCCAAATTATTCTAATATTTTATGCTAAATGGTGTTCTAATTTTGGGGTATACAATGCTTAAGGAAACAGACATAAATGGAACAGAAAATAAATATTCAAAATGTTAGGATAAAAAGAATATTAATTATTCTGCCTAAGCTTTTTTGTGTGTTGTCGAGTGAAGTGCCCTCTGTTTAAAATGAAAGTAAAGACATTTTTTGAGTGGAAAGGCAGCTCCAGCCTGAGACAGGCTGGATCTCACAAAGTGAAAACCAGCACTCCAAAATGGCAGAGTTATAGAGGCATTTTTATGAGGTAAAATTCAACATTCTGATTGCAAGTTGTTAGACTAGATAAGCAAGAGGCAGAACAACTCAAAGCAAGGGAGGGAGCTTTACAGCGATTGGTTGGAAACACAAATAGGTTAGTTTAAAGATATGACTAAGGTGGCGGGGGAGATTTACAGGATGGTCACAAGGTAACTGATAAGGGCTAGTGTCTGTTGATTCTGCCCAGCCAGAGGTATAACATCATAATGCATATAAAGAAGTCAAAGTTCCATTCTCAGGAAGGCAGAAGCGGAAGTCATAAAATGGAGTCAGGCCTACCCCTGAGCCAGCCACCATAGGCATGCCAGGCACCTCAGCTTCTGGAACCTTTGCATGTGTTATAGTGACTAAGAGCCACTTAATCTATGTCAAGAAGGTATTTTTGGACTGCCCCTGATAAGAAGGTATCAAAAGTGAAGAAAATAATAATAGCTGTTCTCTCAGATTTTCTTTCAGAAATTCACTTTTCTGTGCAATTTTTCTTCATTCTTCTAGGTCCTTTTGATTATCCATAGATTTGCTTTCCTTAGGTCATTATCATCATGGCTTCCTAGCTCTGATTTTCTGTTTATTTATATATATATATATATATGTATATAACCAAACGAAACTCATTGTTGTCAAGTCGATTCTGACTCATAGCGACCCTACAGGACAGAGTAGAAAGGCTCCATACAGTTTCCAAGGGGCACCTGGTGGATTTGAACTGCTGACCTTTTGGCTAGCAGCCATAGCACTTAACCACTATGCCGTGCCTATAGGGCAGTTCTACTCTGTCACATAGGGTCGCTACGAGTTAGAATCAACTCCACCGCAACACGGTTCCCCCCTCCCCATTACAGACCTGTTGAAAACCGTGGTGGTATAGTGGTTAAGTGCAATGGCTGCTACCCAAAAGGTTGGCACTTTGAATCCACCAGGCACTCCTTGGAAACCCTATGGGGCTGTTCTACTCTGTCCTATAGGGATACATGAGTCAGAATCGACTCAACAGCAACAGATTTTGGTTTTTATACATACATTTCCACACATACATAGTTAATTGATCTTTAATCATATAGTAGACCTCTCTGAAATATTGAAAATCAGATATAAGAGAATACTATTGCATCTTTCTCTATTGTTTACATAAAAGCAACATCACCTTTTAAAAAATTGTGGAGATCATGATGTCATGCATTATTTTTTGTTAGAAATTAATTATCTTCTGTTTCTATGTGCAATTTATTTCTGTAAGTACCTGATTTACAACCTGCCCAAATTCTCCAGTCTTCGTCCATACCACATAGTAATTATTAAAACACACACATGCACACACACCAATAGTTGAATTTCTAAGATTGATAGAAATCATTAAATTTATGTATTGTCTGTGATGGTCATGAATGATAAATTTTGTCATCATTGCACCATAATGAAAGCATAGAGCATTTACAGTAAAAAAAAAAAAAAAAATTCTCTTTAATTTTATTTAATAAGTTATGTTCAGTTCTTACAGTGGAATGATGATTCTAGGTAAATATCTTGACTTTTAGGTTTCTATACATCACTTAAATTATATTCCTCATTTTATGCAGTTTATCTATAAATGAAAACTCCAGAAATACATTCATAATTTGAAATATTGGAGGTAATTTTTCAAAATGTTTCCATTTTTAAGGAGTTTATTTTGTTTGACTTGACAGAATGAATAAATTTGTATCCATACTGTGAGCTTTCTTATCTCTTGTAGGTTCAGATTAAAAAACTTTTTTCTCCCCTGATTTGTATGTTGGTCTAATAAAATACATTATCTGTGTAATTAGTTGATTATAAATATTAACTTTTAAAACTACACTGTCAATTGGTAACTTGAAATGTGTTAATGTTTAACAGTGCTAAAACAAAGATAAAAATACATTCATTTATTGCTACCTGTATATTGTGCCATTTTAGCCTAACTTATCTGAAGCTGTCTTAGCTATTTAATGCTACTATAACAGAAATACCACAAATATTTAACAAATCAAAATTTATTTTCTCGTAATTTTGGAGGCTAGAAGTCCAAATTCAAGGCTCTGGCTCTTTGGGAAGGTTTTCTCTGTCAGCTCTAGGGAAAATGCTTGTTCCTTGGTTCCTAGGTGATCTTCATGTGGTTTTGGCATCTCTCTTTCCACATCTCTGCTTGCTTGCTTGCTTGTTTAATCTCTTTTATATCTCAAAAGAGATGGACTCAAAATATGTGGTGTGTGCCAATATACCCTACACTAACTCTGCCTCATTAACATAACAAAGACAACACATTCCAAAATGGAATGATAACCACAGGCATAGAGGTTAAGATTTACAACACATATTTGGGAGATATAATTCAATCAATAACAGAGGCTTACATTTAATATAAAATCAATGTATTAACACATTTCCTGTGATGTATCTAATTGCAAAATAAAACTGTTTTTTTGCAAACTGGTAACTGTTGAGATTTTCTGAGTGAAGTGCTACACTTACATAAGAGAAACAGTATCTTGAATAAATTAAATTCTATGGAAATAAAATAAATTTTACAATTGAGTTGTCATTAAGGAAAACCAGCAAGCAATCCAGGTTTGCAAAAGATTTTTCAATATATTATCTATTCTAAAATGGCAATATTGATCACATACAATTGGTTTTGTATGTTTATATCATTTTTTAGGTGTTGAATATGAGATATGGGTAATTTGGCACATGAAGTAAAATTATGCAAGTAAGGATTAGTTCTTCAGGTGAAGTTTGAGCCAAAAATAGTTCTCAAAATAACCCTCCATTGGCCCATAATAATGCACAGATAGGAACCATTTCTTGATCATAGCTGCAAAAGGAAAAAATAAGAGTGAACCTCCCCAAATTCCAAAAGGGAAAGCACTTGTGCAGTAGCTGGAAACTGTAGAAAGAGATCATTTGAAACATCTGAACACAACATAAATTCCAAAGAAGTCCCTGATTAAATAAAGGAATGAATTTTTTAAAAATTGTACTTTAAATGAAGGTTTACAGAACAAACTAGCTTCTCATTAAACAATAAGTTCACATATTGTTTGCGACATTGGTTACCAACCCCACAACATGTCAACACTCTCTGTTCTCTCTCTTCTCTGTCCCCACCTGCCTTCTAGTCCTTGCCTCTGGGTTGATGTGTCCCTTTAGTCTCATTTTGTTTTATGGGCCTGTCTAATCTTTGGATAAAGGGTGAACCTCAGGAGTGACTTCATTACTGAGCTAAAAGGATGTCTGGGGACCATACTGTCACAGTTTCTCCACTCTCTGTCAGGCCAGTAATTCTGGTCTTTTTTGTGAGTTAGAATTTTGTTCCCCATTTTTCTCCAGCTCTGCCTGGGACTGTCTATTGTGATCCATGTCAGAGCAGTCAGTGGTGGTAACCAGGCACCCTCTGGTTGTACTGGACTCAGTCTGGTGGCGGCTGTGGTTGTTGTGGTCCATTAGTCCTTTGGACTAATCTTTCCCCAGTGCCTTTGGTTTTCTTCATTATTCCTTGCTCCCAAAAGGGTGAGACCAGTGGAGTAACTTAGATGGCCACTCGCAGGCTTTGAAGATACAGACACTACCCACCCACCAAAGTAGAACGTAGAAAGTTTTATTTATAAATTATGTTATGCTAATTGAACTAGATGTTCTCTGAAACCATGGTCCCCACAGCCCCCAGCCCAGTAATTCGGTGCCTTAGGGAGTTTGGATGTGTCTATGGAGCTTCCATGACCTTGCCTTGTACAAGTTGTTCTGGCTTCCCCAGTTTTGTGTACTCTTAGCCTTTGCCAAAATTACCACTTAACTATTAAAAATTCTTGATGGACTAGTGGTATATGCAAATGGATAACAGACTAACACAATAAAGGGTGATGTAAGAAAATGGTCTTAGAAGAGTAATAACTAGGACTGCTCAGTGTTAAGTAATTTTCCCCCTCATTTTAAGTCCTGGTTTTATGTTTTAAATAAAATCTCTCAGAGCCGTTCCAAATTAGTTCTAAAAGGATTTTTGCCTATCAAATTATTATTAAATACATATATTCTCTGCAAATGGACACATTAGTTCAGAAATGGCCTTTAAATTTGGTATTTAATATTTGTCCTCAGAAGAAACATAGGCTAGCCTAATATAAAAAACAGAATTCTGACACTAGTGAATATATATTTTTCTAAAGTTTCATATGTAGCCATATAATTTTGAAAAGCCTTTTAGAACACCTGTTAAATGAGAATCTGTTGTTTTATTAGTAGTAAAAATGGAAAACAATTTTACCACACTTGCCAAAATAAAAAAAGCTTGTTAGGACACAAGATACTTTGTGTTACTGAAATATTTAGAAAGCATACAATTAAAACGATTTATGATTTTGAGTTTTCAAATGTATTAAAAAGTTAAAAACCCATGGCAATCAGGAAATGTGTATTAACATGGTTTGGTATATTTATAAGGCAAATTCATTCAGGAGTGGGGGGTGAGTCATATAGATATATGAATTCTAAATAAGCCTCTTTGGTAATATAATTAATTGTAATATAATTTTTAAAATCACATCATTATGGTAACTGTACCAATTTGCATGGGCAAGAGGCAAAGCATAATTTAGTTATCTCTCTCTTCCTCCTAGATTTTATTAAACTAATTAGTTCTTAATTATTTTCACTTACATGAATTTCCAAAATGTAATTCAAGTTGTATTCAGTGTTCAAATCTTCCTACACCTTAGAAATTAAAAAACTAATAGTGAACATGTAAGTGTTCTATCTAGTACTTTTTGGGAGATTCTCTTCCTTTGTGTGTTTTTCTTTTTTTGCCAGTTTCATCTTTTTTTCCTTCTTCATGCTAAGTTACTGAGGACACTTAAGGAATTTTCATTATAAGTAATCTATATATTAACAGTTGTAATACAAAAAACTTCTAGGGTATAAGCTCTATGATAACAGGTAATGGATGCTTAATGTGTAGAGTAGTCCCTGGCACAAAGGAGGCATTCAACAATTACCTATAATGATTACTTAATATAACATTTAAACATGCAGTCATTCCATTCCTAAGTATATAACTAACAGAAATGAAACCTTATGTCCTAACAAAGGCTTAAATTAGAATGTTCATGGAAGCTTCACTTATAATAGTCTCAAAATGGAAACAATCAAAATATCCAAGAGCAGGTGAATAGATCAATAAACTGTGCTATATCCAGACAGTAAAATTCTACTCACCAATAAAATAATGAAATATTGATATAAGTTACAACATGAATGGATCTCAAAAGTAGTTACGCAGAGTGGAAAAAGTCATGGAAAAATGAATGCACTCAATAACTCATTTCATATGAATTCTAGAAAATGCATACTAAACTAAAGGAATTAAAAACAATTCACTGGTTGCCTTGGGAGTGAGACAGTAAAGAGGGTGGGAGGGACACTTTTAGGGGTGATGGATAGGTTCATTGTTATGATTATGATGATGTTTTACTGATGTATATATATGTCAAAATTTATCAAATTTTACTCTTTAAACATGTGCAGTTTATCGTATGCTAATAGTTCCTCAATTAACACAAAGAAAATATGAAACCAAAAATTAGCAGTAAGAATAATTATTACTGACTAATAATGGTCAAACACTTATTTTGTGGATAAAAGTAAAAATTGGGAGATCACCAAAGGAATTACTGAAGTTTCTACAAACTCTAATCCCTGGAAGTAATTTGATTCAGTCTTCATTTTTAAGTTGTCTTTGATATGAAACTCTTTCAAGGGACTATGACTAAAGTTGTTTCTGCAAAGAAAGAGGAAGAAGAGGGTTAACAGTTGGTTCATGCCTGAAGAATTCCTAAAGGTTTCATCCTTGGTTGCTTCTTAACTTCAATGCTAATTCAAGATATTTATAGAATCAAATTCGACCTACCTAAACATCATGCTTGGTAAAGCAGATGGACTGTCAGTGAAAAAGAATACCCTCAACAAGGTAGATTGACACTGTGGCTGCAACAATAGGCTCAAGCATAACAAGCAAGGATTGTGGGGATGGCACAAGACATGGCAGTCTTTCGTTCTGTTGTCCATAGGGTCACTATGAGTTGGAATCTACTGGACGGCACCTAACAACAACATACGCCTTGAAAAACCAAACCCGTTGCTATCAAGTCAATTCTGATTCATAGCGACCCTATAGGACACAGTAGAATCGCCCCACATGGTTTCTAAGGAGTGGCTGTTGGATTTAAACTGTCCATCTCTGGGTTAGTAGCTGAGCTCTTAACCATTGCACCACCAGAGCTCCAATTAGACCTAAGTAAAATTAAATCGGAACTAAGGTAATTATCTTGTAAGGTTTACTATGAACTAAACAAAGCTTCTATACATCATGGTCAAAATTGTTTACTAAATAATGAGTAATCTTTAGTGACAAATACATTTGAATTGGAGAACAGAGTTAATTGCTGTTGTTAGATGCTCTTGAATCAGCTCCAACTCATGGTGACCCTAGGTATAAAAGAACAAAATGTTGCCAGGTCCTGTGTTAGGGTCCTGTGCCATCTTCCTGATCATTGGTATGTTTGTGTAAATTGTTGTGGCTATCATGTCAATCCACCTCCTTTAGGAGTCCCTTCATTCTCACTGACTCTCTACTTTGCCATACATTACATACCACTAAAAGGGCTACCTGAATACCAAAGTATATAAGCTGAAGGGACCCCAGATGTCTTCCCTAAAATGAGTTAGTCTTTGCTTTGTCATTCACAACTCTCATGACAATGAGCATTCCACACGTGGAGCAACATTTGGGGCATTCAGTTAGTCACGAAATATCAGCTATGCAGGGTGGTATGCAGGATTTAAATCTGTGTAAACTAGGCACTCAGTAAAGCCTATTGTGTCTCATGGGTTTTATTTTCAATCCAAGCCCAAGATCACTGCTGCTAGTTTGACATTGCAAAGCTGTATCTGTTACATGTCAATATTACCCATTCAGTTCTTCAAGTGTGTTGTATCAAAGCTGTGTATTTCAATTTTCCACCATGTGTCTGTCAGTTTGTCATACTGTGGTGGCTTGCATGTGGCTGTGATGCTAGAAACTATACCGCTGGCATTTCAAATACCAGCAGGTTCACCCATGGTTTGCAGGTTTCAGCTGAAATTCCAGACTAAGATAAACAAGGAATGTGGACTTGGTAGTCTACTACTACTGAAAAAAATGGTCAGTGAAAACCTTAGGGATAGCAGCAGAAGTTGTCTGATATAGCCAGAACATGAGCCTCTTAGGTTGGAAGTGTGCTCAAAATACGACTGGGAAAAAGCTGCCTTCTCAAACTGGAGCAGATCTTAATGACTTGGATGGAGTCAAGCTTTTAGGACCTTCATTTGCTGATGTGGCATGACTCAAAGTGAGAAGAAATAGCTGCAATCATCCATTAATAATTGAAATGTGGAATGTATGATGTATGAATCTAGAAAAATTGAAAGTCATCAAAATTGAAATAGAATACATGCAGATCAATATCCTAGGTATTATGAGATGAAACAGACTGGTATTAGCCATTTAGAATCAGATAATCATATGATCTACTATGCTGGGAATGATGAATTGAAGAGGAATGATACTGCATTCATTGTCAAAAATAACATTTCAAGATCTATCGTGAAGTACAACACTGTCAATGATAGGATAATATACATAAGCCTACAAGTGAGACCAGTTAATGTAAATTACTGGAATTTACAAACTAACCAGGAATGCCAAAGACGAGGAAATTGAATCTTTTTACCAACTTGTGCAGTCTGAAATTGATCACATATGCAATCAAGATTCATTGATAATTACTGTTGATTGGAATGTGAAATTTCAAAACAAAGAAGAAGCATCAGTAATTGGAAAATATAGCCTTGGAGATAGAAATGACACCAGGTATTATATGATAGAATTTTGCAAGACTAGTGACTTATTCATTGCAAATGCCTTTTTTAAATAACATAAACAGCAACTTTTACACATGGGCCTCACAGACGGAATACACAGGAATCAAATCAACTACATCTGTGGAAAGAAGCAATGGAAAAGCTCAATATAATCAATCAGAAAAAGGCCAGTGGCTGATTGTGGAACAGACCATCAATTTCTCATATGCAAGTTCAAATTGAAGCTGAAGAAAATTAAAACAAGTCTGTGAGAGCCAAAATATGACCTTGAGTGTATCTCACCTGAATTTAGAAACCCTCTCAATAATACACGTGTATACAGGATTCAGGATCAGTTTTCACGTCATATATTGAGACTTAGAAAATTTCTACTTGATGTTGTATTTGTCCATTTAGGTTTTATGTCAGAATCAGAAATGCATAATTTTAAAGGCAACATGGTCAATGTCACAACTTGTATGAATATAGAGCCTGTCAGCTCAGACCTGAGTGGAGTTTCTTCTTATTTACATTAATCATTTCAAATTAAGAATGAGTAATGGAGAAATTTGGGCCATATTAATAATTTGGGTTAGAATACTCAAACTACAGATATTTGAGTCTTTTTTTTTTTCTTTTGACTCCTGAATGTGGTTATTGTGAAGAGTCACAAAGGTAATTATTGGAGTCAAAGCAGAATGAGCCTCGTGAATGAAGCCAATGATATCATTCTCTGGGCTAAGCAATTACCATATCTCATTTTATCTTCACAAACACTTTGTGGTAACTGTACTCTTATCTCCATGTAACAGATTGCCTACAAAATCTTGTTATTTTCATTACACTAGGAGCTTTGCTTAAAAAAAAAAAATCCAAATAACCTTTGATGAAATAAAATTGTATGTGGAACCCTAATATATGCAGGCCATGAAGTAGAAGATTTCTGGCCAAAGCAAGAGAGGAGAACTTGGGCACCACTTGCTGCATCTTTCTTTCAGATACTTTTAGCAGGACTTGAGTTATGAAACAGAACTGTAGTGTAGGGCTTTTTGGGATATAATTTGGAAACCACCATACTACAATATGCCCCACCTGGGAGGGGAACAGGTTTTCCGGACACCCACTAGGTTGCTGTACAGTGGGATTATAAATTTGTTTTTTCTTTGTGATCATCTCTGCTTACCAATTGTGACCAGGGGCAGATTTTTCGCTAGACAAAGCAAGCGCAGTGTTTACCTTGCTTACCGGATCATCTGTAGTGAACAATTTCACATTTTTTCAACACATCGAAGATTCTGCTTCTATGTATAGCTGGATCTGTCTCTCTCCCAACCCCACAGCACTTTCCTACAGAATCAAAGCCTCTTTTCAAATTCAAAATCCCTGGCAGCAATGGATTGCCCAGTAAACCAGATAAGCACAGGCTTACTTTTGCTTACTTACTAATCTGTAGTGAGTAATCTCACATGGGTTTCAACTCATCCATGATCTGCCCCTGATCGTGGCTTTCCACCCCACTATTTTGGAAAGAATTGTAAGAATTGATCTGCACATTGGAAAAGAGTGCCTCCGGATACATAAAATGGCAGAAATATTTTGATGGGTGCTTCCTGGCAATGAGAGGATTTCCTGATCTGTGCTGATACATCTGACACTCAACTGGGTACCATCCTGTCAGAAAAAAAATGGAACATTGATGGACCCAGCATCTTCTTTCTTGCCCTTTGCTTATACTATAACAATAAGTTAATAATGGCTTAATAGTAACTTTCATTTTGGCAGGTTTTCTTAATCAACTACTCTTCCAGCTCATCTTTCTCCAGCTCAGCTCAGCTCTTGACAACCCCCAATGGAAGCCTACTCCTTAGCCATCTGCTTTTCTCCATACATCTTTAACCTTAAGTAATTTATATGCTCTTATAAAAAAAAAAAAAAAGTTCCAGTAGTCACCTCCATAATGATGAACCACAGGTCTATACTCCATCCCTGTTCTTCCCACATGAACTCATGTCCTTAAGAGGACACCTATCTTTTTCTTCCAACTCTATATGATAGATGAATTTACTTTCTTTCCATGAAACAATCCCCATGTTGATTCATTGAACAAATGCTTTTTCAGTAACCAACTGCAAAATATCTATTTTATTTCAAAGAGAATGCAAGGTATTTAATTTTTCTATTTCTATTAATAATACCATTTTTTCAGTTATGTAGATACAAAAATAAACAAAACCAAAAAACTATTTTGTCATAGTTGTTATCTTGTTCACACTTTTATCTCTATGCTCTAGAATTTTATCATGACTCACATATTTTGCCTTTTTCTCCTCCACTACAGGGATTTTCAACCTTACCTATAAATTAGAATCACCTGGGCAGCTTTAAAAAAAATACTGATGACTATACCTCACCTTTCTCCAAATAAATGTAAATCCCTATAGATTGGAGCCTAGTATCAATATTTATAAAATACTCTCAATTATTTTTGATGTTCAAAAACATAGAAAACCATTGAATTAGAATTAATGGTTTTTGTTTTCATTTACTTAATCTAGGGCCCTTATGCAATGTTTACCTAAAAAAAATGTATTTTTTTCTAAGACAAAATACATAATACATTAATCTTGTTTCTCCTATCATCTGAATTTCCTCCCCCAATTTTTTAAGTCAAAATTAAATCTCACATCTAGCATGAATTTTCCTACTCCCTCCATGTATATGGTCTTGAATACTTTTATTTATCTTTTATTGGTTTAACTATGTTACTGTTGTTGTAGAAAAAATTTTTGAATGATGCTTCAAGTTAAAACAAGAGGTTTATTAAAGGTTTGAAACAATTTTGATTGGGGAACTACACAACCCATTGAAAATGGGAACAGGTAATCCTTAAAAAGTTTCATTAACAAGTATTCTTATGGGGTAAAAAGAGGAACCAAACCATAAGGAGAGGGCAATCACAGGAAAATCAATTAATATTTTAACGATCATATTCTGATTAGTGTCGCTATAGTTGGAATCGACTCGACTGCACTGGGACTGGGGTATATTCTGATTGGGTACTGATTATTAGAAGTATAGTTAGTGATGTACAGATAGTTTCACTGAATGCTTAGATCATGGTCACAAGATGCTGATATGTATTTTGTTTATTTTGCAAAAATATCTTGTTGGCAACAGCATCCAGACAACACTCTTCCTGAGTACATGTATTTTGATGGGTGTAGATGCTCACTTGGTTAAGACACCTCAGGGTATATGGTTTCACATCCTGGCTTTGAACACCAAGGAAAAAACATTTTTCTCAAAAACATAGCTGTTAGTCTAGAAATCCAGATTACAACTAGATAGCATGATCAGCATATTATGCCTCTGTCTCACTGACTGTGCTGAAGATTTCTTTTCCTGAGACACTGTCTTAGTCATCTAGTGCTGCTATAACAGAAATATCACAACTGGATGGGTTTAACAGAGATAAGTTTATTTCTTCACAATAAAGTAGGCTAAAATTCCAAATTCAGGGCATCAGCTCCAGGGAAAGGCTTTCTCTCTCTGCGGCCTTCTCATCAATCTTCCCCAGACTAGGGGCTTCCTCTTGCAGGGACCCTGGGTCCAAATGACATGCTCTGGTCCTGACACTGCTTACTTGGTAGTATGAGGGCCCCAACTCTCTGCTTGCTTCCCTTTCCTTTTATCTCTTAAAATATAAAAGGCCCTGCAGGCCACACAACAGGGAAACTCCCTTTACATTGGATCAAGGATGTGACCTGGGTAAGGGTATTACAATCCTACCCTACTTCTCTTTAACATAAAATTATAATCACAAAATGGGTGGCAACCACACAATACTGGGAATCATGGCCCAGCCAAACAGATACACACATTTTGGGGGGAACATAATTCAATCCATTACAGACACTATCTAAGATTTTTTTAGTACAAAGTTTTATTGTCTACTTGATACCTAATAAATTAAATTTGTTGGGTTTAAAGCCCTGGTGGCAAAGTGGTTAAGAGCTACGGCTGCTAACCCAAAGGTCAACAGTTCAAATCCACAAGCCACTGCTTGGAAACTCTATGGGGCAATAGGTTTTGTTTTTCAGCTTAAAGCCAATTATACCCAATCTGTAATTTCAAAATATTTTTCAAATAATTCTAATGCAGCTAAGCTATGGAAGCTATGGAATAGAAATTGGGAGTCATTATTATTTTTTTAATCATTATTAAAATATGTTGTTGTTAGGTGCTGTCAAGTTGGTTCTGACACATAGCGACCCTATGCATGACAGAACGAAACACTGTCTTGTCCTGCACCGTCCTCAAAATTGTTGCTCACTGGTGCAGTCACTGTATGTATGCATCTAATTGAGGGTCTTCCTCTTTCTTGCTGACCCTTTACCAAGCATGATGCCCTTCTCCAAGGACTGATCCCTCCTGATAACATGTTCAAAGTATGTGAGACATAGTATCACATTCCTTGCTTCTAAGGAGCATTTGGGTTGTACTTCTTTCAAGACAGATTTGTTCATTCCTTTGGCAGTCCATGGTATATTCAATATTCTCCGTCAGCACCACAATTCAAAGGCATCAATTCTTCTTCTGTCTTCCGTATTCATTGTCCAGCTTTCACATGCACATTAGGCGACTGAAAAGACCATGGCTTGGGTCAGGTGCACCTTTGTCCTCAAGGTGACATCTTCGCTTTTCAACACTTTAAAGAGGTCTTTTGCAGCCGATTTGCCTAATGCAATGCATCTTTGGATTTCTTGACTGTTGCTTCCATGGGTGTTGATTGTGGATCCAAGTAAAATGAAATCCTTCACAACCTCAGTCTTTTCTCTATCATGACATTGCTTATTGGTCTCCCTGTAAGGATTTTTGTTTTCTGTATGTTGAGATGCACTCCATACTGAAGGCTGTGGTCTTTGATCTTCATCAGAAAGTGCTTCAAGTCCTCTTCACTTTCAGGAAGCAAAGTAGTATCATCTGCGTAATTTAGGTTGTGAGTCTTCCTCCAACCCTGTTCTTCATATAGTCCATCTTCTTGGATTATGTGCTCAGCATACAGATAACACTTTTGACAATTAACATTTTTCATATATACATTTCAGTGAAATAAATTACATTAATCATGTTGTCCTACCATCAGCAGTAATCTTTGCCAAATCTTCCAACCCCATAAACAAAAACTCCAGTCTTTCTAAACAAAAAATTATCTCATTTCCCCTCCTTCAAAATCCTGGTCCATTGCTATTGAGTTGTTTTTGACTCACAGCTAGTAACTTCTATTAAACTTTGATCTCCTTTTTCTTTTTTTTTTAGGTACTTCATATTTGTAAGATCATAAAATATTGTCCTTTTTTGATTGATTTATTTCACTGAGTATAATATTTTCGAGGTTCATTCATTTCTCTTTATTGTGGAGTATTATCCCATAGCATGTATATACCACATTTTGTCTATATTGAAAATGGGCAAAGGATCTGAATAAACATTTCACCAAAGAGGATATGCAAATGGCCGACAAGCACATGAAAAGATGCTAAATGTCATTACCATGGGGGAGATCCAAATCAAAAGCACAATGAGATACTACTTTACTTCCACTAGGACAGCTAAAGGGAGCCCTGGTGGCCCAATGGTTATGCACTCAGCTGCTAGCTGAAAGTCAGTTGTTCCAACCCACCAGAAACCATGAGCTGTTCTTCTGGAGAAAAAACCTGGTGGCCTGCTTCAGTAAAGATTTCAGCCTAGGAAATCCTATGGGTCAGTTTTACTCTGCCCTAAAGGGTTGTTCTGAGTTGGAACTGACTCCATGACACACAATAACAACATACAAAAGAATGCCTAAGATTTAAAAAAAGAAAAAATAACAAATGTTGGTGAGGATGTGGAGAAATTAGTACCCTCCTCCACTGCTGGTAGAAATGCAGAAGGGTACACAGTTGCTGTGGGAAAAAGTTTAATAGTTCCTCAAGAAGTTTAACGTAGAGTTACCATATAACCCAGCAATTCTACTCTTTAGGTGTATACTGGAGACTTGAAAGCAGGGATGTGAACAACACATTTACACCAATGTTCACTACAGCACTACTCACAAGAGCCACACAGTGTTCCACTGCTATTCATAAGGTTTTCACTGGTCAATTTTTTCAGTAGTCGGTACCAAGTCTTCTTAATCTGTCTTAGTCTGTAAGCTTTGCTGAAAGCTGTCCACCAAGGTTGACCCTGCTGGCATTTGAAATACTAATGGCAAAACCTCCAATATCAGAGCAACACGCAAGTCACCACAGTACAACAAACTGACCAATGTGTAGAGGTTTTTTTTTTTTTTTAATAGCAACATATAAAAATAAATTGGCAAAGCAGTGCTTGTGAAAATGCCTCATGGGTGGTGGGCAAAGTTGGCAAACAAACATAGAAGGTGGGCATTATTTTGTAAAAGTATGGTATTAAGCTTTCTTAATATTTCTTTTCTTACTATTATTATTAGCAATATCACATATTTTTATGGTCCTCTGTAGCTTTAAAAGCACTATCATAAACATGTCTTACCTTGTGCTTATTCTTCTTGATATAGGCTACATATGATTATCTCTGTATTAGAGGTTGGAGACCTAGCACAGGATTGCGGAGTAGTTCTCCTCTACCCAAGACTGACTCCAACTTTAGGAGGAGCCTATGGAATCCCAAATTTAGCCTTATTATACAAATAAATCTCATGTGGGAGCCCTTTCATAATCAGAGATGAAATACACAAAGGATAGTAATGAGTCTAAACCTAATCATGGATTTCTACCTCTAATTCCAGAGTACTTTTCATTAAATCCAAAAAGAAATGGAAGAAACAAGGATTTTCAAATTATAAACTTTTTTGTAAATTTTTTATTTAAAATATATTGTCTACCTGCTACTTCTGGGCCTAAATAGATATCATATGACCTAAATCGTTTAGCACCTTTGGTTACAGCTTTACCTTTACTGCAATAACACAAATTCAAATTACAAGCTCTTGATTCTTCTGCAAAAGGTGATTTTAAAAAAACTGTATGAATCCATTTTGTGATGGGGCATAGCAGTAGAGTATCATGTCCCTGCAATATTTCTGAGGTAGCAATACTATTGTTTCTTGGTGATGTCTTGATAACTGATTCTATGTACCATTTTTTGTCGTATTTCACATCTGTGCATTTCTTTTTTCAAAGTGTTTTATGTGCCAGGGCAGCAACTATTGAGAGCAATCATTTCCCAGAGGTCAAGCTCCCTAAATATTAGTCATGTGGAAATAAAGTCAGCTAAAAGATTCAGATTGGAAAGACCTCAGAATGTCTTTCTGTCCAGTTATGAAAGCAGAGGGCTCAACTGACATTACTCATGTCACATCTCTTCTTATACCTTTCTTTGGAAGTGCTTCCTATCTTTGTGAGTTCCCATGTCTACAAATATTTATTGTTAAGAAGACAGCTGCTTGAAATAATGTAAAAAATCCCCAATAAAAGCCTAAAAAGAACTTCTAGCACAGTTTCAGTGAAAGGTTGGAACTATATTTACCATTTTTATCACACTAATCTTGGATAGGAAACACTGGTGGCTTAGTGGTTAAGAGCTACCACTGCTAACCAAAAGATTGGCAGTTTGAGTCCACTAGGCGTTCCTTGGAAACCCTATGGAGCAGATCTACTCTGTCCTATAGGGTCACTGTGAGTAGGAATAAACTCAATGGCAGCGGGTTTAATCTTGGATATAGTTAAGGCTAGCATAACTAATCAGAAGTATTATATTTCTGTGTTTTAAGCCAATTTATTGTTAGTATCATTTCATTAATCTCTTAAATTTAGTAGCATACACACAAGTTAGAAACACAAAATTATCTGAGGGATGAGATATTAAATAGAATCTCTATAATAACAAAATATCTCTAACAGGAAATTATGTGGACTCATAGGGCAACAAAGCAGTAATAAACCAAAAAACCAAACCTGTTACCATTGAGTCATATAGTCAATGTAAATATGAAACCAAAGTGAATGTTGGAAGGATACATAAGGCAGAAAGTAAACTCAGTAAAAACAATAAAGAAGGTATTTTCTCAATAATTTGATGGAAATTGTTTTGAAATTCATGCTTGATATTTGGGAATTGGTGTGTTATTACTCCTCTGAGGATTTATTAGCACTATTCTATTTCCTTCTTGGGCACTATATAAATGTCTACAAAGCTACAGAACAGTCAAGCCACCTTCACCATGATACTACATTTTGAGGATGAAAATCAATCTTCATGTGTGATTTCTCATTTACAGAGGAACACAAAAGCATAATGTTAAGTCAGTTTCCTAGAATACGTAGAGTAAAACGTAGCAAGGAATAAAGTGGTTAAAAATTTTTGCCATTCCAATTAACTGTCAAAATCTACTACAAAACTGAATTAGGTAAAAAAAAAAAAAAAAAAAATTCTTTAGCCACAATTAGTATCTTTTATCAAATATTGATAAATGTTACATGGTATGGCATGACACTCCTTGAAGCCACTTTTGTTTTGGATTCAATCAGTTATTGTCACCTTCCAAGTAAATTCTATAAAGACAGTCTAGCAACACATTTTGGTATGTAAAATTTTTGCCCACTGTTTTTTTTTTGTTCTTAATATTTTGTAGCCTTAGCCAAAAGTGACACAAAAAATGTTTCATTTAACACCCTGTATATGTGTCTTTTTTCTAAATCCCTAAACTCTCTGACCCACATGGCCCTGTTTCACACACTCGTGGAGTCTTCGGTAGCTTGGTGACTTCTTGGAGTCCTTTAATGGCAGTAGTTTTGGGGAATATAGTAAACAGTAAATAAATATAACAGTTTTTATTGTTAATACAGCTGTGTTTGGAAGAATATGAATAGATCTGCTAATCAATAGAAGTAATGGCCTGATGTATCTAATAATTGATCATAATTAATTATTCAGATAATATGACAGACAGAGGCATCATTAAATATATATATTAGTTATAATGTAATTACAACTAAATTTTTTTTTTAAAGAAACGTGTTGTTCATCTTAAATAAATCAACTAGGGACTGAAGAAACCGCAATGTAAAATAAATATACAGAATATTTTTAATTAATTAATAAAGAAGACTCACTCTTACCCTGATTGATCAGGAATAGGGCATTCTGCTTAATCAAACAAAGCGTACAGCCGATAGTTTCAAGCATATCATTTATGACTGAAAACTTTCCAGAGAATTAAAATAAGATTAATTACTCTTAATAATAAATCTATGCTAAATATAATTTAAATCTTCATTGGCTCACAACAAGATATGAGAACCTTGCCATTGAATTATGACTTTGAAAATAAGATATGATTATTTCAGGAAAATATCAAACAGTATCGAAATCACACTAAAAAGATCTATTTACTAAACTACAGAATATTCCCTCAAATATTAAAGTTCAATAAAATACTGTGTGTACTTGAGATAAAATAGGATTCAGAATACCAAATTAGGAGCTTCTGCATAAAAAGCGTCAGTGAGAAAATTTTATCTAAAGGATGATAAAGACAACAGCAACTTTTGAAGAATGAGATTCACTTCATTGATTTCTATTGAAAGGTCTTCTTATTGCCTTATCTTGAGTTGGTAACTGTGTACTTATCTAGGTTTCTTTCAAAAGTAGACAGCAAACCCAGCAGCAGCAAAGTGTGCTGTATACAAACGAAGAAGCCATTGAGTCATAGGAGCTATTCCTCCTTAATAAGTGTTCCGTCGGTCATTGATCGTGAAAATGACCTTGCTTCTCAAAGCTGAGTGATTCCTTAATTGTCAGATTTCGGAAAGCTGATGAGTTAACACGACCGTGCTTTCAGTGTCACATGGATTCACACATTCCTCATAGATCAGTAATAAGGCAATGCTAAGGTCTGTTTTCCATTAGAAGGCTTTTTGTGATCTTATTGAATTTCTGTACCTTTGGGGAAACGTTAACTACACTATCCCTGATAAAATATGTGCATTATATCATATGGAAGCTAAGGTTTTACTTTTTTTTTTTTTTTTTTTATTGAAACAGCTTGTAGCTTATCAGGTTATGATTTCTTGCTCAATTGCTCATTTCAGATTGGTAGAGTACATCATCAAAGAAATGCAAATGATTATATTCAATATATTTATAAAATTGTTGGTTGCTTGGGTATCAGGATATCATCTGGTAATGCACTTTGGCAGATTAGCTTTCTTTTCTTTGCTGAAGAGATTCCAGTTCTGTGGTTTAAAAAAAAAAAAAAAGTCAATTTATTAAAGGGCCAACTTTCTAAAAGTTTGAAATGACTTTCAAAAGTGTGCATGCAAACAGTTACTAAGCAATCTAACTCTTCTGCTTAATTTGCACACACAAATTATCTTTTCACACTGAAAGTTTGTATAGGCAATTATAGAGACTGCACTGAATTTCTGCCTTAAATGTCAGAACTATTAATCTACTCTCCCTGGAAAATTTTATATTTCAATTAGACTGAGTATCTTAATTATTAAGGATGTTTTATATTTATTAAAACGTGGCAAATACATTAAAATGGTAGAATTAACAAACAAGAACTGTAATTATATTTCTCCACCACTACCACTTTAAGCAAAGTTTGCAAAATGAAACTTGATGTAGTATTAATCCCTTTCTCAGCAAAAAGAACAAAAGGAAAAGCAAAATAAATTTTAATCCTATGCTATCAATAATATAATTTGATGAATGAAAAAACAAGAGTAAAATGAATATTCTAGTTCATTCAATTTTTGTTTACTGAGCAATTACTAGGTATCAGGTAGAATATTGAATATAACATGGACTGCCAAAAGAATGAACAAATCTGTCTTGGAAGAATACAACCAGAACACTCCTTAGAAGCAAGGATGGTGAAACTGTGTCTTACATACTTTGGACATGTTGTCAGGAGGAATCAGTCCCTGGAGAAGGACATCATGCTTGGTAAAGCACAGGGTCAGCAGAAAAGAGGAAGACCCTCAAGAAGATGAACTGACACAGTGGCTACAAGAATGGGCTCAAGCATAACAATGACTGTGGGGACGGCAAGGACAGGGCAGTGTTTTGTTCTGTGGTACATAGAGTCGCTATGAGTCAGAACTGACTCGATGGCACCTAACAACAACAGGTATCGGATATAGTGCCATGTTTGGGGATACAAAGTTAAATAAAATTTGTAAGATTGGCATGCAATCAGACAATAACAACAAAATTCTATAGTGATTTATGATGGTAAAATCTAATTCTGTAGAATGTAGTAACTCAGACTAGTAATTATGTCTGACAGGAGCAAAACTTGAGCTTGATCCTAGAAATGTATTGAAATTTAACATGTGTATGTGTTTGTGTGTGCGTGTCTGTGTGTGTGATGGCCTGAATGTTTTTGAGCAATGTGTGCCTTTCAGTTTTGTTTGTGTCCTGGACTTGTGGAAGAAATTGATGAGAAAAGGCTACAGAGTCTGATGAGGGACAAATTATCTAAGGGTATTTTTGGAACAAAAATATTTCAGGTGTTATTTTGCAGGTAACTAGAAAAAAAAATCAGTGGACTCTGATGTGATCATCTGTGTGTTTCTATGTGTGTATGTTTTAAAGAGGGGTGTGATGTAAGAGTAGTCATGTGTAGAGTTCTATTGTTACTCTCTGAAACCACGGGGGTGCTGAGAAATAAATATTGCAGGAGAAAAATGTTGAAAGAGCTTTATTAGGGACTCTTTTTCCATAATCAATTAGGCAACTAGATGTCTTTATGATCAAAACAGATGAGGTTGTAAAATGGGACACAATGAATTGTAGAGATAAAGCATAGAAGGTAACCAGCCAATGCACATGAAGCTCTGAAACCACCTCCTTTTTTTGCTCAACTTATTCCTGGTTATCAGGGCCTTTGATCTTGTTTCTCCTTGGTTCAAATACCAGATTCTGATTTTCTTTAACTCCTCACCCAGTTCATCTATTCCACATATTCATATTGATGCTTTGTGAAAACTGCATACACCCGTCTGGTCTTTTTTCTTTTTGAAATTACGTTCCAATGTTTCTTTCCTGCTCAATCGTTCCTGAATGTTTTCTTTCTTGTCTGGCTACCATATTAAACCTGTTTTATATAATAAATGTGTAATTATTTTCTTGGATTCTTAACCTGCTTTAAGGTAGAAAATTGGAACTCCCAAAGATTCTGGGGACTGTGATAAAAAAAAAATTCCCGAGATGTGACTCACTGCTCCCAAATGTCATCTTTCTGTTCATCTTTCCCATCTTTAGGGTGATGTTCTGGTTCATTGCTGTTTGATGAGAACATATATATATATATGTATATATATTTATGGATTTTGCTCAGATGTGGTACATGGTTGATACACTGTCTGGTCTTTGCTGTATTCAGATATCTTCCTTTCATCCTGACAGGCAAGGCCTCGTAGTTTGAAGTGTTTTCTGTTAGTAGTCTGTTGATATTAATCTAACTTCAGGCTTACAGTATTCCAATTAAAATAATATATACCATTCTGTTTTATGTTTCCTTTGTCCATAGCTTCTGCAGAAGCTTGCAAAATTTTCTATTTATCATAGGATGCAGGAATACTCCGAGACAACGTTTAGATTTATTTATTTTCCCATCAATGCAGCCTAGAACACAGTGAGCCAATTCAATCCACAGAGTCTGGTCTACTTACAGATCATGCAAATTCTCTGTGAGTGTTCATATATTGCTTCTTCTTAATCTTTCAATTTTTATCCTTCCTGGAATCATTTCTATTCACAAGCCAGGTCTCTTGGCTCTACCACACAAATGTCCTGCTTTTCTCTCATCTTTTTTTAATCTCTTTGCTTTATAGTATCTCTTGCACTCAATTAATTAAAGTCCTAAATGTATAAAAGTTTTTCAATGTAATAATAAAGATTAAAGATGCCAAGAGATGCAGTGAACAAGCCAATACTTCTTTTAAAAGCTAGATTTTAAAATGCCATTGTTTCAGGAGAACCTATTCTTATTAAGAATCATAAATTAAATGATGCAACGGATTTTCTCATACAATTCAGCTAAGATAAGTATATTTGGTAATTATTACAAATCATAATATGTATTTGTTCCCAAGGATGTAGGTTAAGGGCATGCATATAATGATAGTAGCAGTTTAAATGTGTGCAAACTTTCAAAGGGATGTTGGATTGTATGTAATCAAAGTTTTTATATTGCACTTATTTTTGACCCAGTAAATTTTCTTCCAAAAATTTATATATGGGGAATACAATAAAAAACACACATTTATATAAATGAGTGTTTATCATATCTTTGTTAACAATGGGAAAAATATATTACACACTTGTAGTATGTATAAAATGTATATTCAAAGAACACAAAATGTTTAAATGTGTAACTTTATTAAAAATAAATAAATAAATGTCGTTGTTATTTGCAGTTGAGTTGGCTCCAACCATGGCAACCTTATGCATGACAGAACAAAATGTTGCCTGATCCTGTGTCATGTTCGTGACTGTTGACATGTTTGAGTTTACTGTTGGGACTCTTGTGTCAATTCAGCTCGTTGAGGGTTTCTCTCAATTTCACTGACCCTCTAATTTACCAATCATAATACCCTTTTCTAGTGATTAGTCTTTCTGGACAATGTGTTCATAGTAAGCAAGCCAAAATCTCACCATCCTCTCTTCTAAGGAAGATTCTGGTTGTATTCCTTCTAAGACTGATTTGTTTGTTCTTCTGGCAGCTCCTGGTATGTTCAATATTATTTACCAGCACCACAGTTCGGATGCATCAATTCTTCTTATGATTTCCTTTTTCTTTGTCCAGCTTTTGCATGCATAGGAGGCAATCGAAAAGACCTCGTCTTGGGTCAGGTTCATCTTAGTCGTCAAAGTGACACTTTGCTGTTTAGAACTTTAAAGATGTCTTTTGCAACATATTTGCCCAATGCAATGTCATTTGATTTCTTGACTCCTGCTTCCATGGACATTGTTGATCCAAGTAGAATGAAACTATTGACAACTTCAATTTTTTCTCCATATGTCATGATACTTCTTAAATATAGTTATTATAAATAAATGTATAAGTAAATAATAAAGTAATTGTAAATGATAGCTTAGCAAATACATTGGTGTCAAAAGGACCCTCCTAACTCTTTTTGTATGTTGATAGATTTCCATTTTCAGATAGATACCTGTACTGGAAATTGATATTAACTGTTACAATTAAATATCAACTTTCATGCAAGCATTATTCTACTCTTATTTCAAATGGAAAGGAATGGACCCTTATTTTATTAAAAAATAGTGATTCTCTATTTTAGTCATTACGTAAAGGCAAGCGCTCCTTGGAAACTCTATGGGGCAATTCTATTCTGTCCTATAGGGTCGCTATGAGTCAGAATCGACTCGATGGCAGTGGGTTGGGTTTATAAAGCCCATAGTTCTATGAATGACCAAAAGGCAAGAAAAGTTGTATGATTGCCACAACGTCTTTAATGCCATATACAATGTTTTTTGTTGTTGTTTGTTTCTTGTTTTCTTTGAAAACTCTCTATGTTCTTTTATGACAGGATTAGTCTATTCACATTCACTTTGGTTACATTTATTTTCGGCTTTTTAAACATTCTATTTTGATCCAATCAGAACTTTCAGACTATTCTCTCTCTTTATGATTATTTTTCTTTAAATATTTTCAGTTGTACTGTTAAACCTTTAAAAACAACATTTTAGACCACAAACAATAATTATAGCAGCTAAGAAAACAGTCATAATTTGATTATTTTTCTTTTTTGCCCAAAAGGAGAATACTGTGAAACATTTGGGGAAGTTGATGGAGATGTTAATATTCAAGCTAATGAGATACAGCATCAATTGGTAGGAGTCAGTCATTTAAAAACTTCCATCAGGGAAGAGAATTAACATGAGGGATATCTTATTAAAATTAATCTAATTTTACTGTGTCTATGGAGGTGCTTAAAGTTGGCATGAAGATAAATATGAAAAAACAAAGTCAGAAAAACTGATTAAGAGTAACAAAATACATTAATAATGTATTAATAGTAGAAAATAATAGCTGTAAGAATGGAAAAGTATACATGAATATAGGAATTCTTTAAAGGGTAAAAGAAACAGATCTTAGCTACCAATTCATTTGTTTTATTATTATGATTATAAGAAAGTAGAAGAGTAACAAATGACCCTGGATTTCACACTAATATAATATATTACACAGTGCCTTTGGAGCAAGATTGCCTGAATTTAGATTTCAGATGCCCACCGTACAGCTGTCCAACTACATACAAGTCCCATAGCCTCATTACTCTTCTTTAAAATAGGGGTAATAAGCATTCCTATCTAAAAGTGTCTTTTAAATGTAAAGTATGTAGTATAATTTCTGATAAATTCCAGGTATTCAATAAATGTCAGTTGTTGTAATTATCATTAAATGACTCAGTGTCACTGGAAGACAATGTGGAAACCAGGAATAAATAGCAGAAAACAAGTTTTATGGGGCAGATGGTACATTTTTCTGTGTAGATTGAGTTTGAGTCACTTGAAAAAAATTCCAGGAGAAGGTACTGGAAAAATGTGAAAAAATGAGTCAAGAACATGAAGTATCAAATTTGAATTTATTGCTTTCAGAGTTGTCTCTATATAGGTGATGGATAAAGCTTAAGGAAGATAAGAGATCACCCAGGGAACAAGAAGAGAGAGAAGAGGACCAAAAAGGGAGGATCTGTGGTACGTCAGGCTTATTTTGACTTTGTCACTATATTTATTAGACTTGGCAGGCATTGCTATCTTCAAATAGTACAACATATTCTCAGTTTAAAAAAAGTCATTGCTATTGCATAGATTCAATATTCTTAGGTTAAAAAGTATTCTCAAAATGTTGCTTAAAATTCCAGAGTCCAAGGAAGCTAGAGGCATGGACAGATTCTTTGATATTTAATCAGAAGTTACTGGAAAACAATGTTTACACGTTATCAAGTGTGAATAAATATTATATATGAATATATCTATCTGTCAACCTACCTAATTATAAGCAAAAGAAAATAAGTAATCCCATCTGCTATGTTGATAGCAATTATCAGTGTCTAATCAATATGCTTCCCCAAGGTTTTGAAACATTTTTGTCTATGGTGTCTTATATTCACAGCTATACAAAATTAAACTAAAAGTAACAAAGACAAAATTCATCCATAATTTTAAGAGAATAAAATTTTGTTGTTTTATGCTGCTAACTTTATTACAATTTGTTATAGCAGCTATAGGACACCAGTACACTGAGTTTGCTAATGCATTCCCATTTAGTTAGTCTTTTGGGCAGTGCAAAATCCAAATTGCCATGTATGTTTCTCTTTATGATTCCAAATATTACCAGTTTCTCAGTGCAAAACTTAGACTGGTGATGGCAACCGTGGGTGCAGTTACAAGTGAGGTATTTGGAAGAAATTAACATAATTCTTGGACCTGGTTTGAAGTTATTGACATAAAAAGTTTTCTGTTTACATCATTAAGGATAATCAGAAGCAGTTGGCTTTTACTTGACAGGAATAACAGGATCCTGTCAATCTTAAAATGTTTCTTCAAGGCAATATAAACTCTCCATCTGTGTCTTAATAGAATAGGGAGTAATGATTGGTGCCTAAAGACCATTACTACTGATGAAATTATTCCACTTGAGCTTATGAGTAGAAAGTAATAAAACCCTTAACTATTTTTAGTAAAACACATCCATACCAGAGACTGTGAGATAAATGCTTCAAAAGCTCAGGAAACTGCCATATCTTTCAAGTTCTTAAAAATCTAAAGGCCTGGTGCAAGTCAGGTTATCCTATTTAATGTGAGAAAATTATTGCCTGCAGAAACTGTCAGAAAAAATGAGACACCACACTATATGGGTGTCTTTGGATTATGGAGAAAAAAGACACCACATTGGATGTTCCTCTATAGCCTATTTACCCAATTTCCTTAAGGATATCAATTTTGAGTGTGGTCTGGAGCAAGAAAAGAGCTCTCCAGAAGATCCAGGCAGCAAAACAAGCTTTCTAAAAATTGGTAAACCGTACCCCTGCATGTATATGTACATACACACAGAGAATGTACTCTAAATCTCAAGAAATCATGAAACTTCCAGAATGAGGGCTCTACTATGTGATCCAAATAGGTTACACACACAAAGACACTTTACAAAGTGCTGGCAACTGAAAGGCATTTTTTTTTATTTTTACAAGGTAAACAGTAAGCAACAGGAACAGATTACATATAAAAAGCAAACAGTAAACAACAGGAAAAGATCTGAGGTTAACTGGTCCCCTGCGTGCCCTTGAATGCTCCATTTAGCATCACTGGAGAGGAACCCATTTGTGTCAAAAAGGGGACTCGCTCACCCTTCCCAAATTACCCATGCCCATTTCAGTGTCACTGGACAGCATGCCATGGATCAAGTGTCAGAAGGTTTCTCTCTCAGCTGGTGTGTCCTCTGCTCAGGTCAGGTGCAGTGTAACCGTATTGGTTCTCTCTCTCTCTCTCTCCCCATAGCTTTTCTTGGCTGAGTCTGGCCCACTGCACTATCCCAGCAGCACTGGGATACTCCAATATCAGAGCCAAGGTTAAGCCGGCATTACAACTCAGAGGTAAAACTTTTATGGGTAATTCCTGTATAGTGTATGATCAAGCCTCTGCAGGCAACCTCTCAGCCCTTTCTCTTGGCCTTAGGTCTACAACTTTTAGAACAACCGGGATATCTACTACTGCCAAAGGTATGTCAGCTTGGCCCCATGGTGCTGCTTGCTGTCTCAGGAGTATGCCTGCACCAGACCAGACTGTGGTTTCTCCCCCTTAATATGCAGCCCAGTTGCACTGGTGACTTCCTGCCCAGTGGTGCCCAGCTCCATTTGTGACGTCCTCCCTGAAAGTGCCCAGCTCCACTCTGTGAGCCAGCTCACCCATGCCGCTGTCTGCCGGTCTCATATGTCCCACCACCACTCATACTGCTGCCGCCATTTCTCTGCCACAGGGCTCTGTAGTGCTTACCGATTCTCTTGGTCTTCAGTGTTTTCAGCTCGGTGTTATCCGCTTAGTACAGCCCTTTCACTGGGATCTAGGAGGTTCTCAGCACAACACAAAGGACACGCTCCTCTTCAGGCTCTTGTTAATTAGGAAGTCCCCGTCTTCACCTCCAGGTTCCAGGGTTTTAATTAGTCACCTGGCAGACCCCCCAACCAATCACGGTGAAGGTCAGACTGGATGGAGCCCCTCAGCCAATCCATGTAAAGGTGGTAGCAAGCCAACCAATCTCTAGCAATCCAGTTATGCCGATAGCAAACTGACCAACCCCCTGCAAGCTGCTTGTGCGGAGAGTGAAGTGACCAATGTTTTAGCAGATTGACGCCAACAAATCATTATGGGGAAAATTACAAAGGCAAGGCCAGGAAGACCACATAACAGAAAACCCATTGTGCCATACCTGACCTTAGAATCCAGCAAACCCAATGATACTTGAACTGTTATGAATGGAATTGTGACCTCTCCAAAATATGCATTGGTCTGTTTACCCCTGTGCATGTGGATGTAACCCTGTTTGAAAATGTTTCTTTTGTTAGGTTAACCCACAAGTGGGGTGGGTTCTAAATATAATCACTTCTGAGTTATAAAGAAGAGCATAATGTACAGAGAGACATACATAGGGAAGACAGATACTATATGAGGATTATCTATAAATCAAGGAATGTCAAGGACTCCAGGAATGCCCAGGCTACCAACAAGGAAGGAATTGACCAGACTGAGACCCTGATTTGGACTTTTAGCCTTCAGAGCTGTGAGAAAATAAATTTCTATTCTTTGAAGCTACCCTCTTACTTGTGGTATTTGTTTTATAACAGCACTAGAAGATTGACTAGAACTGTTTACAGAAGACAGTAATTGTGGTATATTGTCTCTAAAGATGGTCACTAGTAATTTCACTGAAAACTGTGTATGCCACCACCCCACTGAAAAGATGAAGACTATTTTTTCTTCTTTTGAATTCTCTCTTGGACTTTTGATTGGTTTTAACCAAGAGAGTGAAATAGAAGCAGTACAGTCCCAGTTATTAGCCAAGTCTTGAAAGTTCTACAGTCTCTGCCTTCATTCTTTGGAGGCCATATCCAAAGTACTCACATAGCAGTACGCTAAAAATTTGTCCTTTTTTAGTGTACAGTTCTGTGAATTCTCATAAACACATGCAGTCATGTAACCACCACAATCAAGACAGAGAGCATTTTCATCACACCACAAAGTTCCTTTCTGCCCCTTTGTGGATAAACCTCCCCTCACCCCTTTATTCTAGAAACCTCTGATCTGTTTTATCTTCTTCGAGCTTTGCCTTTTCCAGACTGGCATATGAATGGAATTGTAGTTTATGTAGCCTTTTGTATGTAGCTCCTTTCACTTACTATATGCATTAACAATCAATCCATGTTGCATGTATTAGAAGTTCATTCCTTGTTATCACTGAATAATATTCCATTATGTAATGAGGTCAGTCTTAACTCCTGAATGCTAATGGTTAGGTGGAATGAGAAATTGGGTCCATTTGTAACCAAGTAGTTTCTAGTTTGCCAACTGACAAATTCACAAAGTAGGTTCCAAATGCAACAAATGGGTCAAGGAGAGATGTATCTGTAATCCAAGGAATTGACTTGGGAGCCTCTTACTATTTTTTTACCAAACATCCTAGTAAGAAAAAAAAAAAAAAAGACATCAACACCAAAAACAAATAAAACAACACAAGACTACCCAGAACTCAAATCACTCTGCCATATTAAGAACTCTGTCCAGTCGAGGTGCCATTAAGGTTAATGAGAACTTGAAGAAAGCATCTGTAGATCTCATCACCAATCCCAGAAACAAGAGCAAAAGTATCTATGACTTAGGTTTTTGAATTGCTTCTTCCGCTTTTTTTTTTTTTTACCCTATATTTTATTTGACAGACACCAGTGGTGGCTAATATTTTAGGTTTCAGGTAGGAATATGAGATAACTGACATCACCCCAAATTATAAAAGTAGCTAATTGAACTCGGACATATTCTGCACTGGGGACATTAATGTTTAACCCAGGTGAAAGTCAAAATAGATATTGAGGGCTAGAAATTGTAGACACTGATGTTTGACTCTCTGTATCTACTTTTCATCTCTTTTTACCCTTCCATTTGCTCCTGGTAGCTGGCCCATATGATCTACATCAACAGACTCCCTTGCCCTATACCTTTAAGTCTCATGCTGTCAGAAGTATTCTGGGCATATTTGGGAAGAGGAAGAGAGCAATATCGGGGTATTTGTTGCTCCAACTTCCTCCTTGTGGGACCTTTAAGCTGGCTGTGGCTCTCGTCTGAAGGTTACTGCCCTTCTCAAAGCAATTTTTCTACAGGACGACTTTCTACTTCCTACTTCCAGGAACCTGCACCCTTTCCTCATCACTTACGGGCTTAGCTTTGTAAATAATTCTTTTATTATGCCTTCCATTAAATATTTTAATTAGTGTGTGACTTCTCACAGGACTTTGGCTGATACAGTAGTTATCTGAGAGGCGGGAAAGTAAAGCAGATGGGGTAGGTGAGAAGCGCTCAACTTGACAAAAGTATTTGGTAATGTTCTAGCTTCCCATCATTCCTCCATTATCTTGAAGCATCAAGGTATTTTGTATGTTACACGTGTATTGAGATTCTAAGGTAATAACAGGAGACTAAAGGACACATGGTACTGAAAAATGCTTTCTAGACTACATCAGAGCTCTAAAATTCTATTTGTAATTTTGTCCATGATTTTTTAAAACTCATTATTACCTCCTTCCCTCCCACTTTCTTAAGCCTTGTTTGCCACTGTCCACTCAAGCTTATCTTCTCCTGATGTGATTCTCTTTCGCTCTATTTTGCCAACACTTTCCAGTCTTTACATTTCTATGGCTTTCTTAACCAGGGTAGTAGAGTTCTGTGTTAATGGCAGTGAAATAAATCAGGCCTAAAATCTCAATATCATAGTGCAACAATAGTGTATCTTTTTCTATTTCTCTGTCACACAAAATATAATGCTGGCTGGTTCAACCTCCAAGGCAGCAATACTCAATGCAGTGATGTAGCTAAGTATGATGTTTCTCTCTTGTAATGCAATCATTTTAACGTATGACCTTCTTGGTCATCATTAAAAGGAAAGGAAGAAATTGAGGAGGCACACCAGCTCTTAACTGCCTTCCTTAAAAAGGACCCCTACTGCTTCTGTCATAGTCCAGAAACCAGAATTAAACATGGCCCCAGGTTGACAGCAAGAGAGCCTAGAAAGGATACGAAAACACATGGATATTTTAAGCTATCTTTTCCACAGCTGCAAACCCTAGTGGTATAGTGGTTAAGTGCTATGGTTGCTTATCAAACAGTAGGCAGTTCGAATCTGCCAGGCGCTCCTTGGAAACTCTATAGAGCAGTTATGAGTCGGAATCGACTGGACGGCACTGGGTTTGGTTTCTGGTTTTCCACAGCTATTATCAGAAATAAGCTCTGGGAGTATATTTTTATTATTCTATTCTAATAAGCAAAAGTGTGTCTTCTCCAAGCTTTCATACATTAAGAACAGAAAGATAGAGAAAACTTATAAGTAAATTATTTTTAAGCATTTATATAAGTTAAGCACACTTCCTTCTCTTAGAGATTCCTGGATGTGAGTGCAGTCAATAAAGAGAATGTGTCAGAAGCATTTTTCCTTCATATCCAGCTAAAACCAGGTATCTGTTTCTACCTCTATCTCTTTCTATTTCCATGTCTATATCATTTATGTCTATGCAACTAGCTTGCTTTCCATAATCTCTCTGTAATTAATTTATAATAATAAATCTTTTAAAATAGATAATTCTGATTGGATATTGTCAGAATGAGGAACATGAGTTAATTTTTTTACTCTTCAGTGTATTTCCAAAGTTCTAATAAAAAAAAATTAGTCAAAATATGTAATTACTATTTAAAACATTGGTTAACATATTGGGTCATTTTTTTCCAAAATATGAATATGGTAATTTTCAGTGTGTACTGGCCTTTGCATGTTAATTGTTATGCTTAATTTTAATTATTACAATAAGTTGAAAATAAATTACAAAACAAAACCAACTAGCCAAGCAAAAAAATGAAACCAAACAACAATTCATAAGGAAAGTGGTGATGCCATTAAATCCTATAGCCCGTTCTGTTACCTGAAACAAGGACTGTGACTACAGTATACCGATATTTCAGGGCTTTGTTGATTATCCCATTCAGCTTTTGGGAAAGAGATTTGACCTGTATCAGCTGAAATCTGTCCTCACTATTTCTATCAGGCTACACTAATAAAACCTAGTAGCAGGGTTTCAGGACCTATCCATTCACAGCTTTCATCTGCTTAATTCTCTGTTTCCCACATCAGGCAATGACATGATTCAGATGACCGTTATAGAATACTAATCTCTTTAGGAAGACTTCCACTGGCATGTTCTATGCAAAGCCTATGATTTTTTTCTACACTTCCTTAACGTCTTTGCTATCTGATTTTGAAGCTTTTCAGAAACAAAAACAACAAACTTTTACAACTTCAAGTGGCTTTATTGAATGAGAGAAAGTGGATATCTTGGATATTAAACAATTAGAGCTTTCACTTTTATAAATTTCACAAATATATTATTACTTCATACCACTACTTTATGGAATATGTGTTTAAAAATCACCCCATAATTGTGATCAATTTTAAAGGCAGTTCTTAATATTCAAGAGTATTGAATCTTCTTTAGATGAAACCGACTTCAAAACAATAGTGATTTTAAAGTAAAAGCAAACAACATTAAATGTATTAATTTTACTTGTTTTGGATACTAGTGATTTCTGAGGTATGTCCTAAATGCCATAAGTGTAATGTGTTAAAAAAATTTGTGCACATATATTTAATAGAAAGACAAGAAAATTACAATTATATTGGTTGTCAATTTAATAGCTAAAAAAATAACTAAACTTCTTGTTGCCATCCAGTTGATTCCAGCTCATGGTGACCCCATGTGTTACAGAGTAGAACTTATCCATAGGTTATTCTTGGCTGCGATTTTTATAGAAAAGGAGGCCTGGCAGCCCAGTAAAGTGTTCAGCTGCTAAACAAAAGGTCAGCAGTTTGAACCCACCAGTCGCTCAGTGGAAGAAAGATGTGACAGTCTGCTTCCGTAAAGATTACAAAAATAAACCAAACTCATTGTCTTCGAGTCAATTCTGAGTCATAGCGACCATATAGGATAGAGGAGAACTGCCCCATAGGGTCTCTAAGGAGTGGCTTGTAGCTTCCAACTGTTGACATTTTCCTTAGCTGCTGAGTTCTTAACCATTGCACCACTGGTGCTCCTCCATAAAGATAACAGCCTTGGAAACCCTATGGGGGCAGTTCTACTCTGTCCTGTACAGTCGCCATGAGTTGGGATTGACTTGAGGGCAACAGGTTTGGTTTCATTTAATCTTTATGGAAGGGGTGCCTTGTTAGCACAAATGGTTAAGTGTTCAACTATCAGCTAAAAGGTTGGTGGTTTAAATCTACAGAGACCCCTTGAAGGATAGATCTGGTGATCTGCTTCCTAAAGGTCATAGCCTTGAAAATCCTATAGAGAAATTCGACTCTACACCCATGGAATTGCCATGAGTTGGAACTGTCTATAGTGCAACTAACAACAATAACAAGAATCTTATAAAGCAGATCACCAGGTCTTTCTTCTGTGGTGCTGCTGGGTGGGTTACAACCATCAACCTTTAAGTTAGTAGTTGAACACAAGCCATTTGTGCAACTCAGGACCTAATTAATAGCTAAGTATACTTCTAATGTTTTCCAAAGGGGACTTTAAGAAAATGTCATTACAAGTTTCATAAGGATACTATTTATTTACTGATACATGACAAGGTAATTTTTGTTTTTCTAACCAGAAAATCCTTTACATGTGAATATAATATGAGATTATAAAATAAAGTATATAGTATCCATTAATGCAGAAGGATTGGTCTTCAAATTATAACATATTTTTAGAAATTGTAATATTCATATTATTCTATGGTGGGTAAGGATGACACATTATATTTTTCTTTTTACTACTGTAAACTTTCATGATCCAAAATTCTGTAAAATAAATTGTTTAGCCCTTTTAATCTTCCAAGACCCTTGTTTACTGTGTCAATTATTATGGTTGTTTCCTTTTAACATAAAAAATTTACATTTATTGTTTTAAAAGAACTCATTGGAAATGAATGTGATATTATGAAAATAAGTAGAATAAAAAATAATAGCAGCAAGTTAACATACCTCATGAAGTCCTCTTTTTCTCCACAAATTCAGAATTTCTTCCATTTTTTTTAAAGAATATTGTTTTATGAAATGTATTATGACATGTACCCAGTAAACTATGATGTGTAGTGTGAGTTTATTTCTTCAGTATGAATGAATTTTCTGAATGCCTGAATATCAAGCTATCGAATGGGTGAAGGAAAAGGTATTCTCTTCATTTTGCACACTCACTCTCTCTCTCACAATTCTTTCATTAATTCACAAGGCTATTAATTCAAAGGTATACTTTGGGTTCTGGTGATTTTACTTATTGTTTATTCTTTTTTTTTTATTGTACTTTAGATGAAGGTTTACAGAACAAACTAGTTTCTCATCAAACTGTATGCTGTATTGTATTGGTTAACAACCCCATGACATGTCATCACTCTCCCTTCTCAACCCTGGGTTCCCTATTGCCAGCTTTCCTGTTCCCTCGTGCCTTCCATTCCCTACCCCAGGGCTGGCGCACTCCTTCAGTCTTGTTTTGTTCCATGGGCCTGTTCAATCTTTGGCTGAAGGGTAAACCTCAGGGGTGACCACATTACTGAGCTGAAAGAGTGTCCAGGGACCATACTCTCAGGGTTTCTCCAGTCTCTGTCAGGCCAGCAAGCCTGGTCTTTCTTTTTGAGTTAGAATTTTGTTCTACATTTTTCTCCAGCTCTGTCTGGAACCCTCTACTGTGATCCCTGTCAGAGCAGTCAGGGGTGGTAGCTGGGCGCCATTTAGTTGTACCGGACTCAGTCTGGTGGAGGTGGTGGCAGATGTGGTCCATTAGTCCTTTGGACTAGTCTTTCCCTTGTGTCTTTAGTTTTCTTCATTCCTCCTTGCTCCCGAAGGGGTGAGACCAGTTTATTCTAATAAGTTTTTAACATGGCAAAAATTAAACTTATTTTCATAGCATTAGTTATGATTCACTAGTCGGATTAGCTATCATGAAGAATTTAATTATATAAAGCTATATGAATTTATACTCCTACAGCATTAGACAAAAGTGACTATATAACCACAGTAGGATCATTCATCAGTATTGTACACTGTTTTTTTAAACAGTGAATTCATTAAATATTCTAGGTAAGAGCTCGTGAAAAAGATATGTAAAACAAATGTCTTTTCTCATGAGTGAGTTTTATTTTCATACCTTTAATGGTGACTTTCTATGAACAAAGGTTATCTTTTTATGAGTAAAATATTTTGTAAAAAGTTACCGTTTCAAACATTTTTTATATATACGATTCAGTTACATTAATTACATTCACCATGCTGTGTAGCCATCGCCACAATCCCCTTCCAAAAATTCCATCATCCTTAGCTGAACAAAGGTTCTTTTTTATTACTATTTTTAAGTGTTATACAGGTGTAATTGACAAACTTCGCATATCTAAAGTGTACACTATTTGTTAAGTTTTGACATGTGTATATACCTAAGAGATTATCACCAAAATAAGAATAATGAATTTCTTCATCATCTCCAAAAGTTTTTTAAGCCCCTTTGTAATCTCAGTTCTTCCTGAATTCCCAACTTCACCACATCTACAAAATATAATGTTTATCCATGTTGTTCTTAAAATCTTTATCAGTTGGTAGACAAAATAAATTCTTTGAGAAAACAGAAACAGAGATATGGCATGAAAACTAACACTCACACATGCCGCATTCCTAAAATATAAATCTGGTGACTTTACAGATGTTACTGAGGGCAAATATAACAATCAAATTAAAGGCATTATTACAGTACTATATATTAAAATAAAATTTAAACTAAAAAAAATCTTGACTAACTATGTTGTTGTTAATATTAGGTACTATCCATTCTTTTCGGACACACAGCAATCCTATGTACAACAGAATGAAACACTGTGTGGTCCTGCACCATCCACACAATGTTTGCTATGTTCAAGTCTATTGTTGCAACCACTGTGTCAATCCATCTCATTGAAGGTCTTACTCTTTTTCTTTGACCCTCCACACTACCAAGCACGATGCCTTCTCCAGGGACTGGTCCCTTCTGATGACATGTTCAAAGTAAGTGAGATGAAGTCTTGTCATCTTGGCTTCTAAGGAGCATTCTGGCTACACTTGTTCCAAGACAGACTTATTCATTCTTTTGGCAGTCCATGGTATATTCAATATTCTTCACCAACACCATAATTCAAAGACACAATTCTTCTTTGGTATTCATTATTCATTGTCCAGCTTTCACATGCATACAAGATGATTGAAAATACTATGTGTCAGGTGCACCTTAGTCCTCAAAGTGATATCCTTGCTTTCCAACATTTTAAAGACATCTTTTGCAGTAGGTTTGCCCAATGCAATGCATTGTTTAATTTTTTGACCACTGCTTCCATAGACGTTGACTGTGGAACTACGTAAAAGAAATCCTTGACAACTTCAATCTTTTCTCTATTTAACAGATGTTGCTTGTTGGTCCACTTGTGAAGATTTTTATTTTCTTTGAGTTGCAATCCATACTGAAGACTGTAGTCTTTGATCTTCATGAGTAAATGTTTTAAGTCCTCTTCATTTTTAGCAAACAAGGTTGTGTCACCTGCATATCACAAGTTCTTAATATGTCTTCCTTCAATCCTGATGCCAGGTTCTTCTTCATATAGCCCAGCTTCTCTGATTATTTGCTCAACATATGTATTGAATAAGTATGGTGAAAGGATACACCTCTGACACACACCTTTCCTGACTTTAAACCATGCATTTTCGCCTTGTTCTGTTTCAATTACTGCTTCTTGGTGTTTGTACAGGTTCCTGATGAGCACAATTAAATGTTCTGGAATTCCCATTCTTCACAGTGTTATCCATAATTTGTTATTATCCACATAGTCGAATGCCTTTGCATAATCAATAAAACACAGCTAAACATATTTCTGGTATCCTTTCAGCCAAGATTCATTTGACATCAGCAATGATATCCCTCATTCTAAGTCCTATTCTGAATCCAGCTTGAATTTCTGGCCAGTCCTTGGTGATGTCCTGCTGTAATTGCTTTTGAACGATCTTCAGTAAAGTTTACTTGCATGTAGTATTAATATCGTTCGATGATTTCTGCATTCTGTTGAATTACCTTTCTTTGGAATGGACACAAATATGAATCTCTTTAATTTGGCTGGCCAGGTAGCTGTCATCTTAACTTCTTGACATAGATGAGTGAGCACCTCCACCACCGCATCTGTTTGTTGAAACATCTCAACTGGTATTCCGTCAATTCCCGCTTCAGTGCAGCTTGGCTTTTCCTTCAGTATCATCAGTTCTTGATTATATGCTACCACCTGAAGTGGTTGAACATAGATCAATTCTTTTTGGTACAGTGACTCTGTATATTCCTTCCATCTTCTTTTGATGTGTCTTGTGTCATTTAATATTTTCCAAGAGTAAGCATTCAATATTACAACTTGAGGCTTGAATTTTTCCTTCAGTTTTTGCAGATTGAGAAATGCTCAGCCTGTTCTTCCCTATTGGTTTTCTAACTCTAGGTCTTTGCACATTTCGTTATAATACTTTACTTTGTCTTCTCTAGCCACCCTTTGAAATCTTCTGTTCGGCTCTTTATTTCATCATTTCTTCCATTTCCTTTAGCTACTTTTATGTTCAAGAGCAAGTTTCATAGTCTCCTCTGGCATCCATTTTTGTTTTGTCTTTCCTGTCTTTTTAATGACCTCTTGCTTTCTTCATGTATGATGTCCTTGATGTTCTTTCACAACTTGTCTGCTCCTTGGTCATTAGTATTCAATATGTTAAGTCTATTCATTAGATGGTCTCTAATACCAGGTGGGATATACTCAAGGTCACATTTTGGCTCTCGTGGACTTGCTGTAATTTCCTTCAGCTTCCACTTGAACATGCATATGAGCAACTGATGTTCTGTTCCACAGTCAGTCCATGGCCTTGCTCTGACTGATGATATTGAGCTTCTCCGTCATCTCTTTCCACAGATGTAGTCAGTTGGATTCCTGTATATTCTATCTGGCAAGGTCCACTTGTATATATATATAAAAAAAAAAAACACCATTTATGTTGTTGAAAAAAAAAGATATTTTCAATGAAGAAGCCATTGGTTTTGCAAAAATCTGTTATGTGATCTATGTCATTTCTGTCACAAAGGACTAATTTGTCAACTACCAACCCTTCTTCTTTGTTTCCAACTTTTGCATCCAATAACCAGTAATTACTAGTGCATCTTGATTACATGTTTGATCAGTTTCAAACTGCAGAATCTGGTAAAATTCTTCAACTTCCTCATCTTTGGCATTAGGCGTTGTTGCATAAATTTGAAAGATGGTAATATTAACTTATCTTCTTTGTAAGCATATGGATATTATTTCATCACTGACAGTGTTGTACTTCAGGATAGACTTTGAAGTGTTCTTTTTGATGATGAATGTGACATCATTCCTTTTCAATGTGTCATTGCCAGCATAGTAGACCATATGATTGTCTGATTCAAAATGGACAATGCCAGTCCATTTCAGCTCACTAATGCCTAGGATACTGATCTTTATGTGGTCCATTTTATTTTTGATGACTGCCAATTTTCCTAGATTCATACTTCGTACATTCCACTTTCCAATTATTAGTGGATGTTTGCAGCTGTTTCTTCTCATTTTGAGACATGCCACATCAGCAAACGAAGGTCCCAAAAACTTAACTCCATCTGCTTCATTAAGATCAACTCTATTTTGAGAAGACAGGTCTTTCTCAGTCTTATTTTGAGTTTGTTTCAACCTGAGAGGCCATCTTCTGGCACTACATCAGAAAATGTTCTGCTGTTGTGTTGTTGTTAGGTGCTGTCGAGTCAGTTCTGACTCATAGCGACCCTATGCACAACAGAACGAAACACTGCCCAGTCCTGTGTCATCCTCACAATTGTTGCTATGCTTGAATCCTTTGTTGCAACCACTGTGTCAATCCATCTCACTGAGGGTCTTCCTCTTTTTCGCTGACCCTCTACTTTACCAAGCATGATGTCCTTCTCCGGGGTCTGAATCCTCCTGATAACATGTCCAAAGTATGTGAGACATAGTCTCACCATCTTTGCTTCTAAGGAGTATTCTGGTTGTACTTCTTCCAAGACAGATTTGTTCATTCTTTTGGCTGTCCATGGTATATTCAATATTCTGTGCCAACACCACAATTCAAAAGCTTCAATTGTTCTTCGGTTTCCTTACTCCTTGTTCAGCTTTTGTATACATATGAGGTGATTGAAAACACCATGGCTTGGGTCAGGAGCACCTTAGTCCTCAAGGTGGCACCCTTGCTTTTCAACAATTTAAAGAGAACTTTGGCAGCCTATTTGCTCAATGCAATGCGTCTTTTGATTTCTTGACTGCTGCTTCCAAGTGTGTTGATTCTGAATCCAAGTAAAATGAAATCCTTGACAACCTCAATCTCCTCTCCATTTATCATGATGTTGCTTATTGGTACAGTTGTGAGAATTCTTATTTTCTTTATGTTGAAGTGAAACCTATACTGAAGTATGTGGTCTTTGATCTTCATCAGTAAGTGCTTCAAGTCCTCTTCACTTTCAGCAAGCAAGGGTGTGTCATCTGCATATTACAGGTTGTTAGTGAATCTTCTTCCAAGGCTGATGCCCTGTTGTTCTTCATATAGTCCAGCTTCTCAGATTATTTGCTCAGTATAGAGATTGAATAGGTATGGTGAAAGGATACAGCCATGACACACACCTTTCCTGACTTTAAACCATGCACTATCCCCTTGTTCTTTTTGAAAAACTGTCTCGTGATCCATGTACAGATTCTCCATGAGCACAGTTAAGTTAGCCAGAATCCCCATTCTCTGAAATGTTATCCATAATTTGTTATGATCCACGCAGTCAAATGTCTTTGCATAATCAGTAAAACAAAGGTAAACATGTTTCTGGTATTCTCTGCTGTCAGCCAGTATCAATCTGACATGAGCAATGATATCCCTTGTTCCATGTCCTCTTTTAAATCTGGCTTGAATTTCCAGCAGGTCCTTGTCCATATATTCCTGCAGCCACTTTTGAATGATTTTTAGCAAAATTTTGCTGGCATGTGATGTTAATGATATTGTTGGATAATTTCCCCATTAGGTTGGATCACTTTTCTTGGGAATATTCACAAATATGCTTCTCTTCCAGTTGGTTGGCCAGGTAGTTGTCCTTCAAATTTCTTGGCATAGATGAGTGAGCAGTTCCAGAACTGCATCTGTTTGTTGAAACACCTCAATTGTTTCTGTCAATTCCCCAGCCTTGTTTTTCACCAATGCCTTCAGTGCAGGTTGGACTTCTTCCTTCTGTACCATCGGTTCCTGATTATATGTTACCTCCTGAAATGTTTAAATGTTGAGCAATACTTTTTGGTACAGTGACTCTGTATTCCTTCCATCTTCTTTTGATGCTTCCTGTGTTGTTTATGTATTCCCTATAGAATCCTTCAGTATTGCAAGTCGAGGTTTGAATTTTTTCTTCAGCTCTTTCAGCTTGAGAAATGCTGAGTATGTTCTTCCCTTTTGGTTTTCTATCTCCAGCTCTTTGCACATGTCATCATCATACTTTGTCTTCTTGAGCTCCCCTTTGAAATCTTCAGTTCAGCTCTTTTACTTCATCATTTTTTCCTTTTACTTTAGATACTCCACATTCAAGAACAAGTTTCAGAATCTCTTCTGACATCCATTCGTGTATGATGTCCTTTATGTATGATGTCCTTGATGTCATTCCACAACTTGTCTGGTCTTCAGTCGTCAATGTTCAACACATCAAATCTATGCTTGAGATGGTCTCTAAATTCAGGTGGGGTATACTTAAAGTCGTATGGTAATTTTGCTTTCATGGACTTGTTCTAATTTTCTTCAATTTCAACTTGAACTTTGCGTAGGAGTAATTGATGTTCTGATCCGCAGTTGGCCCCTGGCCTTTTCCTGACTGATGTTGTTGAGCTTTCCCATTGCCTCTTTCCACAGATATAGTCGATTTGATATGATTCCTGTGTATTCCAGCTGGCTAGGTCCACGTGTATAGTCACCATTTATGTTGGTGAAAAAAGGTATTTGCAATGAAGAAGTCATTGGTCTTGCAAAATTCAATCATGCAATCTCCAGCATCATTTCTATCACCAAGGCCATATTTTCCAACTAACAATCCTTCTTCTTTGTTTCCAACAGGCCTGTCAGTTTGTTGTACTGTGAGGGTTTGTGTGTTGTGATGCTAGAAGCTATGCAATTGGTATTCAAATACCAGCAGGGTCACCCATGGAGGATAGGTATTAGGGTAAGACAGGCTAAGAAGAAGGACCCAGCAGTCTACTTCTGAAAAGAATTAGCCAGTGAAACCTTATGAATAGAAGCAGAACATTGTCTGATGTAGTGCTGGATGCTGGGCCCCTTAGGTTGGAAGGTGCTCAAAATGCCACTGGGGAAGAGCTACCTTCTCAAAGTAAAGTTGACTTTAATGATGTGAATGGAGTCAAGTTTTCAGTGCTTTCATTTGCTGATGTGGCGTGACTCAAAATGAGAAGAAATGGCTGTAAACTTCCATTAATAATTGGAACCTGGAATGCACGAAGTACAAATCTAGGAAAATTTGAAATCATCAGAAATGAAATAGAATGCATAAACATCAATATCCTAGGCATTAGTGCACTGAAATGGACACGTATTGGTCATTTTAAATCAGGCAATCATATGGTCTACTATGTCGGAAAAGAGAACTTGAAGAAGAATGGCATTGCATTCATCATCAAAAAGAACATTTCATAATCTATCCTGAAGTACAACACTGTCAGTGATAGGTTAATATGCATACTCCTACAAGTAAGACCAGTTAATATGACTATTATTCAAATTTACACACCAACCACTAAGGCCAAAGTTGAAGAAATTGAAGAATTTTGCAACTTCTGCAGTCTGAAATTGGTCGAACATGTAATCAGGATACACTGCTAATTACCTGTGATTGGAATGCAAAAGTTGGAAACAAAGGAAAATGTTCTGCTGCTATCACTAAAGTTTTCACTGGCCTTTTTCTTTTCTTTTTTCACTAGTAAACTGCTAGGTCCTTCTTCCTAGTCTGTCTTAGTCTGGAAGTTCAGCTGAAACCTGCCCATCATGGTTGGTACTGCTGATATTTGTAATACAGGTGACATAGCTTGCAACATCACAGCAACATGCAAGCCACCACAGTATGAAAAAAACTGACATATATTGGGAAAAATTGAAATACACAGCTTTAATCTAACACACTTGAAGAACTAAATGGATAGTAATGGCATGTGGCCGACACAACTTTACAATGTCAACTCTATTCAATTAGCAGCAGTGATCCTGGGCTTGGATTGAACTCCTTAATATACTTTATCTAGTGCCTAGTTTATGTAGATTTAAACCCTGCATGCAATGATGGATATTTCATGACTACATGAATGTCCCAAATTTTTCTCCACATATGGAATTCTCACTGTCATGAGAGTTGTGGATGATAAAGCAAGGACCAACTCATTTTAAAGAAGACATAATTTCTGAGGTCCCTTCACCTTATATACCTTCATAGTCAGGTAACTCTATTACTGGTATGTAAGGCAAATAGAGAGTCAGTGAGAAGGAGGAAAACCCTCAATGAGATGGATTGATACGATAGCCACAACAGCGTCCTCACACATACCAGTGATCAGGAAAATGGCACAGGACCCTAACATAGGAATGGCAACATTTTGTTCTGTTATAACTAAGGTCACCATGAGTTGGAGCTGATTCAAGAGCATCTAAAAACAACAACAACAACAACAACAATTAGCTTCTGTTCTCCAGTCAACTATATATGTATTTAATAATCAGTTTTGACCATGATATACAGAAAAAAAAAAGCTTGGTCAAATTCATAGTTAACTTTACCACATAACTATTTTAGGTCTAATCTGATTCCTCTTATGTCTAATTTAATTCTGTAAATATCTAGAATTACCATTGTAGTTAAGATGCAACCAAGGGTCAAACCCTTAGGAATTCTTCAGGCATAAATCAACTCTTAACGCTTTTCTTCCACTTTCTCTGCAGAAACAGCTTTAGTCATAGTTCCTTGAAAGTGCATCTTATCAAAGACAACTTATAAATGGAGACTAAATCAAACTGGTTCCAGGAATTAGAGTTTGAAGAATCTTCAGCAATTCCTTTGGGAATCACCCAGTTTTATTTTTACCCACAAAATAAGCCTTTGACCATTAGTAGCCAATAATATTCTTACTGCTAATTTTTCACTTTGTATTTTCATAGTGTTAATTAGATAACTATTAGCATACAATAAATGGCACATGTTTAAAGTGTAAAATTTGATAAATTTTGACATATACAAAACCAAAAAAAAACCCAGTGCCGTCCAGTTGATTCTGACTCGTAACGACCCTATAGGACAGAGTAGAACTGTCCCGTAGAGTTTCCAAGGAGTGCCAGGTGGATTTGGACTGCCGACCTGTTGGTTAGCAGCCGTAACAGTAACCACTATGCCAGCAGGGTTTCCTTGAGATATATATACACCAGTAAAACATCACCATAACCTTGATAACAAACATATCCATCACCCCAAAAGTGTCTCTCCCACCTCTTTATTTTTTCACTCCCAAGGCTACTAGTGAATTGTTTTTGATTCCTATTGATTAGTATGCATTTACTAGAATTTATATGAAATGAGTTATTGAGTGCATTCCTTTTTGCGTGACTTTTTTCACTCTGCATAATTACTTTTGAGATCAATTCATGCTGTAACTTATTAGTTATTATTTTATTAGTGAGTAGAATTCCACTGTCTAGATATAGCACAGTTTGTTGTTCTCTTCACCTGCTCTTGGATATTTTGGTTGTTTCCAGTTGGAGGCTATTATAAATGAAGCTGCTGTGAACATTCCAGCATAAGCCTTTGTTACGACATACACTTTCATTTCTCTGAATTATAAACACAGATGTGGAATGCCTGTATGTTTAAAAGTTGTATTAATTAATCATTATAGACAATTATTGAATGCCTCCTTTGTGGCAGGGATATTCTACACATTGAGATACATTACCTGCTATCATACCACTTATAGTCTAGGAATTTTTGTATTACAGCTATTATTTATATAGTTTATTTATAACATAAGGAAAATTCCTTATGTAAACTCAATAGCTTAGGAAGAAGAGAAAAAAAAAGTGGGGAAAAAAGATGAAATGGGTGAAAAAAGAAGCAAACACACAAAGGAAGAGAATCTTACAAAAATTACTAGATAGAACACTTGCATGTTCACTCTTCATTAGGTTATTTCTAAGGTGTAAAAAAACCTTGTAGGAAGACCTAAATTCTGACTAGAACCTGAATTCCATATTTGAAATTTACGTAAGTTGAAATAATGTAAGAACTAATTAGTTTAATAAAGCCCAAGGAAGAAAGAGGCAAAACTAAATTATGCTTTGCCTCTTGCCTATACAAATTGGTAAGTTACCGTAATGACGTTATTTGAAAATTGCTTTCCAATTAATTGTATTAAAAAGAAGTTAATTCAGAATTTATAGCTCCTCCCACCCCCAGACCCCAAATGAATTTCTGTTATAACTATACCAAACCAAGATGGTACATATTTCCTGGTTGAGAAGGCAGCTCTTCCCCAGTCGTATTTTGAGTACCTTTCAAACTGAGTCGCTCAGCTTTCAGCACTGTATCAGACAATGTTCTGCTGCTATTTATAAGGTTTTCACTGGCCAGTTTTTTCAGAAGAAGACCGCCAGGTCCTTCTTCTTCGTCTGTCTTAGCATAGAAGCTCTTCTGAAACCTGTCCACCATGGGTGACTCTACGAGCATTTGAAATACTGGTGGCATAGCTTCTAGCATCACAGCAACACCCAAGACACCACAGCATGACAAATTGACATGTGTGTGGAATGACTAACTATAAACACATTGATTGAATCTAAAACGTGAGAACTGATTTTTCCCATTTCCAAAATGCATATAGAAATGCTTACTTCAGCTCCTATTAAATTCATTATACGTACATTTTAATTCTAAATATTAATTTGAAGTTCAATGCATTCACATTGTTATTTAGACATTGTATTTTAAGTTAATCTTTAGGATTAAAATTTATGCAGAGATATTTTAATTCAAAATGGTGATGGCTCCATTATAAAAGAGTGAATTTTTACAAAAAAAAAAAAAAAAAAACTTCTTGGAGACTTACATTATATAAATCTTCATGTTCTGAAAAATCTGCTTATATAATACTCATGCTTTCTTACTTTCTGGTTCAAATTTGCAGCTTAGTTTTAGTCTGTTATACTTTTACCATAGCTCAAATTCTCATTTCTCCTCTGGTATTCATCCATAAATTCAGGTCTGTTTCCACTGGGCTGGGGAGCTAATTTCAAGGCTTATTTCTAATTGATCTTTACCAAAGCTACTTTTCTTATTTAATAAGGTCGTAAAATCATATTAATAACATATCAACACTCAGACCTATGTATACGTATTAACATTGCTTCTAGTCAAAGCAGAGAGAATTTAGACTACGCAGACTTTAAGTTAGCTGAATAAAAAATTACTAAATTGTATTGTGATATATCTTGAGATAGTGCTTCTTCCATAACAAAGTAATCACAAATGCTCTCGCCTCCCTTTTTGCTTGTTTCTTTGCAGTGACTCTCTGCTTTTTGCATAATGCCACTGTACAGAAGAGAATGTCCTAGCCTTTTTAGAAAAAGTATCTTGAAACGAAGCTACCAAAGAGATTACACAATGCCTTATTTCACCTTATTTTAAATGATAGTAATGAGACATCATTACATAGCAAAAGCAGAAGACAATTAACATCCTGTGGTTTTCCATTACACTTCCTGTAATACATCTTGATTTGTCATTCTCATTGAGTCTTCTGTATGGAAATACATGCTTTTTTTTTTCCCCTATTAACTATCAGTTGGTGTAGATATATTGAGAAAAGTAAAGATAAAATTTATTTATCATGGAAAAAAGAGTAGTTTTGCACATTTTTGTTATATAAATAATAGAAGTATCCCTGAGATATTTGAAACTCACCTACTATGAAATTAAAAGTCCAGGCTAGTCTTTATAGGATATATATAACCCACTGCCATTGAGACCCTATAGGACAGTATTAGAATATAATTAAAAAATAATAATACCAATCATATCAAAAGAGTTAACCAATAATTTAGTGGACTCAGTAGTGGAAATGGGGAGTGAAGATAGAATGGGGTTGCAATTCCTCATCCCCCAAGATGCAAAATTTAGTTAAAAGCATTTATCATTTTTTTGAACAAAATGTAGTCCTCATCTCTCTTATTCAACTTCTCTGTGTTACAAATTTATTTGGAAAAGGCTTCAAGTAGAGGGAAAACAGCTTTTTTTTTTTTTTTTTTAAATGTTTTTGTTTTAGTTGTGGTTTGTTTGTTTAAAGTCATAGTCCTGTAATTATAAGAATAAAATATATGGTCACAATTCTATTTTTTTCTCTTTGTTATATGTGTTCATTTCAACTCTGCCAACATTAGAGAAAAGAACTTATTTTTAGATGAGTTGGATGAATATGTTTCTGATATTATAGCTATACAGAGATTCCTGGAAAGGACAGAATTGGAGGCTTGGGTAATTTTAAACATTGGTCTAAAAAGGGAGGATTGATTAAATATCTGGTTAAACAGAAGGTAGATCATTAGGTCCCCTCTTCTAACTCTATCAGCAAGTGACTGTTCTCTTGAGTGTTGGCAGAAGTAGTTTACTTGCTGATACTAAAAATGGAAGTGCTGGAGTACAAATACTAGACTTAGGGGGAAATGAATACAAATATTAGACATAGGTGAGAAAGGAAGTGAGGCACTCAACTGAAAATAGTGATTTAACCTTTTTTAGGTGAAAACTTGCACACCAAATTTTGATACCTCCTGGTTCATTCTTTTGTATTGATCTTAGAAAGCTGAAATCCAGGTTTATAATTGTCTAGGCAGAAGACTGGGAATTCCCTTCTGGGAAACTGATTTGGCTAAAGGAAAAATTAACTACATCCAGAACTTTGTGAATTGTCCAATGAAAGACCAAGTTTCCTGACCAGTCAGTATCTATGGTAAGGACCGCCAATGAGCAGAGAACTCCCAAAAGGCTTATTAAAAATTCATTTACAAATATTCCACAACAAAGTTTTAGGCTAAAGCAATTAAAATAAATAGGAAGAAAACAACTAAAAAGACCAGAAGCATAGTTAAACTATGTTTTCAACACTCAATGTCTCAACATCACAAAAACTTACTTCTTGTGGATCTTTAAGCAAGCAGCCACAAGAGAATTCTACCAAAAGGAGGACTTAGGGAATTCAAGACTACATGAAAAATTCAGGAAGACATTGGTCCTAATGAATAGATCTAATACAATAAAGAGAGAAATCCCCAAATGAAAGCAAGATTTTACAGCCATTTAAAATCATGTACAGCAGCCTAGAAAACAAATAGTCTAGACTGAAAATCAGGGTAATGAGATGCTGGAGGGATGTTAAGGGGGGAAAAAAAAAAAGAATTGAAATGTTACTTGAGCATTTTGACCGTATAAGACAAGTTTTATTATTCTTAGAGTTTGTGAATAAGAAGTGCTAGATATGAGAAAAAATACTAATATTTGAGGTAATTATTAATTCCAGGAAAATCAAAATGTTTTCTGTGAAAGAAAATATCCTATTGTATGTCTCAGCTTTGGAAAAAAAATCAGAGTGTATTAATGTTACAACTGGATGTTGATTTGTTAAATCTGTTAGAAATGGTCGATATGACTATATTAGGAGGATGAAGTAGAATGATATGCCTCTGCTTTCACTGGAGGCCACTGTAAGAAAGATCTGGGGTTATCATTGATTGAACTATTTATTTCACCACCTCACATCTAAACTAATAATAAATTCTGTAAACTCTACAAAAAAAGAAAAAAAATCCAAGTCTAACTAACTATCACCACCAGTGATGCGGCAGATATACTCTAACTTTGGAGATAACGTATATTCAAAATCCTTGTTCCAGTTCCTCAACAGACTTGACAGCCTGTCATTCTTTGTTACAAAGGTCCATGGAAATAAAGAGCCTTTCACTTTTCATCAATAAGAAATAGCATCAATATAATGAGATACAATAAAATGAGAAAGAAAAATAACAAACCACATAAGAGGCACAGAAATCCAGACAGAAAGTAATATAAAAACTTATGTCCAACTAAAGAAAACTGATGGGAGACAAGAAATGAGAACTAAATTTAAACAATGAAATTAAGAATGAAAATAATTTTAATAACAGAGAGGCTGAATTTTAAAATTAAACAATACAGTAGGTGAAGTAAAGGAGAAGATGGTCACAGTTGAGACTCTTATCACTGATCAGAAAGACAGAACAATAAACACCTCAGTTTACAAAATGGAAATGTTAACAAATTTAAAACTTGTTCTGAATTGGACACTTAGGTTTCAGTCTTTTCCTCTCAGTAGGTTGTAAATGTCACTCCATTCTCTTTTAGTATTCAATGTAGTAAACAGCATTTTCAAAGAAAACTTTGGACTATAAAATACAGAAGAAAATGGTTAATCATTGGCTCTAATGACTTTCCTAACAGCAGGGATGTCTGTAGATTTGACCCATGGTCAAAGCTTCTTTTAACATTAAATCAAGGTATTTTAGATGTTAACCTATAACGAGTAGATGATACTTGAGAATGTACTTGGGACTATGTACTGGAACTCATCATTTAGGTCCAGGAAAAAGTAACTTTTATAGATGAGATGCAGGTGTCCCATATAACTGGGGCTAATGATACTCTCCAAGGGAGCTGAGTAAATATGAATGATAGCTTGTCGCATGCACCTGAGTGGGGGGCTGTGTGACTAGCTAGGTCTAAGTGCTTAAACAACACTAAATCTAGCGATTTCTCTGAGTGGAGGTATACACACACTTTCTGGCTCATCTTATGACCAAGGAAAGATCGATAGGAAGAAAAGCATGTTGTCTTAAATTTTTAAAACAAAACTTTCTAAAAAGTCAAGTTCTGGTTTCTTTTATACAGTTAATTCCATAATTAATCTCTTTTCTTCTGTATTTTACTGTATTTTGTATTTTACAAAAATACTATTTTACAAAAAATACTATATCGTATTTTACTATAAGGAGCAAGGAAAAACCTTCAAGATTTTACTTAGAAATCTCCTTAGCCAAATAGCCAAGTTTATTGCATAAAAATTCTACTTTCCACAAAACGTTTGAATATAATTCAGCCAAATTCTTTGCTTCTTTATAAGAATAAATAATCTTTTCTCCAGTGTCCAATAACATATTCACCATCTCCTTTCAAAGATACATTAGAAGCACATTTAACACCTGCACGTGTAACAACATTCTATTTGTGATGATAGAAGTTTTCTGAGCCCTCATCAGAATAGCCTATTAAGTTAATAATTCTACCAGCAGTCTTTTCAAGATGATTTAGGTTTTACTATCACCAAATCTGAAACCAAACTTGTTGCCGGAGAGTTGATTCTGAATCACAGAGACACTATTGGACAGAGTAGACCTGCCCCAAAGGGTTTCCAAGGAGCGACTGGTGGATTAGAACTGCCGACCTTTTAGTTAGCAACCGAACGTTTTATAATCAAGCAACTAAAAATGATCCCAGCCTCTACCCATTACTCTATACCAAAGCCACCTCCGTATTTTTACTCATTTGTTAGAGCAGCATCCTTACTCTCAGGTATCAAACTCTATCTTACTTTCCTAAGAGGTCACGGCCATGGGGAATGAGACCACTGCCTCCTTGTTTCTAGAAGGCAGGCCATCTCCTCCTCAGCCCTGGGGGTCAGGGTGAGCATCCATGTAAAAGGCGGTGAGGCTCTTTCCCAAGGCTAGGGGTGGGAGGCCCCATTCTGGTGGGCTGGGAGGAAACTTTTATTTTATGTTTCTCCCACTATAGCTTGTGTTCTACATTTTATAGGTCCACAGATAAAGAGGAATTTTGCCCTAGGATGGACTGTACCCAGAGTTTCACCCACACCTGATTTTGGTGGATTACTGGAACAATAGAGAACCCCTAAGGAAATAAGAAAAGGCAATTTTTCAATATAATTGGAAGAAAAAGTTTTAAAAACAGTTCCATTAATAGCCCTGGCATATTTGCTATCCATATGGAGTTCAATAAACATGGATCTATAGCTCACACGGAAACCCTGGTGGTCTAGTGGTTAAGCGCTATGGTTGCTAACCAATGGGTGGGCAGTTCAAATCCGCCAGGCATTCCTTGGAAACTCTATGGGGCAGTTCTACTCTGTCCTACAGGGTTGCTATGAGTCGGAATCGACTGGATGGCTCTGGGTTTGGTTTTTGGTTTATAGCTCATACTCTATATAACAAATGTCCACATGAGTTACTGACTTAAGTGCAAGAGATAAAATAAAACAATAAAAAAATTGTAAAAAATCTAAATATACTGCAAGAAAAAGGCAATCAATCCAAGGTAAAACAATTTAAAAAAATAGATAACTCGCAGATGAACAAAATTATTTTCCCCCAAAATTTAATGAAAGACTCAAATTCACTATTAGACAAAACCCACTGCTATTAGACAGAGGAATGCAAATTAAAGAGACATTGAGGTAACACTTTAATGTCTTCAGACTGGGCCAAGTTAAAGCAAAGAAGCAGAAAATCAAACAAAAACGCTATTAACAGCAAGATTTTCCCCCAGGTATTGTATTCATGTAACATGGTTTATCTTTAGTATTCTTACTTGAAATATAAGAAATATTTCTTACATGAAATCAGGAGGTGATAATTCCTAATAATATCTGATGTGTAGAAGGAACAATACAGCTACTGAGAAAACAGATGCCTTGAAAAAAAAATTAAGTGATTTCAAAAGACTTTGGAGAGTTTGGAACAATGACACGACATTATCTGACTTATGTTTCTAAAAGATCACCTTGGCTACCTTTGAGTAACAGAAAATAACATAACAGGGTCAAAAAGAGACCAAGTAGAGGTATTGGGATAATTCAGGAGAGAAATTATTGTGACTTGGGCAAGAGTAGCAAGGGAGATTTCAAGAAGTAATCAGATTTTCAAAATATGCTTCAAACAGAAGCCACAGAATTTGCTGACAGAATGGATATAGAGTGAAGAAAATGTGTCAAAGATAGCATCTGAGTTTTGACTTCAGCAACCAAAATAACAAGACATGCCTCTTAGTAAGATGTGGAAGTCTATGACAGATTTAGAGGGAGTATTCAGAATTTAGTGCTGGACATGTTAATTGTGAGACATCTGTAGATATATAGTAAACAATTGGTTCACAAGTCTGGAGTTCAGGGGAGAAGTTTTGGCTAAAGATGCACTTGTAGGGATTGTTGTCATGCTGAAGGTATACAAGGCTTAGAACAGGATGAGATCACTTATTAAACAAATATTTAAAGAAAAGAAGAGAGGTCCATTCAGAGTCGGGAATATCTGTAGGTGCCATAAACAAAATAACATGACTATGACTGCAGTGTGTTTTTGGTAAACAATCTCCCTTTCCTTCCTTCTATAACTATTAAATAACACTGGTTGGCAGAGTCCTGTGTGTGGGATTTCAAGTTACTAGAAAATAATATGCTTTGTGTAAAGAACTGCAAGCTGAAAAGTATAAAATGGTAACACAAGTCCTTTTGGTATTATTTTTCCATTTTCTTTTGGATATACTTCTTGGCCTTTATAGGAAAGTTTGTTGTTCCTTTTCTAATGGAATTTTTCCAATCTTAGATGAGATATTTAAAGAGATTTAGATTGAGGAAATGGCCTTTCCTGTATATACATCTAGTTTGCATTTATATGAGCAGCTCTGCAGCTTTCTATCTAGTTAAACATGAAGTTCCTCTTGGAAAGAGCTAGCATTAGAATTATCAAAATGTCTTAAAATAAAATGACTTTTATTATGCTCAGACTTTCTTATAAAAATATCAGTTTCTATGTGAATTTTATTTATAGTTCCCACTTCTGTTGTCATATTATCACTTAATGATTTAAAAAGCTTGTAGGATTTCTTAAAAGAAATATAAAAATATATATATAGTTAAGAGCATAAATTTTCTTCAGGCAACAGCAGTTAAAAATATTTAATGGAATAGTCATATGCATGGATTTAGTATAAAATTAATTAAGTATGTAAGTGACATATTTTTAATTAGGTAATTAGCTAATAGTTTTGATCTCAGACGCAAAGTTGAATAACGCATGATTTTGCTTCATGAAAACAATTCTAGTTTTTTTGTTTTCTTTTGTTTTAATCTGAGCATATTTACTCATGTTTATATGTAAATACATTGCCCAACAAAGAAGCAGAACATCACTGAGAACCAAGAACTCAGGTAATAATCTCTTACCTACCTATGTGCTTTTCCCGCTCTTACCCACCAGAAATTTGGCTTTATATATTTCTTTTTCTAATTTTATTATCCTTCTCCTTTAAAAATATTTTATCCTACATTCACACACAAAGTTTTGTCATACTGCTCTCTATGTATTTATTAATTAGTTTTCAGAGTCTATAAAAACACTATCATACTATATTTTGATAGCTGGGTCTTGTTGCTTTGGTTTAATAATATGATATTAAGATTTATCCTTGTTGAAAATTATGCCTGAGGTTCATTACTTTTCATGCTGTACAATCCCCTTGTATAAATAAACCAAAAGTATTGCTCTATTCTTAAATCAATGGCTACCTTGATTGTTTTTATTTTATTTTTTTATGTTATAATGCTTCTATAGATATTCTGATACACATATTCTAGTAATTATGTGCTTAACTTTATACTGAATTTGTACTAACTACTAGGTTGCTAAATTATTAGCTGTGTGATGTATAAGTTTAAATTCTAATGCCAAAGTCCAAAAATAGCAAAAGGAGATAAGAATTTATTATGACGTTATAGTAATTTATATAGCATATTACAAATTAATATAGTAATTTATAAGAGTAGGTAAATAGAACAATGAAACATTATAGGCCAACATGACTCACATATATGTTTATCTGATGTATAAAAAACAAAGTTGGAATGGAGAATCACCTTTTTAATAAAGTGCTGGGTCATTTAATTATTCATATGGAAAAGTGTATAGTTTAACCCCTACCTCACTGTACACACACAAATAATTTCAGATATATCTAAATGTAAAAGTAAAATGATATGTTGTTGGTAGGTGGCGTCGAGTCGATTCTGATTTATAGCAATCCTACACACAACAGAAGGAAACAGTGCCCGGTCCTGCGCAATCCTTACAATCATTGTTATGCTTGATCTCGTTGTAGCCACTGTGTCAATACACCTCATTGAGAGTCTTACTCTTTTCCGCTGACCCTGTACTTTGCCAAGCATGATGTCCTTCTCCAGGGACTGATCCCTCCTGACAACATGTGGAAAGTATGTAAGACACAGTGTCACCATTGCTTCTAAGGAGCATTCTGGTTGTACTCCTTCCAAGACAGATTTGTTCATTCTTTTGGCAGTCCATGGTGTATTCAATATTCTTCACCAACACCATAATTTAAAGTGTGTTGTGCTTAAAAAAACAAAAGGCAGTGTTTTCATGGTCTTGGAAGATAGGCAAAGAATTCTTAAACTGAACAGGAAAGCCAAAAATGATAAAACCAAGAACATCTGCTCATCAGTAGGAGCCCCGGTGGCACAATGATTAAGAGCTTGGCTGCTAACCAAGAGGTTGGTAGTTAGAACCCACCAGCCGCTTCTTGGAAACCCTGTAAGGCAGCTCTACTCAGTCCTACGGTCCTATAGGGTCGCTATGAGTCAGAATTGACTCAACAGCAACAGGTTTGGTTCATCAATAAGCATCTTTAAGAGATTTAAAAAGCAAGCCAAAATGAGAGGACTTATGTAAAATACATATGCCAACATAAGCTTAACGTCAACATCATTTATATAAATAGCATAAATCAATTTAGACAAATAGAAGCCAACTAAATAGAAAAATTGTGCAAAAGATGTGTTCAGACACTTCAGAAGAAAGAATACCTAAACTGCCATTAATCTTATAAAAATGTGCTCAGATTCACAAATTATGGGGAAATTGCTAATTAAAAGTACAATAATGCATTATTATATATTAATCAAAATAGTAAATATTAAAAGCTTGAAAGAAGCAAGTGTTTGTGAGGGTATACAGGAACCGAAAGTTTCATACACTACTGCTGGAGTGTAAATTACTCCTTACATTGGAAAACTGGCAGTATCTACACAAGCTGAATATTGGCAATGTTATTGTTGTTAGGTGCCCTCCAGTTGTTTGAGCCCATTTTGCAGCCGCTGTGTCAATCCAGCTCAGGGAGGGTCTTCCTCTTTTTCGCTGACCCTCTGCATTACCAAGCACGATGTCCTTCTCATGGGTCTGGTCTCTCCTGATAACATGTCCAAAGTACACTAGACAAAGTCTTGCCACCCTCGCTTCCAAGGAATACTCTGGCTGTACTTCTTCCAAGACAGATTTGTTCTTTCTTCTGATAGTACATGGTATATTCAATATTGTTCACCCACACCATAATTCAAAGACATCATTTTTTTCTTTGGTCTTCCTTATTTGTTGTCCAACTTTTGCATGCATGTGAGGTGATTGAAAATATTACAGCTTGAGTCAGGTGCACCTTAGTCCTCAAGGTGACATCCTTGCTTTTCAACGCTTTAAAGAGGTCTTTTGCAGCAGATTTGCCCAATGCAATACATCAATTGATTTCCTGACTATTGCTTCCATGGGCATTGATTGTAGATCTAAGAAAAATGAAATTCTTGAAAACTTAAACTTTTTCTTTTTTTTTCATTTATCATGATGTAGATTACTGGTATAATTGTGAGGATTTTTGTTTTCTCTATGTTGAGATGTAATCCGTAAAAAAGGCTGTAGTCTTTGATCTTCATCATCAAGTGTTTCAAGTCCTCTTCACTTTCAGCAAGCAAGGTTGTGTCATATGCATATCACAGGTTGTTGATGAGTCTTCCACCAATCCTGATGCCACATTCTTTTTCATATAGTCCAGCTTCTTTGATTATTTGTTCAGCGTATGGTTTGAATAAGTATGGTGTAAGGATGCAACCCTGACACATCTTTCTTGGTTTTAAACCATGCAGTATCCCCTTGCTCTGTTCAACAACTTGGTCTATATACAGGTTCTGAGTGAGCACAATTAAGTGCTGTGTCATTCCCATTCTTTGCACGTCATCCATAATTTGTTATGATCCACATATTTACCTTTGCATAGTCAATAAAACACAGGTAAACATCTTTCCGGTATTCTTTTCTTTCAGTCAAGATCCACTGACATCATCAATGATATCCCTCTTTCCCTGTCCTCTTCTGAATCTGGCCTGAATTTCTGGCAGTTCCCTGACAATGTAATTTAGCAAAATTTTACTTCTGTGTGATATTAATGATATTGTTTGACGTTTTCCTCATTCTCTAGGATCATGTTTCTTTGGAATGGGTGCAAATATGCATCTTTTCCAGTCGATTGGCCAGGTAGTTGTCTTCCAAATTTCTTGCATAGACAAGTGAGCACGTCCAGCGCTGCATCCATTTGTTGAAACATGCCAATTGGTATTCCATCAATTCCTGAAGTCTTGTTTCTTCGCCATTGCCTTCAGTGCAGCTTGGACGTCTTCCTTCAATACCATTGGTTCTTGCTCAATGCGTCCTCCTGAAGTGGTTGAACATCGACCAATTCTTTTTAGCACAGTGACTCTGTGTATTCCTTCCATCTGCTTCTGTTGCTTCCTGCATCGTGCAATATTTTGTCCATAGAATCCTTCAGTATTGCAACCAGAGACTTATTTTTTCCACAGTTCTTTTAGCCTGAGAAATGCTGAGCATGTTCTTCCCTTTTGGTTTTCTTACTCTCAGTCTTCGCACACTTAACTATAATATTTTACTTTGTTGTCTAGAGCTGCCCTTTGAAATCTTCTGTTCATCCCTTTTACTTCATCATTTCTTCAATTTTCTTAGCTACTCTACGTTTAAGAGCAAGTTTCAAAATCTCTTCTGACATCCATTTTGGTCTTTTCTTTCTTTTCTGTCTTTTTAATGACTTTTTGCTTTCTTCATGTTATATATGGATTATGTATTTTAAATCATTACAAAAAAAAAAAAATGAGGGAAACCCACATTCAGCAGACTCAATTCCTACTCATAGGGACCCTATAGGACAAAGTAGAACTGCCCTATATGGTTTCCAAAGAGGAACTGGTGGATTCCAACTGCTGACCTTTTGATTAGCAGCTGGAGCTCTTAACCACTGCATCATCAGGTTCCTTAAAGCATTATACTACACATTATCTCAATAAAATTGTCTTATAATTCTATTGTTTTCAAAAAATAGTTCTCAAAAAAATTGTTCTTCCATACAGAATACATTTAGCTTGCCCTCCTTAAAAATATTTAGTTTTAGCAGTTTTAAGCCACTAAAGGGAAATTACAGGAGTCCTGGTGACACAGAGGTTAAGGCACTTGACTGCTAACTGAAAGGTTTATGATTCAAAACCACCAGCAGCTCACTGGGAGAAAGGCATGGCAGCCTGCTTCCATCTAGACTTACAACTTTGGAAACCCTATGGTGTTGCTATGAGTTGGAATCAATTCTACACCAGGGGATTGTATGGGAAATTGACTCATTGGTTGATTCCCCGTGCTCCTATAGTATAATATAGACAATCATTTGTAGTAACTACTAAAGAGAAAACTTTCTTAAAGGAATGAAATCCAAGGAATATTACAAGAATCTCAATGATCATTAAAACAGCATACTACTGATTCTATTCTATCTGCAAAATAGTATTACTAAACTACAGAATTTGTTAAAATTTACTTATACTTTGTCAAAGTATGCTTTTACATCTGTGATATAAATGAATGTTAGAATGAATTTTGCTTTCTTTCCCCTCTCCAGTGAGGTTTTGGTATCCCATTCCTTTCCACTTTTGTAATTCACCCACTCCTTGAGTATACAAGTGTTAGAACAAAGGCCCTAGTTGTAGGCCAATATTATAACCTAGGTAATTGCTAGTAGTTTCTGCTAAGTGCTTTCTGGTGGTTTCCACAGCGGACCTGCTGCATTATTAAAGGCAACCTGAGTTTTACTGCCTCTTTTTTCAGAATCTTAATCAAACATTTTAAGAGCTTTCAAGACTGCTTTACCACCCGTAATGCTGGCCTACAACTTTGGTGCCAGGTGGTACACTATCACTCCCCTAATCTCAGCCCTTGGGATCTAATATAAAATCTTCAATATAGAAGAAGCTAAAGCTAAAATTAGTTAGTCCTGTTTGAATCCACCAGGCACTCCTTGGAAACCCTATGGGGCAGTTCTGCTCTGTCCTATAGGATCGCTATGAGGCACAATCAACTAGATGGCAACAGGTTATGGTTTTGAGGGATGAAATGAGCCTGCAGTCAGAAAAGGGTCAAACATCATGTACTATAGACAGGCAACAGATTTTTATTTTGCCCATTTTCCTGGCTTACAATGGGAAGAGATACGGAATTTGTTCTAGGGTAGCAACATCACAAAGCTTAGTAAAGCAAAAAGAAAGTTTTTTTTTTTTTTTTTTCTGGGCATATATTCAAGAGTCAAATGTAGGAAAACAGACAAGCATGCTACTAGAGCCATGTCTGCCTGAGTCCCAGCAATATTACAGAATAGACAAAAATGGGAAAATGGAAAGCATGCTGCTAGAGCCATGTCTTCCCAAATCTGAGGAATATTTTCACAGCTTCGATAGACACTGTCATCCTACATTTTGAATTATCTTTCTTAACATTCATTGGTACAGGTTTCGGTAATGACAGTCAGGAGGGTCTTCACTGGTTGAACAAATTTCCTATTCACTAAATGCTAATAGAAAAAGATAAGAGTGGAAAGTCTTTTGTGTTCTGTTTTATGATTTGTTTATGTGGAAGTTTCCCTAAAAGATATTTTCCAAGGTTATCCAAGCTATTGTCTTTATACCTTAGGGCCCAGTTGATACGTCCTTGTGAGTCCAGCTCCAGCTGGGTCATATTCTCTATGCTCAACTGGGGGAAACGATAATTCCAATATTATTTCCTAAATCAGATTGGGGTAGAAAACGGGCAAAAGACATGAAGAGACACTGAAGGAAAGAGCACACAAATAGTGTCCAGCGGTAAAATCGACACAAAGTTACAGAAAAGCAAGGTGAAAAACTTTATTCGGCATATGTTCCAAGAGGCAAAAGTGGGAAATGGATAAGCACTGCCAGAGTTATGTCTTTCAGAGTCAGGAGTGTTACAGAATCACCAGTATCAATTGACATTACAAATGGGAAAAATCATTAAATATTTTATCGTTTCACAGATTGGCTAAAAACTGCTTAATCACCATACATCTACATTTTGAGCTGTCTTTGTTAATAATCATTGGTACAAGTTTCAAGGACAGTCAGGAGGGTCTTCATTGGTCCAAGAAATCTTGGTATTTACTAAATGCTAATAGAAAAAGGTGGAGCCCTGGTAGCACAGTGGTTAAGAGGTCAGCTGCTAACCAAAACATCTGCAGTTTGAATCTATCAGCTGCTCCTTGGAAACTCTATGGGACAGTTCTACTCTGTCTTACAGTGTCACTATGAGTTGGAATCGATTAGATGGCAATGGGTTTTTGGTTTTAATAGAAAAAGATAAGAGTGGAAATTATGTGGATCTTTTATGCTCTAAGTATTTATTTACGTGGAGGTTTCCTAAAAAATATTTTCCAAGATTTTCCTAGCTGTTGTTTTTATACCTCATGGCTCAGTTGATGTGTCCTTGTGAGTCCTTGTCACTCCAGCTGAGTCAAACTATTTATACTCAAGAGCAGGGAGTAATAGTTCCAATTTTAACTCCTAAGTCAATAGCCAATAAACAAAGAACATCTGCTTACACTTATATCAAAGCTAAAATGAGGTAAAATTTTATACACATTTGATGAGAAAAAAATCAGCACCACCATCAGTTTCCATTAAGCCACCTCCTACTCTTGGTGACCCCCATCTGTGTCACAGCAGAACTGTGTTCCATCAGGTTTGAATAGCTGACTTTTCAGAGGTAGATCACCAGGTCTTTCTGCCAAGGAATTTCTGGGTGAATTCAAACATCCTACATTTCAGTTAGCAGTCAAGTGCATTAACCCTTTTTACCACCCAGAGATGAAAAGAAAAAAGAGAACGTGTCTGAATAGATGAAGAGGTGGCGATACTGTGAGAGATCATTAATGTGCTACTGTTGAGAGAGTATAATGCAACCACTTTGAAAAATAACCCATCATTATTTTTTCTGTGACTTTGAAACTAAGAATATTCATTTTTTTCAGTAAATTTTTTATTGAAGTAAAATATACATGTACAAAGGGCAAAAATCCTAAATGCATAATTTGATGAATTTTTCCAAATAAATATACACCTAGGTAACCAGTACACAGATCAAGAAATAGAGTATCACCATCACCCTAGTATCTTCCCCAGTGCCTCTAGCCAATTACAAACCTCTGCATCCAAGGAATTCTGATTTCTAATGACATAGCATGATTTGGCCTGATTTTGAACTTTATGTGAATGGAAGAATGCAATGTGTGTTCTACTCTTGTGTGTGTTTCTTCTTTTCCTTGATATTATGTTTGAGAGTTCAATTATTGCATACATTCATAGCTTGTTTATTCTTATTACTGTAAACGGTTCAACAGAATGAATATATTACAGTTTACTTATCCATCCAAATATGTAGGCTTTATCACTTTTTGCCATTACAAAGGTACCAATAACAATATTCATTTACAGGTTTTAATGGATTGGGTTGTGTCACCCCAAAAAAGAAATATGGCAGTCTTAATGGCTATGTCTGTAAACATGACCTTGTTAAGAAATAGAGGGTTTCTTTTGCTATGTTAATTGGGTCAGATCAGAGTAGGGTGGGTCTTAAACCTAATGACTTCTGAGTGATGTCTTGTAAAAAGAACAAAAGGGGCATAGAGACACACACAGGGGAAAGATATCTGTGAGGGACCATCCACAAACCAAGGAATAAAAAGAAATCTTGGGATAGTGACAAGAAAGAAGCTTTCCCCAGAGTTGATGCCATGATTTGGACTTCTGGTCTCCAAAACCGTGACACAATAAATTCTGTTCTTTAAAATCACTCACTGTGGTATTTTTTGTTACACCAGCACTAGGTCTTCTGATGAACTTTTGAACACAGTCTTCCTGGGTACATACTTAGTAGTTAAATTGTTGGTAAATTTTGTCTATACTCCAAGATGCATCTGTAAGATTGGCAATTTTAAATCAGAAAATACTATGGTCTACTATGCTGGGAATGACAAATTGAAGAGGAGTGGCATTGTGTTCATCGTCAAAAATAATATTTCAAGATCTATCCTGAAGCACAACCCTGTCAGTGATAGGATAATATCCACATGCCTACAAGGAAGACCAGTTAATTCAATTTTAACTACCAACCACGAATGCCAAAAATGAGGAAATTGAAGATTTTTACCAATGTCTGCTGTCTGAAATTGAATAAGCATGCAATCAAGATGCATTGATAATTACTATTGATTGGAATGCAAAAGATGGAAACAAAGAAGGACTGGTAGTTGAGAAATATGGCCTTTGTGCAATGATTAAGAGCAACCATGAATCTGTGACATATCTTATAAGATGGAGTAATCTGGAAGGCATTATGCTGAATGAAATCAGTCAGTTGCAAAAGGACAAATATTGTATGAGACCACTATTATAAGAACTTTAGGAAAAGTTAAAAAAAAAAAAGTTTCTGTTTTTGTTTTGTTTTTTTGAGGAAAAGTTTAAACACAGAATAAAATATTCTTTTTTTAAAAAAAAAGCAAAAGGAAAGTTTTATTTGGCATAGGGTCAGAAAGACAAAACTTGAGAGGTGGACAAGCATGCTGCCAGAGCTAATGTTTGCCGGAGTCCAAGGAACTATTACAGAGTAAGCAAGAATGAGGAAAAAGGACAAGCATGCTACCACAGCCATGTCTGCCCAAGTGTAAGGAAATATTAAAGAATAAGCAAGAGTGGGAAAATTGACAAGCATGCTGCCACAGCCATGTCTGCCCGAGTCCAGAATATTACAGAGTCATCAGTATATATTAACATTATAAAATGGGCAAAACCATTGAAACCTTCATCTTCTCACAGATTGGTTAGAAACTGTGATCCTACATTTTGAATTGTCACTCTCAACAATCATTGGTACAGGTTGCAGTAATGACAGCCAGGAGGGTCTTCATTGGTCCAACAAATTTCTATTCACTAAACGCTAATAGAAAAAGATAAGAGTAGAAAGTCTTCTGTGTTCTGGCGTCTGTGAAAAGTTCCCTAAAAGATATTTTCCAAAATTATTCTGTCTATTATCTTTATACCTTGAGGCCCAGTTGATGTGTCCTTGTGAGTTCTTGTGAACCCTTGTGAGCCCAGCTCCAGCTGGGTCACATTCTCTATGCTCAAGGACAGGAAATAATGATTCCAATATTATTTCCTAAATCATTCCCTCCTTTTGATAGGAGATTGGAGATGACACATCCATGATCAATACCTGGACTTAGTCGTGCTCTTAGATGGCGACCAGAAAATATTCTTTGATTGTTACAAGGTTGGAGAAGGAGGGAGAGAGGCTTTCACTAATTACATAGTAGACTAGGACTGTTTTGGGTGAATGGATAGACAACACACAATAAAGGAGAGGTCAGCACAACTGGACTAAACCAAAAGCAAAGAAGTTTCCTGAATACAATGAAATGCATCAAATGCTAGGGTAGCAGGGACATAGGTTTGGGGACCATGGTTTCAGGGGACATCTAGGTCAACTGGCATAACAAAATGTATTAAGAAAGCATTCTGCATCACACTTTGGTGAGAGGCCTCTGGGGTCTTAAACACTAGCAAGAGGCCAACTAAGATACATCAATTGGTCTCAGCCCATGTGGAGCAAAGGAGAATGAGGAACACAGAAGACATATGGTAAAGATGAGCTAAGGAGACAGAAAGGACCACATAAACCAGAGACTCCATCAGCCCAAGACCAGAAGAAATAGATGGTGCCCAGCTACCACCAATCACTGCCCTGCCAGGGAACACAACAGAGAATCCCTGACAGAGCGGAACAGTGGGAGGCAGATCTCGAATTCTCATAAAAAGACCAGACTTAATGGTCTGACTGAGACTAAAAGGACCCCGGAGGTCATGGTCTCTGGACCTTTTGTTAGCCCAAGATTGGAACCATTCCCAAAGCCAACTCTCAAGACAGGGATTGGACTGGACTACACGACAGATAATGATACTGGTGAGGATTGAGCTTCTTGCCTCAAGTAGACACATAAGACTATGCGGGCAACTCCTGTCTGGAGGTGAGATGAGAAGGCAGAGGGGGACGGGAGAGGGTTGAATGGACACAGGGAATACAGAGTGGAAAGAAAGAATGTGTTGCTCCATTAGGAGGAGAGCAACTAGGAGTACATAGCAATGTGTGTATAACTTTTTGTACGAGAGACTGACTTGATTGGTAAACTTTCACTTAAAGCACAATTAAAAAAAAAAGATTACAGCCTGGGAAACCCTAGGGGGCAGTTCTACTCTGTCACTTGGGGTCATTCCAAACCAAAAACCAAACCCAGTGTCATTGAGTCAATTCCAACTCATAGCGACCCTACAGGACAGAGTAAAACTGCCCTATAGAGTTTCCAAAGAGCGCCTGGTGGATTCGAATGCCTGACCCTTTAGTTAGCAGGCATAGCACTTAATCACTACGCCACCAGGGTCATTATGAATCAAAAATCAACTCATAAACCAGAGACTCCACCAGCCTTTGGACCAGAAGAATTAGATGTTGCCCGGCTACCAACAACGACTGCCCTGATGGGGAACACAACAGACAGTTCCACACAGAGTAGGAGAAAAGTGTGGAGCAGAACTTAAATTCACGTAAAAAGACCAAACTTAATGATCTAATGGAGACTGGAGGAACCCGGAAACTAGGGCCGCTGGATACTCTGTTAACCCAGAACAGAAACCATTCCTGAAGCCCACTCTTCAGGCAAAGATTAGACAGAACTATAAATCAGTAATGCATTTGAGGAGTGTGCTTCTTAGTTTAGTCAGAGACACAAGACCAAATGGGCAGCTTCTGTCTGGAAGCAGAATGAAAAGGCAGGAATGGATAGAAACTGGCTGAATGGACATAGGGAACTGGGAGTGGAAAGGGAAGTATGCTGTCACATTTTGGGAGCTGCAACTAATGTCTAAAACAATACGTATATAAATTTTTGTATGAGAAATTAACTTGAGCTGTAAACTTTCACCTAAAGCACAATAAATAAATAATGATTAATAAAGTAAAAAATAAAAGTAAATAAAACCAGATAAGGAGGAAAAAAGAAAAATACGGCCTTGGTGATAGAAAAGAAGCAGAAAACTTCATGATAGAATTTTAAAAGACCAACTGTAAGGTGGAGGGGGAGAGCTTGTACTCAGGAAGAGGAAGAGGCAGGGGGTGGTGACATTCCTCAATAAGACAACCCCAACAAAGGCAGAGACAGGGAGTGGTGAGGGTCCTCAATAAGATTATCCCCATGTAGTTAAACTTTAAGCCAAGGAAATGATCTTTACAGGGATCTTTGATTTGATAAAGCCCTTAACTTTATAAAGTCCCTAACTTGATAAGATCTCTAACTTGGTAATTAAACCTTAAGTCAAGGAAATAGTTTTCGTAGGGGGGTCTTGTCCTGGCTTTTAAATGTTAATAGAGACAGATCAAGAGAAAAAGGAGTATAAAACCCTAAGAAAACAACTATTGGGGCACTCAGATTCTTTCTCTACCTGAGTAGCCCGCTTGACAGTTCCTAGTCAAGTGTACTTTTACTACTAACCCTCTGCTTGCTAATAAACCTATGCTCACATGGCACTATTTGTCTCAGTGTTTGAATTCTTTCCTACACTGAAGAAAAGAGCTGAGGCCATTCTCTGGTAACACAAAGACTTTTTAATTGCAAATACCTTCTTTCAGCAACATAAAGGGCAACTATACCATGGAAAACATAGGAATCGAATTGACTACATTTGTGGGAAGAGATGATGGAAAAGCTCAATATGGTCAGAACAACGCCAGGGTCTGACTGCGTAACAGTCCATCATTTGCTTGTATGCAAGGAGAAGATGAAGCTGAAGAAAATTAAAACAAATCAATGAGAGCCAAAATACAGCCTTGAGTGTATATCCCACCTAAATTTGGAGACCATCTCAAGAATAATTTGATGCATTGAACACTAACGACTGAAGATCAGATGAGTTGTGAGACGACATCGAGGGCATCATACATGAAGAAAGCAAAAAGTCATTAAAAAGATAAGAAAGAAAGAAAAGATTAAAATGGATGTTAAAAGAAACTCTGAAACTTGGTCTTGAAGGTAGAGTAGGTAAGTGAATGGAAGAAATGATGAAGTAAAAGAGCTTAACAGAAGGTTTCAAAAAGCAGCTCGAGAACACAAAGTATAATTTTATAATGAAATGTGCAAAGACATGGAGTAAGAAAACCAAAAGGGAAGAACATTCTCAGCATTTTTCAAGCTGAAAGAACTGAAGAAAAAATTCAAGCCTCAAGTTACAATACTGAAGGATTCTACAGGGAAAATATTAAAAAATGCTGGAAGCATCAAAAGCAGACAGAAGAAATACATGGACACTGTACCGAAAAGAATTGGTCGATATTCAATTACATCAGGAGGTAGCATATGATCAAGAACCAGTGGTATTGAAGGAAGAAGTCCAAGCTGCCCTGAAGGCATTGGTGAAAAACAAGGCCTCGGGAATTAAGGAATAGCAATTGACATGTTTCAACAAATGGATGCAGCACTAGAGGTGCTCACTCACCTATGCCAAGAAATTTGAAAGAGAGAGACCTGGCCAACTAACTGGAAGAGATCAATATTTTTGCCCATTCTAAAGAAAGGTGATGCAACATTATACAGAAATTATTGAATAACATCATTAATACCACACAGAACTAAAATTTTGCTGAAGATAAATCAAAAGTGGTTGTAGCATTACATTGCCAGGGAATTGCCAGAAATTCAAGCCAGATTCAGAAAAGGATATGGAAAGAGGGCTATCATTGCTTATGTCAGAAGGATCTTGTTTGAAAGCACAGAATACCAGAGAGATATTTATCTCTGTTTTTATTGGCTATGCAAAGGCATTTGACTTTGTGGATCATAACAAATTATGGATAATACTGTGAAGAATAGGAATAACAGAGCACTTAATTGTGCTCTCGAGGAACCTGTACACAGACCAAGAAGCAGTCATTCAAACGGACCAAGGGGTCACAGCATGTTTTAAAATCAAGAAAAGTTTGTGTCAGGGATGCATTCTTTCACCATACTTATTCTGTTTGTACGCTGAGCAAATAATCTGAGAAGATGGACTATATGAAGAAGAATACGGCATCAGGTTTGGTAGAAGACTCAGTAACAACCTGCAATATGCACATGACACAACCTTGCTTACAGAAATGGAAGAGGACTTGAAGTACGTTTTGATGAAGATCAAAGACTACAGCCTTCAGTATGGATTACATCTCAACATAAAGAAAACAAAAATCTACAAAACTGTACAATAGGCAAAAAAGTGCTATCGGCAACATTACGATAAATGGAAAAAAGAATGAAGTTGTCAAGGATTTCATTTTACTTGGATTCACAATCAACATCCACGGAAGTAGCAGTCAAGAATTCAAATAACATATCACATTGGGCAAATCTGCTGCAAAAGATCTCTTTAAAGCCTTAAAAATTAAAGATGTCACTTTGAGGACTAAGATGTGCCTGACGCAAAGCTTTTTATTTTCAATCACCACATATGTATGCAAAAGCTGGACGATGAATAAGGAAGACCAAAGACTTTATGACTGTATAGGTCAGACAACACCCGGTTCAAGATGGGCATCTAAGGCTGCATAGTGACTTGGTGGCCCATGTTAAGTGTCCAGTCTTGTATTGTTTATCTAATACTGCTATAATAGAAATACCACTAATGGGTGTCCTTAGTAAACAGAAATTTATTCTCTCACAGTCTAGGAGGCTGGAAGTCTGAATTCAGGATGCTAGCTCCAGAGGAAGGCTTCTCTCTCTGTCGGCTCTAGGGGAAGATCCTTGCCATCAATCCTCCCCTTGTCTAGGAGCTTCTCAGCCCAGGGACCCTGGGTCCAAATGATATGCTCCTGGCTCTTTTTACTTGGTGGTAATAAGTTCCTTTTCCTCTCTGCTCACTTCTCTTTTATATCTCAAAGAATATTCATTCAAGATACAACCTAATCCTATAGATCGTGTCCTACCTTATTAACATAACTGCCTCTAATTCTGCCTCACCAGCATCACAGAGGTTAGGGTTTACAACATACAAGATAATTATATCAGATCACAAAATGGAGGACAACAACACAGTACTGGGAATCATGGCCCAGCCTAGTTGATGAACTTTTTGGGGGGACACAATTCAATCCATAACAAGTCTCTACCAAGGCACAGTAACATGTCACAAGCTGTTTCTTGAAAGGAGAGTAATTATCTGTAGAGAATGGCAGAGCTTTGCTCCAAAATTCTAATGGTCTACACTAATGGGACCTTCCAAAGGCTCCAAACAGCATCTCTATCAGCCACTGATACTTCAAGCACCGTTGCAGCCAAATCATATGGCCCAAGTGGCAGAGCTACTTGCACTGCAGCCTGAATCTGTTGCAGGGCCTTCTCTAGTTCTAGGCCCCACTCAAAACTAGTAGCTTTTCGACTAACTTGGCAAGTAGGCTGGAGCAGCACACCCAAATGAGGGATAAGTTATCTCCAAAATACACAGGCCCAACAGACATTGTGCCTTCTTTTTAGTTGTAGGAGGGGCTAGATGTAACAACTTATCCTTCACATTAGAAGGAATACCTTGGCATGTCCCACACCACTGGACCCTTAGATATTTCCCTGAGGTAGAAGGTGCCTGAATTTTCCTCATATTAATTTCCCATCCTCTAGCACACAAATATATGACAAATAAAGTCTAGAGTCATTGATACTTCTTTCTTACTAGGTCCAATCAGTGTAATATCATCAATGTAGTAGATCAGAGTTATGTCTTGTGGAAGGGAAAGGCGATCAAGGTCACTGCAGACTAATTATGAAATTGGGCTGGGGAGTTGATAGACTCCTGCGATAGGACAGGGAGGGTGAGTCACTGGCCTTGCAACCTGAAGGCAAACTGTTTGTGGAGTTCTTTCGAAATCAGAATTAAGGCACTGGGTAGATCAATAGCTGCATACCAGGCAACAGGAGATGTATTAATTTTTGCAAGCCATGAAACCACATCTGGAAAAGTAGCTGTAATTGTCATCATCAGCTGGTTAAATTTACATAATTCACTCTCATTCTTCAAAATTTATCTGTTTTTTGCACAGGCCAAATAAAGGAGTTGAATGGGCATGTGGTAGAAGTTACCACCCCTACATCCTTCAAGTCCTCGATGGTGGTACTAAGCATCAATCCCTAAAGGAATGAAGTATTACTTTGGGTTTACTATTTTCCTCGGTAGAGGCAGTTCTAATGGTTTCCACTTGGCTTTTTCTGCCATAATAGTCCTTAGTCCACATGGATCCAATGTGGGGGTTCTGCCGGGTGCTGAGTATGCCTATTCCAATCATGCATTCTGGAACTGGGAAAATCACTACAGGAAGGTTTTGGGGACCCAGTGGACTCACTGTGAGACAAATCTGAGCTAAGACTCCATTAATAACCTGAACTCCACATGCCGCCACTCTGACTGGTGGGCCACAGTGATGTTTTTGGTCTTCTGGAGTTAATGTCAGTTCAGAACCAGTGTCCGGTAATCCCCCAAAAGTCTGATCATTTCCATTTCTCCAGTGAACAGCCACTCATAAAAGACCATAGATTCCTTTCGGGAAGGCTGGGAGAAAGACTAACAGTGTAAATTTTTTGTAGTGTAGTAGGGTCCTTCCTCAAGTGGAACTGACTTCCCTGTTATTCAAGTGTTTGTGGGTCTATAAACTGGCTCAAGTCTGGGAATTGATTGAGGGGCTGTGACTCTATATTCTTACCATTCAAGTTAGACTGCCACTTTCTTGACCTAGAATCCTTCCCCTTGTACAAATCAAGTAAATATGTAGTAGAATATCCAACTATTTCTCTTTTAGGGACACCACGACTAAGTAGCCAATGCTGTAAGTCCATACAAGTTAGATTATTCAGACTACTGCTTTGAGTCTGCTGTCCATTACCATAACCATGCCCACCTTATTGTTGTCAGTTGAGTGCTACCACTTGGCCCGTATCATCTCGGAGTCCAATCCACTCCACCATTGTAGTAGTTGTTGTTAGGGGTCATTGAGTTGGTTCTAATTCATAGCAACCCTATGCACAACAGAATGAAACACTGCTCAGGCCTGTGCCATGCTCATAGTCTATGCTATGCGTAAGCCAATGGTTGCAGCCACTGTGTTAATCCATCTTATTGAGGGTATTCCTCTTTTTCATTGACCATATACTTTACCAAGCTTGATCCTTCTCTAGGGGCCGATCTCTCCTGAAAACATACCAAAAGTATGTAAGACACAGTCTTGCCATCGTTGCTTCTAAGGAGCATTCTGGTTGTACCATTTCCAAAACAGATCGTTTTGGCAGTCCATGGTATATTCAATATTCATCGCCAGCACCACAATTCAGAGGCATCAATTCTTCTTCCGTCTTCCTTATTCATTGCCCAGCTTTTGCATGCATACAATGCGACTGAAAATACCATGGCTTGAGTCAGGTGTACCTTAGTCTTCAAAGTGACATCTTTGCTTTTCAACACTTTAAAGAGGTCTTTTGCAGCAGATTTGCCCAATGCAATGTGTCTTTTGATTTTTGTGACTGCTGCTTCCAGGGGTGTCAATTGAGTATCCAAGTAAAACAAAATCCTTGGCAACTTCAATCTTCTCTGCGTTTATCATGATGTTGTGAGGATTTCTGTTTTCTTTATGTTGAGATGTAATCCATACTGAAGCCTGTGGTCTTTGATCCTCACCAATAAGTGTTGCAAGTCCTCTTTACTTTCAGCAAGCAGGGTGTCTTCTGCATTAAAAAAAAAAAAAAAATGAGTCTTCCTCCAATCCGAATGCACCGTTGTTCTTCATAAAGCCCAGCTTCTCGGATTATTTGCTCAGCATACGGATTGAATAAATGTGGTGAAAGGATACAACCCTGACACACAACTTTCCTGACTAAACCATGCCCTATTTCCTTGTTCTGTTCAAACGACTGCCTCTTGATCCGTGTACAGATCCAGCATGAGCACAATTAAGTGTTCTGGAATTCCCATAATTTTTTATGATCCACACTATCAAATGTATTTGCATAGTCAGTAAAACATGGGTAAACATGTTTCTTATATTCTGTGCTTTCAGCCAAGATCCATCTGACCTCAGCAATGATATCCCTGATTTAACACGCTCTGGTGAATCTGGCCTGAATTTCTGGCAGTTTCCTGTCGATATACTGCTGCAGATGCTTTTGAATGATCTTCAACAAAATTTTACTTGCATGTGATATTAACGATATTGCTCGATAATTTCCAGACTTGGCTGGATCACCATTTTTGGGAATAGGCATAAATATGGATCTTTTCCAGTCTGTTGGCCAGATAGCTGTCCTTCAAGTTCTTTTTCTTTAAATTGTGCTTTTAGTAAAAGTTTACAATTCAAGTCAGTTTCTCATAAAAATCTTATACACACATTGACATGTGACAGTAGTTGCTCTCTCTACAATGTGACAGCACACTCCTTCTCTCCACCCTGTATATACTGTGTCCATTCAACCAGCTCCTGTCCCCTTCTGCCTTTTCATCTCTCCTCCAGACAGGAGCTGCCCACTCCTCACAAGTATCATTTTATGTCTTATAAAAAAAAAAAAAAAGTCCAGTCTAATCTTTGAAAAATTGGCTTCAGGAATGGTTTTCGTTTTGGGTTAACAGAGAGTCCAGGGGCCATGACCTCTGGGGTTCTTCCAGTCTCAGTCAGACAAATAAGTCAGGTCTTTTTACTAGAATCTGAGGTCTGCATCCCACTTTTCTCCTGCTCCATCAGGGATTCCCTGTTGTGTTTCTTGTCAGGGCAGTGATTGGTGGTAGCCAGGTGCCATCTGGTTCTTCTGGTCTCAGGCTGATGGAGTCTCTGGTTTATGTGGCCCTTTCTGACTCTTGGGCTCATCTTTATACTATGTCTTTGGAGTTCTTCATTCTCCTTTGCTCAAGGTGGGTTAAGGGCAACTGATGCATCTTAGATGGCTGCTTGCTAGCATTTAAGACCCTAGACACCGCTCACCAAAGTGGGATGCAAAGCATTTTCTTAATTCAATTTGTTATGCCAGTTGACCTAGATGTCCCCTAAAACCATGGTCCCCAGACCTCCGACCCTGCCACTCTGTCCCTAGAAGTGTTTGGTTGTATTCAGGAAAATTCTTAGCTTTTGGTTTAGTCCAGTTGTGCTGACTCACTCTGGATTGTGTGTTTCTTGTCTTTCCTTTCACCTAAAATAATTCTTATCTACTATCTAATTGGTGAATACCCCTTTCCCTCCCTATCCACCCCAAATTTCTTGACATAGACGAATGAGCACTTCCAGTGCTGCATCCATCTGTTGAAACATCTCAATTGGTATTCCCTCAGTTCCTGGATCCTTGTTTTTCCCAATGCCTTCAGTACAGCTCAGACTTCTTCCTTCAATACCATTGGTTCCTGATTATATGCTGCCTACTGAAATGCTTGAACATTGACCAATTACTTTTGGTATAATGACTCTGTGTATTCCTTCCATCTTCTTTTGATGTTTCCTGCCTTGTTTAATATTTTCCCCACAGAATCCTTCAAAAATGCAACTTGAGGGTTGAATTTTTTTCTTCAGTCCTTTCAGCTCAAGAAATGCCAAGTGTATTCTTCTTTTTGATTTTCTATCTCCAGCTCCCTGCACATGTCATTATAATACTTCACTTTGTCTTCTCAGGCTGCCCTTTGAAATCTTCTGTTCAGTTCTTTTACTTCATCATTTCTTCCTTTTGCTTTAGCTACTCGACATTCAAGAGCAAGTTTCAAAGTCTCTTCTGACATCCATGTTGGTCTTTTCTTTCTTTCCTGTCTTTTTAATGGGCTCTCGTTTTCTTCATGTATGATATCCTTGATGTCATTCCACAACCCCTCTGGTCTTCAGTCATCAGTGTTCAAAGCATCAAATCTATTCTTGAGATTGTGTCTAGATTCAGGTGGGATATATTTAAGGTCATACTTTGGCTCCCATGGATTTGTTCTAATTTTCTTCAGTTTCAACATGAATTTGCTTATGAGCTATTGATGGTCTGCTCCTCATTTGGCCCCTGGCCTTGTTCTGACTGAGGATATTGAACTTTTTCATTGTCTCTTTCCACAGAGGTAGTTGATTGAATTCCTGTGTATTCCATCTGGTGAGGTCCATGTGTATAGTCACTCTTTATGTTGCTAAAAAAAGATATTTGCAATGAAGAAGCTCTTGCTCTTGCAAATTCTATCATTCAATCTCCAGCATCATTTCTACCACCAAGGCTGTATTTTCCAACTACCTACCCTTCTTCTTTGTTTCCAACTTGGATCAAATCAACAGTAATTATCAATTCATCCTGATTGCATGTTTGATCAATTTCAGACTGCAGAAGTTGGTAAAAAAAAACTTCAATTTCTTCATCTTTGGCCTTAGTGGTTGGTGCATAAATCTGAATATTTGTATTAACTGGTCTTGCTTGTAGGCATATGGATATTATCCTATTGCTCACAATGTTGTACTTCAGGATTGATCTTGAAATTTTCTTTTTGACAATGAATGCAATGTTATTCCTCTTCAAGTTGACATTCCCTGCATAGTAGACCATATGACTGATTCAAAATGGCGAGTACCAGCCCATTTCAGCTCACTAATGTCCAGGATATAGATGTTTATGCATTCCATTTCATTTTTGACAATTTCCAATTTTCCTTGATTTATAATTGTTACATTCCAACTTCAAATTATTAATGGGTATTTGCAGCTGTTTCTTCTCAAGTTGCATCATGCCACATCCGTAAATGAAGGTTCTGAAAGCTTGACTCCATCCATGTCATTGCAGTTGATTCTACTTTGGGGAGGCAGCTCTTACCCAGTTTCCTATTGAGTGCCTTCCAACCTGGGGTGATCATCTTCCAGCACTATATCAGACAATGTTCCCCTGCAATTTATGAGGTTTTCACTGGCTAATTCTTTTCAGAAGTAGACTGCTGGGTCCTTCTTTCTAGTCTTTCTTAGTTTGGAAGCTAGCTGAATCTTGTCCACTATGGGTGACCCTGCTGGTATCTGAATACCTGCGGCATAGCTTCCAGCATCACAACAACAAGCAAGCCCCCACAGTATGACAAACTGACAGACACATGGCGGCCATTGTAGTTAGGTGTCTCAATTCAGTTTGGGTAATTCCCACTTTCAAATATGACTTACATAAAATAACAATCACAGCAGTCTTCAGGGATGCTAGGCCTCCCTTCACAAAGTTATTCCTCACCATTGTGTTGAAAGGTGTGTCCTCTGAGAACTCCATGTGTATTTGGGTCCAACTCAATGAATCCGTTCTAACATTCCAATTCTCTAAAGCCTTTGGATAACTTTTTTCTATAGTATATCAAGGTAGTTGTCACATTTCAACTGGATTTGGTGTAGGCCACCACTTAATTCATGCTTCAATGAACCAACCAAATAAAATATTACATCCTTTTCTAACCTCTTGATCTAAATCTGAAGAATTTGTGCTTAGAAACAAAACAAAACTTGCTGCTGTTGAGTCAATTCAGACTCATAGCGACCCTCTAGAACAAAGTAGAATTTTTCCATGCGGTTTCCAAGACAGTCTGGTGTAATCAAACTGCTGACATTTTGGTTACCAGCAGTAGCTCTTAACCACTATGCCCCCAGAATTTCCTGTGCTTAGTGGGCCCATATCAATAAACTCAGACTGAACCATCTTTATGTTCCTTGCATCATTATTCCACACCCCTAAAAGTCATTTCCAAGCTTACTCCCGTTTCTGTTTGTATATATTAGAAAAATCTAATATATTACGTCTTCCTGGGGTACATTTTGTACTTCACCTTTTGGGGCTTGCTGGGACTTAAGTACAGACCTAGAAGCTAAAACAGGTGGTGGGATAGTTCTCAGGGACATTCATAAATGTCTTGTAAGGTACCTGCCTTAGGTGATGCTCCAGGTACCACCCCAGGTGATTCCTCAAAGATTCTTCAGACACAGCTGAGTTAATCCCACCAAATGGGGGTGAAAAAGATAATGGTTTTACTGGGGAGGGTGGGTTAGCAGACAGAGATTGAGTGATCTCTTCAGATGGGAGTAAGTGGGCTGGTTCTGCCAGGAGAAATGATTCAACAGAATTTAGGGGCCCAGTATCCCAGCTTCCTGATTATCTGGCAATAAGTCCCCAAACCAAGTTTCAGGGTCCTTTTTCTTCCCAGTCAATGCCCTCACTTTAACTTCATACACCGCTTGAGGTTGGGAATTCAATTGGCGCTGTAATTCAGCCACTTTTACAATTAAACTGTGGGTTTGGTATTTGGCAATATCAGCTCTGTTACTACAAGAAACAAGGCTTTCTTTCAGGGCACAAGTGGCAACTTTCAGGTCTTGTATGTGTTGCTTGAGCTGTGACATTGAAGCTTTGGCTAATCCCTTTCTTTTACCACTTTTTCTAGTGAAAGTAGAATCAACCAACTAGCTTCTCTATACCTCTCATTCTGACAAAATTGTAGACAATTATCAGATATGCAATCACCCAGAGCCTTGTCTCTCACAGATATTTGATTCAGTGGTGGTGATGTTTTGTATATTTCTATGGCCATCTAACACCATGGATTAGCAATAATCTCTTTACTCGTGGAGGCAAAGTCATTAGCACCTCTCAAACTACTCAAATTTGAGAACCAATTCAGAAAACTCATCCTTATGATTTTGTTCCTCTAGATCCACTCTCAGTAACAAATGTCTTCTGCTGGATTCTCTAGAAAAGCAAACCCAATAAAGTGTATATATAAATACATATGGAAAGATTTATTTCAAGGAAATTGTTCACACAGTTGTGGAGGCGGGCAAGTCCCAAATCCATGGGTCAGTCATCAGGCTGGAAGCTTTCTCTGACTCACGTGGTTACAGGGGCTGACAAACTCAAAATCAGTAGGTCAGGCAGAAGGCTGCTCCCTCACAGGGTTGTGGGAGCCGGCAAATTCTAAAATCCTCAGGTCAGCCTCCAGGCTGCTGGCTCACCTCCCAAGAACTAGAGGTCAGAAGATGATGAGTTGGATGCAGGTTTAAGAGAGGTCAAGTTTTGCTGGAACATCCATATATTTTGGATACAGGACACACCTCCTCGGAAACTCCTAGTCTTCAAACTCATTAGATGCTCAAATCAAATCACAAAATGTAGGATAATTACATAATATCTGCAAAACAATTGAGAATCAAGGTCTAGCCAAATTGACACATAACTTTAACCATCACCATTATGTTTGCTTTGTGTTTTATTTTTCTTTTAAGGAATATTGGAAAGATTATAAGTGACAGCTTCTTTCCTTACATTTTCATTTCATGGTATACGCAATTTTAAAGCTTATCTGTAATGCTATTATATGGTACTACACTCCACGGGAGGTATAACTATCTCAAACCACATTCATTAGTTATCCATGACACATATTCAGCAACTGAGTCTACACATTTAGTAACTAAGTCTTTGTTTTGAGCACCAGGCCTGGAGGTGTTTCTTACTGTCAGAGATAACATGATCTTAACAAATAAAATACATAAAACTATAGTAAGGATATATTACCTACTAATTCAATAATTTGCCTTCTGTGATACTATGTAAAAAATACGCTGCTTTGAAAAATTACGCAGAAAGAGAACTTACGTCAAATCACCTTGGTTAAAAATGTTTTACTATTACTTTAATAAAACAAATGCAACATTTTGCCATACATTAGTATTATAATAATCACTTCAGTGTCCTTTTTAAAATATTCTTGAAGAACAGTGAAGTCATTTCACAAGATTTTACTAAGCAAAGTCGGAATAATATGAAGTAGTTTCCTTTCTCTTCTTAAACTTCAGCAGAGTTTTGACTTAATGAATGTGTCTTTCTTTGGCATCAGTGATTATTCACTGCTATAAAAGTGAAAAGAGGAGTGGGGCCAAGATGGCAGACTAGGTGGACACTACCGCGGATCCCTCTTGCAACAAAGACTCGGAAAAACAAGGGAATCGATCACATACATAACAATCTATGAACTCTGAACAACAAGCACAGACTTAGAGATGGAAAATGAACAAATACGGGCAGACAGCAACAGTTTTCAGAACCAGGAGCCAGCGTACCAGGCAGGTGACCTTCGGAGCCCGATCTGGGGCAGAGCCCAGGGGGGCAGATGGCACAGAAGGGGGGCCCACCCCTTCCCCCCTGAACCCATCCCGGGAGGAAGTCTAGTTGGTTGGTGCGGGCAGCGTAGAGGCGCAGCCAGAGGGAGAAGCACCCGGGAGGCAGTGACTGATCTGGGAGTGGGGAGAACAGCATCCCAGCGGGCGAGCCGTCCCGCCGTGAGTTAGGCGAGAAGCGGGCGGGACGCGAGCTGGGGGGGGTCAGCTATATTTCCCTAAAGTGACCCTGGGGCGGGGCTCACAAGTTCGTGTGGGAGGACACACACCCAGTCCGCGCGTGGGGCGCGGCACACCAGAGGGAGAAATCCCCGGAAGTGACTGGTCTCGGAGCGGGGAAAGCAGCGTCCCAGACGGGGAGCCATTCCGCTGGGATTTGGGCGCGCGCATGTGCGCGGGCGGGGCGTGAGCGCGGGGTCCATTTTTATTCCCCTGAATTGACCCAGGGGGTAGGCCCACCTGGCCGTACGGGTGACGCCTACGCAGTTCGTGCGAGAGGTGTGGCACACCGGAAGAAGAAGTCCCCGGGAGGAAGTGACTGGTCCCCGAACGGGGAAAGCAGAGTCTCAACCCGGAAGTCGTCCCGCTGGGATTTGGGCGAGCACACGGGCGGGGCGTGACCGCAGGGCCCAATTATATTCGCCTGAATAGACCCTGGGGGCAGGCCCAACCATTCGTGCGGGAAATGCCCACCCAGTGCGCGCAAGCGGTGCTGCGCACCAGAGGCAGAAGTCCCCGGGAGGAAGTGACTGGTCTCCGAGCAAGGAAAGCAGCGTCATAGCCGGGGACCCATCCCGCTCGGATTTTGGTGGACGGGCGTGGAGTGTGAACGCGGTGTTCAGCTCTATATTCTGTGGTGCTACACTCCTAGCTCTCTGATCCCTCCCCCACCCTCCCCAGCTGGCCCCATTAACATCCTAATACCGGAGCCAGAGGGAGAATTCAGATAGGGATCTGAATGCATTTTTTTTTAGCTGACTACCTGGAAAATCTAGTTTCCCAGTGATGGCTCGGAGACAGCAGTCCATATCAAACCACATAAAGAAACAGACCACGACAGCTTCTCCAACCCCCCAAACAAAAGAATCAAAATCTTTCCCAAATGAAGATACAATCCTGGAATTATCAGATACAGAATATAAAAAACTAATTTACAGAATGCTTAAAGATATCACAAATGAAATTAGGATAAATGCAGAAAAAGCCAAGGAACACACTGATAGAACTGTTGAAGAACTCAAAAAGATTATTCAAGAACATACTGGAAAAATTAACAAGTTGCAAGAATCCATAGAGAGACAGAATGTAGAAATCCAAAAGATTAACAATAAAATTACAGAATTAGACAATGCAATAGGAAGTCAGAGGAGCAGATTCGAGAAATTAGAATGTAGACTGGGACTTCTGGAGGACCAGGGAAACAACACCAACATAGCTGAAAAAAAATCAGATAAAATAATTAAAAAAAATGAAGAAACCCTAAGAATTATGTGGGACTCTATCAAGAAGGATAACGTGCGAGTGATTGGAGTCCCAGAACAGGGAGGGGGGACATAAAACACAGAGAAAATAGCTGAAGAAATCCTGACACAAAACTTCCCTGACATCATGAAAGACGAAAGGATATCTATCCAAGATGCTCATCGAACCCCATTTAAGATTGATCCAAAAAGAAAAACACCAAGACATATTATCATCAAACTTGCCAAAACCAAAGACAAACAGAAAATTTTAAAAGCAGCCAGGGAGAAAAGAAAGGTTTCCTTCAAAGGAGAATCAATAAGAATAAGTTCAGACTACTCAGCAGAAACCATGCAGGCAAGAAGGGAATGGGACGATGTATACAGAGCACTGAACGAGAAAAACTGCCAACCAAGGATCATATATCCAGCAAAACTCTCTCTGAAATATGAAGGCGAAATTAAGATATTTACAGATAAACACAAGTTTAGAGAATTTGCAAAAACTAAACCAAGACTGCAAGAAATGCAAAAGGAGATTGTTTGGCCGGATGACCAATAATATCAGGTACCAGCACAATACAAGGTCACAAAACAGAACATCCTGATACCAACTCAACTCAAATAGGGAAAGCACAAAAACAAACAAATTAAGACTAATTCTAAAAAATACATAAATAAACAAAATAATACACATAACAGGAAATCATGGAAATCAATAGATAAACGATCACAATAATCAAAAAGAGGGGCTAAATATAAGAGGCATTGAACTGCCAGATGGAGAGTGATACAAGGCGATATAGAAGGATACAAGTTAGGTTTTTACTTAGAAAAATAGGGGTAAATAAAAAGGTAACCACAAAAAGGAATATCAATTCCATAACTCAAGAAAAAAGCCAAGAAAACCGTAACGACTCAATAAACACAAAGTTAAACATTATGATAATGAGGATCTCACAAGCTACTAAGAAAAACGTCTCAGCACAAAAAAGCATGTGGAAAAATGAAATGGCCAACAACACACATGAAAAGGCATCAAAATGACAGCACTAAAAACTTATTTATCTATAATTATGCTGAATGTAAATGGACTAAATGCACCAATAAAGAGACAGAGAGTCACAGACTGGATAAAGAAACACGATCCATCTATATGCTGCCTACAAGAGACACACCTTAGACTTAGAGACACAAAAAAACTAAAACTCAAAGGATGGAAAAAAATATATCAAGCAAACAATAAGCAAAAAAGAAGAGGAGTAGCAATATTAATTTCTGACAAAATAGACTTTAGACTTAAATCCACCACAAAGGATAAAGAAGGACACTATATAATGATAAAAGAGACAATTGATCAGGAAGACATAACCATATTAAATATTTATGCACCTAATGACAGGGCTGCAAGATACATAAATCAAATTTTAACAGAATTGAAAAGTGAGATAGACACCTCCACATTTATAGTAGGAGACTTCAACACACCACTTTCAGAGAAGGACAGGACATCCAGTAAGAAGCTCAATAGAGACACGGAAGACCTACTTACAACAATCAACCAACTTGACCTCATTGACTTATACAGAACTCTCCACCCAACTGCTGCAAAATATACTTTTTTTTCTAGTGCACATGGAACATTCTCGAGAATAGACCACATATTAGGTCATAAAACAAACCTTTGCAGAGTCCAAAACATCGAAATATTACAAAGCATCTTCTCAGACCACAAGGCAATGAAGCTAGAAATCAATAACAGAAAAACTAGGGAAAAGAAATCAAATACTTGGAAAATGAACACTACCCTCCTGAAAAAAGACTGGGTTATAGAAGACATCAAGGAGGGAATAAGGAAATTCTTAGAAAGCAACGAGAATGAAAATACTTCCTATCAAAACCTCTGGGACACAGCAAAAGCAGTGCTCAGAGGCCAATTTATATCGATAAATGCACACATAGAAAAAGAAGAAAGAGCCAAAATCAGAGAACTGTCCCGACAACTTGAACAAATAGAAAGTGAGCAACAAAAGAACCCATCAGGCACCCGAAGAAAACAAAGAATAAAAATTAGAGCTGAACTAAATGAATTAGAGAACAGAAAAACAACTGAAAGAATTAACAAAGCCAAAAGCTGGTTCTTTGAAAAAATTAACAAAATTGATAAACCATTGGCTAGACTGACTAAAGAAAAACAGGAAAGGAAACAAATAACCCGAATAAGAAACGAGAAAGACCACATCACAACAGAACCAAATGAAATCAAAAGAATTATATCAGATTACTACATAAAATTGTACTCTAACAAATTTGAAAATCTAGAAGAAATGGATAAATTCTTGGAACAATACTACCTACCTAAACTAACACATTCAGAAGTAGAACAACTAAATAGACCCATAACAAAAAAAGAGATTGAAACGGTAATCAGAAAACTCCCAACAAAAAAAAGTCCTGGCCCAGACGGCTTCACTGCAGAGTTCTACCAAACCTTCAGAGAAGACTAACACCATCACTGTTGAAGGTATTTCAAAGCATAGAAAAAGACGGAATACTACCCAACTCATTCTATGAAGCTACCATCTCCCTGATACCAAAACCAGGTAAAGACATTACAAAAAAAGAAAATTTTAGACCTATATCCCTCATGAACATAGATGCAAAAATCCTCAACAAAATTCTAGCCCATAGAATGCAACAACACATCAAAAAAATAATTCACCCTGATCAAGTGGGATTTATACCAGGTATGCAAGGCTGGTTTAATATCAGAAAAACCATTAATGTAATCCATCACATAAATAAAACAAAAGATAAAGACCACATGATCTTATCAATAGATGCAGAAAAGGCATTTGACAAAGTTCAACACCCATTTATGATAAAAACTCTTACCAAAATAGGAATTGAAGGAAAATTCCTCAACATAATAAAGGGCATCTATGCAAAGCCAACAGCCAATATCACTCTAAATGGAGAGAACCTGAAAGCATTTCCCTTGAGAACGGGAACCAGACAAGGATGCCCTTTATCACCGCTCTTATTCAACATCGTACTTGAAGTCCTAGCCAGGGCAATTAGGCTAGACAAAGAAATAAAGGGTATCCAGATTGGTAAGGAGGAAGTAAAGCTATCACTATTTGCAGATGACATGATCGTATACATGGAAAACCCTAAGGAATCCTCCAGAAAACTACTGAAACTAATAGAAGAGTTTGGAAGTGTCTCAGGATATAAAATAAACATACAAAAATCACTTGGATTCCTCTACACCAACAAAAAGAACACGGAAGAGGAAATAACCAAATCAATACCATTCACAGTAGCCCCCAAGAAGACAAAATACTTCGGAATAAATCTTACCAAGGATGTAAAAGACCTATACAAAGAAAACTACAAAACTCTGCTACAAGAAATTCAAAAGGACATACGTAAGTGGAAAAACAGACCCTGCTCATGGATAGGAAGACTTAACATAGTAAAAATGTCTATTCTACCAAAAGCCATTTATACATATAACTCACTTCCAATCCAAATACCAATGTCATACTTTAAGGGGATAGAGAAACAAATCACTAATTTCATATGGAAAGGAAAGAACCCCCGGATAAGCAAAACATTTCTGAAAAAGAAGAAGAAAGTGGGAGGCCTCACCCTACCTGATTTCAGAACCTATTATATAGCTACAGTAGTCAAAACAGCCTGGTACTGGTACAACAACAGGCACATAGACCAATGGAACAGAATTGAGAACCCAGATATAAATCCATCCACGTATGAGCAGCTGATATTTGACAAAGGACCAGTGTCAGTCAATTGGGGAAATAATAGTCTTTTTAACAAATGGTGCTGGCATAACTGGATATCCATTTGCAAAAGAATGAAACAGGACCCATACCTCACACCATGCACAAAAACTAACTCCAAGTGGATCAAAGACCTAAACATAAAGACTAAAACGATAAAGATCATGGAAGAAAAAATAGGGACAACCTTAGGAGCCCTAATACAGGGCATAAACAGAATACAAAACATTACCAAAAATGATGAAGAGAAACCAGATAACTGGGAGCTCCTAAAAATCAAACACCTATGTTCATCTAAAGACTTCACCAAAAGAGTAAAAAGACCACCTACAGACTGGGAAAGAATATTCAGCTATGACATCTCAGACCAGCGCCTGATCTCTAAAATCTACATGACTCTGTCAAAACTCAACCACAAAAAGACAAACAACCCAATCAAGAAGTGGGCAAAGGATATGAACACACATTTCACTAAGGAAGATATTCAGGCAGCCAACAGATACATGAGAAAATGCTCTCGATCATTAGCCATTAGAGAAATGCAAATTAAAACTACAATGAGATTCCACTACACTGGCATTAATCCAAAAAACACAAAATAATAAATGTTGGAGAGGCTGCGGAGAGATTGGAACTCTCATATACTGCTGGTGGGATTGTAAAATGGTACAACCACTTTGGAAATCCATCTGGCATTATCTTAAACAGTTAGAAATAGAACTACCATACAACCCAGAAATCCCACTCCTCGGAATATACCCTAGAGATACAAGAGCCTTCACACAAACAGATATATGCACACCCATGTTTATTGCAGCTCTGTTTACAATAGCAAAAAGCTGGAAGCAACCAAGATGTCCATCAATGGATGAATGGGTAAATAAATTGTGGTATATTCACACAATGGAATACTATGCATCGATAAAGAACAGTGACGAATCTCTGAAACATTTAATAACATGGAGGAATTCGGAAGGCATTATGCTGAGCGAAATGAGTCAGTTGCAAAAGGACAAATATTGTATAAGACCACTATTATAAGATCTTGAGAAATAGAAAAAACGGAGAAGAACACATACTTATGTGGTTACAAAGGGGGGAGGGAGGGAGGGAGGGAGGGAGGGAGGGAGAGGGCTTTTTATTGATCAATCTGTAGATAAGAACTGCTTTGGGTGAAGGGAAAGACAACACTCAATACAAGGAAGGTCAGACTAATTGGACTGGATTAAAAGCAAAGAGGTTTCTGGGATAAAATGAAAGCTTCAAAGGTCAGCAGAGCAGGGGCTGGGGTCTGGGGAACTTGGTTTGAGGGGACTTCTAAGTCAATGGGCAAAATAATTCTATTATGAAAACACTCTGCATCCCACTTTGAAATGTGGCGCCTGGGGTCCTAAATGCCAACAAGCGGCCATCTAAGATACATCAATTGGTCTCAACCCACCTGGAGCAAAGGCAAAGGAAGAACACCAAGGTCACACGACAACTAGGAACCCAAGAGATAGAAAGGGCCATGTGAACCAGAGACCTACATTATCCTGAGACCAGAAGAACTAGTTGGTGCCCGGCCACAATCGATGTCTGCCCTGTCAGGGAGCACAACAGACAACTTCTGAGGGAGCAGGAGACCAATGGGATACAGACCCCAAATTCTCATTAAAAGACCACACCTAATGGTATGATTGTGACTAGAGGAATCCCAGAGACAATGCTCCCCAGAACTTCTGATGGCACAGGACAGGAACTATCCCCGAAGACAAATCATCAGACATGAAAAGGACTGGTCAGTGGGGGGGAGAGAGATGCTGATGAAGAGTGAGCTAATTAAATCAGGTGGACACTGGAGAGTGTGCAGGCAACTCTTGACTGGAGGGGGGATGGGAAGATAGAGAGAGAGGGAAGATGGCAAAATTGGCACGAAACGAGAGACTGAAAGGGCTGACTGAATAGGGGGAGAGCAAGTGGGAGAAGGGAGTAAGATGTATGTAAACCTACATGTGACAGACTGATTGGAATGGTAAATGTTCACTTGAAGCTTAATAAAAATTAATAAAAAAAAAAGTGAAAAGAGATATCTCAAATTATAAAAAAAAAAAAGTGACCTGAAAATATGCAATTTTCTGAAGAAAACACAGGCTTAACATTCTTTGTCAAACTGGCTAGGATACCGTGCTTGATTTTTAAATTAAATGTTAATTTAATTACTAGTTTTCATAGCATGGCAAATAGATAAATTCACTATTTAGGAAAAAGAGTCTACTTTTGGTCTTTTATCAGGTGATTAAACCAAAGTGTGTGTGGGGGGGGGGGGAAATAGTTATTTAAAAATTATATAGTGTAATGGATTGAACTGTGTGTCAACTTGGTTAGGACATGATTCCCAGTATTGTATGGTTGTCCTTCATTTTGAGATTGTAATTTTATGCTAAAGAGGATTTGGGTGGGATTGTAACACCCTTACCCAGGTCACATCCCTTAACCAATGTAAAGGTATTTTATCTCTCAAGAGAGAAAAATGAAAGGAAGGTGAGCAGAGAGTGGAGATGAACCAAGAAAGAACCGCTGGAAGCAAAGCACATCCTTTGGACCTGGGGTTCCTTCATGGAGAATCTCCTAATCCAGGGAAAAATTGATGAGAAGGACCTTCCTCCAGAGTCAACAGACAGAGAAAGCCTTTCCCTGGAAGTGATGCCCTGAATTTGGACTTCTAGCCCACTAGACTGTGAGAAAACAAATATCTCTTTGTTAAAGCCATCAACTTGTGGGATTTCTCTTATAGCAGTGCTAGATGGCTAAGACATGCACCTATTTTTTTTTTTTTGATATAATAATTAAAGCACAAGATTCTCATCAATGATTACACCCTTTAACTTCCAGGCAGCAGATACCAAATTCTCCAAGTGACTTCCACTGAATTGCCACTTAAATGATTGAAGTAGGTGCAATGTACTTTCTCAAGCCATGGTACATGAGAGAGTGATGTTCAAAGCCCACCAATAGCTCTAAAGGAAACTATTCTCCTATCCTCGGCTTTCTTCCTACTAAAATTTCAACTTTTTTAAATTTAAGAATGCGTGAGAGACCAAGCATGCAAAACTATCATATCTACATTATCAATAGTTACATTGTATGCAGTATATTTTTGTGCCAAGTGATTTATATATATTATTAAGACTTTTAAGTCAGTTTAAAATATCTGTGCAAGTTATTTAGAATTACCCACTTTAATACAAATAAAAAGATCCAATTTATTAAGTATGTTGCCCACATCACTTAGCTTATTCTGAGTTCATATCTCTCTGCTTGAAAGAACAAGGTGTTACAACTTTGACAAATAAATGAATCAAATCTCACAATGAATCAGATTTTCCACTTTTTTTTTTCCTCAGTATATGTTCATTATTGTTTCAAGAGTTCATGGGTATTAAAAATCATTTTATCACCCAAAAGAAAAAAAAAATGTCACCATCGTGTCTTCATTGTCACATCTTTCTTTTAATACGTTTACTCAGATCCATTGTCCACATTTAGCCCCCGGTTTCACTTTCATTCTATACTGGTAGTTACCACAAATAAAGCCTACTTTGGAAAGGTGAGAATTTACCATAATCTGACATATTCAAAATATTCTTCAGCCTTGGCAAGTAATTCCAAAGAAAGCATTTCCAAAATATTTCTGACAATATCACCATCAAAGCACTAAGGTCTTATTTGAATACGTGTTGAAGTTCTCTCTCTCTCTCTTTTTTTTTTAATTTCTAAGTAAGGTAAAGAAAATTGATGGAAATTGTGAAAAGGATTTTGATGTGTCATTACTAGCGGGATTGTACTATGGGAAGAATTAAGTGGAGAATTATAATGTATAGTGTCAAGAACTGTAAAGTACCTGAGGTTTTACTCTACTTGCAAACTAACAATTAGTCTGTCACAGTTTCATGGATCTGACAGAAGACATGAGACTCCTGGGTCAGAGAAAAAGGATTTCATATTCACAGTACAGGAGGCAGCATAAGCTTCATGTTCACATTGGTTAACCTTTTCCTCCAAATTCCACAGGGCACATGTTCAAGTGGGGCCAGATGGATGCTGCACACAAAATTAACTTGTGTCATAGCTGAGGAACCCCAATCTTAACAAATTCCCAGTTATATAAAGGTGTTCCTAGCAAACTTGTCAAAACTTTGCCCTCAGAGGACATTATTTTTACTATACTGGTCAAGAAACGAAGCTGCCTTCTGCCCTTGAAGAAGTCACTATCTATCTTTCAAGACTGTTTGCTAAACAAATGTTCTTGAAAAAGCAGACCCAGAACAAAAGCTGATACAAAACTTGTAGAAATCACATGGAGTAATGTTTTCTATCAGATATGTTTGTTCAGCATTCTTCTTCCTGAGACATGCCCTTAAATTTTAAGAACGTTTTTCCCTCCTTCCAGCAAGCCAGGTACAGTGAGTATGCTAAGTTCATAAAACATGTCCTTGCCTGTGACTCAAACCAAGCCAATCATCACCATCATCCAGAATTTGCCATTGGCTTTGAAAGAGCGGGAGATCGAGATCGGAATACTTCAAAAGTAACATGCATATTAGGGAGTTGTTAATACCATTTTTTTTCAGTCAGGGCACCAGATTTATTAAGAATTAGGATATACAGAAAATGGAATAGATTGGTAGAAGAAATAAGGGATAGAAAAAGAAGTAGAAAAAAGAGGAAGAAGTTCTTGGGCCTGGAGCCATGGCTGAAATAAGTTCTGAGTTCCAGCTTAACTTCTGACTTTGGATGTAACTTCATGATTAATTTTTCCTTTCTTTCCCATAAATAAATTCAAATATATACATGTTATGAACATGTGATTGGACAATGGAGAAAGGGTGATACTTTTATGCAGTGACAAAGAATTTGTCTAAATTATGTTCAGATGTTTGGCAGATGGTAGAAATTGTAAGTGATGAGCTTGGGTATTTGCCTGAGGAGGCTTCTAAGCAAGATCTTGAAGGGACCATGTGGTTTTTTCTTAGTACTGACAGTAGAATGGGAGAAAAAGATATGGACTTAAAAATGAACTGTGCAAAATGAAACGAGAACCTAAAAAGATTTGGAAAATTCTGTTGTACAAACTAAAGATTTGGTGACTCAATCTTTTGTTAAAGAGATTAAGCCTGTGACTGATGGATCCATTCAACTACTTAAGCAAAAATCCTGTCATCTTAGACTAAAAGGGAAAGAGTACAAAACAAAGGAAAGCTGCCTGTCTCCTGGAATTCTACAGGCAGGAAATAGGCCAAAGGAGCTGCTTCTGTTGTGCACCAAGAAAAGAAAAGGGCCAATCCTACGTCAACTCAGAGATTAGCAGAACTGTTGAAAGGGACACAGGAAGTAGGGTTGCCTCAGTTTCAGGGGATGGAGCCACAAACTTCTAGGTTCCTAAGGGTGGAGCCACAGCTTCCTAGGGTTTGAAGGGTGGATCCAGGGCCTTCAAGGTTTCAAAGAGTCAGATCTCTACCAACTTTCTTCTGGAGAGTGGGGCTGTTATTCAGGAGGGCCAAGAGGATGGTGCTACTGTCCAAAGCTGTGGGTGTGAGGGTGCCTTGCCCAAGGGACAAGAGAATGAAGCCTGCCAGAGCCAAGGGGATGGGATCACCACTCAGATGGATTAGGAGAATGGGGTTTCCCAAAGCCAAGGGAGCAGAATTGCCATCCCAGTGGGCCTAGAAATTGAGGCTGAAACCCAGGACCAATGAGCCTCCACCCAGAATTCAGAAATCAAGGTCATCTCCCAGAGTCTGGAAGGCAGGGCCATTGCCCAGATGGTCCTGGAGAACAGAGGATTATTTTCAAGACTTGAGAGCTAGTTTAATGTGTTCTGCTGGATTTTGGACTTGTTTGTGCCCATATCTGGAGCTTTGGTGGCACAGTGGTTAAGAGTTATGGCTGCTAACCAAAAGGTATGCAGTTCAAATCCACCAGCCTATCCTTGGAAACACTGTGAGGCAATTCTACCCTGTCCTATACTGTCTCTATGAGTGAGAATCAACCTGATGGCAACGGGTTTGTTGTTTTTTTTTTGGTTTTTGTGCTCGTGACCCCATTTTTTCCTCCAGTGTCTCCCATTTGTAATGCAAATATCCACCTTGTTCCTATTCCGCTATTGTACTTTCAAAGCAGATAACTTGTATTCTAGATTTCACAGGTTCACAGATGCTAGGGAATTTTGTCCCAGTATAGAATACACCTAATATTTCTCCCATATTTTATTTAGATATTTAGAGGATAAAATTTTAGACTTGGAGTTGATTTAAGAATTCTGGGATGACGTGATGGGGCGAATGGGTTTTGCATGTGGGAAAAACATGAATTTTGGGGGGGGCAAAGTGTGGAATGTCATGTATTCAATTGTGTTCCCCCAAAATATGTGTTGTAAATCCTAATATCTATACTTGTGGTTATAATCCCATGTGAGAATGGGTTTTCTTTGTTATGTTAATGAGGTGGTATTAGTGTAGGGTGTGTTTTAAGTTGGCATCCTTTGAGATATGAAAGAGTAGATTAAGCAAGCAGCCAAGCAGGCATGCAGAGGTGCTGCAAGATAGATGGCATGTCACATGAATATCACCAAGGAGCCAAGGAATAGAAGATGAAAAGAGACAAGGAACTTCTTCCAGAGTAGACAGAGAGAACTTTCCCCTAAAGACAATGCCCATATTTTGGACTTTTAGCCTCCTAAATTATTAGAAAATAAATTTCTTTTTTTTTTTTTTTAAAGCTACTGCCTCGTGGTTTTTCTGTTACAGCATCAGTAGATAACTAAGACAAATACAAGCCAGAGGGTTTGTCGGGGTGGCTGAGGCTCAGGAGACTTTTGGAAAAGGAAGTAGATGGTGCTTGCTTGAATATTCTCCTTCATATCAGTCACATTCCTTTTCTGGGAATTACTTGTTAAGGTGTTTTGCCTTTTTTTCCTATTGACATTTCTTTATTGTTATATAGAAGTCCTTTAAATATACTTATCAATAGCCCTTCACTATTTATGTGTTACAAAGTTATCTTCTCAGCCCTCTCTGTTAATTCATAGCTATTAATTTGCTATCTTTTTATGTACAGAATTTTGAGATTTAATGTAGTAAAATGTATGAATATTTCCCTTTATGGTTTCTGCCTTGCATTTTTTGTGTATTATTTATAAAAACACTTGCTTATTCTGAGATCTTAAAAAATGCACCTTCCTTAATAAACATTTTTTTAAATTTTGTTTTTAATATTTAAACTGTATCACCTCGTATAAATTATATTTATTCTGTAAGGGGTAATTGTATTCCTAGTCCATCCTTAACATGACACTTACCTTTATTCTACTATTTTGATCTCTCTCAGCAAATACCTACACTATTTTATACTAGTATAAAATATTAAAATATAAATTATAATTTTTAAGGACAAGTGTTCCACATTTTTATAATTTTTTAAAATTGATGAATCATTCTTGGTCCTTTGTATTCTCATATACCTTTTAAACACATCAATTTTTTTTTGTATTTCTCTTTATTTATTGTGATTTTAAATTTTATTTTTAAAAGTATCTTGTTAAACTATTCTGGTTTGCTTTCACATCTAGAAATAGATTATTTGTGTATTTATAATATGCATATATATTATTTCGGTAATTTTAAATATTGTCTTCGTTATCTAGTGCTGCTATACCAGAAATCCCACAAGTGGATGGCTTTAACAAACAGAAATTTATTCTCTTACAGTATAGGAAGTTGAAGTCTGAATTTAGGGTACCAGCTTCACGGGGAAGGCTTTCTCTCTCTGTTGGCTCTAGGAGAAGCTCCTTGTCATCAATATTCCCCTGGCCTAGAAGCTTGTCAGCACAGGGACTCCAGGTCCAAAGAATGCACTCTATTGCTGGCTCTTTTTGCTTGGTGGTAATTAGTTACCTCTCCTTGCTGTTCACTACTCTCTTTTATATCTCAAAGGAGATTGACTCAAGATACAACCTAAACATGTAGATTGTGTCCTGCCTCATTAACATAACTGTCTCTAATCCAGTATCATTAAAATCATAGAGGTTAGAATTTACAACACATAGGACAATTACATCAGATCACAAAACGGAAGACAAGCAGGCAACACCGGGAATCACGGCCTGGCTAAATTAACACATATTTTGGGGGGACACAATTCAACCCATAGCAAATATTAAAAACAAAACTAAATATCAAATTCTAAATGATGACTGCTGTCATGGATAAGGCTGTAAACTCACAGGAAGAATGTTTAAAAAAATGGATGACCATAAATCTCACGATAGAGCCAAAAACAAACTAGTCAGTAGTTTTTTTATATTTCTTTTGTTGCCCTGGTAACTAGTTTATTTTTATTGTCTTTTGTTTTCTGAATTAGGACTTAAGGTCACTTTTGTGTAAGGGTACAATGAATCATTTATACATTGTGTGATATTTATTTCAAATTATAATTGAATTTAATATATATTATACTGCACTTTTATTTTCCTTTTTGAATGTAGGATTCTTCCACATATCTAGTTGACCGGGAAAGTGACCGAAATTCAAATACCCCTCTAGAATTCTGTAAATATTCTTTTTCCGATGTCCATATCATGTTCTATATACCTTCCTAGGAATTTCGGCTCTTTCAACTGTGGGCACACTTTAGAATTAAGAAGGTAATTTTTTTTTTTTTAATTAGAAATCTGCCATGAAAACATATGTATATACACATGCATATATAAACATATGGAGTCCCTGGGTGGTACAAAGTGTTAAGCACCTGACTGCTGGCAGAAAGGTTGGGGATTCGAACCCACTGAGAAACATCTTGGTGATCTGCTTCCCTCAAGTCACAGGCTTGAAAATCCTGAGAAGCAGTTCTCTGCACACGTGGGGCTGCCATGAGTTGGAATCAACTCCACCGCAACTAACACCAAAAAATTAACATATATGTCCATTACATAAATAACTATTTCTTTTTTGCTACATTTTGCCAGGTGCCATAGAATGAATTTTCAACTTAAAGTGACCTCATGTGACAGAGTAGAACTGCCCCATAGAGTTTTATAGGGCACAGCTGTCCAGGTCTTTCTCCCTCTGATATGCTAGGTGTATTCAAACCACCTACCTTTGGTCAGCAGCCACTAGGGCCCTTTTTGCTACATATTGTTATCGTATACTATAAATTCTGACTCACAGTAACCCTCTGTGTCAGGGTAGAACTGCCACATAGGGTTCCCAAGGGTGCTAGTGTTTCCAAGGTTGTAATCTTTACGGAAGCCAATTGCCACATCTTTCTCCCTTGGAGCTGCCGGTGGGGTCAAGCTGCCAGCCTTTCAGATAGTGGCCAAGCACTTTAACCACTGCAACACCAGGGCTCCTTTTGCTACATAAACAACCTGTTGCCATCGAGTCTATTCCAACTCATAGCAACTCTATAGGACAGAGTAGAACTGCCCCATCGGGTTTCCAAGGAGCTTAATAAATAATGCTGATGGTAATATATACAGATCATGTAAATATTCATATTCTGCGGTCATGTATTTATCTAAAATGCTCTCCTTATAATATCAGCAGGCATGAGAAGGTGGCTGGTAAATTTTTAATACTGTACCACTTGACTTACAGAAAAAATGCTTTCATCAATGTGCATTTGCAGCACTTTTATCTTTTTTCTCCAGAATTCACCTCTCTGGAGCTTATTGGGCCACAAAGGGATACAAATGGAACTGCCTCTCCCCCATATTGATGCACGCTTGGGGTGTGGGTGAAGGGAACGATGCAACCAGGTATTTCAGATTAGTAGCCAGATGCCTCTTGGAGAGCAGATTTCACTGTTCCTACACATTTGGGGACATTTTCCCATTTCAAAACGTGACTTTAATTAGATCAAACAATGAATTTGAACTAATGTTAAATCCAATTCGATACTGCTTACCCATGCTACATTAAAAGCAATTACTATTGCTAAAAAAGCAAGTTTGAGAGTGTTTGGCCCAAAATCTCAACAAACAAGCCTCCAATTGAATATTACATTCTTACTAAGTTTGTATTTTAAAACCTAGAATTGCAAAACCAAGGCTTAGAAACTTCATTCTCTCTTATGATTTCAAGACAATTCTTGTTTAATAATCTCAGCATGATTTCATGGGAAGGTTGGTAAGACAGCTGGTTCAATGGAAATATAAAGATGCAGGGTATTCTATATAAACATTAAGAAAGATTACATTTTACTTGGTATTTCAATGCTGTACTGTTTTTCTCTCTTTTTTTTTCTCCTTTTGCATATTCAGTGAGAGTAAGAAGAACTTTCTGTGTATGCTACTGGTTTATTCTACACAAATTTTGGGGAAATAAAACTTCCCTCTGTTTCTCAATACTCTTGTGTAGAGCCCTAGCCTCTGAGACATAGAAATGTTCATTCTATCAAGTTAGAGAACATTTGTTTTCACTTCTCCTAGAGACTTTTCACACACAACAAGAATTGGATCCTTAACAAATTGTTTAAAAGTTTTCTTACACTTGTCATAGAGTTGATTTTAATTCATGGCTACCCTACGCGTGTCAGTGTAGAATCGTGCTCCATAGGATTTTTAATGGCTGACTTTTCAGAAGTGGATGGCCAAGTCTTTCTACTAAGGTGCCTCTGAGTGGACTTCAGCTGCCAAACTTTCAGATAGTAGCTAAGTGCTTTATCTGTTTACACCACCCAGAGACTGGGAAAACATCTCTTATTTCCTCAAAAGTGAGATATATCCCTGGATACCACGATGTTGTTTACTGGTCCAGTGGAGAGAATTTTTGTTCTCTTGATGTTGAGGTGTAATTCATACTGAAGTCTGTAGTCCTTGATCTTCTTCAGGAAGTACTTCGAGTCCTCTTCACTTTAAGCAAGCAAGGTTGTGTCATCTGCATATCACAGGTTGTTAATGAGTCTTCCTCCAATCCTGATGCTGTGTTCTTCTTTATATAGTCACAACTGGACCAAAAAGCAACATCATGATAAACAGAGAAAATATTGAAGTTGTCAAGGATTTTATTTTACTGGGATCCACAATCAACACCCATGTAAGCAGCAGTTGAGAAATCAAAGGATGTATTGTGTTCAGTAAATCTGTTAAAAAGCAAAGATGACACATTGAGGACTAAGGTGCACCCAATCCAAGCCATGGTATTTCCAATCACGTCATGCATGCAAAGCCTAGATAGACAATGAATAAGGAAGACCAAAGAAGAATAGATGCATTTGAATTATAGTGTTGGTGAAGAATACACTATGGACTGCCAGAAAAATAAACACATCTGTCTTGAAAAAAGTACAGCCAGAACGCTCCATAGAAGTGAGGATGGTAAGACTTCATCTCAAGTACTTTGGTCATGTTGCCAGGAGGGACCAGTCCCTGAAGAAGGACATCATGCTTGGTAAAGTATAGGGACAAGGAAAAATAGGAAGATCCTTGAACAGATGGCTTGACAAAGTGGCTGCAACAATGGGTTTAAACATAGCAAGTTTTGTGAGGATGGCACAGGACCAGGCAGTATTTGCTTCTGTTGTACATAGGGTCACTATGAATGGACTGGAAGGCACCTAACAATAACATCCCTGAATAGGCACCTGAGTTAGCTCTAGGTGCTAGGGATACTAAGAGCCTTATCTTCCTCTCTATTCGCATGTTAAGGAAAATCTCTGTGTCCTAAAAACCAAGACATGTGGGGCTGTCAGGATCCGAGAGAGATGTATATAGACATCAAAGGGCTGGAGCAAGGAGAAGATTTTCTTTCCCCTTTTACAATCAGAAAAAAAAAAATTGTTTCCCCCAATGGACAATTGACCTGGCTCTCACAGAGTCAGCCTAGAGTAAGGACTAGAGCAAAGTGGGGCCAACGCACTCATTATTCACTGCGAGGTGTGTAATAAAGACTCTGTCTCTTATCCAGACACCTACGTGGGTAGAGACCATTTAGGGCAAAAATAATAAAAAAGAATTAAAATATATATATATGTACATATATATAATTTTTTTTACAACTAATGAATAAAGAAGTGAAGTAATTTTAAGGAAGGAATTGTGATTTCTTTAATACCAAGCACTAAAGACATTACACCCTTTGCAAATTTTTTTTTTAATTTTCTTTCAAAGCATTAAGAAGAATAAGACATGCAAATAAGTTACTTGAGTAGTAAATAAATGCATTTCACAAAATATTAGCAAAATACTAAGGGGTTGGTGATTTCTTTTATATTTAAAATAAACAAGAAATTCAGACCCTAAGGCAGTCAACCATACGTTGTTAAAATATTCATCCCAAGAGATTCTCAATTCTGTTCAGTGTGAATTTCAAAGAGAGCTTGAATAATGGTACAAATGACAAAAAATACTCCCTTATTTGAAGTGTTCATTATGTGTGTAAAACTATGCTAAATCTTTTACAAAAGTTATCTTTTATCATGCTTACAACAAATCTCTGTCCTTACAGATGTAGTAATTTTCAATCTTTAGGTCTGACAGGAATTGACAACTCCCTCAGGAGGCTTTACCTGAATGTTCCTTTTTATATAGCATAGTACATTGTTCTCGATATTGGCACTGTGTTGCTTGTCTTTGCTAGCACTTACCAAACTATATTGTTCACAAATTAATTCATTGACTTTTTTTTTACTTTTATGATTTTTATTGTGCTTTAAGTGAAAGTTTACAAATCAAGTCAGTCTCTCACACAAAAACTTATATACACCTTGCTACATACTTCCAATTACTCTCCCCCTAATGAGACAGCCCACTCCCTCCCCCTACTCTCTCTTTTCATGTCCATTTTGCCAGGTTCTAACTTCCTCTATACTCTCATCTCCCCTCCAGGCAGGAGATGCCAACGTAGCCTCAAAGTCCACCTGATCCAAGAAGCTCACTCCTCACCAGCATCCCTCTCCAATCCATTGTCCAGTCCAATCCATGTCTGAAGAGTTGGCTTCAGGAAAGGTTCCTCTCCTGGGCCAACAGGAGGTCTGGGGGCCATGACCACCAGGGTCATTCTAGTCTCAGTCATACCATTAAGTCTGGTCTTTTTATGAGAATTTGGGGTCTGCATCCCACTGCTCTCCTGCTCCCTAAAGGGTACTCTGTTGTGTTCCCTGTGGGGAAGTCATCGATTGTAGCCGGGCACCATCTAGTTCTTCTGGTCTCAGGATGATGTAGTCTCTGGTTCATGTGGCCCTTTCTGTCTCTTGGGCTCTTAATTACCTTGTGTCTTTGGTGTTCTTCATTCTCCTTTGATCCAGGTGGGTTGAGACCAATTGATGCATCTTAGATGGCTGCTTGCTAGCTTTTAAGACTCCAGACACCACTCTTCAAAGTGAGATGCAGAATGTTTTCTTAATAGATTTTATTATTCCAATTGACTTAGATGTTCCCTGAAACCATGATCCCCAAAACCCTGCCCCTGCTGCACTGGCCTTCGAAGCATTCAGTTTATTCAGGAAACTGCTTTGCTTTTGGTTTAGTCTGGTTGTGCTGACATCCCCTGTATTGTGTGTTGTCTTTCCCTTCACCTAAAGTAGCTCTTATCTACTATCTAGTTAGTGAATACCCCTCTCCCACCCCCTTCCCTCCCCCCTCTCATAACCACAAAAGAATGTTTTCTTCTCAGTTTAAACTATTTCTCAAGTTCTTATAATAGTGGTCTTATACAATATTTGTCCTTTTGCAACTGACTAATTTCACTCAGCATAATGCCTTCCAGGTTCCTCCATGTTATGAAGTGTTTCACAGATTCTTCACTGTTCTTTATCGATGCACAGTATTCCATGGTGTGAATATACCAGAATTTATTTATTCATTCATCTGTTGATGGGCACCTCGGTTGCTTTCATCTTTTTGCTATTGTAAATAGTGCTGCAAAAAACATGGGTGTGCATATATCTGTCTGTGTAAAGGCTCTTATTTCTCTAAGATATATTCCGAGGAGTGGGTTTGCTGGATCGTATGGTAGTTCTATTTCTAGCTTTTTAAGGAAGCATCAAACCAATTTCCAAAGTGGTTGTACCATTTGACATTCTCACCAGCAGTGTATAAGTGTTCCAATCTCTCCACAGCCTCTCCAACATTTATAATTTGTGTTTTTTTGAATTAATGCCAGCCTTGCTGGAGTGAGATGAAATCTCATTGTAGCTTTGATCTGCATTTCTCTGATGGCTAATGATCGTGAACATTTCCTCATGCATCTGTTAGCCGCCTGAATGTCTTCTTTAGTGAGGTGCCTATTCATATCTTTTGCCCATTTGTAATTGGGTTATTTGTCTTTTTGTAGTTGAGTTTTTGCAGTATCATGTAGATTTTAGAGATCAAGCACTGATCAGAAATGTCATAGCTAAAAACTTTTTCCCAGTCTGTAGGTAGTTTTTTTTTTTTTTTAGGTAGTCCTTTTACTCTTTTGGTGAAGTCTGCATGAGCATAGGTGTTTGATTTTTAGGAGCTCCCAGTTATCTAGTTTTTCTTCTGCATTCTTAATAATGTTTTGCACACTGTTTTTGTCATGTATTAGGGCTCCTAACATTGTCCCTATTTTTTTCTTCCATGATCTTTATCATTTTAGGTTTTCTATTTAGATCTTTGACCCATTTTGAGCTCGTTTTTGTGGATAGAGTGAGGTATGAGTCTTGTTTCATTTTTTTTCCTGATGGTTATCCAGTTATGCCAGCACCATTTGTTGAAAAGACTGTCTTTTCCCCATTTAACTGTTTCGGGGCCTTTGTCAAGTATCAACTGCTCATATGTGGATGGATTTACGTCTGGATTCTCAATTCTGTTCCATTGGTCTACGTATCTGTAGTCCTAGTACCAGGCTATTTTGACTACTGTGGCGGTAAAATAGGTTCTAAAATCAGGTAGTGTGAGACCTCCCACTTTGTTCTTCTTTTTCAGTAAGGCTTCACTTAACCAGGACCTCTTTCCCTTCCATATGAAGTTGCTGATTTGTTTCTCATTAAACAAAAAATGTAGTTGGAATTTGAATCAGAATTGCATTGTATCTACAAGTAGCTTTTGGTAAAATATACATTTTTTAATATTAAGTCTTCCTATCCATGAGCAAGGTATGTTTTTCCACTTATGTAAGTCTCTTCTGGTTTCTTGCAGAAGTGTACTGTAGTTTTCTTTGTATAAGTCTTTTACATCTCTGGTAAGATTTCTTCCTATTTTATCTTCTTTGTGGCTACTGTAAATGGCATTGATTTGGTGATTTCCTCTTCGATGTTCTTTTTGTGGGTGTAGAGGAATCCAACTGATTTTTTGTATGTTTATCTTGTATCCTGATGCCCTGCTGAACTCTTTTATTAGTTTCAGTAGTTTTCTGGAGGATTCCTTAGGGTTTTCTGTATAGAAGATCATGTCATCTGCAAATAGAGATACCTTGACTTCTTCCTTGCCAATCTGGATGCCCTTTGTTTCTTTATCTAGACTAATTGCTCTGGCTAAGACCTCCAACACGACGTTGAATAAGAGCAGTGATAAAGGGCATCCTTGTCTGGTTCCTGATCTCAATGGGAATGCTTTCAGGCTCTCTCCATTTAGGGTGGTGTTGGCTGTTGGCTTTGTATAAAAGCCCTTTATTATGTTGAGGAATTTTCCTTCTATTCCTATTTTGCTGAGAGTTTTTATCATGAATGAGTGTTGAACTTTGTCAAATGCCTTTTCTGCACCAATTGATAAAATCATATGATTCTTGCCTTTTGTTTTATTTATGTGGTGGATTCCATAAATTGTTTTTCTAATGTTGAACTATCCCTGCATACCTGGTATGAATCCCACTTGGTCATGGGGAATTTTTTTTTTTGATATGTTGTTGAATTCTATTGGCTAGAATTTTGTTGAGGATTTTTTGCATTTATGTTCATGAGGGATACAGTTCTATAATTTTCTTTCCTTGTATTGTCTTTACCTGGTTTTGGTATCAGGGATATGGTCGCTTCATAGAAGGAGTTTGGTAGTATTCTGCCCTTTCCTATGCTCTGAAATACCTTCAGCAGTAGTGGTGTTAACTCTTCTCTGAAAGTTTGGTAGAACTCTGCAGTGACCAGGTTTTTTTTTGTTGTTGATGCTGGGAGTTTTTTGATTACCTGTTCAATCTCTTCTTTTGTTATGGGTCTATGTAGTTCTTCTACCTCTGTTCGTATTAGTTTAGGTAGGTAGCATGTTTCTAGGAATTCATCCATTTCTTCTAGGTTTTAATTCATTGATTTTTAATTGAGTGTCGTATATTTCCTCAAATAGAATGCAAATACCAATAAGATAAAAACCTTATTTGATTTTTATGGCATTTTATTCCCAGCAGTGAACACTGTGTTTATCCAGTATACTTTCACTACCAATTTTGAAGGAATGAATATATGAATTAATTAGGCCTAGAGATGTTAAATAACTGCCACATTGCCCCACAACCATCTAGGGGCAGAACAGGGTATCCAAACCAAGCCCATCTCACTGCAAAGGCAATTTTCTTAATCATTGTAAAAATAACTTTGATTTTTTTGTGATTTAGTTTCTTGGGTTGCGAATAGGAGATTCACATAAAATCTCCCTCTTAGTTCTTTTATATATAAATTCTAAGGGTATATCTCACTTTTCCTGACATTTTTCTGTGCTATCTTCTGACCCAAAATTTAATTCCACCTATACCTCCTTCTTCTTTTATACCTCCTTTGCGTCGTGTTTACATACATCTACCATTTCTGCAAAATTTTCTCCACTGGGGTAACTCAATGTAATGTGAGAAGCATTCTTTGTGAATTGTAGTGCAGTTTGTTTTCTTCATGGGAGTGATGTGAAAATATGTTAATCCACCGATCCTCTACTTTTTTCTTTTTTAATTTTTTTTTATTGTCAAGTTATTTCTCTAAGAATGTGCTGTTATAACATATGCTTGGCCTTGGATGCCACTTTCCCTTGGGTGGCTTCTCCATGATTTGAATGGTGGCTTGAAGGTCTGGCAATGAATGACTACCATGGTGCTTGGAAGTATGAGAAAATGATACAAATGATTTGCAATGAATTAAAAATCTGTAGTGTTGACATCTGCTTAATATATGTAGTAATTCCTGAATTTGATAGCAGGCCACCTCTAAGCAGCAAGCCTCGGATGTAACCTCTTTAAATAAAGCAATTATAAAGTGTAGCGGCATAGATATAAACTTGGACATCATCAAATAGAGTCATAAAGTGTGCTAACTTGTACTGAGGTTTATAATATAGTAGAAACCAAATCTACAACACTGACTATTTTACAGTGGAAGTAACTTTTCTACTCCAGAGACAAAAAATGCACCTGAGTATTAGCAGAAAAAATAACTGAGTTTCAATTCTTGCAATTTTAAAATGTCATAGATTGTATTTAGAGTCAGACATGTTTCATGCGTGGCTTTTAATTTACCTGTTTGGTTAACAGATAAGGAAAAGTATAATTTGTTCAAGTAATTAACAATTTGAACTTTTTGGCAAAATATATAATGATGTCTTTATTAAAACATTTAGAGAATACATTGAATACTGTCATTTAAATAAAATATTAACAAAATAAATAAGATAGCTTGTATGTGCATATACATACATTTTTACATATCCTTGATTATGGCAATACGTTCTATAGTCTAATAATTAGTGAATATAACGGTGATGTAATGTTAAGTTCATTTGTCTATGCTATTCAGAAAATCCATGAGAGAAGGTTTGTGTATGTTTGTTTTTTTTTTAGAGTAAATAATTAAAAAAGGAAGGATTAATTTACATTATTTCAGGTCACTTAAATTTAGAATTCATGAAAGCCTATAGTTTAACAATTTAATTTGCATTACTAATAATCCAAAGGAACTAAACTTTATCTTCACATAGTTGATAAAATTTGAAATTATTGAAATTTTATAATCTGTATGTCTGCAAAATTTTAACATAGGTTAAAGATGGAACATAAGTGTATATGTATATATGTATATATGTATATATGTGCATATATGTAAAATCTGCCCAAGAAAGCAACAATAATATGTTTTATTAATGAATCTTATAAAGAAAAACAACAGTGGTATTTTTAATATTTAAATTGCACAATTTTGGTATTTGTTATAACTTAACACCTGTGAAAAAATTGGCCTTTCAAATGAGGTTATCGAATTTCATGGAAAGCCATCATACTATCTGGGGAGATGATTTTGTTCTCCATAAACTGAAAACCAAATCCATAGCCACTGAATTGATTCCAACTTATAGTGAACCCAATAGGACGGAGTAGAACTGTCCCATAGGGTTTCCAAGATTGTATTCTTTATGAAAGCAGACTGTCACATCTTTTTCCTATACTCTCATAGCATTCATTTAAAATGTCTAATCAGTATTCAACTTCCCATACTAATTCATTCATAAATATGTATATATATACATATGTATATAAATATGCAATATAAGGTCTTTTGTAACTGGTTGACAAACTGGGTTGTAACTGGTTTCAGCTAGTATAATATTCTCAAAGTTCATCTAAATTGTAGCAGGTAGCAGTACTTTATTCCTTTTTTATAGCCAAGTAATATTCCATCAAATGATTATGCTACATTTTGTTTACCCATTCATTAGTTGATAGAAATTTGGGCTTTCAGGCTTTTTGCCTACTGTGAATAATGATCTTATGAAAATTGTGTACACTTTTTTTATGGACATGTAACTGGTAATGAGAATGCTGGGTCATATGATAACCCGATGTTTAACATTTTGAGGAACTTCTAAACAGTTTTTATAAAATGGCTGTACCATTTTACAATCCCACCAGAGGTGTTTGAGTATTCTAAGTCCTCCATATCCTTAACAACACCATTCATTGTTTATTTTTGAAATTTAGCCATCCTTGTGGGTATGAAATGGTATCACACTGTGATTTTGATCTGCATTTTCCTAACGGACAATGATGCTGATGCCTTTTTAATGTGTTTTTTTGGCAGTTTGCATATCTTGTCTGGAGAAATTACTATGCAAAGTCTTTGTCCATTTTAAATTGGGTGTTTCCCTTTCTTACTATTAAATTGTAAGAGTTCTTTCTGTATTCTGGCTATCAGTCCTTTACCAGACACATGATTTGCAAATATATTCTCCCTTTCTGTTAGTTTTCAGTATCATTTGCAACAAAAGTAGAAAAAAAAAAATTAGCTTTGGTAAGTACAGTTTATCTATTTTTCTTCTGTTTCTTGTTATTTTGCTGTCTTATCTAATAATTTCCTAATTCAAGGTCATGACTATTTACTCCTATGTTTTCTTCTAAGAGATATACGATTTTAGCTTTTACTTTCATATCTATGATTCATCATAACTTAATTTTTCTGAATTGTGTGAGGTATGGTTACAACATCATTCTTTCTTTTGAGATATCTATTTGTCCAGTTCCTGGAGAAAGACATAATGCTTGGCAAAGTAGAGCATCAGAGAAAAAGAGGAAGACCCTCAACAAGATGAATTCACACAATGGCTGCAACAATGGGCTTAAGCATAACAATGACTGTAAGGATGGTGCAGGCCTGGGCAGTGTTTCCTTCTGTTGTACATGGGGTCACTATGAGTTGGAACCAACTTGACGGCACCTAACAACAAGTTGTCCTAGCATCATTAGTTGAAAAGACTATTTTGCTCTCTAAATTGTGTTGTCACTCTTGCCCAAAGATCAATTGACTATTAATATATAGCTCTTTTTCTGGATTTCAACTGTATATCATTGATCTATATGTTTATCTTTATGTCAGTACAGCAAGCACTGTCTTGATTACTGCAGCGGTGTAGAAGCTGTTTAAGATTTGCAAGTGCGAGTCTTCCAGAAACATTTTTCTTTTTCAAGATTGTTTTGGCTATTCTCAGACCTCTTACATCTCCACGTGAATTTCGGGATCATCTTGTCAATTTCAGCAAAAATGGAATCTGGGATTTTTATAGGGATCACAGTGAATCTGTAGATTACTATTTTGGGGGAGTATTGCCATCTTTAAACAATAGTAAACCTTCTGATCTATGGACATACTGTTTTTTTTCAATTATTTAGGTCTTCTTAATTTCTTTTAACAATATTTTGTACATTTTAGTGTGTGAGTCTTGCACTTTTTTGGTTTAATTTATACCTAAGCATATTGTTCTTTTCAACGTTATTATAAGATCTTTTTTTCCTTAATTTCCTTTTTGATTGTTCATTGAAACCATACAGAAATACATTTGGATTCTGTAAATTGATCTCCTATCTGACCAACTAACTGATCTTATTTATTAATTTTAAGTTTTTTAGACCATTACTTAAGATTTTCTACATACAAGATCGTGTTGTCTATGAATAGGCATAGTTTCATTTCTTCCTTTCCAGTCCGGATTCTTTTCTTTTTCTTGCCTGCCTAAAACCTCTAGTACAGTGTTGAATAGATGTAGTGAGAGCAGACATCTCTGTCTTCCTCTTGATCCTAGGAGCATAAAATTCATTCTTTTATTGATGGTAACTGTGGGTTTTTCCTAGATTCCCATTACCAGGTGGAAGAATTTTCTTTCTGTTCCTAGTATGTTGAGGGTTTTTGTCATAGAAGGTTACTGAATTTTGTCAAATACTTGTTCTGTTTCTCTCAAGAGTGTTCTGCATATTTTTTTATACTTAATTCTATTAATATGGTGTTTTACATTGATTGATATTCATATAATAAACTTTGTAATTTATAGTAAGATAAATTACACTTGTTTGTGGTGTGTAATTCTTTTTTGTTGATGGATTTGCTTTGCTAGTGTTTTGTTGAGGTTTTTGTCTGTGTTTATAAGGGATTTTGGTGTGTGGTTTTCTTTTGTTGTGATGTCTTTGTCTGGTTTTGTTATCAGCATAATGCTGGCTTCATAGAAAGAGTTGGGGCATATTCCTTCCTCTTCATTTTTTTTTACAATTTGTGAAAAATTGATATTAATTCTTCTTTCAGTGTTTGGTAGAATTCACCAGTGAAGCCACCTGGGCCTGAACTTTTTCATGGAAAAAATTTTGATTGTTAATTCAATCTCTTTAATTTGTATATGTTTTTTTCTTCTTGACTCACTTTTGGTGGTTTCTATTTGTTTATCATTCTGGAAATTTTTTCATTTCACATCTGTTGCTTTTATTTGCTATGAAGTCAGAGCCAACTCATGGTGAATTTAGATTCTGAAATTTTTTTCCCACGAAACTGTTCATGGTATGAGTTTATAGCCCTTTTTTATTTTTAAAAGGCCAGTGGTAAGTAACCTGTTTTCATTCCTGATTTTAAATTGAGTCTTATCTCTTTTTCTTGGACAGTCTAGGTTTTTCTTCAATTTTGTTAATCTTTACAAAGTCGAAAATTTTCTTTTCTTTTTTTTTTTTTATATTCTTTCAATTATTTACTCTCTAATCATTATTGTTTCTTTTTCCTGCTGGTGTTGGATTTAGTTTACTTATCTTTTTCTAGTTTCTTTAGCCAAAGTTTAGGATATTGGTTTAAGATCTTTCACCTTTTTTAATATTTTTAGGTCTATAGGTAAATATAAGAAGCCCTGCTGGCACAGTGGTTTAGCACTTGGCTGCTAAGTTTAAAGTGGGCAGTTTGAGCCCACCAGCTTTTCCAGGGGAGAAATATGTGGCAGTTTGCTTCCATAAACATTACAACCTTGGAAATCCTATGGGGCAGTTCTGTTCTGACATTTAGGGTTGCTGTGAGTCAGAATCGACCCTATGGCAAGGAGTTTAATTTTTTTTTTTTTTAATATATTTAATTCTCACTGTCAGTCACTACGCTAATCTATTTTCATTCCTTTCTGAACATATTTTTCTAGTATATTCATAAGGAAAGACTCAAAAATATATTTTCTGTGTTGTTGAATGTTCATTTTTTTCAGGTGGGGTAGTGTTAATATATAATTTGAAGGGTTATAATCATTAGCTCACATTTTCTGTTCATGGTTATTTAAATATTACTACATTCTCTCCTGGAATAAAATGTGTCCATCCAAAAAGTCTTGTGAAGCAGCTATCTAAGAAGCATCAATTGGTCTCAGCCCATCTGGATCAAGGAAGAATGAAGATCACCAAAGACACAAAGTAATTATGAGCCTAAGAGACATAAAGGACAACATAAATCAGAGAGTACATCAGCCTGAGACCAGAAGAACTAGATGGTGCCTGGCCACAACTGATGACTGCCCTGACAGGGAACTCAACAGAGAAACCCTGAGGGAGCAGGAGAGCAGTGTGATGCAGACCCCAAATTCTCATAAAAAGACCAGACTTAATGGTCAGACTGGGACTGAAGAGACATAGGAAGTCATGGTACCCAGACCTTCTGTTAGCCCAGGACAGGAACCATCCCCAAAGCCAACTCTTCAGATAGGAATTGGGCTGCAATAAGGGTTGGAAAATGATACTGGTGAAGAACGAGCTTCTTGGATCAAGTGGAAACAGGAGACTATGATGGCATCTCCTGTCTGGAGGGGGGATGAGAGAGCGGGGGGGAGGGGAGAAGCTACCCGAATGGACACGAGCAGAGAGAGTGGAGGGAAGAACAGTGCTGTCTCATTGGAGGGAGAGCAATTAAGAGTATATGGCAAAGTGTATGTAAATTTTTGTATGAGAGACTGACGTGAATTGTAAACTTTCACTTAAAGCACAATAAAAATTAATTAAAAAAAAAAGTCTTGTGAAAAAATGATTTCCTTTCCCTTCAAATGACTTGAAATTTTGTCCTGAACACACAAAACATTTGTCTTTTTTTTTTTTTTTGAATTCTAATATTTTTTTATCAGAAAACATTCAGATTTATTTTTCCCAGGTATGGTGTATGTCTTTCCAATACACAGTTTCAAGTAGTCTTCTTTTTTTTTCCAGAAATTATTGTCTTTCTATGTGCTTTCCTCTATTGTTTTGGGTGTCACTTTATGGGAGTGGGGTAAGTGATGGGTAAATCATAAGGTCTTCTTTTTGATCTTCATCTCTTAGTATTTATTTTCTTGCATAAACCCATGTCTTTGAGTACGAATGGGGATTTTGACTTGAAGCTAAACCAATATAATATCACAAAGTTGGTCTGATGCCACTCTCTTGATTACATTGTTATATTGCAATAGAGGTTGGATGCCAGTTCTGTGATTACATACCAAAGCCATAGAATCAATCCTGACTCATAGCAATCCTATAGGACAGAGTAGAACTGCCCTGTAGGGTTTCCAAGGCTGTAATCTTTATGGGAGCAGATTGTCACATCTGTCTCCCGTGGAACAGCTGGTGGAGTCAAACTGTTGACTTTTTGGTTAGCAATCAAGCTTTTAATCACTGTGACACCAGTGCTCTTCTAGATGATGAATAAACCAAACCCATTGCCATCAAGACTAATCCTGATTTTTAGCAACCCTAAAGGACAGAGTAGAACTGCCCTATATGGTTTCCAAGACTGTAATCTTTACAGAAGCAGATCACCACATTTTTCTCTAGTGGAGTGCTGGTGGGTTCGAACTGATAACCTTTTGATTAGCAGTCAAGCTGGAACTGATGACATTTTGATTAGAAGTCAAGCACTTAACCACTGTGCTGTCAGGGCTCCTTAGATGATGAGTTTAAATAAATTAAAAAAAAAAAAAAAGCAAAAACCTGTTGCCTTTGAGTTGATTCTGACATATAGCAACCCTATAGGACAGATTAGAATTGCCCCATACTTTTCCAAGGAGTGGCTGATGTATTTGACCCGCTGACATTTTAGATAGTAACTATAACTCTTAACCACTGCACCACCAGGACTGATAAATAGACATCCTCAGATATGAATGTACAAAACACATATTTGAAAAATTGGGCTTTGAGAGAATGTTTTAAAACAAGAGCTAAAATAAATATGTTGAAATCACAATATTTGCATAATTTATTGTTGTTACTCTAAACAGGAACATTAAAATTTGATCTCTTTGGTTTCCGAAGGAATCTGTATTAAATTATACATTTTAATGACTTAGAGACCCAGGCTCTTCTAACACTTGAATTTGATTGTTTGTGATTTTAATCAACATATAAAATCAGCTTCAAATACTTTGTAATTAGAACTGCTTGTGGGAAGAACGTCACTAGAATTAAGGGTTCTTCAAAAAGCAAGTAATTAAACTGTTAAAATCCAGGCTTTTGCAAAGGGAATTATGCATTGTGAATTATTCTAACTCTACTAATGTTTTATAATTTGATGACAGCTTTTGTATATGATGTAAATAATAGACCAATAGGCATACAGTATATTTCTAAAAGCCTAATTATTGTCAGTTTTGATTAGCTGGTTTAATTGCAGAAAACTATAAGGTCAATAATTTAAGCCAAAGACAATACCCAACTAATGAATAGTTTGCTTTTCACAGTAGTTTTTCTCTGTAGATTTAACTTTCTAATTGTGCCTTTTCACTAGGGGTAAAATTAAAACTAATTTACAACTTATTTTCAAAGACTTCTTTGCCATTATCTCTTCTCCAACTGTTTTATTCAGAAATGTTTTCTCCCTTTTCTTTACTGATATCTATCTTCAAACGTGCAGTGTAGACTTCTTTTTGCTCTTTGTCAAAAAAAAAAAAGTGTTGTTTAACTTAATATCAAAGAAAAATGCTCTAATTTCATTGATTTATTATTATTATTATTTTGGACAGTGAAGACCATCAAAATCTTTTAAAAATTGCATTAAAATAAGGAGAAAGCAAGTAAATTATAGTATTAGAAAATCTTGAGAATATACTCTTCTTTTTGGAATTACATGAAAATATTCAGCATTTGGTAATTCCTTCTACAAGTGGTACAGGAATTCCTTATACAGGAACATTTTCAGAATATACTTTTAACAACAATCTCTAACAGAATTGTGGAGCCCAGGTGCACAGTGGTTAAGAGCTATGGCTGCTAACCAAAAGGTCAGCAGTTTGAATTTACCAGCTGTTCCTTGGAAACGCTATGGGGCAGTTCTACTCTGTCCTATAAAGCCTCTGTAAGTCAGAATCGACTCAGTGACAACGGGTTAGTTAACAGAATTGACAGCATCAAAAGTTTTATTATTTTTTTAAAGAGATTGTTTATCAGATATTACAAAAATGCAAATTTAACACACATTCTAATTGTTATCTGGAGTTTTCTAAATTGATATGAATTGAATTAAGTAAAAAAATGTTTCCATTATCTAATTTTAGTCACTAGTAATCTGCGATATTTAAACCCTGAATCATCTGTTTGGAAAAAAGAACAAAAAGATATAATCACAAGAAACAGTCTAGATCACATGAGATGACGATCAAAACAGTAGGGTTAAAATTGCCTTAAATAATATTGTTTCAATAAAACATAACTTTTAACAAAAAATGCCAATTTACATATTGAATAGTCTTTGATTTTATTTCCCTTTCTAACTGTATGTGGATAAAATACAATAAATCTCACACCTCTTTGCAATGTCTAACTCTTATGAGTTGTACTGCTTTTTAAATTTTTTTTAATTTCCCTCTGTTTACAATAAATTATGACTTCTGTTTACAAATGAATTATTTCCATACTTCGATAAAATTCTTTTAAAATATTCATGGTTGGCATTACGTAAGCTTGGATTTTGTGTTCTATGTTGGCATTTTTAGCTATGACATAACAATAATTTGTAAACATTATTTCATTTCTATCTAATGATGATTTACTATTTTTTGAAGGAAACAATAAAAACCAGCACAATTTTCAACCAATTATTACAAGTAGTACTTAAGAGGGCAGGGAAAAGACAATATTGTATACATGGAACATGATTATTAGCCAAAGTGAACTTATGACTCTCTTATAAATATTTGTTAGGAACTCAGAATTTACATATGTGCTGAATGTTATCATTGATTAGAGCAAAATAAATATCAAGTTATAGAAACCCATAAACCCGTTGCCGCCGAGTCGATTCTGATTCATAGCGACCCTATAGGACAGAGTAGAACTCCCCCACACAGTTTCCAAGGAGCGCCTGGTGGATTCAAACCGCTGACCTTTTGGTTAGCAACCATAGTTCTTAACCACTATGCTACCAGGGTTTCCATCAAGTTCTAAAGTAAAATGAAATTAGTACCACTTATGTAGTTTCAATTATACAACCTAAGAACTTCTAGCAAAACTTAAAAGAAATCCATCCTTAGTGCTATTTGGATGTTTTTTGTTTTTTTTTTTTCGCTTTCTTCAAGTCCTGATAGACATCACCCCATTATGAAACAAACAGAAAAAGCACAATTTGAAAAAGTATTTCTTTATAGTTTGGGGCCAATGTGACTCATAAAAATAGTCTTAATCTATTTAAGTGTTAAAAATATTTCCAAATAGGAAAATGAATAAAAATCAATCATCATATTTATTTCTTTAAAAATGATTAAAGGAAAGATTTATTGATTAACTCAAATAAATCAGAAAAATGTGAGGCTTTCTTTGATGTAGAAATTACCCTTTTATTATTTTTTGAAATTGTGTACATCTAAATTGTTTAAATATTTTAATTCACTTAAACAAATAAACAAAAAACCTTGCTGCTGTCCAGTCAATTCCTCCTCGTAACAACCCTATAAGACAGAGTAGAACTGCCCATAGAATGTCCAAGGAGCACCTGGTGGATTTGAACTGCCAATGTTTTAGTTAGCAGCTGTAGCACTTAACCACTATGCCACCAGCGTTTCTGGTTAATTCACTTATATACCTAAAATAATTTTCATCAAATTAAGTGCTCTGTTTCTCAGACATATGTTACTAAAATGAGTAGTTTATATTCAGTAATTATGAATGATGTTTGTGGGAAAGAAGAAAATTATGATTGATGTTTTTCATAAACATTCTGCTAATCTGGAACAACATGTAGAGTTGTCACAGGAAATACAAAGCACAAGCTTTGGAAATTGACCAAAGAAAAGTCATTGTAATAATAAACTAGCCTTTGCTCTTGTAGAACAAATTAAATGAATGGATAAATCTGCAGCATTGTGCATTTTGCTTCTACATTGTATTTCTTCATATACACAGTTTGAGAGCAGTCTGAAGCCAAATAAATAGGTCACTCCCTGAGTTACCTAGCTTCTCGTCCCTCAGTCCCTCAGCTACTACTAAAGGCAACAAAATCATCTTGTCCAAAGTTGCCTTTTTATTGACAAGGCTATTGATTTTCTGATTAATGTATGACTTATTTATTGGCATTTACTACAGGAAACATAATTTTAATGTTTGTATGATCAATAGTTCCATCAACATGGAGAATTCCTACTGTTAGACTGAATGGTTCTAACTATAGGGGATTGTATATTTCTTGACAAATCAAGGGAAAAAAATGCTGTAAATATTAGCAAACCAAAGAAAATGGATGATCTATGTGGTCTTCTATTATATTTTACTCCAGAAGAAAAGGAAAGGAAAAGAAAAAGACAAAAAATGTAAAGTAATTCTCCATAAAGGAAGAAACCTAGCATATGAAAGAAAGTAGGTACTTTTAGAATCCTTCCCTTCTAGTCTTTTTAGTGCAGAATGTGTGTGTCTGTGTATGTGTGTGTGTTTGTCACAGTTATTCACTTTTAGGTGGCCCTGATAAATTTAATTACAGTAACAAATTATGTGAGTCAGCATTCCCTTTAAGTAAAGTATCTAAGGGTGGTTGAATACAATGTAATAAACTTGTAACTTAAAGAATTACAATAGATTTTACAGTTGCTTGCATTTTGCTGAATGTATGCTTTTTTATTTATAATGTAAAAATAAAATGAATTAATAAAATCAATTGATATTTATACAGATATTCAAGACTGGCTGAACATCTGAGAATAAATCTATGTTATCCAACATATCAATAGCATACAGGAGAAAGAAAAAATCTTAAGATCCTTTCAATGGAAGCCCAAAAAGCGTTTGACAAAATCCAACACTTACTTATAATAAAAATTCTTAGCAAATTAGGAATACAGGGAAAACTTCACCTTAGTAAAAAAAACATCTACCAAAAACCTACAGCTAACATGATACTTAATAGTGAAGGATTGCACGCCTTCACTGAGAAATGATAAAGGAACCAATGTCCTCTTTCACTCATGTCTACTATTCAACATCTGCTAATTCCTAGACATTTCAAAATGGCCAGATAAAGAAATAAAAAATAGATATATTATAAAAGAAGTAATAAGTTTGTCTTTACTTGCAGGTAGCATGATTGTCTTTGCAGAAAATCTCAAAGAGCAAAAAAAAAAAAAAATTGCTAGAACTAAAAACAATGATAGCAAGATCTCAGGTAAAAGGATCAATATAAAAATTGCTTTCCTATATACTATTAATTAACACATGAAATTTGGAATGAAAAATAATATTTACAGTAACATCAAAAAGATGAAATGCATAGGTATGTATGTAATAAAATTTATGCATTATTTGTATGCAGAAAAAAACAAAATGTAGATGTCATGGATTGAATTGTGTCCCCCAAAAAATACGTGTCAACTTGGTTAGGCCATGACTCCCAGTACTGTATGGTTGTCCTCCATTTTGTGATTGTAATTTTATGTTAAAAGGAATAGGGTGGGATTGTAACACCACCCTTACCCAGGTCAAAGTTTCCCTGGAGTGCGCCTGCACCACCTTTCATCTCTTAAGAGATAAAAGGAAAGAGAAGCAAGCAGAGAGTTGGGGACCTCGTACTGCCAAGAAAGCAGCACCAGGAGCAGAGCATGTCCTTTAGACATCGGGTCCCTGTGCCTGAGAAGCTCCTTGACCAGGAGAAGATTGAGGACAAAGACCTTCCTCCAGAGCCAAAGGAGACAGTAAGTTTCCCCTGGAGCCGATACCCTGAATTTGGACTTGTAAACTCTTAGGCTGTGAGAAAATAAATTTCTCTTTGTTAAAGCCATCCACTTGTGGTATTTCTGTTATGGTAGCACTAGATGACTAAGACAGTAGGTGAAAGAAATAAAAGACCAAAATAAATGGAGAAAATTCTGTGTTCATGAATTGGAAGACTCTATATTATTAAGGTACTAATTTTCTCAACTAGAATTATTCATTCAGCACATTACCAATTAAAACCCTAGTAAACTAATTTTAGATAATGACAAACGTATTCTAAACTTTATTGGAACGGAAAAATAACTAAAATAGCCAACACAATACTGAAGAAGAATAGAGTTGGAGGACTGACACTACTGGAACTCAAGAAATGGCACAAAGCTACAGTAAATAAAACAGAGTGGTTCTGATGAAATCATTGACACTTAAATCAATGGAACAAAAATAAAGTCCAGAAACAGACTCACACAAATATAATCGAGTGAAAAGACAACACCAAAACATGATCCACAAAAGAAAAATAATAAAATAGACTATTAAATCTGAAAACTTCTCTGCAAAAAATACCTTTAAGAGAATACAGTAAAGCCACAGATTGGGAGAAAGTATTTGCAAAATACGAACCTGTTAAAAGGATTATGATAGAAGCCGGGGTAGTGCACTGGTTAAAGCACTCAGATGCTAACCAAAAGGCCGGTAGTTCCAACCCACTAGCCACTGTGCTGGAGAAAGATGTGGTAGTCTGCTTCCATAAAGATTTACTGCCTGGAAACCCTATGTGGCAGTTCTACTCTGTAGAACAACCCCATTTAATAATGGGATAAAGAACTAATACACATCTCTCCGAAAAAGATGCATGGATGGCATATAAACACATGAAAGGATGCTTATCATTATGCTCTATTAAGCCAAAAAAAAAAAAAACACTGCTGCAAATTACATTACGAGACAGTACAACATACCTAAAAATGGCTAAATTCCAAAAATTGACAAGAGCGAATGTGGGTGAGTTCGTGGAGGAAGAGCACTCGTTCATTGCTGGTAGAAATGCAGAATGGAACAGCCTCTTTGGAAAAGAGTTTAGCAGTGTCTTATCAACCTGAACATAGCCTTACCATATGATCCAGCAATTTTGTTAGTAGGTATTAACCCAAGTGACTTGAAAATGAAAATGAAAAAGCCTGCATGTGAATGTTTATAACAGCTTTATTCATTATCGTCAAAACTGAAAGCCCCAAGATATCCTTCAATAAATGATTGGATAAACCTACTATGATACAGACATACAATGGAATATTATTCAGACATAAAAAATCAATGAGTTATCGAGGCATGGAAACACAAGGTTGAAACTTAAATATGTAAATATTGTCAAGTACAAGAACCCAATCTGAAAGGACTACATACTTTCATTATTATTATTATTCCATTTATAGGACATTCTGGAAAAAGAAAAACTATGTTAAAGGTAAAAGATCAGTTGTTGCCAGGAGTTTGGCTTCGCGGTTTAATAGTTTAAGTGCAGGGGATTTTTAAGGTGGTAAAATTATTCTCTATGATACTTTAATGGTGGATACATGACACTATCCTTTTGTCAAAACACACAGAATTTTCATCACAAAGAGTGAACCGTAATGTTTGCAAATTAAAAAAGAATGCTAGTTTCCGGGATTCCAAGATAAAATACAGAATTTGACATAATAATCTGATTATTAGATATGTATGAAATTACCCCCACTGAAGAGAGTGAAAGAATTGGTTGCTGATTTTAGTAACTGGAAATGAGTTGAATAGGTAAGACTAAAGGCATTGAAATTGTACAGGGGTGCTTTAGTGGATAAAGCTGTTCCTCAGGAGGTATAGATTAACAATGTTGAAATTACTGTACATGTTTGGAGTCCTGGTAGTGCAATGGTGAAGAGCTCGGCTGCTAACCAAAAGGTCAGCAGTTCTAATCCACCAGCCACTCCTTGGAAACCCTATGGGGCAGTTCTACTCTGTCCTATAGGGTTGCTAAGAGTTCAGAATTGACTCCACTGACAAAGGGTTTGGTTTTGATGTTTTATATATGTTTACTGGAATGGCAATTAAGCAAATTGATGCCAGACAGTGAGAGCCAGGTTTCTCACTGGTAGAGTGGTAGGTTATAGATAATCAAGGTGCGGAGGAGTGGCTATAATGATCTATATAATGATGGATTAGAATTGAGACATCAATATGATCTTATGCTTACTTTAATATAGATACCCCCCCCCGCCCCCGCCAGTGCTGTCAAGTCGATTCCGACTCATAGCAACCCTATAAGACAGAGTAGAACTGCCCCAGAGAGTTTCCAAGGAGCGCCTGGCAGATTCAAACTGCTGACCATTTGGTTAGCAGCCGTAGCACTTTACCACTACGCAACCAGGGTTTCCAATATAGATACAGATGGCTACATATAGAAATATTTATAAATATGCTTATCTCCACATTTCAGTATACTCAAATACATTTCCTTTCCCTGTTTGCTCAGAGTGCCTGGAAGAAAAGACATCCCAATAACAACAAGCAAACCAAGAGCCCAGATCTTGTTTTCTAGAATAAAAGGAACCAGGGCTCCTTGAAGAAATGGCCAATTCTGGAACTGAGGCAGGGAACATACAAAATGAGCCTGGAGCATTATGTAGTCAAGTCGATTTCCACTCATTCAGACTCTGTGGGTGTCAGGGTAGAATTCTGCTCCATAGGATTTTCAATGACTTATTTTTCAAAAATAGATCACAAGGTCTTTGTCCCGAGGCACCTCTCTGTGGCCTCAACTATTAACCTTTTGGTTAGCAGCTAAGCACGTAACCATCTGTGCCACCCAGGTATGCCTCCAAAAACACAGTTTAATTATGAGAAAACCTTCAGACAAATTCCAGTAGAGACACATCCTACAAAATACCTTGCCACTAATCTTCAAACTACCAAGGTCATCTACAAAGAAGGAAAGTCTGAGAAACTGTCACAGCCAGGAGAACTAACAAGGTGCAATGACTAAATGTAATATGGTATCTTGGAATAGAAAAAAAAAAAAAAAAAGCTAAAAAATCAGGATATCAGAATAAAGTACAGAGTTTAGTTTAAAAAAAAAGTATCAGTTTTGGTTCATTAATTTCAACAAATGTACTATGAGATGTTGATAACAGGGTAAACTTGATTTGGGGTGTCTGGGAACTTCCTGAACAGTCTTCATAATTTTTCTTTAAATCTAAAACTGTACTGAACTAAAAAAAATGTTGTAAAGAAAATAAATGAATCAGTAAAAAATGACCATCTCTAATTTCTGATTAACTAACCAAACAGTATGTTTTCTAACCTATGTAAATTTTATATAGGTTACTCAACCAAAACCAAACCCATTGCTGTCCAGTCGATTCTGACTCATAGTGACCCTATAGGACAAAGTAGAACTGTCCCATAGGGCTTCCAAGAAGCGGCTGGTAGATTCCAACTCCCTATCTCTTGGTTAGCAACCAACTATTAACCACTATGCCACCAGGGCTCAGTGATTAATAAGTTAAGCAATAAATAAATCATGAAGAGATTCTTTTATTTTAATTAAAATTCACATGGAAAATTGGAATTAAAATGCTGGAATTTAGTTATGATCTATGGTTTCTACAATTTTGAAAATCATTACGATCAAATTGTAAAGCACTAAATGGGAGTTATTTCCCTTTTTTTCTCACCTATTTGTCAATAATATGACCTAAACCTTGTGAAACTTGGAGAATTTCAATTCAAATATTATTTTACAATCAAGTTCTTTAGAATTAGCGTGAAAATATAAGACTTATAAATGCCTCTGTGTGTGTCCGTATCCTTCGGAAAAAAAAAAAATAGGCTAATCATTACAATTTCTCTCTTTTCTTTTTAATTCTGTGAGCTCAGAGATTGATATTTTATTACTACCTGAAATATAAAGTGCTGGAGCCCTGGTGGCATAGTGGTTAAGAGTTCAACTGCTAAACAAAAGGTCAAATCCACCAGCTGCTCCTTGGAAACCCTATGGGGAAATTCTACTCTGTTCTATAGGGTCGCTTTGAGTTGAAACCTACTTGACAGCACCTAACAATAACAACAATACAATATATGCATAAGATTTTTAAATCAGCAATTTTTTTTTTAAATGACTGCATTCTACAAAATCAGAGTTGCTATATCTAATCAGTAAAGATAATACTGGGTTGTTGACCTGTTTTTCCTCATACTTACCACATTTCACTTTGTGAATTGTTGTTGTGTGCCTTTGAGCTGATTCCGACTCATAGTGACCCTCTAAGATTGCCGTATAGGGAGGGGTTCCTAGGCTGAAATCTTACAGGGACAGATCACCGATTCTTTTCTCCCAAGGAGCAACTGATGAGTTTGAATCCAGTCTTTCAGTTAGGAGCTAAGTGCTTAACCATTGTGCCATCAGGGCTTCTTACTTTGTGATTAGATACAGCATATATAATGAAGACAAGCCTCTTTTACCTTAAGATCTTAAGCTTTTACTCTAAGAAAAATGTTCTTGTCCAATTGCTATTACAATATATGTGAGTGATATGATGCAGTCTGTTATAGACTGAATTGTGTCCCACCAAAAGGAGATGTTGAAGTCCTAACCCTGTACCGGTGAAAGTGACCATGCTTGGAAATAGAGTCTTTGAAGATGCTATCAGTTTGATTTACAAGAGGTCAGATTGGAGTAGGGTGGATCTAATCCTACATGACTGGAGTCCTTATAAAAAAAGGAGTAAATACACAGATACAAAGTGACAGGGAAAGGACACCATACTATGCTACAGCTACAAGCCATGGAATCCCTGGAGCTACCAGAAACTGAGAGAAAAGCATGGAACGGATTCTCCCTCAAAGGCACAGAAGGAATCAACATGACCAACACCCTGATATCAGACTCTCAGCCTTCAGAAGAGTGAGACATCAAATTCATGTTCTTATAAATCATCCAGTTTGTGCTATTTGGTTACAGCATTGGTAGGAAACCAATACGCACAGCTCATCCTCATCCATTACAGGGCTCGCTGGAGCAGCACTTTTAAACAGATGACCCTTTCCCCTAATTGATAGCTGGAATAAGAGCTTGTTAGTTTAAATCATCCCTTCCCTTCCTGGGAATACTCACTAAAGTCACTTGGCCAAATAGTGGTCATTCTCCAGCTATTGAGAAATGAAACTATAGCTTGTTCTTAAGAAAAAAAGAAATTATTGATTATTATTTTAAAGGACCATGCTATTCCTTTATTTGAAAATACTTTAGAGATTGACAGGAGTGGTGGCTAACTGTTTGGCTGCTAACCAAAAGGCTGGCAGCTTGAATCCTCCAGCTGCTCCTTAGGAACTCTATGGGGCAGCTCTGCTCTGTTGTATAGGGTCACTATGAGTAAGAACTGACTCAATGGCAACTTTTTTTTTTTTAATGCTAAATGATTGGTAAATATGTTAAATGATCTGTAACGTATATTTTTTGTATCTGACTTTTTACAGTTAGTTTTATATTTTATCTAATTGTGTCATTCTAAAAACATCATGTTAGAATTATTGCAGGAATGTGAATTGTATAATCTTCCTTTTCATATACTTCACAAATAAAAAATTGAACCATATCAATTTCTTAATAAGAATTGATTATAATACGACAGTGATATCTTACATTTGCAAAGCTTAAAGTTTGCAATCAACTGGCACTTGCATGATCTCATTTTCATTTGATTCTAACACACTGAGGTTCATAGGGTGGTTCTATCAAGCCCATTTTGTAAGTGAAGCAGCCTCCTGGAAATTAAATGATTTGATTGAGATCACATATTTAATAAGTGGTAGCACTTTGATCTGAGCCCAAATCTTCTAGTTCAAAGCCTTATAATCTTTCTTTTGCTCTACTTTACCAGAAAACCTAGGTAATCACTGTCAATAGGACAATACAGACAGACTCTCATGCAGCTCAGTAACGCATGATATTAATGAAGGGAAATAAAGCAGGACAAGTTAAGATGGGAACAGTACTATTTTAGTGACATCCTAGAAAATCTAGTTAATTGGCACTTTGATACTTGCATGTACAATTACCATAATTCTGATTCTCTTCAATCTATTTCTCTCTATCTGAGCAACACTAAATTTTATCTCCTTACTGCCTTAATTGGAAACAACTTAATTGGTTAAGTTAGCTACAGCTCCTAACCAAGAGGTCAGCAGTTTGAACCCATCAGGTGCTCCTTGGAAACACTATTGGGCAGCTCTACTCTGTTCTTTAGGGTAGCTATGAGTCGGAATCGATTTGACAGCAAGGGGTTTTGTTTTTTGGTTTTTACTATCTTAATTAGGAATCAAAATTCCTAATTCATTCTATGCTATATTAAATATTACCTTGTTATAAAATCCTTATATTTGAAATTGTAGAATTTACTCACATACCTTAATATGCAAACTGGTTCTAATTAGCAATTTTTATTTTCCTGCTCATATTCCTCGCAGCTTAATTGGCAGCATCTTTTATCCAAACTTCTTCTTTTTTTTTGTTTTACTCTCCCGTAATCAATAATCATCCAGATGTGAAAAGTTCCTATATTTTCTGTCTCAAACTACATTTCTTGCTAATTTTAAAACAATCAAGGAGTCCTCTTATTGAGGGAATGAAGAGAACTTTCTCTACCACATCTGAAAATGATTGTTGATGCCTAATACTAATCTGAGTGTCCGTGGAGCTCATATTGCTGCAGGCCTGGGACCCCTCAAGATGATTGTGGGGTGGTCACTGTGTCTTCCAGGAAGGAATGAAACATGGAATATTTGGTTTGTGAATAGATTATTCCAATTGTGAACGTAACTTTGATATTTTGAACAACCCTAGCAGTATTGTCTTGAAGACCAAGAGATTCTTATCTGAACCAGTCTTAGATTATAAAAGAATATTTAGAGGTGGGAGCAATAGATGTGATTTCCAGTATACCCTATCACTCCAATGCTAGTTCAGCTATTAAACTAAGCTCACAGTATGCCAAACCCTCACTAAGTAGGATTACCTCTTGTTAAGCCATCATCGTCAATTTTCAGTAGTATAACTTTCCCAGAATCCCACTACCAAATATACTACCTGGCAGTATCTACATCTACATAATCTGTGTTCTCACCTGCTACCAGGAAATTGAGAATAACCTCCATTCATCAAGAAATTGCTCTGGTCTAACAAGACAAATTAACAACAATTTACTAACCATTAAATGCAACATTAAGGAAAATTGTACATTATTTGAAAAGCTACAATAATAAAACAATATTTAGAAAGAGTATTGTGATAAGCAGCTTTCTAAGATAACTGCCAAGATGCTAACCCTCTATTATATGCAGTCAATGTAATCACCTAACTTAGAGTATGAGATAGATTTATGAATATGGTGGGTTAATCATGCCTGTGGTTGCATTGTTATACAAGACTTCATGTGGCACATTGGAGATTCTTCTGCTGACTTTCAAGAGGTAAATTGTCATGTTGTAAGTGGGCCCTGTGACTAGGATTTGAGGGTGACATCTAGTGCCTAAAACTGATCCCTGGATGAGAGCTAGCAAGAAAACAGGACCTCTGTCATGCAACTACAAGAAATTGAATTCTGCCAACAGACAAAGGGCTTGGAAGAGGACCCTGAGACTCAAATGTCATCATGGGCCTGTCAGATATTTTTATTTCAGCTTAGTTAGATCCTGAGCAGAGGACCCAGTTAACCTGTGCCCAGACTCCAATCCAAATTTAAGATAATGAATGTGTAATATTTTAAGATACTAAATTTGTGATAACTTGTTACATATTAATAGAAAATGAATGCAAGTATATTATTCAGAAAATACAATAAATCAATTAATTCCAATTCAGTAATTACGTACTGTAGAATTAATACATACTTCAGTATAAATATATATATAAATTATATAATATATAATTATTGATTTTTTGTACCCTTTTTCTCTTTTTTTAAAATTTTCATTCTGCTTTAAGTGAAAGTTTATAAATCAAGTTGGCCTCTCATACAAAAATTTATAAACATCTTGCTATACACTCCTAATTGCTCGCACACCAATGAGACAGCACATTCCTTCCCTCTACTCTCTGTTTTCGTGCCCATTCGGTCAGCTTCTGACCCTCTCTACCCTCTCATCTCCCCTTCAGACAGGAGATGCCAACATAGACTCAAGGGTCTACTTGATCCAAGATGCTCATTCTTCACCAGTATCCTTGTCTATACCATAGTCCAGTCCAATCCCTGTCTGAAGAGTTGGCTTTAGAAATGGATCTTGTCTTGGCCTAACAGAAAGTTTGGGGACCATAACCTCCAGGGTCATTCTAGTCTCAGTCAGACCATTAAGTCTGGTCTTTTTTATGAGAATTTGGGGTCTGCATCCCACTTTTCTCCTGCTCCACCAGGGGTTCTTTGTTGTATTCCCTATCAGGACAGTCATTGTTTTAGCTGGGCACCAGCTAGTTCTTCTGGTCTCAGGATGTTGTAGTCTCTGGTTTATGTGGCCCTTTCTGTCTCTTGGGTTCACAGTTACCCTGTGTTTTTGGTGTTCTTCATTCTCCTTTGATCCAGGTGGGTTGAGACCAATTGATGCATCTTAGATGGCCGCTTGTTAATATTTAAGACCCCAGACGCCACATTTCAAAGTGGGATGCAGAATGTTTTCATAATAGAATTATTTTGCCAATTGACTTAGAAGTCCCCTTAAGCCATAGTCCCCAAACCCCCGCCCTTGCTCCGCTGACCTTCGAAGCATTCAGTTTATCCCGGAAACTTCTATGCTTTTGGTCCAGTCCAGTTGAGCTGACCTTCCATGTATTGAGTATTGTCCTTCCCTTCACCTAAAGCAGTTCTTATCTACTAACTAATCAGTAAATAACCCTCTCCCACCTTCCCTCCCTCCCCACCTCGTAACCACAAAAGTATGTGTTCTTCTCAGTTTATACTATTTCTCAAGATCTTATAATAGTGGTCTTATACATTATTTGTCCTTTTGCCTCTGACTAATTTCATTCAGCATAATGTCTTCCAGGTTCCTCCATGTTATGAAATGTTTCACAGATTCGTCAATGTTCTTTATCGATGCGTAGTATTCCATTGTGTGAATATACCACAATTAATGTAACCATTCTTCCGTTGATGGACACCTTGGTTGCTTCCAGCTTTTGGCTATTGTAAACAGAGCTGCAATAAACATGGGTGTGCATATATCTGTTTGTGTGAAGGCTCTTATTTCTCTAGGGTATATTCCGAGGAGTGGGATTTCTGGGTTGTATGGTAGTTCTATTTCAAACGTTTTAAGAAAATGCCAGATAGATTTCCAAAATGGTTGTAGCATTTTACATTCCCACCAGCAGTGTGTAAGAGTTCCAATCTCTCCGCAGCCTCTCCAACAAATATTATTTTGTGTTTTTTGGATTAATGCCAGCCTTGTTGGAGTGAGATGGAATCTCATCGTAGTTTTAATTTGCATTTCTCTAGTGGCTAATGATCATGAGCATTTCCTCATGTATCTGTTAGCCACCTGAATGTCTTCTTTAGTGAAGTGTCTGTCCATTTCCTTTGCCCATTTTTCCATTGGGTTCTCTTTTTCTAGTTGAGTTTTGGCAGTATCACGTAGATTCTAGAGATCAGACGTGATCAGAAATGTCATAACTAAAAATTTGTTTCCCAGCCTGTAGGTAATCTTTTTACTCTTTTGGTGAAGTCTTTGATGAGAATAGGTGTTTGAATTTTAGGAGCTTCCATTTATCTAGTTTCTCTTCTGCATTGTTAGTAATGTTTTGTATAGAGTTTAAGCCATGTATTAGGGCTCCTAGCATTGTCTCTATTTTTTCTTCCATGATCTTTATAGTTTTAGATTTTAAATTTAGGTCTCTGATCTGGTTTGACTTTGTTTCATTTTTTTGCAGATGGATATCCGGTTACCCATTTCATTGACTTTGGGGCTTTGTCAAATATCAGCTGCTCATATGTGGGTGGATTTATGTCTGGATTCTCAATTCTGTTCCATTGGTCTATGTATCTGTTGTTGTACCTATACCAGGATGTTTTGACTTCTATGGTGGTATAATAGATTCTAAAATGAGGTAGAGTGAGCATCCCACTTTGTTCTTCTTTTTCAGTAATGCTTTACTTATCTGGGGCCTCTTTCCTTTCTGTATGAAGTTGGTGATTTGTTTCTCCAACTCATAAAAAATGTCATTGGAATTTAGATCGGAATTGCATTGTATCTATAGATGGCTTTTGGTAGAATAGACACTTTTACAATGTTAAGTCTTTCTATCCATGAACAAGGTATGCTTTTCCACTTATGTAGGTCTCTTTTGGCTTCTTGCAGTAGTGTCTTGTAGTTTTCTGTGTATAGATCTTTTACATCTCTGGTAAGATTTATTCATAAGTATTTTATCTTTTGGGGATTACTGTAAATGGTATTCATTTGGTGATTTCCTCTTTGATGTTCTTTCTGTTGGTGTAGAGGAAGCCAACTGATTTTTGTATGTTTATCTTGTATTCTGATACTCTGCTAAACTCTTCTATTAGTTTTGTACTTTTCTTGAGGATTCTTTAGGGTTTTCTGCGTGTAAGATCATAGCATCTGCAAATAGAGATACTTTGACTTCTTCCTTACCAATCTGGATGCTCTTTATTTCTTTATCTAGCCTAATTGCTCTGGCTAAGACTTCCAGCACAATGTTGAATAAGAATGGTGATAAAAGGCATCCTTGTCTGGTTCCCAATCCCATGGGGAATACTTTCAGACTCTCTCCATTTAGGATGATGTTGGCTGTTGGCTTTGAATAAATGCCCTTTATAATGTTGAGGAATTTTCCTTCTATTCCTATTTCGCAGATGTTTTTTATCATGAATGGGTGTTGAACTTTGTCAAATACCTTCTATTCACTGATTGATAAAATTATGTGTTTTTTTTCTTTTGTTTTATTTATATGACGGATTCCATTAATTGTTTTTCTAATGTTGAACCATTCCTGCATACCTGGTATGAATCCCACTTGATCATGGTGAATTATTATTATTTTTTTTTTTGATATGTTGTTGAATTCTATTGGCTAGAATTTTGTTGAGGATTTTTGCATCTAAGTTCATGAGGGATATAAAAAAAAAAAAAAAGGTCTGTAATTTTCTTTTTTTTGTGGTGTCTTTACCTGGTTTTGGTATCAAGCATATGCTGGCTTCATAAAATGAGTTTGGGAGTATCCTGTCTTTTCCAAGCTCTGAAATGGTGTAAATTTTTCTCTGAAAGTTTGGTAGAATTCTGCAGCGAAGCTGTCTGGGCCAGGGTTTTTTTGGGGGGAGGGAGTTTTTGATTACCTTTTCAACCTTTTCTTTTGTTATGGGTCTAATTAGTTGTTCTACCTCTGTGTTAGTTTAGGCAGGTAGTGTGTTTCTAGGAATTCATCCACTTCTTTCAGGTTTTCAAATTTGCGAGAGTACAATTTTTTGTAGTAATCTGATATGATTCTTTTAATTTCTGTTGGGTCTGTTGTAATATCACCCATCTCATTTCTTATTTGGGTTAATTGCTTACTCTCCTGTTTTTCTTTTGTCATTTTGGCCAGTGGCTTATCAGTTTTAATTTTTTCAAAGAACCAGCTTTTTTGTCTTTCAATTGTTTTCTCTGTTTTCTCTTTCATTTAGATCTGCTCTAATTTTTATTTCCTTTCTTCTAGTGCCTGAAGGTTTGTCTTTTTGCTCTTTTTATTTGTTCAAGTTGTAGGGATAATTCATTGATTTTGGCCCTTCTTTTAGTGTGTATGCATTCATTGATATAAAATACCTTTGAGCACTAGTTTTGCTGTGTCTCAAAGGTTCTGATAGGAACTGTTTTCATTCTCATTGGAGTCTATGAATTTCTTTATTCTATCTTTGATGTCTTCTATAACCCAGCCTTTTTTGAGCAAGGTATTGTTCACTTTCCAAGTGTTTGATTTTTTTTTCCTTGCTTTTTCTGTTATTGATTTCTGCTTTTACAGCATTATGGTCAGGGAAGATGCTTTGTAATATTTCAAACTTTTGGATTCTACTAAGGCTTGCTTTATGACCTAATATGCGGTCTATTTTAGAGAAAGTTCCATGTGCACTAGAAGAGAAAGTGTACTTGGCTACTGTTAGGTGGAGTGTTCTATATATGTCTATAAGTTCGAATTGGTTGATTGTGGCATTTAGATCTTCTGTGTCTTTATTGAGCTTCTTTCTGGATATCCTGTTCTTCACCAAAAGTGCAGTGTTGAAGTCTCCTACAATAATTGTGGAGCTATCTCACTTTTCAATGCTGATAGAGTTTGTTTTATGTATCTTGCAGCCCTGTCATTGGGTGCACAAATATTTAATATGGTTATATCCACCTGGTATGTTGTCCCTTTAATCAATATACAGGGTCATTCCTTATCCTTTGTGGTGGATTTAACTCTAAAGTGTATTTTGCCTGAAATTAATATTGCCACTCGTGATCTTTTTTGATTGTTGTTTGCTTTATATATTTTTTTCCATCCTTTGAGTTTTAGTTTGTGTCTCTAAGTCTAAGATATGTCTCTTGTAGGCACCATATAGACAGACCTTATTTTTTTTAATCCATTCTGCCACTCTCTCTTTATTGGTGCATTTAGTCCATTGACATTCAGGGTAATTATGGATAGGTATGAATTTAGTGCTATCATTTTGATGTCTTTCTTTGTGTGTTGTTGACAGTTTCTTCTTCCCACTTGATTTTATGTGCTGAGTAGATTTTCTTTATATTGTCCTTTCCTCATATTTGTTGTTGTTGATTTTGTTTCTGCTGAGTCTGTATTTTTCCCTTGTATTTTATTTTGTTGAGTAGGATAGTTTGTCTCCTTTGTGGTTATCTTATTATTTCCCCTATTTTTCTAAATTTAAAACTAACTTTTATTTCTTTGTATCGCCGTATCTTTCTCTCCATATGGAAGGTGTATGATACATTTCTTAGTCCCTCTTTATTATCTTAATGTTGTCTTCTTTTATATAATAACATCACTGTTACCCTGTTTTGGGCTTATATATATATATATATATATATGTATATATATATATATACTCTTGCTTTGCTTTTCTATATTTCTCTGTGTAGGTTGGCTTCTGGTTGCTTTGTCCAGTGTTCTAGTCTTGGGTTGATACCTGATATTATTGATTTTCTAACCAAAGAACTCCCTTTAGTATTTCTTGTAGTTTTGTTTTGGTTTTTATGAATTCCCTAAATTTGTGGTTTTCCGGAAATGTCTTCATTTCACCTTCATATTTAAGAGACAGTTTTGCTGTATACATGATTCTTGGCAGGCAATTTTTTTCCTTCAATTTTTTAAATATGTCATCCCATTGCCTGCTTGCCTGCATGCTTTCTGCCGAGTAGTCCGAGCTTATTCTTATTGGCTCTCCTTTATAGGTGACTTTTCGTTTATCCCTCGCTGCTCTTATAATTCTTTATCTTTGGTTTTGGCAAGTTTGATTATATGTTTTGGTGACTTTCTTTTAACATCTACCTTACATGGACTTTGGTGAGCATCTTGGATAGATATTTTCTCATCTTTCACAATATCAGGGAAGTTTTCTGCCAACAAATCCTCAACAATTTTCTCTGTATTTTCTGTTATCCCTCCCTGTTCTGGTACTCCAGTCGCTTGCAGGTTATTTCTCTTGATAGAAGCCCACATGATTCTTAAGGTTTCTTCATTTTTTCAAGTTCTTTTATCTGATTTTTCTTCAGTACCAATTAATTTATCTTCAAATTCAGAAATTCTACCTTCTACTTGTTCAATTCTGCTTCTCTGACTTCCTATTGGGTTGTCTACTTCTGTAATTTTACTGTTAATCTTCTGAATATCTGATTGCTGTCTGTCTATGGATTTTTCCAGCTTATTAAACTTTTCATTATGTTCCTGAATAATCTTTCTAATTTCTTCAGTTGCTTTATCTGTGTGTGTTCCTTGGCTTGTTCTGCGTATTGCCTCATTCCCTTTCTGATGTCTTCAAGGGTTCTGTATATTAAACTTTTGTATTCTGCATCTGGTAATTCTAGGAATGCATGTTCATCTAGAAGATCCCTGGATTCTTTGTTTTAAGAGTCTGTTGAGGTGTTCATGGTCTGTTTTTTTATGTGACTTGATACTGCTGTCTCTGAGCCATCTGTAAGTTATTATATTAGTTTATGCTTGCTTACTGTGTCGTAGCTGCTTGCTTTGTTTTGTTTTGGTATACCCCCATGGGTTGCTTGAATGAGCTAGCTTGATTATTTTCCCCTTTGGAGCTCTGGTGTCCCATCCCCAGCTGGCTAGAGCTGTTATCATGTATATCAGTCTAGGAGTCCATTCAGTTTTCTTGTATGAATTCAGCTCAGGTTTCCAGGTAGCTGATCATGAAGTATGCAGTGCAGTCTCTGTTCTACAGTCTTAGAGGGGCAGGGGTGATTGACATATATATTGGTATCTGATTGCAGCAGGGGGTCACACTCTGAACAAGGCAGGGGACTGAGAACCAACCCCCCATGTGTCTCTGAAAAAAACATGTCTCTGTTCCCTAGAGTGTGCTGGTGGGTGGGTTCTGCAGAGGGACCATGGGCACCCAAAGTTTTTGGCTGTAAGGACCGGGAGGTACCAATTGTGTTTGGACCCCTGTTGCAGGTGGCTAGGTGACCTGTGTGGAGCTACCCCTGATGTGGATAGGTGAGAACCTTGTTTAACCGGCAAAGCAATGTCAAACTTTGAACACCCACCTGTCCACCTCACAGCTAAAATGGTTGGTGTTTGCCAGCAATGGCCTATTCTCCCAAAATAGGCCCACACAGGTCCATGCAGAAGGGAAAGGTGCTCAAGGTCCACAGATGGTTTATGCCTGGACAGGGGCTGCTTCTGTCCTGACCTCCCCTGGTTAATGGAGCTAGCAAATTATCTTTTCCCCCCAGTTGTAATTTTTTTCCTTCCCCAAGGCCGGGACAATGGCTCTAGGTGCTCACCAGGCCCAGGGATTCAGCCGCTTAAGCCGGCTTGGGGATGGGGGTGGCACAGTAAATATACGCAAGTACTTAGCTTTTGCCAAGACTGCCTTTCTCCTCAGGTTCCGGAGGTGCGAGTAGGCTGTGTGGCTGGCTGCTTCTCCCTGAGTAAACTGCAGCTGAACGCTAGTACCAGCCCACTGCCGCTGCTGCCACTGCTCCAGGAATGGTGCCTGAGGGCTGCCCATGATTCAGGTCCAGTAACTCTTCTTCACTTCTGAATGGTCCCTTCCTCCCCCACCCCTCAGTTCATTGTCTAAGTTGGCCTTTGATGTTCGGGGCTCCCAGCTTGTCACAAATATACTTGTTTCACCTGTTTTTTCAGGTCTTTGTTGTAAAGAGGGCTCACCAGAAGCATCTGTCTATTCTGCCATCTTGGCTCCGCCTCCCAAGGGCACCAAATGCTTTTGGTTGTAAGGACTGGGAGGTACCAGTTATCCTTGGACCCCTGTCATGGGTGGCTGGGTAACCTGAGTGGAGCCACCAGTCCTTTGGCACCTGATATAGGTAGGCGAGGACCCTGTTTAATAGGCAAAGCTGTGTCAAATATCAAACAGCCACCGCTCTACCACAGAGCTTAAATGGTCACAGTGTGCCAGTAAGGTCCTATTCTCCTGGAATAGGCCCACACAAGTCCACGCAGGGGGGAAAGGTATTCAAAGTCCATGGACCATTTATACATGGATAGGAGCTTTTATTTTAGGAGCCACTTCTGTCCTGAGCTCCTTTGGTTAGTTGAGTTGGCGAATTATCTTTTCCCCTTGTTGTAAATTTATTCCTTCTCCAAGTCTGGGAGCATGGATCGGGACACTCAAATGGACCTATTTCAGGCCCAGGGAAATTAATAGCCACTGAAGCTGGCTTGGGCTCGGGAGGCGCAGTGAAATATACACAAGTACTTAGTTTTGCAGACAGCACCATTCTTCTATGGTTCCAGGAGTGTGAGTAGGCTGTGCAGCTGGCTGCTTCTCCCTGAGAAAACTTTGGCAGAAAGCTACCATCAGCCCAACGCAGCCACTTCTGGGAATGGTGCCTTAAGGATCCCAGTGATTCAGGTTCGGCAACTCCTCTCTCCTCCTGCCACTCAGTCCATTTTCTAACTTTGCCTTTGATGTTCAGGGCTCCTAGTTTGTCATAAATGTTATCATTTCCCTTGATTATTTGGGTCTTTGTTGTAAGAGAGATTGCCAGAAGCATCTGGCTATTCCAACATCCAGTATTCTTTTTCTCTTAATTGTCCCAGCTTTGACTCTGAAGTATGGGGTAAGTGTATCCATGCTCCATGTTGCTAGGAGATCCTGCTAGCTCTAATTTTGACAAGGTCCAGTAGCTCTTACAACCTCTCTTATTGCCACCTGAGCTAAGCCATCATCCTCATTAGTTTGTATTAATGCCCAAGGCCTCACGATATATCTCTTCACTTCAAATCTCATTCATTTCCCTCTGTATTCACAACTCTATATTGATTCTGAGAAAACCCAGTGGCCTAAACATTAAGAGCTACAGCTGCTAATTAAAAGGTGGCAGTTCAAATCCACCAGGTGAGCCTTAGAAACCATACAGGGCAGTTCTACCCTGTCTTATAGAATCGCTATGAATCAGACTCGACTGGACGGCAATGGAATATTGATACTCAACATAAGAGCTAAGCATAAGTTAGATCATGTCTCTCCTGTGTTCAGAATTCTACGGTGGGTCCTCATGTCACTCAGAATAAAAGCCAAAGGCCTTTCAATAACCACCAAGACCCTGGCATCCTCTCCCCATCACCACCCACTCTTCTTCCCCTCATGCTGGTTCTTGAATACATACTCGGAGTGTTTGGACCTTAGAGCATTTGCTATGGCTATTTTTTCTGCCTGGAATGATCTTCACATAGATGTCTCCTCCTTCTTAACTTGGCTCAAATCTCATGTTCAGTGATATCTACCAGGACTTACCTACTTAGTTCTGTAAATCACTATGCCTCATATCCCTAATATACCCTAGTGTATTTCTTTACCTGTTCTATTTTTTCTTTCCTGCTTTCTAGCATTTATTGCATTCTGGCTTACTATTTTTAGCTTACTGTATTGTTTACCTATTCATTGTGCTTGTCCTCACTGATATAGTTCCCATGACTACATGGGATATTGATAGCTTTGCATCACTCCTTTCCCAAGTACTTAGAATTGTGCTTGACATCTGGTAGATACTCAATAAATGTGTGTTAAATAAACGAACGGATACAGCAAAAAGTTCTTCTTTTAGCCTTCCTTGTCTATAGGTATGACTTGACATTGGCCCCGGCTTGGACTGACCTCCACCTTTTCTTACTGCTTCCAGGGGTTACAACACAAATTCTTTATAATTTTTTAAACTGAACTTAAACACATAAAACTCATTCTTCACATCTTTTAACTTACATTTCCTTGATCATTTATTATATTAGTCTGAGAGTGACCGTATTGTTCCCAGCATTCGACATATAGATTAACACACAATAGATGCTCAATTATTTAAATTGTATAATTTGAATGCAGGACATAGGTGAACCTAGCTGTTGTTCCTTAGGTACTTTTTAAGAATTTGTTTAAAATGACCATTTAGAAAACTTTGACAAGCCATTGGGAGTATCAACAAATATAATGTTAGGTGCAAACCGATTTGGATTAAAAATATTGAGTTATTTTGGTAATTAATCACATGGATAATTCACATTTGTATAATTACAAATTGACTGTATTGATATCTTTTCTAATTAGTTTGGGTGAGGAATAAAATGGCCTATAAATGAGTTCTTATTCCTTGTCAGCAGAAGAAATGCTACAGGAATATTTAGACACACTTATCCAAGATTGTATGTTAAAACACAGTATTCTTTTTTTTAGTTCCTGAGAACTTGTGAAGTCTTGTAGGAAAGACAGCTTGAGCTTCTGCAAATGTAGAAGAAAATACTTAGTACATTAAAAAAAAATGTTTAGTACATATGGATCTATTATTTATTTTACTCACTTTCATATTAACTATTTTTTCTTCTCAAGTAAAAATAAATTGAAGAGAATGCATTTTTTTCATGCAACCAATCACTCTGTAAATGGGAATTGTTTTACATAAATGGTATAACCCCTATATTTCCCCTAATACTGTTGAGCTATTCTAAATCAATTAATTGAGACTATCATTTTTTATTATTTTGATAGGGCAATGTGGAGTTATTGTTAACAATTAAATTCATTTAAATAAATTATTTTAATATAGGTAATACTTTTTGAATCACCTATAATATAAAATATATATATCAGATGACCAAAATTGTAAGATGTCACCTCAGTCAAAAATACATAATTGACTTTATTTCAATGGAACTTTAATAGATTTAAAATTAAAATTAACTGAATTATGTGGAGTTTATGCTCCTACATGGAATACTGGAAAAACCATAGGGCATCATTATTAAAAGTCATTAGGTAGTTCTTCATTAAATGAGAATAAGATGAGGAGGCAAAGAAAAAATTAATTGCAAATTCAAATATTACCTTCTGTATCTTAAGAAAAAAGGCAAAGGAAATATAAATGTAAAAAAAGTGAGAAATGACCTTAATTTGAAGTTTAATCTTTAGAAGATTCGAGAGACAGAGGAAGTAAGCATGGTTCAACCTGGGGCAGGTGGCCTGGGGCTGCTGTAGGCACGAAATATTATTTCAGCCTCAGGCATTTTGAGCTGACAGCTGGGTAAGGAGAGAAAATCTAAGGTCACTTAAGCCTGTTGTTAAAGTTTTGAGGTCTCTGAAGAAACCAGTAAAATTTTCTGATGATTAGCCTTTAAGAAACACTGTCTGCCTAACACTTGCTGTAAAAAGTGATCAATATTGTAAAATGTAGGCTGTGTCTCGATTTTAATCACAGGCCAAGTTTGAATTATGAGAGTTAACAATGAGTATATTGAATAACCACTCATGAACTGTATCAAGACAGATCTGACAAAGGAAATGTTACACAAGTAATTATCATTTTATACATCATTTTTAAGATTATTTGGTAACTTCCTTAGAAGGATCTTATGGAAAAACTATTACCTGATAATTTATTCACCCTATTTACTTAAATGTTTGGCAGAGATTTTATTTAGCACCCCTTCCCAACATTCTGTGGAATTCTCAAAATAATAGACAATACCAAAAAAAAAAAAAAAAAAAATCAGTGACAAATATTTAAAATATCAATATGAGAAATTTTAAGAAAATCGTTTTGAAAGGATGGTCTTTTTCAAATGCCGTGACAGTTTACAAAATGCTAAGACCTCTAGTAATAATCTAAACCAGTAAAAAATAAAATAAACAGAAAAAAGCATCACCCCAATGCCCACCGCACTCACGTGAGCGACCCTTGTCCATAAAATGGATCGCCCCCAAACTTATTTGTGTATTGGTTCATGTGTTATTATTAACCTGCACCATACACTAGAATATAAACTATTTTTATCACGTGGGTTCCTAGGGCTTAGAATAATATCATGCACGTAATAGACACCCAGGAAGCATTTATTGAACAAGTAAACTGATAAAGAAAAAAGTTACATTTTCTTGTCAATTTAGCTTTAATTGGAAAAAAATTAGGATTAAATATGCCTGTTTAAGATTTGTCCTAATTAATGCAAAGAGACACATAAAAGGGAAGTAATCATGATGTCACACCGTTCTTTCTATATTTAGTCATATAAATAAGGGAAAGAGACTATATACATATATGGTTGGAATATAGTTAAATTATAAAAGAAGACCCAGACTATATTTGATTTTAAAAAGATAAAGCATCAAAAACAAACAAAATCAGGATCCTAGCTACGGTCTTTTGGAAAGTAGCTACTTAAAGATTTTCATGATGTAGTACCTAAAACATAAGTTAAGATGATGAGTGATGGGGTCATGGTGGTTCAGTGGTTGCTCAGTGGTAGAACCCTTGTCTTTCATGTAGGAGACCCGGGTTTAATTCCAGGCCAATGTACCCCACGTGCAGCCACTACCCCCCTCAGGGGAGGCTTGCATGTTACTATGATGCTAAAAAGGTTTCAAAAGAACTTCCAGGCTATGATGAGCTGGGAAGAAGGGCCCAGTAATCTGCTTTTGAAAATCAGCTCATAAAAATCTATAGAACACAACAGTGCAATCCATAACCTATCATGGAAATGGTGCAGGACCAGTAAGCATTCTGTTCCATTGGACAGCATTTCGTTTTGTTGCGCATGGGGTAGCTATGAGTCAGCGCTGACTAGACAGCACCTATCAACAACAGCATATCTTGTGTATATAATAAAATAATTTCCCAAGTTCCACTTGAAAAAAAAATCCTCAAACTTAAATTGCAAGTATCTAGTCAAGATGATATTGTGGGTTTAAATATAGAAATTCAACTTTCTGTCCAAATGATACTGAAATATATATACATATATATTTTTATATGTTTACATATGCATATGTGCATGTATATTTAGTAAACACGCACATATATTTGTGTGTATATATATTCACAGGAATTATGATACAAATATAATCAGATATAAATCACAAGCAGTTGTGTATGAAAAAGAACAGTATATTTGGAAGTGTGTGTGTATAGAGATATATACATATCTCTCTGTATGCCTAGGAAACCCTATGGGGCCATTCTACTCTGTCCTGTAGGATCGCTGTGAGTCAAAATCGACTCTATATGCACACATAGTTATTAAAATTTTAAAAATCAAACTCAAAAACTGGGATATACTTTAGATAAGTAGCAGACCACAAGCATATATATAAAGAAATACAAGCAGGGATGGATTAGCCAATAAGCAAGGTAAACACGTGTTTAAGGCATCAACAAAACAGAGGGGAGGGCCACTCCTCCAAACAAAGACCCATAGATGCGAAGCAGACAGGACACAAGGAAAAGTGAGTGCCACAGTGAAAGGGAACTGGCAGGGCACTAAAGGAAATTGTTACCAGCTCCAGCGCGTGAGAATGTGCCTTCCAGAAATGAAGTTCACACAGGGTCATGAGGGCACGCATGCACAAGGCTGTTTAAGTTATCAGGCCTCTACCACTTCTTTGCTTTCATTGACGTCTTTCTCCTAAGGTCCCTTCCTGTGTAACTGAAGCTCTTTGTCTCAGCTGGTCTCTTGGGAGTATACTATATCTTTATAATAAACAAGAGATGAGGGTGAGCTGTCAAGCCTAGCTCTTGCTACCTTCACCCACTAAAAAACTTATAATCCAGTTCATCTTATTCTGCTAAAATGATATATGCCACTTTTGGTGTCAATTGCTAGTGTTATAGTCATGTTTTAAAAGACGTTACATCATGGATAACGAAAACACACACACACACGTACATGTATATATACAACTCGGAAACCTGGGTGGTGTAGTGGTTAAGAGCTATGGCTGCTAACCAAAAGGTCAGCAGTTCGAATTCACCAGGCACTACTTGGAAACCCTATGGGGCAGTTCTACTCAGTCCTACAGGGTTGCTATGAGTCGGAATCAACTGGACAGCAATTTTTTTTTTTTTTTTAACATATAACTCATATGTTTCTTTCAAAGATGTGAGTAAACAGAGGAGGGGGCACCACAGATTATCAATGTTAATAACCTCACATGTCTTAATCTGGCCCTGGATGCTAAACTGGATTAAGAGAAATGTCTCATAATCTAGGAAAAATAAGTTTTTGTACAGCAATTACATTAGAATAACAGAAGTTATAATCAGCAATAAAATAAAATTCAATATAATTCAGCTAAATAAAATACTTTCAAAAATTTAGAATAAAGGACTACATCATGCATATAATATAGTTGGATCTGAGGAGGGAAGAAAATTAAATCTGGGAGGAACAAAATAAGATGTTTCAAATTTATATCTAATGTTTTAAATTTTGGTTAAAAATATAAAGCAAATATGCCAAAAATTTAGGATTCATTAATTCCAAGAGTTTTTTTTTTTTGTCTTTGTTTTTGTTTTTAAATTTGGGTGTTTATTTTTTTAGTGCTGTTCCTGTTTTTTTTTTTTTTTTAATTTTTTCAAAAAAAGGAAGACTGCAATAAACACATTGCATATGATTTCCTTTTCATTGCTGTTTCATTTCTTTATGCATAAGGCACTGTGGTGAATAAGGGCACTTAGAAATTCTAACACTTTGGTAGATAGCAATACAACATACGAAGAAGAAGCAACACCAGCAGTGAATAGCCTCTAACAAATAAATTGAATTTGAAGAACAAATGTATGAAAAAACAAAACACCATTATGAGTTACTGGTACACCCAAATCCAGGAGACAAAAATGAAATAAAATTCTCATGTTGGACTCTGTGACTTTGAAATATATTCTTAACCATTGTGCCCCCAGAGCACCATATTAGTGTTTGGAAAGCCAAAAATATAAGTTCCCTGGATATACAGGCAAAAATAAGCTTAAAGGAATCAGTTTCCAAATCCCAGCACTTGCTCTAACATTGCTTTTCTCTCACTTTACAGAAGAAAGACATACTCTTCACTTGTCCCAAATACTTTTCTGCTGTAATGCCCTGGAGAAAGAAAACCTCTGGGGCACCAAACAAAAGGAAATTTTGATTAATAATTAATCAATGAACCTTCAATACATAGATTTATCTGCCTTACCTGCTTCATAAATTTTGGTTAGGGGTGAAGTATAAAATTGGAAATAGGATATTTTGGCCTGTGATGGAATATTTTTAATTTAAATATTTGTGATAGAAAGCTGAGGCAGGAGTAATGCCAACTTTTGAAAAATATTCTGTTCTATCCCATGACTATTGTCAAAGAATGAATCTCTCATGAGAGAGAGTCCTGTGGTAGCAAAACATCATTATAAGAAATATTACCTGTTAAAAATGACTATGTCTCCCAAGCCCCCCATAGCACACATGCACATTTTTTAAAGAAAATAATTATTTTCAGCTAATCTTAAAACTCATCCCTGTTCTAGGTCATTAGCTGGAAAGAAAAGCAACTTTCATCAGCCAAGGCAGGAAAGATTAGTGAAGCTAATTGTTTCAAATATAACAGCATTGTTTTAAAGGACAACCAAAGATTTTAAGATATTTTGGCTAAAATTCATGGATAAAACGTTTAAGACATTGCAGGGTTTATGCAGATTAGTGCAGATAAGGAACCGGATTTTTAATTTTGCTTAATTTTAATTTACATTTTGAGAGCCACATAAAGCTAGTTTTTGACATTGCTGAGCTAAGTTGTGTTTTAGAAAGGTTCATCTGGTGGCTTTATATAAAATAGTTTAGAAAATAGAACTATTCACAAATGGTTTTGGTTAAGTTTTGACAATAATAATCTATGTAGAAATAATCAGTTTAGAGTTCTAGAGGAATGGTGTTAGCAATAACAGCAGAAAAAAATCAGGAAGATGAAATCTTTGCACCGATGAAGGCAGTAGAAAATTTAATGTTATATATAAAGTACTAGAGAGACAGTTATATGAATTGCAGATGTAAATATTTACATATACATTGAGTCATTCACTTCTCGAGGATAGTTGAAGCTATGGATGTAGCGAAGATTTTTGTGGCATCTTACAAACATACCAAGAGCAGCAGACTAAAGATAAAGCCTTGATGAAGTCTATCTGTACTATTTAGAGTTCCAGCTGAAAACAAATGCTATAGGATAAATGGAGGGTGGGGTTGTTAGAATATAGAGAGAGTTACAGCTAATGTTAGAAGCAAGGGCTGCTAAAATGAAGCTGAAGTCTTTGAACTAAAAAGGTGTTAGTCTGAAAAATGGTGCAGAATGTGGTAGGGGAAAAATGCCTTAATCACTCTTTTCTTTTTTCTTCCAGCTTTCTACTGCTACCTACCAGTGGCTAATCCTGATCATATGTTGGAGGGCAAGAGAATCAGTTTGACATAGCCTGTAAGAGAGTGTCTTCTCTCAAAGAACAGATGAATAATACCCATTGCCCTTGTATAACCCAGAAACCCAGTGCCATTGCATAGTGGTGGGTAAATCAAGGATGGCAAATGGAGAAGGTGAACACATTGCATTTAAGTGATGTAAGATGGAGGTTAGAGAGCATAGAAACTCTTAGACCAATGTGTGAGATGTCATTTATTTATTTATTCAAAATATGTCTTCTACGTGCCAAATGAAGGTTAAAAGAATCAAAATCTAAAAAGATGTCATTGCAGATAATGACTATGATTAACAACAATTAATAGGTTTTAAACTGATATTATTACGACTTTTGATTACAAAAAAGGTTGTAAAGCATGGTTCCATACAAGGACAAATGAACTTACTAGTCAAAATGGCAGAGTGAGCAAAAGCATAGTCATCATATTTTCTTTTCATTTAAAGAAATATGCAAGATAAAGGAGATATAAAATATAATGAATAGCACTGCTGCATGTTTAAAAAGCAAGATAGCAGTAATCAGAGAAATGGATCTGAAAATAAATGCATTGTCTTGGGATCAGGCTATACAGGCAAGCACAGGCAAAGGGACTGAAGCAAGTCCTGTGAAAAGTAGAAAACTAGATCAGATCTGGGGTCTCTAATTATTGCATCAAACAGACCCGAAGGCACCAAGGAAAAAATGTTTGTTTTGTTTTTTCTGAGAAGTAACAAGAATATGAGTCAGCATTATGCATGGTTAAAGTGTCCAGCAAGAACACATTATGACTTTCATGGGTTTTTAGGAAGAAAGGGGGAAGCTATGGTGAGCAAAGGAACGCGTAAAGAAAATCAGAAGATATGAATAATAATTGCAAATATAAAATAATTAAAAATAATAATATGAATTTGGCATTTAAAGCAAACTGAATTAAAAGCATAGATACTGAAAACATAGGAAAAGAAAATGAAAGTTCAAAAGTATTCTTATTCAACAAGGGGTCGATTAGTCTAATTTACTTTGGACTTAGAAAATCATACTTATGCTAAAATATTTAGTGAGCTACTGAAAAAATCTGTTAAAAACCTTATCAAGTCCACAAAATCATAAACAATGAAAAAGCATCATGAATAAAATGTACCTTTTAAGATGAAAACAATAACTGCAAAATATTCCCATAATCACTATAATCACATACTAACAACATCTATTATAAACTGTGTATTGTTTCAAGTAATAACATTAAGCACAACTTCACATATTGAGTGAAAATAAATGGATGGAAGAAGACATACTGAGAAAAGAGTGCCCCCTGTCATGGAAAAACCAACAAAAAAAAATGTGTGCCTCAATATTCATATTTTAAAAATGAACTTAAGGTATAATTGTTAAGTGGGAAAATTCATACTAAAAAAAATAGGATCTACAAGTAAATGGATGGAAAAAATAGAGATAAACAAAATCCACAAATTTATTAGAAGAAATTCACAATTCCACAATTTTAACAGAAAATTATAATACACCTTTCTGAGAAACTGATAGGTCAAGAGATCAAAATATAATTTAATATATAAAAAATTGGAATAACAAAATTTGAATTTTATCATATGCATATAGAAAACATTAGTGAATTTAGGGACATAATCTGCAACACTGCTCATGAATAGTATACTATTTTATTCAATGATGAGGGTTATAAATTAGAGGACACCTTGCATTTCACAGTGTTGAAAACTAGATGATTTTCATGGGTCTAATTAGAGTAACAATGTTTTAACTTTGACCAATATAAAGCTTTTATACACTATAAAGTAATTTAGAGAGAACAACGTTGAATGTGTTTACCTACTTAGACTTAATTTTTTTAACTCTGAATATTTATTATCCAATACCATCAACAAAATTTTAGCAATTAAAGTAATTGATTGCCTTAACAACTGCTTTTAAGGACAAAGGTAGTCCTATTTTGGTGTGCCGTAATCCTGTCATACATAAGACTTAATTTTCAGGGGTAAATTAGGAGATTAAGAAAGTGAATGTCAGTTTGCAAATAAAGACCATGTGATAAATTTTGAGATAAAATTTAAACTTGCTAGTGGTAGCACAAAAGTACTAACTTCTTTATGGCCGATTTGAATCATTGAACCCGACAGATAGAAAAGACTTTTGTGGGAGATATTAACTTCACTAGCCAGCTGCTTACATTTTCCTCAGCAATGCGGGGCATTAAATAAAAATGAGTGATCAGGACCCTCCTTACACATAGGGAAATATAAAGATAGCTGTGCTTTAAGAGAGAAACACTTGAAATTTCTACCACTTGAAAGATCTAAAAAGCCTTCTATTTATTAAAGTAAGGCACAGATCCAATTATCTAGGAAAGAAGTAATGTTATAATCATTTATTAAAACATTTTAATAAGCAATATCTCAGACAACAATGCAGGCAAAGCAGGTAAACTAATTTTAAAGTGTGTGAGAGAGCAGTAATAAGATTGTCTTATTTTATGGACACCAAGCCATGAAGAATTGAGGAAATCATCCCTGACAAGGAGGGTTCTTTATTAAATATTTGACTAAAATCAAACCCTGGCGGCATAATGGTTAAGAGCTAATGCTGCTAACCAAGAGGTTGGCAGTTCAGATCCACCAGGCACTCTTTGGAAACCCTATGGGACAGTTCTACTCTGTGCTATAGGGTTGCGCTATGAGTCGGAATTGACTCAATGGCAATAGATTTAAGTTCAACAAACTTATTGTTCACAGAGTAAGTAGATAGGGATTGAAATGAAGATAAGAAGAAGATGGTGAGGATTAATTTGTTTTATTATTAATAATGATCATAACACCTTAAAGACAGTCAACTTTTACTCCAAATCTAGTTGGTTCCAAAGCCTGAATTGTTTTCAAAGATCCCTAATATATCTGGAACACTGATGTTAGGAATAACACACAATCTAGATGATGTATTTGAAAAGAGATCAAGTGAAGCTTAATCACAGGGTCTTAGGAACTGATGAGAAATTTCTGTTATCTTTTCCAAAGGCTTTTTGAAAATAAAAGTATTCTACCAGGGGCATCAGAAGAGAGAATAAATTAATCAATATCAAACATTTTTCTAAACTCGATTGAAGATATTTATTTTGGTTCTGATTATTTACTAACTGTTCTGTATTAAAGGAGGGGAAAATAAACACAAGAAATAAACCTGCTAGACTATCAATTAGAGAGCTGATTGACTTTATACACTAGATGAGTTCACAGATTAATTTTAATTCAGTTTCCTTTACTTACCCATGAGAGTGAGATGGGTCCTTTATAGTACTCCTAATAATCACTAAATTCTTATCGATTCATAACTGTACTACTATGAAGTATTTTATAGGTAAAAATATTGTTAAGATGTGTGTGTCTCTATACATAGCTATTTTCTTTTTTTAGTTTCAAAAGAAACTATTTGATACAGTAGTAATTCACCCTTGGGTTACATGTCTATTTTCTTTGTATTTGTTCAATGATTTAGTTCTTTCTGGTAACACCAGTAAGTCAACCTGAAGAGACCCTGGCACCTGAGTTGCTCTTCAGAGGAAGGAGACCCTTCCAACTTTTAAGGACAATGTATTCATCTGGAATTTTTCTCATTTATTATTTAAATGCTCCCTGGAACAATACATATTTCCCTTTATTTGATAAAATATCAAGTTAAGAATAGCTGGGGAGTAATTTTTTACCCCAGCTTGAATAATTGTGGGAAGGCAGTGTGGCAATAATTTAGATGTGTGCATCTAAATTACTGTCCTTCGGAGAACTGCAGGAGGAATCTAAATTACAAAAGAGCCTACAACGTAAATCCTGTCAGCTAAGCAGAAGCCTCATTCAGGTCACCAGATTTCCTATGGAGAAATCCCTTATTATGACTCTCATTCTAGTTTTCCAATAACGAACTTCAAATTTTAACTATTCATATTTCATATAATTACATTACTCTGTGAGACTGTTAAAATAATTACAAGGACAAATTGTGGATGCTATATGAAGCAAACAGAAGGTAGCTGAGCTTTTAAACATACTGTAAAATTGGATGTGCACACAACCCACAGCCACTGAGTGAATTCTGACACACACTGACCCTATAAGATAGAGTAGAACTGCCCTATAGAGTTTCCAAGGAGCAGCTGGCAGATTTGGATTGCCGACCCTTTGGTTAGCAGAAGAGCTCTTGATCACTGTGCCACCAGGGCTCCCATATGCACACAGGCAGAAAAAAAAAAAAAAGTTACATGTCAAATACTGCAAACATAAAGATTAAAGACATTTACCGTCTACTATTTTTTTTTTTTTTATTCCTTTCTCATAACCTAAGGTAACAATTGTGAGCATGGAGCAAGATCGGGCAGTGTTTCGTTCTGTGATACAAAGAGTCGCTATGAATCAGAAGCTACTCTACAGCACCTAACAACAACAACAGCGTTCCCTACTCTTGTGTTGTTGTTGCATTCTACCCCATTGACCCAGATGACCCAGTTTTAATCATACCGTATAGTGCTTGTGATTGGTGCCTTTATTAGTAAATTACTGAAAAACCAGAGCACCAAGATCAGTGTCCTCATCTTGAACTTCTATTTCCTTTAAGACCTGTTTGTTGTTATTATCTTGTTGTTGTTGTTATTTATGATGACATAGCAACCAGAATAGTAGAAGGGAATGAAACATGAAGTGGAGGCTGATTCAATAAACTGAAAAACTGATAGAAAAAAAAGGCACCTGCAAATGTGTAACCTGCTGTTGTTGAGATGATTCTGACTCACAGCAACCCTGTAGGACAGAGTGGAACTGTAGGACACAGTAGAACGGCCACATTTTGGATTATGAAGTACAACAAATAGAACTTTAGGAAACAGTGGTATAGAAGTTTCTAGGAGATGCTATGTGTGATCAACTATCTCTATGATAAAAGGAGAACAATTGTCAGGAAACCATGTGTTTGCTCTCTTATTAGTGGGAGATAACCTACTTCTCAATGACCTCAGAACTCCTTGTGGAGTCCATTTCTACTCATAGCAACCCTATAGGACAGAGTAGAACTGCCTCATAGAGTTTCCAAGAACCAGCTGGTGGATTCAAACTGCCAACCTTTTGGTTTGCAGTCGAGCTCTTCACTGACTTCAGTTACCTTTTAATTGGGATTCTATTTCTACGAAAGTTAAATATCTGCTTAATATTGTAAGTCGTTGCTTTGTTACTGTCTTTAATAAGAGTTCTATACTGCATGCTATGCAAAGAGAAAATTGTGGAAATTATGATTTAGCTGTCCTTTCGGGATTTGGGAAAACAATTTCTGTGACCACAGTCAATATCCTTGTTAAAGATAGCATAATAAAAGACTGTTTTTAGTTGACATAGAGCCAGACTGGCAGTCAGAACAGATCAAATCACATCAAGGGATTTTGGAAACATGTTTTTTTTTATGCAACAAAATTAATTTCTATAATATTCAGAAGGGATCTAAATTCATATCATTCACTTTAACTACTAAAGAATATCATACTAAGTAAATATTCAAAATTTGTGTATCCAGTCCCATACTAATGGATATTTAGATTTCTTTCAAATTTTTGTGACTGTTAAAGAGGTTAGAATGAATAGGCCTGTATATAGTTCCTTGTTTAAATGTGATAAAAGTCTCCAGTATTTATTTCTAATTGTAATCTTTGTATCATAGGGAATGTACAATAGCAAAATGGTCAGGAGCACCTTAGTCCTTAAAGTGACATCTTTGGTTTTTAACACTTTAAAGCGGTCTTTTGCAGCAGATTTGCCCAATGCAAAATGCTGGTTGTGTTCAATGGGTCAAATCTGTTTCTAAGATTGACTCTAAATTCAGGTGGAATACACTCAAGGTCATACTTCGGATCTCATGGACTTGTTTTAGTTTTCTTCAGCTTCAACTTGAACTCGCGTATCAGCAATTGTGACCTATTCTGCAGTCGGCCCCCGGCCTTGTTCTGACTGATGATATTGAGATTCTCCAACGTCTTTTTCCACAGATGTACTTGATTTGATTCCTGTGTATCCCATCCAGCGAGATTCATATGTATGGTCGCTGTCCATGTTGTTGAAAAAGGATATTTGCAATGAAAAAATCATCTTGCAAAATTCTATCATGCAACTTCCTGTGTCATTTCTGTCATCAAGGCCAAAGCTTTCCAACACCGATCCTTCTTCTTTGTTTCCAACTTTCACATTCCAATTACCAATAATTACCAATGCATTTTGATTGCATGTTTGATCCATTTCAGAATGCAGAATTTTGTAAAAATTTTCAAATTCTTCATTTTTGGCATTAGTAGATGGTGTATAAATTTGAACAATAGTTGTATAAACTTGTCTTCCTTGTAGACATATGGATATTATCCTATCACTGACATTATTGTACTTCGGTACTTCAGTATAGATATTGAAAAAAAATTTCTTTTTTTTGACAATGAATATGACAGTATGCCTCTTCAATGTGCCATTCCTAGCATATTAGACTATACGACTGTCAGATTCAAAATGCCCAATACCAGCCCATCTCAGCTCATTAACGCCTAGGATATTGATCTTCAAGCAGTCCATTTCATTTATGACAACTTCTAATTTTCCTAGATTCATATTTCATACACTCCACCTTCTGATAATTAATTGATGTTTGCAGCTATTCTCATTTTAAGTCATACCATATCAGCAAATGAGGGTCCCAAAAGCTTTACTCCATCCACATCATTAAGGTCAGTTCTACTTTGAGGAGGCAGCTGTTTCTCAGTCATATTTTCAGTGCCTTCCAAATTGAAGCACTCATACAGGGTTGTCTTTTATGAGTTGTTTTCTAAAACCATCTTTTCATATTTTTGATTTTTATTTTATTCCATTTCAATAATTTTATTACTGTTTTTTACATACATATGATTAATACTGCTGTTACTTTATAGCTTCTTGATTTAAATACATGGCTCAGTTAAAAAATACTTTTTTTTTTTTTAAATAAATGCATTTAAAATGATAAAATTTATTTTAAGGTCCATTTATGTTATAATGGAGCCCTGGTGGTGCAGTGGAAACCCTGGTGGTGTAGTGGTTAAGTGCTACAGCTGCTAACCAAAAGGTCAGCAGTTCCAATCTACCAGACCCTCCTTGGAAACTCTATTGGGCAGTTCTACTCTGTCCTATAGGGTCGCTGAGTTGGAATCAGCTTGATGGCAACGGGTTTGGTTTTCGGTTTGGTGGTACAGAGGATAAGAGCTCCGGTGCTAACTAAAAGTTCTGCAGTTCAAATCCACCAGCCACTTCTTAGAAACCCTGTGGGACAGTTCTACTCTGTCCGATAGGGTCTCTATGAGTTGGAATCGACTAGACAGAAATGGGTTTGGTTTTTGGTTTGGTGTGATATAATACATAAGCTTATATAAGCACTGTTTCCTTGTCATTTATTGCTAAATATTTCAAAATATCCAGCGCAATTTTCTATTAATCTATGAGTTATTTGGACTTTTTTAATAGTTGTTTTTTTATTCGCCACATTTTAATCAGGTATTGTCTATTTCGTGGTTTGATTTTATCAATGTTCCATGCTTAATGTTTTGAATTAAAGGTTCTAAATACGTATTTTAGATAAGTTAATTAATTACATTTCTTCAACCTTCAGAATCCTTGCAAAAACTATTGGAAGCTTTATCCATTAATTTCTGATTGAGTCCTTTTAAAATCTAGCACCTCGTTTTTGTACTTCTATTAGTTTGTGCTGTATGTATTCCAAATCTTCATTTTAAGTGAACACAAGCTTATACAGCTATATCTTTTTTATTGGCCATTTTGTCATTTTGTGGCACTCCTATATACCCCTATTAATTCTTTTCCATTTAAATGTTAAGAGTTTATGTTTATGAGATTGTTAGGCCAACTTTCATTGATCTGAGTTCTTCCTTGCCAGGTGGTTCAGTAAATGGCCAATTTGCACTAATTTGTAGAACGGTTCATTAGTTGAATGACAATTTCCCTGAATTTTCTTGTTTTATCTAACAATTTGGTTTTAGTCGACTGGTTTTAATTTCTTCTTCATGACAGAATGTAAAATAATATTCAATACATCTATCCCAGAGCACTGATGCTGATGCTGGAGACTATGGGGCAGGAAGGAGAGGATGGAAAGGTATAAACAAATTTAGTTATGAAAGTTACACCAATCAAAATTATTTTTCATATTTTTAAAAATATTATTCTTTAACTTATACTGATTTATGAGTAGAACATAATCATAATTTTACATATTAATTTTTAGAAGCATTTACTTGAATGTATTTTTAAAACTATATATTATGAGGATATTATAATATTTAGCCACTCAGTCCCACCCTTCTTCTTCAGTCTTTTCTAGGTATAGCACTAGAAGTGTTATTTGTGTGCATTGTAGGCACAAGATTTTTAATTATGATGATCTTTATGAAGACAAAGAGAAATCAGTCAATTAAACATTATATTTCTAGATGTAAAAAGCAGACTCTTTGAATAAATTATTTAGTTCGTTGCTCATCCAAGAATTGACTGACTCACCTGATTTTTCCTTTCAATGACTTTTCATTGCCCACATATATATTTTTAGTTATTTGTTGCATAGCCTTTCTTTTAATTAAGATTATGGAAAAAATTCATAATATATATGTAAATTTGATATTTTACAAAACTGGGTATATTAATTCAATGAAGGAAGAATAATTATGTAACAGTCATGCCTGACACATCTAGAAAAATATGAGTTTCAGTAAATATCTCAGATAATTTTCAAAAATAATTTCCAAATGGAAGAAACAATTAAATGCAAAAAGATAGTAGTTTTATAAAATTCTAGGAAATTTGATATAATTAATTGAGAAACTTCAATCAAGTCAGTCAAAAGTAGAGGTTAACATGATCTATTTGGCATTAAAAAACTATTTACAATATTTATTAGCCAAAGATATTAAAACAATGCCAATAAATACAGGAATAATAGCTTTGGATTTAGCTATTTAAAGCTCCAATGACAGCTACTGAATTAAAGCTATATATGGGACAAATCTTACACCTGACTGAGAAGGTCAAATAACCCAATATAAGCAGGATAAAGAAAACAATTAAACAGAAATTAAAAAAAAAAACAACTGTAACCTCAAAGTTTAGAAATGCAAAAGCAAATAATTTGTATGTATCATTTTAAACCCATTAGACTGATGCTTACACATACACACATATACACAAAAACAATTATTATTATATATTCATATATACAATTACAATGATATAAATTACTAAAATGATAACTATATATTAGAATAATTTGTATATATATATTACATCTCTTAGATATTGTATGTATATATATTGTTGTTCTTAGGTGCCATCGAATCGGTTCCAGTGCATAGTGACCCTATGTACAACAAAACAATGAAACACTGCCTGGTCCTGTGCCATCCTCCCAATCATTGCTTTGTTTGAGCCCATTGTTGCAGCCACCATGTCAACCCATCTCACTCATCTAGGGTCTTCCACTTTTTCGCTGACCCTCCACCTTACCAAGCATGATGTCCTACTCCAGGGACTGGCCCCACCTGATAACATATCCAGAGTAGCTGAGATGAAGTCTCACCATCACGTCTTTCAAGTAGCACTCTGGCTGTACTTACAAGACAGATTTGAATGTTCTTTTGACAGTACAACGTATGTTCAATGTTCTTCGCCAACACCATAATTCAAAGGCATCAAATCTTCTTTGGTCTTCCTTATTCATTGTCCAGCTTTCACGTGCATATGAGGCAAATGAATAAAAATAGCTCGGGTCAGGTGCACCTTAATCCTCAAAGTGACATTTTTGCTTTTCAACACTTTACAGAGGTCTTTTTCAGCAGATTTGTCTAATGAAATACTTTGATTTCTTGACTGCTACTTCCATGGGCGTTGAGTTGATTGTGGATCCAAGTAAAATGAAATTCTTGACAAGTTCAATTATTTTCTCCATAAATCATGATGTTGCTAACTGGTCCAGTTGTAAGGATTTTAGATTTCTTTATGTCGAGGTGTAATCTATACAGAACGCTGTGATTTTTTGATCTTCATCGGGAAGTCCGTCAAGCCCTCTTCACTTTCAGCAAGCAAATCATTGCAACATTTCTTGCCTGCAAGGAAATGGGGGAAAGCCTACTTAGATACATGGCTAGTATATTTTAAAATAATACACATTTCCTTAAGCTAGGATTTTCATTTCAGATAACTAAGATCACAGAAAAGAATGCACTAATAAGCAAGAATATATATGTAATGATGCTTATTACAGGATTGTTTTTCTTAATAAAATCTTAAAAGTTGGATGTACTTTAAGAGGGCTATGGCTAAATGAAATATATGTATATACATATATTTATCAGTTACAGAAGAATGTGACTTACCTAAAAGGTAGATTATTCTGTTTTTGTTTTTTCTGTTGCGTTATTAGGCACCTAGAATAGTGCAAAGTTTTCAGGAGGGCCTCATAGATATTTTTTTCAGTTAAGGAAAGAAAGCCTCTCCACATAAGTGAATAATATTCTACCACAAAAGAGAATATGGGAGCTCTACAAGTTGACTTGAAGGAACATCAATATTTTCATATTTTGATACTTGAGGGATATCAGTGCATAGTAAATGCAAGATTCAAAAAAGGTTGTATAATACGAAATTACTGCTTTAGCAACCAGCCACAAAACCACAAAACTTCCTCAGCTCTACATAATACAATTTATTTCTCTCTTACATTCACAGACCACAGTGTGTTGGTGTGATATGTGGACTAGACTCCTACAGTTGCTCAGAGATCTCTCTTTCTTCATCTTATAGTTCCATATTTCAGTAAGTCCTTTGAAGTAATGCACAATTTCACACCACATCACTTCCACTCAAAATTCACTGGTAGAATTATTGAGTCACAAGACTATATATAACTGCAAGAGAGGGTAGAAAATGGGTCTAGCTGTGTGCCAAGGAAGAAAATGAGGACATGGATAAGTACCAGCAGTATTTATAACAACTCTCTGAGTGTGTATATGTGTGTGTGTCCACATACATAAACAGTCATATGAATGTTTATGTATGTAAATATCTTCAGAACTACAAGAAATATAACAATAATAAAACACTTCAATATTCAGAAAAACCTAATATGCAATATAATTTTAAATTCTAGACCACTAAATTTATTAAGTTTTTCTCCAGTCTGATCTTGTAGGTTTCTTAACACAGAAATCAACAATGCTTGACACTGCATTTGTAGAATAAGTCATATAAATATATAACCAACCCAACTTACTGATTGGGAGAGTAAATATCAGTATTTCTCTTAGTAATTTTCACAGGAGTTCTTAATTTAAAACTGATAATCAACTTAATACCTTGCAAAGATTAAGCACTCACAGCTAACCAAAAGGTTAGCAGGTCTAACCAACCAGTGATTCTACGGGAGAAAAGACTTAGCAATCTGCTCCTGTAAAGATTACAGCCTAGGAAACCCTATCGGGTAGTTCTACTTTGTCCTATAGGTTTGCAATGAGTTGGAATTGACTCAGCGATAATAGAAAAATTGTTGTAATAATGAATTAAATTATATATGTAGAATTTGTTAATAAAAGTTAGATATTATATACTGGGTTTGGGTATTATAAGTTAAAAAGGCCAGGCTATTAATGGTGTCTGTTTGGATACAATAACACTCAAATATGGTTAATTAATTGATGTGTTGGAAAAACATGTGAAAAGAAATAAGCTGCTCCATAGTAAACACAAATAGATTTGTAATAATACATGCAACAGAATTTGGCTATGACTTCAGATCAAGAGACATTCTGTCTAGTTATTTTTTTGTTCAGTTAAGAGTTTCACTCATTGAATGTACATATGTACATACAACATATTATCTTTTTAATTTTCTTCTTTTGCTACTGAAAAAGGTATTCTTTTCATGGGCAATTCCATTCTCATTGTTCTAGTTGTTTTAGTAACTATCTTTAATAGTATGAAGTTAAAAAGGGAAAATAGACACTTTGCTATTTGTTCAACATCCAATTATTTTAGAGAACTATTTGCTGCCTTAACTGCAAAATGCTTTCTTAGCTCTTCACTGATTTTTTTTTTTTAATCACTATGTTTGCATTGTCTTTTATAACCTATTTTTAAAAAAGCAATTAATTATACTTACTCGTGACCAGGACAGAACTCTGGTTCTCTGCTGGGGGGGAAAAAAAAAAAAAGTATTGAATCCAAGAGAAAAATAACACTTCTTTCGTTCTCAGAATTGCTCCTGGTCACAGGTAGGTCTTATGTGGTTTATACTACGTGAGGACTTGTACAAGGCCTACAGCTATTCCCGGATTCCTGTTTCTCACTTCAAAGTCTGCTTCTCATTGAAGGAAAGGTATTTAGATTTAAAGGTGCCCACTGGTGGGGATTGGCTTCTAGTTTGTTTCTTAAAACTCTTCTTCCCAATTGCATGGCTTATATAAACATTGCACTTGCTTTGTATCTATGTTCTTAATATCATGGAAGTTTAACAACAGAAAACTTTCTACATCTCGCAAGGTCCATGGTTTTTAATTTTTTCTTTAAAGCAGAGGAATTTTTTTTTACATAGAATTTACCAATATATATTTTTGTTATATATGTATACATGTGGGTATTTGTGTGTACGTGAGTGTGTGTGCACTTGTGTAAAACAGAGCTCTCCTAGTTTCAGAAATCCTTACCACTTAAGACGCTCCCTTACCCACTTAGATCCTTCAGACAATCCTTAAAACATTTCATTGTAACTTTCTGGCTAGGCTGAACACAATTGAAACTATTATTAAAATGCCATCTCTACTTTGGACAGTTTAAGAAACTAACACACACACAAGTATGTATTCAAGACCCCAAATGCATTAACAGATGAATGATAAATATATTGTAGGCATGGTGATCATAAATCTAACATTTTTTTGAAATAGTCCATTATGGTTTTATTGTTGTTGTCTTTATTACATTCTTTTATTGGACTGGTTAATGGCAATCTATTTTGAGGCACAATGTTCAGTAATCTGAAATTGTGGCTATCGCATTGGTGTTATAGTAAAAAAAAATATATAAAATAGCTAATCAAAATATTGACCTTAGTGAAGGTTACTGGATTACAAACAAAAAACTCAAGAAATTATAACAGAATACACAAAATATTACTACAATACACTAACACCAGGAGAGAAACTAGATAACTGGGAGCTCCTAAAAAAAAACAAACTCTTATGCTCATCCAAGACTTCATCAAAAGAGTAAAAAGACAACCTACAGACTGGGAAAAAAAATTTTGGCTAAGATAAATCCAATCAGCGTCTAATCTCTAAAATCTACAAAATACTGCAAAGCCTCAACAACAAAAAGACAAATAACCCAATTAAAAAATGGGCAAAGGATATGAACAGGGACTTCACCAAAGAAGACATTCAGGCAGCTAACACATGCATGAGGAAATGCTTGCGATCATTAACCAGTAGAGAAATGCAAATCAAAACTACAATGAGATACCATCTCACCCCAACAAGGATGGCATTAATCTAAAAAAACAAATATAATAAACATTGGAGAGATTGTGAGGAGACTGGAATACTTATACATTGCTGGTAGGAATGTAAAATGGTACAACCACTTTGGAAATTGATTTGGCACTTCCTTAAAAAGCTAGAAATAGAACTACCATATGATCTAGCAATCCCACTCCTTGGAATATATCCTGGAGAAATAAGAGCCCTCACACAGATAGATACATTCACATCCATGTTCATTGCAGCACTGTTTACAATAGCAAAACGATGGCAACAACCAAGGTGCCCATCAACAGAAGAATGAACAAATTATGGTATATTCACACAATGGAATACCATGCAATGATAAAAAACAATAATGAATCCATGAAACATCTCATAACATGGAGGCATCTGGAAGGTAGTATGCTGAGTGAAATTAGTCACAAAAGGACAAATATTGTATGAGACCACTATTATAAGAAATCAAGAAAAAGTTTAAACACAGAAAAAACATTCTTTGATGGTTACAAGGGTGGGGAGAGAGGGAAAGGGGTAATCAATAATTACATAGTAGACAAGGATTATTTTAGGTGAAGGGAAGGACAACACACAATACAAGAGAAGTCAGGACAACTGGACTAAACTAAAAGCTAAATAGTTTCCTGAACACAACCAAACGCTTCAAGGGACATGGTAGCAGAGGCAGGGTCTGGGGACCATGGTTTCAGGGCACATCTAGGTCAATTGGTATAACAAAGTATATTAAGAAAACGTTCTGCACCCCACTTTGGTGAGGGGCATCTGGGGCCTTAAAAGCTAGCAAGTGGCTATCCAAGATCCATCAATTGGTCTCAACCCACCTGGAGCAAAGGAGAATGAAGAACACGAAAAACACATGGAAAATATGAGCCCAAGAGACAGAAAGGACTGCATAAGCTGGAGACTTCATCAATCTGAGACTGGAAGAACTAGATGGTGCTTGGCTACAAGCAATGACTGCTGTGATAGGGAACACAACAGAGAATCCCGGTTGGAGCAGGAGAAAAGTGGGATGCAGACTTCAAATTCTAGTAAAAAGACCTGACTTAATGATCTAAGTGAGACTGGAGGTACCCCAGGGACCATGGCCCTTGGCCTCTGTTAGCCCAGAACTAAAACCATTCCTGAAGCCAGCTCTTCAAAGATTAGACTGGACTAAAAGACGTAAATCAACACTGGTGAGAAGTGTGCTTCTTAGCTCAAGTAGACACATGAAACTATGTGGGCAGCTCCTGTCAGGAGAAGGCTGAGGGGGACAGGAGCTGGTTGAATGGACATGGGAAATTCAGGGTGGGAAGAAGGAGTGTGCTATCACCTTGTAGGAAGAGCAACTAGGGTCACATAACAATGTGTGTATACATTGTTTTATATGAGAAACTGACTTGAATTGTAAACTTTCACTTAAAACACAATAAAAAAAAGAAATTATATGGGTGAAAAATGTATGCTGAAATACCTCATGTAATTCAAACATAGCAGAGCTTCACAAATAACAGCTTGAAAATTATCATAGACCCAAAACCCTGGCTGTTCTCTTTTTATCCACTTTATTTCTCCTTCTCTTCTGTGTGTCTGCTTTATTATTTTGTCCCAACTTCCATGATTTCATGCTTCTGCTTGCACACGACCAAAACTTAGCTAGGCCATAGAATCTCAGGTAACAGCCCATTAATGGATTGAATTTTGTCTCCCAAAAAGATATGTTGAAGTCCAAACCACAGGTACTTGTAAATGTGACTTTGTTTGGAGATAAAGTTTTTTTTTTTTATTTTGTTAACAGTTAACAAGATCATATTGGAGTAGCGTGGGTCCTGATCCTAACCCTTCTGAATGGTGTCTTATAAAAGGCGAGAATAGAAACAGCGGTACACAGGAGGAAGACAGCTGCCATGTGGAGGTGCATCTAAAACCCAAAGAATGCCAAGAAGCACCAGGGAGCTGGAAGGTTTGAGGAGGATGGCTCTCCTTTTAGAGGGTACATTGAGAAAGCATGGTTCTATCAGCACCCTGAATTTAGATTTTCAGGCTCCGGAACTGTGAGAAAATAAGCTTCTGTCTATTACAACCATCCACTTTGTGGTATTTTGTTCTGGCATCCAGAGGAAACTACTATACAGCCTCGCTGGCTTTTTTTTATCATTATTATTTATTTTATTTTGTTGTTGTGAAAATACACAGCAGAACATATACCAATTCCACAATTTCTACATATACAACTCAGTGACATAGAATCAGGCCCAACCCAATTCCAAATTTCCAAAAGGAGTGTTCTGATTGGCCTTGCTTAGATAAGATGACTTCCCCTGGCCAAGTGGGTGTAGTTGGAGTGTTTGCTGTGAATTTTAAATCACATGCTTCATTGAAAATTCATAGCGTAGTGCCTGGTACACAGTAACCAATAAATCTTTGTTGTCATCATCATCATCCTCATTTCACACCTATGGTAAAGGGTAACCCTGTAAATATAATTTACTTGCCCCCCCGCCACAAGATATACATCCAAACCTGCTATTTCAATAATCTGAGAAATAAGAAAATTTAAAAGGTAAATACTACACTACTCCAAAACGTGAAACTAATAAAATATGATCAGGAAAAAAGGTTTGATAATGACCAAGAATAGATAATTCCAGTTTACCAAATTTGTATGAGATAGAGCTAGGATACATGTCACCATTAATATCTATAATCCCTGTAGTTATTTCATATATATATATATATATTTTGCTTACTGTCTGGTTTTAGGATTATGACTCGTTACATTCATTAGAAAAACCTTTGCAGAAGTGTTTGCACTTAACCCAACATAAGATGTGTGTACCATACATGTCATAGGGAACATGGTATGTAAAAGTTGAGGGATTGCTAATTACTGGGGATGCTCGCACGGTTGAGTCTAAGTGGGAGAGAGGGTGAGAGCTGCCACTAACAAAGCACAGAGGCAGTTTGAACAATTCGGAAGGATGACGTTGGCCAACTGGGAGCATTTGCAGCCTGAGGCTATGGCACAGAGCAGCCACAACATTACCTTGCCTAGAAACCACAAAACAGTTTAAAGAATCATTGTGGGAGTAGGGAAAAAAATGCTTAGAAGTGTTTGATTTTTAATGTTTCTGAATACATACAAGATGAAAAGTATCGAAGTGCAGCATTACCATTTCTGAGCCAATTTAATGTCTGTTTTACAAAATCTCTTTGGATTTTTGTAAGAGGAAGAGTGGTGGAAACATCAAGGAAGAAGAGTATCACTTTTATAGGAGAACATTTTGAGAATTTACAACTAAATGTCTTTTTAAAAAATTCAGAGACACATGGATGTAGAGACAATGACTATCTAATGGCTTGCTTTTAAATCTAACAAAATATTTAATAAAAGCACATCAGGCAAGACGGTATGAAGGCTTGCATTTGTGTATTTGATTAATTCACGGGCTCAGTTGCACTTTCTTAGTGTTTGTGGCTTCAGTTTTTCCACCATGTTCCTGGCACCATAGGTTCTGTCACACTGGAGGCTTTCTTAGGATGACTGAGGTTCAATATCCCTCACACTGGAGCTGTTTACTGCCAATGGTTGAAATTAACTGTAGTGACTGTTAGCCCAAGAGAAACAAAAAATTTTAAAATGGAACCTCAGCACTTTTCATTCCTCCTAGAGACTTTACATCAAAAACGTTCACCAGGAGCTGGTAGAAAGCATTTCAAATTACAGTCAAATTTAATAGGACACTTTTGCAGCCTCCATTCTGTAGTTAAGGCTTCAATAATAACAGCAACAACAACATCTAAACTCAATTATCCTTGTGTTAATATTCAATCTAGCCTGTGATCTTGAGCCTCATGAAGCAGCTGAAATGAGTTTCAGAGAATATTTTGTGCTTTTTTAAACTGAAAACACAAACAAAACACAATACCAGAATTTTTTTAGCATAGAGAAAAAAAAATTATGTAAAATTTGGAAGTTAGCAGTTTGCCTTGTTTTTCTCTTTTCAGTGTCTCATTTTGGACTTGGATCATTACTAGTCCTCATTGTTGGTAGGTGACTTCCAGTTGGCTCCTACTCATAGTAAACCCTATACACAACAGAGCAAAACACTACCCAGTCATGCGCCATTCCCACTATCGCTGATATGCTTGAGCCCATCTTTGCAGTCACTGTGTCAATCCACCTGGATAAGGGTGTTCCTTTTTTTTGCTGACCCTCAACTTTACCAAGCCTGGTGTCCTTCTCCAGGGACTGGTCCCTCCTGAGAACACGTACAAAGTATGTGAGATGAAGTCTCAACATCTTTGCTTCTAAGTAGCATTCTGGCTGTACTTCTTCTAAGACAGATTTGTTCATCATTTTAGCAGCCCATGGTATATTCAATATCCTTTGCCAACACCACAATTCAAAGCCATCAATTTTTCTTCAGCCTTTCTTATGTATTGTCTTCTTTCAGCATACATATGAGGCGACTGAAAAGACCATGGCTTGGGTCAAGCACACCTTAGTCTTCAAGGAGACATTTTTGCTTTTTAATACTTTAAAGAGGTCTTTTGCATCAGGTTTGCCCAATACAATGCGTCATTTGATGTCTTGACTGCTGCTTGCATGAGTGTTGATCATGGATCCAAGTAAAATGAAATCCTTGACAACTTCAATCTTTTCTCCATTTATCATGATGTTGCTTATTGGTCCAGTTGTGAGGATTTTGGTTTTTCTTATGTTGAGGTGTAATCCATACTGAAATGAAGGCTGCAGTCTTTAGTCTTCATCAGTAAGTGCTTCAAGTCCTCTTCACTTTCAGGAAGAAAGGTTGTGTTATTTGCATACTGCAGGTTTTTAATGAGTCTTTCTGCAATCCTGATGCCCTATTCTTCTTCATATATTCCAGCTTCCTGGATTATTTGCTCAGCATAGAGACTGAATAAGTATGGTGAAAGGATACAATCCTGATGCACACCTTTCCTGAGTTTAAACCACACAGTATCCCCTTGTTCTATTTGAATGACTGCCTCTTGATTTATGTACAGATTCCTCATGTGCACAATTAAATGTTCTGGAATTTCCATTCTTCACAATGTTATCCATAATTTGTTATGATCCACATAGTAGAATACCTTTGCATAGCCCATAAAACACAGGTAAACATCCTTCTGGTAATCACTGCTTTCCGCCAAGATCCATCTGACATCAGCAATGATGTCCCTGGTTCCACATTCTTTTCTGAATCCGGCTTGAATTTCTGGCAGCTTCCTGTCGATGTACTGCTGCAACTGCTTTTGAATGATCTTCAGCAAAATTTTACTTATATGTGATATTAATCACATTGATTGATAATTTCAACACTGAGTTGGATCACTTTTCTTTGAAATGGGCGTAAATGTGGATCTCTTGCTGTTGCTTGGCCAGGTAGCTGTCTCCCAAATTTCTTGGCATAGACAAGTGAGCTCTTCCAGTGCTGTATCAATTCGTTGAAACATCTCATTTGTATTCCCTCAGGTCCTGGACCCTTGATTTTTGCCAATGCCTTCAGTGTTGTTGAGAGCTCTTCCTTCAGTACTATCGGTTCCTGATCAAATGCTGTCTCCTGAGATGGTTGAACATCTTTTTGGTATACTGACTCTGTGTGTTCCTTCCCTCTTTGATTGATGCTTCCTGTGTCCTTTAATATTTCCCCATAGAACCCTTCAACATGGCAACTAGAAGTTTGAATTTTCTTTTCAGTTGTTTAACTTGAGGAATGCTGAGTGTGTTCCTCCCTTCTGGTTTTCTAACTCCAGGTCTTTGCGTGTCTTTGCATATGTCATCATAAAACTTCACTTTTTCTTCTCATGCTGCCCTTTGAAATCTTCTGTTCAGCTCATTTACTTCATCAATTCTTCCATTTGCTTTAGCTACTCGATGTTTAAGAGCAAGTTTCAGAGTCTCTTTTGACATCCATTTTGGTCTTTTCTTTCTTTCCTGTCTTTTTAATGACCTCTTGCTTTCCTCATGTGTGATGTCCTTGATGTCATTCCACAACTCACTTGGTCTTCAGTCATTAGTGTTCGACGCATAAAATCTATTCTTGAGACAGTCTCTAAATTCAGGTGGTATATACACAAGATTATACTTTGGCTCTCGTGGACTTGTTCTAATTTTCTTCAGCTTGAACTTGAACTTGAATATGAGCATTCGATGATCTGTTCTATAGTCAGCCCCGGGCCTTTTTTTTGACTGATAATGAGCTTTTTCATTGTTTCTTTTCATAGATGTAGTTGATTTGATTTCTGCATATTCCATCTGGTGAGGTCAACATGTATAGTCGCCATTTATGTTGTTGAAAAAAGGTATTTGCAATGAAGAAGTTATTGGTCTTCTAAAATTCTACCATGAAGTCTCCAGCATTTTTTCTATGACCAAGGCCATATTTTCCAACTACTGATCCTTCTTCTTTGTTTCCAATTTTTGATTTCCAATTACCAGTAATTATCAATGCATTCTGATTGCATGTTCGATCAATTTCAGACTGCAGAAGTTGGTAAAAATCTTAAATTTCTTCATAGTTGGCCCTAGTGGTTGGTGCATAAATTTGAATAATAGTCATATTAACTAGTCTTCCTTGTAGGCTTATGGATATTACCCTATCAGTGACAGAGTTGTACTTCAGGATAGATCTTGAAATGTTCTTTTTGATGATGAATGCAATGCCATTCCTCTTCAAGTTGTCATTCCCTACATAGTAGACCATAAGATTGTCTAATTCAAAATGGCCCATACTTGTCTATTTTAGCTCACTAATGCCTAGAACATTGATGTTTATGCATTCCATTTCATTTTTGACAATTTCCAATTTTCCTAGATTCATAATTCATACATTTCATGTTGCAATTATTAATGGGCATTTGCAGCTGTTTCTTCTCATTTTGAGTTGTGCCACATCAGCAAATTAAGGTCCTGAAATCTTGACTCCATCCCTGTCATTAAGGACAACTTTACTTTGAGAAGGCAGCTCTTCCTCAGTCATATTTTGAGTGCCTTCCAACCTGAAGAGCTCATCTTCCAGCACTATATCAGACAATGGTCTGCTGCTATCCATAAGGTTTTCACTGGCTAATTCTTTTCAGAAGTAGACCACCACTTCCTTCTTCCTATTCTGTCTTAGTATGGAAGCTCAGCTGGGAACTGTCTGACTCTGCTGGTATTTGAATACTGGTGGCATAGCTTCCAGCATAACAGCAACAAGAAAGCTCCCACAGAATGACAAACTGACAGCCTCATGGGGATACTAATCCTTAGTACCTCCTGATAAGACAATAAAACATATATGATTGTTATTATAATATTTATGTTGAATAATATTTTTTAAATATTTGAGTGCCCTTTCTAGCTCTTCCAATGATTAGGAACATGACCTTCAGCAAGTAACTCAATCTCTATGATCATCAGATTTATTTTTTAATCTGTAAATCTGATAACATTGATATGACACTCCAATAATAAAATCCATGCAAATATATATAGTGTCCTCACAATGTAGGTTTTCAGTGTATGTCTCCTTCTTTCCCTCCTTCCCTACTTCCTACTTTTCTTTCTTCCTTTTCTCCCTCTTTCCTATCTCCTCTATTTTTTACCCCTTAGCATGCCAAAAAAAAAAAAAAAGATATCCATGGAAATAGAAATAAGCTCATATTACATTTTTTTTTACTGTGTCCATTTCATAATCTATTCTAAAGATTATTTTAAACAATTAAATAATAATTCACTTTTTGTCAAACTTCTGAAGTTCAATAGCACATGAAAACTCTAGTTGACCTATAGTTATTGTTGTTTTTCAGAACCCACAATCAATGGCCATGGAAGCAGCAATCAGGAAATCAAACAATGCATTGCATTGTTGCAAAACACCTCTTTAAAGTGTTAAAAAGTAAAGGTGTTACTTTGAAGGCTAACGTGTGCCTGTCCCAAGCCGTGGTGTTTTCAATCACCTCATATAAATGTGAAACTTGGACAATGAATAAGGAAGATGGTAGAATTGATACCTTTAGATTATGGTGTTGGTGAAGAATATTAAATATACCATGGACTGCCAGAAGAATGAAAAAGTCTGTATTGGATGAAATAGAGCCAGAGTGCTCTTTGGAAGCAAGGATGGTGAAACTTCGTCTCACGTACTTTGGACATGTTATCAGGAAAGTCCAGTCCCTGGAGAAGTACATCGTGCTTGGTAAAATAGAGGGTCAGCAAAAGAGAGGAAGACCTTCTGTGAGAGAGAATGACACAGTGGTTACAACAATGGGCTCAAACAACAATGATTTGCCAGCATGGTACAGGACTGTGCAGTGTTTCTTTCTGTTGTACAAAGGGTAGCTATGAGTTGGAATTGACGTGAAGGCACCTAACAACAACAATGATTAGGATCTATATGTCCTCTGCGTTGCAAATGTACTTAGCTGCTAGCCAAAAGTTTGAGTTTACACAGAGGTACCGCAAAAGAAAGGCCTGGTTATCTACTTCAAAAAAACTGGCCAATGAAAACCCTGAAGCATAGTTCTACTCTAACACATACGGTTGCCATGAGTAAGAATTGACTGGACAGCAACTGGTTACTTGTTAGTCAGGATCCAGATCCATACTGATAACAGAAAAAATTAATGATGTGGTACCAAGAGATCAGTTTTATTTTCTTAGAGAAAGATTTTTCAAAATATTTTAAACATTTAAAAACTTTAATTTCTCTCTGTTGTTTTCATTTTCTCTCATTTCTGTTTTGCCTGGAAAGAATCGTCTTGATATTTTATAACAACTAATACTAATAACAGCTACCATTAATAAAATCCTTATTATTTGGCAGGAAAGACTCAATGTGTTTTACTACATTATCTCAGCTCCATTTCAACATTTAGAAGTAATATTCTTTTCATTTCATACAGACAGATTCTAAAGTACAGAAAAGTTAGTAAATTGTTCAAGTTTACATATTCAATTGAGAGTGGAGATGCAACTTGAACCTAAATCTATCTGACTCTAAAGACAAAAATCGTGTGCCATCTTTTTATATCAAAATATCTGTCATTAAAAAAAACTGTTTTGATGCTCATCAAAAGACTTCACCAAAACAGTAAAAAGAGAACCTACAGAGTAGAAAGAAAAAAGTTTTGGCCATTACAAATCAGACAAAGATCTAATTTCTAAAATCCACAAGAAAATCCAATACCTCTACAGCGAAAAGACAAATAATCCAATTAAAACATGGGCAAAGGAAATGAACAGACACTTCACCAAAGAAGACATTCAAGTGGCCAACACACACATGAGGAAACGCTCATGACCTGTAGCCATTAGAGAAATGCAAATCAAAACCACAAAGATATACCATCTCACCCCAGCATTACTAGTACAGATCAATAAAACAGAAGATAAAAAATGTTTGTGAGGCTGCTCAGAAATTGGAACACTTATGCACTTCTAGAGGGAATGCAAAATGATACAACTATTTTGGGAAATGATATGGCAATTCCTTAGAAAGCTGGAAATAGAAATACCATATGATCCAGCAATCCCACTCCTAGGAATATATCTTAGGGAAGTAAGATTCGTCACATGAATAGGCATATACACACCTATGTTCATTGTAGCATTGTTCACTATAGCAAAAACATGGAGACAACCTATATTGCCCTTCAACAAATGAATGGATAAACAAACTGTGGTACCTACACACAATGGAGTGTTATGCAACAATAAAAACAACAATGAATCTGTGAAGCATCTCATAACATGGTGAGTCTGGAGGGCATTATGCTGAGTGAAATAAGTCAATCACAAAAGTACAAATATTGTATGAGACCACTACTGTAAAAACTCATGGAAAGATTTATACACAAAAAGAAATAATCTTTGTTGGTTACGAGGGAGGGGAGGGGTGGGAATGGAAAAGCACTAAATAGACAATAAATAAGTGGTAACTTTGGTGAAAGGTAAGACAGTACACGATACTGGGAAAGCCAGCACAACCTGAACGAGGCAAGGTCATGGTAGCTCCATAGACACATCCAAACTCCCTGAGAGACCGAATTGCTGGCTGAGGGCTGTGGGGACCGTGGTCTAGGGAACACCTAGATCTATTGGCATACCATAGTTTAAAAAGAATATATGTTCTATATTCTACTTTGGTGAGTAGTGTCTGGGGCCTTAAACGCCTGTGAGCAGTCACCTAGGGTACTCAAGGAAGAATGAAGAAAACTAAAGATACAAGGGAAAGATTAGTCCAAAGGACTAAGGGACCACATCTACCACAGCCCCCACCAGACTGAGTCCAGTACAACCAGATGGTGCCTGGCTACCACCACTAACTGCTTACGATAGAGGGTCTCCGATGGAGCTGGAGAAAAATGTAAAACAAAATTCTAACTCAAAAAGAAAGACCAGACTTGCTGACCTGACAGAGACTGGAGAAACCCTGAGAGTATAGCCCCGGACACCATTTCAGCTCAGTAATGAGGTCACTCCAAAGGTTTACCCTTCAGCCAAAGATTGAACAGGCTCATAGAGCAAAACAAAAGTAAAGGGGTGCACCAGCCCTGGGGCAGGGGCTGGAAGGCAGGAAGAAACAGGAAAGCTGGTAATAGGGAACCCAGGGTTGAGAAGGGAGAATGTTGACATGTAGTGGAGTTGTTAACCAATATCATACAACAGTATATATACTGTCTGATGAGAAACTAGTTTGTTCTTTAAACCTTCATCTAAAGTACAAGAAAAAAATAGTTCAAAAAATTTTGACAATTTGTAAGTTGTAATTAGGACATTAGAAGTTTATTTAGAAGTACATTTGCTTTGAAATAAATAGTATTTAATTTTATAATATTTCCATTCCTTTTAATGTTTCAAATGAGTTATCTTCTTAAATTATTGTATTTTTAATATACCCTCAACTCTGATTTTTGATTTATAGTTGAAGATTTATTGTTATACTTCACTAATCCCTTTCAGCAGCTTTATAGAGATATAATTTGCATCCCATAAAACTCACCCATTTTAAGTGTTAAGTTCAATGAATTTAACATATTTTGGGGCATGGCCATCAACCACATAGCACTAAAATCTAATTTTAGAAAATTTCTCTCATCGTAAAATAAGTTCTGTCCAGTTATAGTCATTCTTCCTTCCCACCCTTAGCTCTAGGCAACCAGTAATCTACTTTCTGTCTCTGTAGTTTGTCTTTTCCAGGCAGTCGTACAAACAGAATCGTACAGTATGCGTTTTTTTGTGTCTTGCATCTGTCAATGAACATAGGGCCCTAAGCATTTTTGAAAGATCACTTATTATTATTACTATTATCATTTCTTAAATATCTCAGAGATCAACACTCTAGAATTTGGAATTCAGATAACGTTAGATTCACAATACTTCATACATGCAATTCAATGTATCTGGAGATCTAAAATAATGTACAACGTTAAAATTTAAAGATAGAATTTACTTCATTTTTTCCAAGTAATGTGCCTATATTTATCATTTATATCTAATTGTGAAATTCATTTGACACTCATTATTTAAGTGCTGTTTAGTCGGTTCTAACTCACAGCAATCTTATGTGCAACAGAAGGGAGAACTACAGGGTCCTGCACCATCTTCACATTCGTTGTTATATTTAAGCCTATCATTTCAGCCACTGTGTCAATCCATCTCTTCGACGGTCTCCTTCTTTTTTGTTGACTCTGTAACATAACAAGTGTGATATCCTACTAGTGGTACTTGGCCCTCCTGATAACCTGTGCAATGTACAAAAGGCGGAGTCTTGCCATCCTCCCTTCCAAGGAGTACTCTGGCTGTACTTCTTCCAAGAGAGACTTGCTCATTCTTTTGGCAGTCCATGATATACTCAACATTCTTCACCAACACCGTAATTCAAAGGCATCAGTCCTTCAGTATTTCTTATTCATTGTCCAAGTTTCACATGTATATGAAGCAATTGAAATTGCCATGAATTAGGTCAGGCACACCTTATTTCACAAGATGACATCTTTGTTTTTAACACTTTAAAAAAGTATTTTTCAGCAGATTTGCCCAATGTAATATGCCATTTTATTACTTGACTGCTGCTTCCATGGGCGTTGACAACTGCAGTATTTTCTCTCTTTATCATGATGTTGCTTACTGGTCCAGTTGTGATGATTTTTGTTTTCTCTATGCTAAGGTGTAATCCATACTGAAAGCTATAGTCTTTGATCTTCATCAGTAAGTGCTTCAAGTCCTCTTCACTTTCAGCAAGCAAGGTGGTATCCTTTGCGTATACGCAGTTTGTTCATGCCTTCTACCAATCCTGATGCCATGTTCTTCACATAGCCTAGCTTCTCCAATTATTCATTCAGCATAGAGAGTGAATAAGTATGGTGAAAGGATACAACCTTGATGCACACCTTTCCTGATTTTAAACCATGAGATATCTCCTTGTTCTGGTCTATGTACAGGTTCCACATGAGCACAATTAAGTGTTCTGGAATTTCCATTCTTTTCAATGTTATCCATAATTTGTTATGATTCACACAATTAAATTCTTTGTGTAGTCAATAAAACATAGGTAAACATCTTTCTGGTATTCTCTGCTTCCAGCCAAGATCCATCTGACATCAGGTATGCTATCCCTCTTTAAAAGTCCTTTTCTGAATTTGGCTTGAATTTCTGGCAGTTCCCTGTCGATATACTGCTGGAGCCTTTTTTGAATGATCTTCAGCAGAATTTTACTTCCGTGTGATATTTATGATACTTTTTGATAATTTCCACTTTCCGTTGGAGCACCTTTCTTTGGAATGGGCACAAATATGGATTTCTCCCACTTGGTTGGCCAGGTAGCTATCTTCCAAATTTCTTGGCATAAAACTAGTGAACACTTCCAGTGCTGTAACCCTTTGTTGAAATACCTCCATTGATATTCTGTCAGTTCCTGGAGACTTGTTTTTTGCCAATGCCTTCAGTGCAGCTTGGACTTCTTCTTTCAGTACTGTTGGTTCTTGATCATATGCTACTTTCTGAAATGGTTGGATGTTAACCAATTGTTTTTGGTGTATTCTTTCCATCTTCTTTTGATGCTTCCTGCTTCTTTCAATTTGTTTCCCCATAGAATCCTTCAAAATTGCAACTCGAGGCTTGAAGTTTTTCTGCCATTCTTTCAGCTTGAGAAATGCCAAGGGTGTTCTCTTTTGGTTTTCTAACTCCAGGTCTTTGTACATTACCTTGCAATACTTTACTTTGTCTTCACCAGCTACTCATTGAAATCTTCTGTTTAGCTCTTTTACTTCATCATTTCTTCCATTCACTTTAGCTACTGTTCTTTCAAGAGCAAGTTTCACAGTCTCTTCTGACATCCATTTTGGTCATTTCTCTCTTTCTTACCTGTATTAATGACCTTTTGATTTCTTTACGTATGATGTCCTTGATGTCATCCCACAACTCCTCTGGTCTTCAGTCATTTGTGTTCAATGCATCAAATCTATTCTTGATACGGTCACTAAATTCAGGTAGGATATACTCAAGTTCATATTGTGGCTCTCGTGGACTTGTTTTAATGTTTTTCTGCTTCAACTGGAACTTGCATACAAGCAATTGATGATCTGTTCCCCAGTCTGTTCCCCTGACCTTGTTGTAACTGATGATGTTGAGCTTTTCCATTGCCTCTTTCCACTGATGTATAATGTTGCCTTTTATGTTGTAGAAAAAAACGTATTTGCAATGAAAAAGTCATTCATCTTGCAAAATTCTGTCATGAGATTTCTGATGCTTTTTCTATCACCAAGGCCATATTTTCCAGCTACAGATCTTTCTTCTTTGTGTCAATTTTCCCATTCAAATCACCAGCAGTTATCAATCTATCTTGATCGCATTTTTAATCAATTTCGGTTGGCTGACTTTGGTGAAAATCTTCAGTTTCTTCCTCCTTGTCATTAGTGGTTGGTGTGTAAATTTGGATAATAGTTATATTAATCCATCATCCTTTTAGGAATATGTTTATTATCCTGTCACTGACACTGTTGTAATTCAGGATAGATTTTAGAAAGTACTTTTTGATGATGAATGTGACATCATTCCTTTTCAGTTTATCATTCCCAGCATAGTTGATCACATGATTGTCTGATTCAAAATGGCCAATACTAAACATTTCAGCTTACTAATGCTTAGGATATTGATCCTTAGGTGTTCCATTTCATTTTTGATAACTTCCAATTATCCTAGAGTTATACTTTGTAGATTCCAACTTCTAATTATTAATGGATGCTTACAGCTGTTTCTTCTCATTTTGAGTCATGCCACATCAGCAAATGAAGGTCCTGAAAGCTTGACTTCACACATTTCATTAAGGTAAACTCTACTTTGAGGAGGCAACTCTTCCCCAGTTGTATTTGGAATGCCTTCCCAACCTGAGGTGCTCGTCTTCCAGCACTGTATCAGACAATGTCCCACTACTATTCATAAGGTTTTCACTGGCCAATTTTTTCAGAAGTAGACAGCCAAAACCTTCTTCCTAGTCTCTCTTAGTTTGGAAGCTGGGCTGAAACTTGACCACCATGGGTGAACCTGCTGGTTTTTGACATACTGTTGGCATAGCTTCCAGTACCACAACAGCAGGCAAGTCATCACAATATGACAAACTGGCAGACACATGGTGGCATTTGATACTAAGCCTTGGAAAATAAGAATTAACAGGATAGATTGAGAAGCAATAGAATCAAATAATTCCTTGAATGTTCCAATTTCCATAATACATGTGAAGTTCCGTTTTAATACTAAAATTCTGTATTTTTCCAAAAGCTTCTTCTTTTATTCCCAGGCTTTTCAAATTATAAAATCTAAAAAAGCAGTTAATAATAAAAAATATTTAAAAATTACATTAATTCATTTAAAAATGTAGGTGGTATTGAAGAGAAATGTAAATGGGTGGTATTTTAAAATGATATTTGCATTTATGTCATCAAAACAAGACTATAATTGTTTTTGCAAAAATATTGGTTAATTTCTTTTTCATATAAAATATAGTAAAAGAATCTATCTGTTGCCTCAATTATCAAATCAGAAACACTTTAAATATTTCTGATTACTATAGCTAAAAGAAATCATTGCTATATATTTGAAAATACAAAAATATTGATAAATGTCTAAAGTTAATTGCAGAATTCATAATGATCACACACTAATGTTATAGTATGCTTGTATATTTTTGATAGTGGGAAGAAAGTCATATTTCATAAGTTAGAAAGAATAACTAAAAATGGAAAATAACCCCTAACTTCTGTGGCTCTTGAGTTAGGAATAATGTATGAAACAACCCTGGAAAATATTAAGTTGTCAATAAAGAAATTGTTAATATATATTTGCACCCATGGTTTTACATGGTGATATTAGTAAGCACATGATTGCTGATTATTGGAGACATTCATGAATAAACGAATGGTCTAAAATAAAGTTGAAATTTAGATAAGTTTACATAATGGAAGATCTTAATGATTAGGCTAAAGTAGTTCTATTAGAAATGGGGAACTATTGAAAGTTTTTGAATAACAAGGTTTTGGTTAAGGGCAAATGTTAAGACAGCTTTAGTCAGGATATGAAGACAAAGATATTATGGGAGAAAAATGATTCCAAGCTACTACAATATAAATGAGAAGTTTAGAAAATGGTATAGCCATTTTCAAATTAAGAAGAATACCTCCACCAAAAACAGAAAGAAACACAAAGGAATAAGCAAGACCATAGCTCACAACGGTTGGTTTTAAGGTGCACAAAGACACAAAGGCAGTCAAGAGCTTAAAGCTTTCATGGCAAAATGGATAAGAAATGTTTAACATGTGAGGGAGTCTCACTGTAAGGAACTGGGACAGGGCATGTCATCAGTGAAATGGGACTGAATAATGCATTACCACTACCAGGAATTTGGGATGCTAAAATAGACACAGCCATAAAATCAGAACCTCAAAAGTCCCTAATATTGTTCAAGTGTCATGGATGCCTCAAACAAGATTTTGAGCATCTTGTGGTGATAAATAGATTCAAATGTAAAAAAAAAACAAAAACAAAAGAGGGGTAAACTGTATTCATTTTATTTTGCAGAAGTGTGTGATAACAAAATAGCCATTTGACTTAGTACAAAAAAAGTACTTAATACATATGTAATTATGCATGAGAAGGAAAAAGGCAGAGATAATGCAAGACTTCGTCTTTTCTCGTAAAGTAGTACAGCTATTCTTATTAGTGGTAAGAGCAACTCAAGGTATTGAAGAGTAGGAAACCAAAATAATCCATTGGAGCCTGTTTTTAAATGACTCTCAATACTGTGTCATTATATATAAATCATTTAAATTATGTATAAATTAATCAAATTAGAAGGACTATAGAATGAAAAGAGGGCAGCAAAGAGTGAAGGAAGTGCATGTATTTTAAACCTCCAAATCAAGAAGGTTGGTTTAAATGCATAAGCAGAAAAATGATGTAGCAGGAACAATGGCAAAGACTAAGGTAAGCTAAGCATTGCAATAAGATACTAATGCATTTGTAGGCATGGTGGAAGAGTTCCCTGGAGATAAATATATGAAAGATGTCAGATACAGTGGATATAGTTCATGTAATAAATTCCTAGAGAAGGAAAAATGAAATAGGATCAAAATCAGAACGGGAAAAGAGGGTAAAACTTGGACGGCAGAATAGATTCTTCTCCCTTTACCTGAGATTGGACAGACAGAGAAAGAGGAAGTTGGGTGCAAGATGAGGTCATTTAAAAATACCTTGCCTAGTTTCATATTATTTTAATCTCTGGATTTTATTTTTTAGTTCAGTTTAGATTTACAGAAAAATTGATCAGAAATTATAGAGTTCTTATATACCCCTCCCGCCCCAGTTTTAACATTATGAATATCTTTTAATAGTGTGGTACATTTGTTACAAATTATGAACTAATATTGATACATTATTGTTAACTAAAGACCATAGTTTACACTCTTATTCACTCTTTATGTTGTACGGTTCTATGAGTTTTGAAAAATTCATAACGTCATGTATCCACCATTACTGTATCATATAAAATAGTTTCACTGTCCTAAAAATCACCAATGTTCCACCTGTTTAATCCCCCTTTTCCTCTGCTTGAACCCCTCACAGCCAACCTAATCTTTAATGTCTGTATGGTTTTGCTTTTTCAGAATGTCATAAAGCTGGGAGCACACTATATTTAGTTTTTTTTTTTTTTTTTCCAGATAGATTCCTCTACTTGGATTCTTGGGTGCAAATGATTAATGTGCTCATCTGTTAGCCAAAAGATTGGAGGTTTGAGTCCATCCAGAGGCACCTTGGAAGAAAGGACTGGCAATCTACTTCCAAAAAATCAGCCATTGAAAACCCCATAAAGCACAGTTTAACTCTGAAATATATGTGATGGCCATGTGTGAGAATCAGCTCCATGGGAACTAGTGTGTGTGTGTGTGTGTGTGTGTGTGTGTGTGTGTGTGTGTGTATGCATGGGTCTTTCACTCAGCAATACACTTTTAAGGCTCCTCTATTTCTTTTCAAGACCTGAAGGCCTGATAGCTCTGTTTTTTTTTTTTTTTAATCACTGAATAATATTTCACTCTGTAGACTCATCATAGTTTGTTTATTCATTCAATTATTGAAGGGCATATCCATTGATTCTAGTTTCATGCAATGATGAATAAAGCTACTGTAATATTTGTGTGCAGGATTTTGTTTGGGCATATTTTTCAACTCCTTTCAGTGAATACATAGGAGAGTGATTACTAGATTGCATATAATACTGTGTTGCTCCACAACCTTGACAACATTTGGTGTTGTCACTGTTTTGGATTTTAGCCATTTTAATAGATGTGTACCAGTATTTCACTGTTGTTTTAATTCCCCAATCTCTAATGACATATGAATGGTCGTTATGAGTCAGAATCGACTCAAGGGCACTGGGGTTTTGGGTAATGACATATGATGTTGAGTATATTTTCATATACTTATTTTACCATCTGTATTTACCAAATGAAGAAAAATAGACCAAGACCACTAGAGCCAAAGTATGACTTTGAGTATATCCCACCTGAATTTAGAGACAAATCTAAGAACAGATTTGACACATTGAATGCTAATGACCAAAGACCAGATGAGTTGTGGAATGACATCAAGGACATCATACATGAAGAAACCAAGAGATCATTAAAAAGATGGGAAAGAATGAAAAGACCAAAATGAATGTCAGAAGGGACTCTGAAGCTTGCTCTTGAACTTAGAATAGCTAAAGCAAAAGGAAGAAATGTTGGAGTAAGAGAGGTGAACATAAAATTTCAAAGTACTCCTTGAGAAGATAAAATAAAGTATTATGAAGAAACGGGCAAAGACTTGTAGCTGCAAAACCAAAAGGGAAGAACGCATTTGGCATTTTATAAGCTGAAAGAATTGAAGAAAAACTTCAAGCTTCAAGTTACAATACTGGAGAATTCTACAGGGAAAATATAGAATGATATAAGAAACATCAAAAGAAGATGAAAGGGATACATAGAGTTACTATACCAAGAAGAACTGGCCAAAGTTCAACCATTTCAGGAGGCAGCATATGATCAAGAAATGATGGCACTGAGGGAGGAAGCCCAAGATGGACTGAGGCACGGGTGAAAAACAAGGCTCCAGGAATTGATGGAATACCAATTGAGATGTTTCAACCAATGGATGCAGCCCTAGAAGTGCTAATGCATCTTTGCCAAGAAATTTGGAAGACGGCTACCTGGCTAACAGACTGGAAGGGATCGATATTTGCAACCATTCCAATAAAGGTGATTCAACAGAATGTGGAAATTATCAAACAAAATCATTAATATTACATGCTGAAGACCATTGGAAAGCAGTTGCAGCAGTACATCAACAGGGAGCTGCCAGAAATTCAAGCTGGATTCAGAAGAGGACATGGAACAAGGGATATCATTGCTGATGTCAGTGGATCTTGGCTGAGAGCAAAGAATACATGAATGGTGTTTACTTGTCTTTTATCGACTACGTGAACACATTAAACTGTGTGGATCCTACCAAATTACGGATAACATTGTGAAGAATGGGAATTAAAGAACACTTAATTGTGCTCATGAGGAACCTATACATAGACCAAGAGGCTGTCTTTGGAACAGAACAAGGGGATACTGCATTGTTTTGAATCAGGAAAGGTGTTCTTCAGGGTTGTGTCCTTTCACTATACTTATTCTATCTGTATGTTGAGGAAATAATTCCAGAAGCAGGATATATGAAGAAGAACATATGATTGGATGAAGACTCATTAACAACCTGCGATATGCAGATGACACAACCTTGCTTGCTGAAAGTGAAGAGGCTTGAAGCACATACTGATGGAGATCAAAAATGACAGCCTTCCGTATGGAGTATACCTCAACATAAAGAAAACAAAAATCCTCACAACTGGATCAATAAGCAACATCATGATAAAGGGAAAAAATGTTGAAGTTGTCAAGGATTTCGTTTTACTTAGGTTCAAAATCAACACACTTGGAAGAGCAGTCAAGAAATCAAGTGACACATTGCAGCGGGCAAGTCTGCTGCAAAAGACCTCTTCAAAGTGTTAAAAAGCAAAGATGTCACTTTAAGGACTAAGGTGCACCTGACCCAAGCCATGGTATTTACAATTGCCTCATGCGCATGTGAAAGCTAGACATTGAATAAGGAATACTGAAGATGAATTGATACTTCGGAATTATCGTGTTGGTGAAGAATATTGAATATACCATGGACTGCCAAAAGAATGAACAACTGTCTTGAAAGAAGTAGAGCTAAAATGCTCATTAGAAGCAAGGATAGCGGGACTTCTCACATACTTTGGACATGTCATCAGGAGGGATCAGTCCGTGGAGAATGACATCATGCTTGGTAAATTAGAAAGAGAGGAAGACCCTAAACGAGATGGAATGACACAGTGGCTGCAACAATAGGCTCAAGCATAATAACTATTGTGAGGTTTGGGCAGAACCTGGAGGTGTTTCATTTTGTTGTACATATGGTTGCTATGAGTCAGAACTGACTCCACGGCACCTGACAACAATAACAACATATATATATATAAACCAACCCACTGCCGTCGAGTCGATTCTGACTCATAGCGATCCTATTACACACACACACATACACATATATATGCATAAATATATATACACAGAAACATAGATATGTTTGTGTAAAATTTTTGCACAATTTATAACTAGGTTGTTCGTTCTCTTATTGTTGAGTTTTCAGAGTTCTTTGCATTTTTGAGAAAATGTGATTTGAAAATAAAACAGGCTAAAGAAAGTTCGAAAAAAATTGAGAGTGTGATTTCAGGACAGGGGACTGATAAACAATTACAGACAATTAGGGTTATTGATCATTCCAGAAAAAAACAAACCTGTTTCCATCAAGTCGATTCTGATTTTTAGCCACTCTATAGGGTAAAACTGAGACTGCATAGCATATAGTTTTGGTTCATTAAATAGAGAAAATATGAAGACATATTTTTTATTAAAATTTAGCTCAGATAATATGTTTATGGTTTTGAAATTTAAGATAAAATCGCAATTGCATCTTTTTTTAATTATAGTGAGAAATTATGCATATTTGAACAAGAAAGGTGAAGGTAGAGGTCATTTAGATTTATTTTGCACAATGTAGACAAAATGTTCAAGTATTTTTTTTTTTTTTTCCTCTATCTGCTGTTGTTATTGTTAGGTGCTGACTCATAGCAACCCTACTTACAACAGAACAAATCACTGCCTGGCCCTGCATCACCCTCAGGGTCATTGTTATGCTTGAGCCCACTGTTACAGCCACTGTGTCAGTCCATCTCCATTAGGGTCTCCCTCTCTTTCGCTGACCTTCTACTTTACCAAGCATGATGTCCTTCTCCAGGGACTGGTACCTCCTGATAACGTGTCCAAAGTATGTGAGGCCAAGTCTCACCATTCTCACTTCTAAGGAGCATTCTGGCTGTAATTCTTCATGTAATGGAAGCGAATTGCTTAGAAAAGAATTTGTTTTTATTATTATTCAGTTTACGTGTGTGTGTGTGTGTATGTGAGAGAGTGTGTATGAGTATCATCTACTTTTATTATTTCCCTGATTGTTACAAGGAAAGTCTGTTTCAAATGTGAATTTTTGAGCAATACTAAAAACAGGAAATATTTACTGCTTGCTTACAATATGCTTTATGATGCAGATACTAGTTTTATTAACATTATAAATCTGAGGTTTTGACTGTTGTTGTTGTTAGGTGCTGTTGAGTCAGTTCCGACTCATAGCGACGCTATGCACAACAGAACAAAACACTACCTGGTCCTGCGCCGTCCTCACAATCTTTGTTATGCTTGAGCTCATTCTTGCACCACTGTGTCAATCCACCTCGTTGAGGGTCTTCCTCTTTTCTGCTGACCCTGTACCCTGCCAAGCATGATGTCCTTCTCCAGGGACTGATCCCTCCTGACAATGTGTCCAAAGTATGTAAGACGCAGTCTCGCCATCCTTGCCTCTACGGAAGCATCTGGTTGTACTTCTTCTAAGACAGATTTGTTTGTTCTTTTGGCAGTCCATGGTATATTCAATATTCCTCGTCAACACCAAAATTCAAAGCCGTCAATTCTTCTTCAGTCTTCCTTATTCATTGTCGAGCTTTCACATGCATATGATGAGATTGAAAATACCATGGCTTGGGTCAGGCACACCTTAGTCTTCAAGGTGACATCTTTGCTCTTCAACACTTTAAGGAGATACTTTGCAGCACATTTACCCAATGCAATGAGTCTTATGATTTTCTGACTGCTGCTTCCATGGCTGTTGATTGTGGATCCAAGTAAAATGAAATCCTTGACAACTTCAATCTTTTCTCCATTTATCGTGATGTTGCTCATTGGTCCAGTTGTGACGATTTTTGTTTTCTTTATATTGAGGTGCAATCCATACTGAAGGCTGTGGTCTTTGATCTTCATTAGTAACTGCTTCAAGTCCTCTTCACTTTCTGCAAGCAAGGTTCTGTCATCTGCATAATGCTGGTTGTTAATGAGTCTTCCTCCAATCCTCATGCCCTATTCTTCTTCCTGTACTCCAGCTTCTCGTATTATTTCCTCAGCATACAGATTGGATAGGTATGGTGAAAGAATACAACCCTGACGCACACCTTTCCTGACTTTAAACCAATCAGTATACCCTTGTTAGGTCCCAACAACTGCCTCTTGATCTATGTAAAGGTTCCTCATGAGCACATTTAAGTGTTCTGGAATCCCATTCTTCACAATGTTATCCATAATTTGTAATGACCCACACAGTCGAATGCCTTTGCATAGTCAATAAAACACAGGTAAACATCCTTCTGGTACTCTCTGCTTTCAGCCAGGATCCATCTGACATCAGCAATGATATCCCTGGGTCCACGTCCTCTTCTGAAACCGGCCTGAATTTCTGACAGTTCCCTGTTGACAGACTGCTGCAGCCATTTTTGAATGATCTTCAGCAAAATTTTGCTTGCGTGTGATATTAATGATATTGTTCTATAATTTCCACATTTGGTTAGATCACCTTTCTTGGGAATAGGTATAAATATGGATCTTTTCCAATCAGTTGGCCAGGAAGCTGTCTTCCATATTTCTTGGCATAGATGAGTGAGCACCTCCAGTGCTGCATCTGTTTGTTGAAACATCTCAGTTGGTATTCCTCAATTCCTGGAGCCTTGTTTTTCGCCAATGCCTTCAGAGCAGCTTGGACTTCTTCCTTTAGGACCATCAGTTCCTGATCATATGCTACCTTTTGAAATGTTTGAACATTGACCAATTGTTTTTGGTGTAATGACTCTGTGTATTCCGTCCATCTTCTTTTGATGCTTCCTGCGTCATTTAATATTTTCCCCATGGAATCCTTCACTGTTGCAACTCGAGGCTTGAATTTTTTCTTCAGTTCTTTCAGCTTGAGAAATGCTGAGCAGGTTCTTCCCTTTTGGTTTTCCATCTCCAGCTTTTTGCACCTGTCATTATAATACTTTACTTTGTCTTCTCGAGATGCCCTTTGAAATCTTCTGTTCAGTTCTTTTACTTCATCAATTCTTCCTTTTGCTTTAGGCACTTGACGTTCGAGAGCAAGTTTCAGAGTCTCCTCTGACATCCATCTTGTTCTTAACTTTCTTTCCTGTCCTTTCAATGACCTCTTGCTTTCTTCATGTATGATGTCCTTGATGTCATTCCACAACTCTTCCGGTCTTCGGTCACTAGTGTTCAATGCTTCAAATCTATTCTTCTGATGGTCTATAAATTCAGGTGGGATATACTCAAGGTCATATTTTGTCTCTTGTGCACTTGCTCTGATTTTCTTCAGTTTCAGCCTGAACTCACATATGAGCAATTGATGGTTGGTTCCGCAGTCAGCCCCTGGCCTTGTTCTGATTGATGATATGGAGCTTTTCCATTGTCTGTTACCACAGATGTAGTCAGTTAGATTTCTGTGTGTTCCACCTGGAGAGGTCCGTGTGTACAGTCGCCATTTATGTTGGTGAAAGAATGTATTTGCAATGAAGGAGTCGTTGGTCTTGCAAAATTCTATCATTCCATCTCTGGCATTGTTTCTATCACCAAGGCCATATTTTCCAACTATGATCCTTCTTTGTTTCCAGCTTTCGCATTCCAGTCACCCGTAATTATCAATGCATCTTGAATGCTTGTTCGATCAATTTCAGACTGCAGCAGCTGATAAAAATCTTCTATTTCTTCATCTTTGACCTTAGTGGCTGGTGAGTATATTTGAATAATAGTGGTATTAACTGGTCTTCCTTGTAGGCTAATAGATATTATCCTATTACTGACAGCGTTGCACTTCAGGATAGACCTTGAAACGTTCTTTTTGATGATGAGTGTAACACCAATCCTCTTCAAGTTGTCATTCCCAGCTTAGTAGACTACATAATTATCCAACTCAGAGTGGCCAATACCAGTCCATTTCAGCTCACTAATTCCTAGGATATCTATGTTTAAGCATTTCATTTCATTTTTGACGATTTCCAATTTTCCTAGGTTCATACTTTGTACATTCCAGGTTTTGATTATTAATGGATGTTTGCAGCTCTTTCTTCTCATTTTGAGTAGTGCCACATCAGCAAATGAAGGTCCCGAAAGCTTTGCTCCATCCCTGTCATTAAGGCCGACTCTACTTTGAGGAGGCAGCTCTTCCCCAGTCATCTTTTGAGTGCCTTCCAACCTGGGGGGCTCAGTTCCAGCACTATATCAGACAATGTTCCACTGCTATTCATAAGGTTTTCACTGGCTAATGCTTTTCAGAAGTAGACTGCTGGGTCCTTCTTTTTTTTAAATAATTTTTATTGTGCTTTAAGTGAAAGTTTACAAATTAAGTCAGTCTTTCACATAAAAACTTATATACACCTTGCTACAAACTCCCAATTACACCCCCTAATGATACAGCCCGCTCCCTCCCTCCACTCTCTCCTTTCATATCCATTTCACCAGCTTCTAACCCCCTCTACCCGCTCATCTCCCCTCCAGGCAGGGGATACCAACATAGTCTCAAGTGTCCACCTCATCCAAGAAGCTCACTCTTCACCAGCATCCCTCTCCAACCCATTGTCCAGTCCAATCCATGTCTGAAGAGTTGGCTTCTGGAATGGTTCCTGTCCTGGGCCAACAGAGGGCCTGGGGGCCATGACCACCAGGGTCATTCTAGTCTCAGTCAGACCATTAAGTCTGGTTTTTTTTTTTTTATGAGAATTTGGGGCCTGCATCCCACTGCTCTCCTGCTCCATCAGGGGTTCTCTGTTGTGTTCCCTGCCAGGACAGTCATCAGTTGTCGCCAGGCACCGTCTAGTTCTTCTGGTCTCAGGATGATGTAATCTCTGGTTCATGTGGTCCTTTCTGTCTCTTGGGCTCATAATTACATTGTGTCCTTGGTGTTCTTCATTCTCCTTTGATCCAGGTGGGATGAGACCAATTGATGCATCTTAGATGGCCTCTTGTTAGCTTTTAAGATCACAGATGCCTTTCTCCAAGGTAGGATGCAGAATGTTTCCTCAATAGATTTTATTATGCCAATTACTTAGATGTCCCCTGAAACCATGGTCCCCAAAACCCTGCCCCTGCTACGCTGGCCTTCGAAGCATTCAGTTTATTCAGGAAACTTCTTTGCTTTCGGTTTAATCTGGTTGTGCTGACCTTCCCTGTATTGTGTGTTGTCTTTCCCTTCACCTAAAGTAGCTCTTATCTACCATCTACTTAGTGAATACCCCTCTCCCACCCTACCTCCCTCCCCGCTCTCGTAACCACAAAAGAATATTTTCTTCTCAGTTTAAATTATTTCTCAAGTTCTTATAATAGTGGTCTTATAAAATATTTGTCCTTTTGCAACTGACTAATTTCACTCATCACAATGCCTTCCAGGTTTCTCCATGTTATGAAATGTTTCACAGATTCATCACTGTTCTTTATTGATGTGTAATATTCCACTGTGTGACTATACCATAATCTATTTATCCATTCATCCATCGATGGGCACCTTGGTTGCTTCCATCTTTTTGCTATTGTAAACAGTGCTGCAGTAAACATGGGTGTGCATATATCTGTTTGTGTAAAGACTCTTATTTCTCTAGGATATAATCTGATGAGTGGGATTGCTGGGTCGGATGGTACATCTATTTCTAGCTTTTTAAGGAAGTGCCAAATCCATTTCCAAAGTGGTTGTACCATTTGACATTCCCACCAGCAGTGTATAAGTGTTCCACTCTCTCCACAGCCTCTCTAACATTTATTATTTTGTGTTTTTTGGATTAATGCCAGCCTTGCTGGAGTGAAATGAAATCTCATTGTAGTTTTGATTTGCAAAATGGCTAATGGCTAATGATAGTGAGCATTTCCTCATGTATCTCTTAGCTACATGAATGACTTCTTTAGTGAAGTGCCTATTCATATCTTTTGCCCATTTTTTAATTCGGTTGTTTGTCTTTTTGTAGTTGAGTTTTTGCAGTATCATGTAGATTTTAGAGATCAAGAGCTGAGAGGAAATGTCATAGCTAAAAAGTTTTTCCCAGTCTGTAGGTAGTCTTTTTACTCTTTTGGTGAAGTCTTTGGATGAGCATAGGTGTTTGATTTTTAGGAGCTCCCAGTTATCTAGTTTTTCTTCTGCATTCTTAATAGTGTTTTGTATACTGTTTATGCCATGTATTAGGGCTCCTAATATTGTCCCTAATTTTTCTTCCATGATCTTTATCATTTTAGATTAGGTCTTTGATCCATTTTGAGCTTGTTTTTGTGCATGGAGTGAGGTGTTGGTCTTGTTTCATTTTTTTTGCAGATGGATATCCAGTTATGCCAGCACCATTTGTTAAAAAGACTGTGTTTTCCCCATTTAACTGTTTTGGGGCCTTTATCAAATATCAACTGTTCCTATGTGGATGGATTTATGTCTGAATTCTCAATTCTGTTCCCTTGGTCTATGTATCTGTTGTTGTGCCAGTACCAGGTTGTTTTGACTACCAAGGCGGTATAATAGTTTCTAAAATCAGGTAAAGTAAGGCCTCCCACTTTGTTCTTCTTTTTCAGTAATGCCTTACTTATCTGGGGCCTCTTTCCCTTCCATATGAAGTTGGTGATTTGTTTCTCCATCTCATTAAAGAATGTCCTTGGGATTTGGGTCAGAATTGCATTAAATGTATAGATCACTTTTGGTAGGATAGACATTTTTATAATATTAAGTCTTCCTATCCATGAGCAAGGTATGTTTTTCCACTTATGTAAGACCCTTTTGGTTCCTTGCAGAAGTTTATTGTAGTTTTCTTTGTACAAGTCTTTTACTTCTCTTGTAAGACTTATTCCTAAGTATTTTATTTTCTTGGGGACTACTGTAAATGGCATTGATTTGGTGATTTCCTCTTCGATGTTCTTTTTGTTGGTGTAGAGGAATCCAACTGATTTTTGTATGTTTATCTTGTATCCTGATAATCTGCTGAACTCTTCTATTAGTTTCAGTAGTTTTCTGGGGGATTCTTTAGGGTTTTCTGTGTGTAAGATCATGTCATCTGCAAATAGAGATACTTTGACTTCTTCCTTGCCAATCTGGAACCACTTTATTTCTTTATCTAGCCTAACTGCTCTGGCTAGGACCTCCAACACAATGCCGAATAAGAGCAGTGATAAAGGGCATCCTTGTCTGGTTTGCAATCTCAGTGGGAAAACTTTCAGGCTCTCTCCATTTAGGGTGATGTTGGCTGTTGGCTTTGTATGAATGGACTTCATGAAGTTGAGGAATTTTCCTTCTATTGTCACATGCCTTTTCTGCATCAATTGATAAAATCATGTGATTCTTGTCTTTTGTTTTATTTATGTGGTGGATTACATTCATTGTTTTTCTAATGTTGAACCATCCCTGTATACCTGGTATGAATCCCACTTGGTCATGGTGGATTATTTTTTTGATATGTTGTTGAATTCCATTGGCTAGAATTTTGTTGGGGATTTTTGCATCTACATTCATGAGGGATATAGGTCTATAATCTTCTGTTTTTGTGGTGTCTTTACCTGTTTTTGGTATCAGGGGTATGCTGGCTTCATAGAATGAGTTTGGTAGTGTTCTCTCCTTTTTTTGCTGTGAAATAGGTTTAGTTGTACTGTTGCTACCAGACAATGGCCTTGGTTCTTGTCTTTGGTGTAGGAAAGAATTCAAACACTGAAACAAATAGTGCCAAGGTTTATTAGCAAGCAGAGGGTTAGTAGTAAAAGTGCACTTGAATAGGAAGCATCAGTGGGGCTACTCAGGTAGAGAAAGAATCTGAGTGCCCCAATAGTTGTTTTCATAGGGTTTTATACACCTTTTTTCTCTTGGTCTGTCTCTATTAACATTTAAAAGCCAGGACAAGACCCCCCCCCCCTCCAAGAAGACTATTTCCTTGGCTTAAGGTTTAATTACCAAGTTAAGGTTCTTATCAAGTTAGGGACTTGATCAAGTTAAGGGCTTTATGAAATCAAAGACCTCTGTAAAGATCATTTCCTTGGCTTAAAGTTTAACTATGTAGGGACCATATTACTGAGGAATGTCACCACCTCCTGTCTCTTCCTTTGTTGGGATTGTCTTATTGAGGAATGTCACCATCCCCCTGCCTCTTCCTCTTCCCCAGTGCCACCTCTCCCTCTCCCCCTTACAGTGATGTTAACTCTTCTCTGAAAGTTTGGTAGTACTCTGCAGCGAAGCTGGCTGGACCAGGGTGTTTCTTTGTTGGGAGTTCTTGGATTACCTTTTCAAACTCTTCTTTTGTTATGGGTCTATTTAGTTGTTCTGCCTCTATTTGTCTTAGTTTAGGTAGGTAGTGTGTTTCTAGAAATTCATCCATTTCTTCTAGGTTTTCAAATTTGTTAGAGTACAATTTTTCATAGTAATCTGATATGATTCTTTGAATTTCATTTGGGTCTGTTGTAATATAAAGCCAGTGCTGTTGAGTTGATTCCAAAATATAGCCTGTCTCATTTCTTATTCAGGTTATTTGCTTCCTCTCTTGTTTATCTTTTATCAGTTTGGCCTGTTGTTTATCCATTTTGTTGATTTTTTTCAAAGAAGCAGCTTTTGGTCTTGTTAATTCTTTCAGTTGTTTTCCTGTTTTCTACTTCATTTCCTTCTGCTCTAATTTTTATTAGTTGTTTTCTTCTGGTGCCTGTGGGTTTCTTTGTTTTTCTCTTTCCATTTGTTCAAGTTGTAGGGATAATTCTTTGATTTTGGAAACTTGTTCTTTTTGTATGTGTGCATTTATTGATATAAATTGGCTTCTGAGCACCACTTTTGCTGTGTCCCAAAGGTTCTGATAGGAAGTGTTTTCATTCTCATTGAATTCTATAAATTTCTTTATTCCATCCTTAATACCTTCTATAATCCAGTCTTTTTTGAGCAGGGTATTGTTCAGTTTCCAAGCATTTGATTTCTTTTCCCTGTTTTTCCTGTTATTGATTTCCACTTTTATGGCCTTATGGTCAGAGAAGATGCTTTGTAATATTTCAATGTTTTGGATTCTGCTAAGGCTTGTTTTATGACCTAATATGTGGTCTATTCTAGAGATTGTTCCATGTGCACTAGAAAAGAAAGTATACTTGGCTGCTGTTGGATGGAGTGTTCTGTGTATATCTATGAGGTCAAGTTGATTGATTGCGGCATTTAAATCTTCCATGTCTTTATTGAGCTTTTTTCTGGACGTCCTGTCCTTCACCGAAATTGGTGTGTTGAAGTCTCCTACTATTATTGTGGAGCTGTCTATCTCACTTTTAAATGCTGATTGAGTTTGTTTTATGTATCTTGCAGCCCTGTCATTGGGTGCATAAATATTTAATATGGTTCTTTCTTCTTGGTGTGTTGTCTCTGTAATCATTATATAATGTCCTTCCTTATCCTTTCTGATGGATTTAACTTTAAAGTCTATTTTGTCAGAAATTAATATCGTCACTCCCGTTCTTTTTTGATTCTTGTTTGCTTGGTATATTTTTTTTCCATCCTTTGAGTTTTAGTTTGTTTGTGTCTCTAAGTCTAAGGTGTATCTGTTTTAGGCAGCATGTAGACGGGCCTTGTTTTTTTAATCCATTCTGCCACTCTCTGTCTCTTTTTTGGTGATTTTAGTCCATTTATATTCAGCGTAATTATGGATAGGTATGAATTTAGTGCTATAATTTTGATGTCTTTTTTTTGTGTGTTGTTGACAGTTTCTTTTTCCCACTTAATTTTACGTGCTGAGTAGATTATAGATTGTCCTTTCCTCATATTTATTGTCTTTGATTTTGTTTCTGCTGAGTCTCTATTTTTTTCTTGTACTTTATTTTGATGAGTAGGATAGTTTGTTTCCTTTGTTGTAACCTTATTATTTACCTCTACTTTTCTAAATTTAAACCTAACTTTTATTTCTTTGTATCGCTGTATCTTCCTCTCCATGTGGAAGGTCTATGATTACATTTCTTAGTCCCTCTTTATTATCTTAATGTTGTCTTCTTTTATATAATAACATCGCTGTTACCTTGTTTTGAGCTTTTTTTTCATAATCTTGTTTTTTTTTTTTTTTGGATTTCCCTGTCTGGGTTGACTTCTGGTTGCTCTGCCCAGTGTTCTAGTCTTGGGTTGATACCTGATATTATTGAGTTTCTAACCAAAGAACTCCCTTTAGTTTTTCTTGTAGTTTTGGTTTGGTTTTACGAATTCCCTAAACTTGTGTTTATCTGGAAATCTCTTAATTTCACCTTAATATTTAAGAAACAGTTTTGCTGGATGTGATTCCTGGCAGGCAGTTTTTTTCCTTCAGTTTTTTTTTTTTTTTTTTAATATGTCATCCCAATGCCTTCTTGCCTGCATGGTTTCTGCCGAGTAGTCTGAGTTTATTCTTATTGGCTCTCCTTCGTAGGTGACTTTCTGTTTATCCCTCGCTGTTCTTATAATTCTCTCTTTATCTTTGATTTTGGCAAGTTTGATTATAATATGTCTTGGTGATTTTCTTTTACGATCTACCTTATGTGGAGTTCGATGAACATCTTGGATAGATATCTTCTCATCTTTCACGATATCAGGGAAGTTTTCTGCCAAGAAATCTTCAACAATTCTCTCTGTATTTTCTGTTATCCCTCCCTGTTCTGGTACTCCACTCACTTGTAGGTTATTTCTCTTGACAGAGTCCCAAATGATTCTTAAGGTTTCTTCATTTTTTTTGATTCTTTTATCTGATTTTTCTTCAAATATATTAGTGCCAACTGATTTATCTTTGTGTTCAGAAGTTCTGGCTTCTACTTGATCAATTCTGCTCCACTTTCTATTGAGTTTTCTACTTCTGTAATTTTACTGTTAATCTTCTGGATTTCTGATTGCTGTCTGTCTGTGGATTTTTCCAGCTTATTAAACTTTTCATTATATTCCTGAATAATCTTTCTAATTCCTTCAGTTGCTTTATCTGTGTGTTCCTTAGCTTGTTCTGCATTTTGCCTCATTTCCTTCCTGATATCTTGAAGGTTTCTGTATATTAAACTTTTTTATTCTGGCTCTGGTAATTCCAGGAATGCACTTTCATCTAGAAGATCCCTGAATTCTTTGTTTTGAGAGTTTGTTGAAGTGACCATGTTTGTTTATGTGACTTGATATTTACTGTTGTCTCTGAGCCATTTATAAGTTATTGTATTAGTTTATGCTTGCTTACTGTGTAGTAGCTTCTTACTTTGTTTTGTTTTGATATGCCCAAATGGGTTGCTTGAATGAGGTAGCTTGATCATTTTTGCCTTTGGAGCTCTGACGTCCTATCCCCAGATGGCTAGAGCTGTTATCAGGTATATCAGTCTAGGAGTTCATTCACTTTTCTTGTATGAATTCAGCTCAGGTTTCCAGGTAACTGATCATCAAGTGTGTGGTACAGGATCTGTCCTACAGTCTTATAGGGGCAGGGTGATTGACGTATATACCAGTATCGGATTGCAGCAGAAGGTCACTCTCTGAAAAAGGCAGGGGGCTGAGAACCAACCCCCAAGCATCTCTGGGGAAACTGCCTCCCTGTTCCCTACAGCATGCAGGTGGTTGGGTTCTGCAGATGGACAATGGGCACCCAATGTTTTTGGTTGTAAGGACTGGGAGGTACCAGTTATCCTTGGACCCCTGTTGCGGGTGGCTGGGTGACCTGAGTAGAGCTACCAGTCCTTAGGTCCCTGATGTAGGTAGGTGAGGACCCTGTTTAACAGGCAAAGCAATGTCAAACATCAAACACCTACCTCTCCACTGCATAGCTGAAACAGTTGGAGTCTGCCAACAAGGGCCTATTCTCCCAAAATAGACCCATACAGGTCCATGCAGAGGGGAAAGATGCTCAGTCCTCGGGTGGTTTATGCCTGGACAAGAGCCGCTTCTCTCCTGAGCTCCCCTGGATAGTGAAGCTAGCAAATTATCTTTTCCCCCAGTTGCAATTTTTTTCCTTCCCCAAGGCCGGGAGATGGCTGTAGGTACTCAACAGTGCCTATCTCAGGCACAGGAAATTCAGCAGCTGAAGCCAGATTGGGGGTGGGGAGGATGCGGTAAAATACACGCATGTGCTAAGCTTTTACCACGAACGCTGTTCTTCTCAGGTTCCGGAAGTGTGAGTAGGCTGTGTGGATGGCTGTTTCTCCCTGAGGAAACTGCAGCTGAATGCTAGTACTAGCCCACTGCCACTGCTCCCGCTGCTCCAGGAATAGTGCCTGAGGGCTCTCCGTGATTCAGGTGCGGTAACTCCTCTCTGCTTCTGAAGGGTCTCTTCCACTCCCATCCCTCAGTTTGTTTTCTGAGCTTGACTTTGAACCTCAGGGTACCAATTCATCACAAATATGCTCATCTCACTTGTTTTTTCTGGTCTCTGTTTTAAAGAGGGCTTGCCAGCATCATCTGTCTATTCTGCCATTTGGCTCCGCCTGTGTCGGGTCCTTCTTTCTAATGTTAGTCTGGAAGCTCAACTGAAACCTGTCCTCCATGGGTGACTCTGCTGGTATCTGAATACTGGTGGCATAGCTTCCAGCAACACAACAACACAGTATGACAAACTGACAGAAACGTGGGGAGGTTTTGACTAGAATGCATTTAAGCCATACTTTACTCTAGTACTCTAGTAGGAGAAGCCCAGTGGTTAAGAGTTTGGCTGCTAACTGAAAGGTAAAGAGTTCACATCCACCAGACACCCCTTGGAACCTCAATGGGGCAGATTTACTCTGTCCTATAGGGTCACTATGAGCTGGAATTGATTTGACCGCAAAGGATTTTTCCAGTAGTTATAATTCTTACCTTATCATTTGTTTTCATTATTTTACTTAATCATACCAAACGTTTTTGAGAAAAAAAATGTGGTTTTCTTTCTTTTCTTCCTCCCTCCCTCCGTCCCTCCCTCCCTCCCTCCTTCCTTCCTATATAAAGAAAATGATGTTTAATCGCTAAGGAGCATTCCCAGTATAGCAAAATTGAATGGTGCGACTGAGTTTCAACTCTAGAAATATCTTACTTTATATTCGTCTTTTTAATAGTTTGTTTTATTTGGCAATAGTCTGTAGGTTAGATAGAAGCTTTTTGCATAATTTTCAATTATCTTTCTTTGTTTTCACAGGATGTTGTTTCTGTAACTACAGCCTGGGCAGTGAATGGGAGAAGAGCCTGAGGAATTATATGACGGCAGCACTGGATGCCAGCACAAAGTCATTCCCTGGAGATGTTCAAGTTGGGCAACACCACCAGCAAAACAAGGGAACTTATTTATTCATTTATTTCTTCATTGACTGTTTATTAGGTATCTACTAGGCACCATCACAAGAGTTAGAAAAGCATGAAGACTATGCCTGAACATAGTCCACATGCTCCTCAAAATATTTAGAGCTGTGTATGTCACTGTAAATGTTTTTGTCTAGTTTTCAAAAATGTGGCAGTACTATTCTTTTTTTCTTGTTATTGTTCTACATAATTGACTTGTACAGAAAAGTGTTAATTTTGTTTGAAAAATTATGGAGAAGACAATATTATGAGAGGCGTCATACATAGATAAATAAACACCGTGCTTGTGTTTTAGTGTAAACAAGTACATTTAAAAGAGAAAATGGTTTGCTGCAGAACACTGTGTTTTGATTCCATTAATAAGGTATCCTCTGTTTCCTTAAAGCCTCTTAACAGGTTCTGAATGCTATGTGTAAGTTGTTTTACAAGAGAGACACACATACCTTGTATATTAAAAAGATAAATGTTATCTTCCTGGGTTTATTTGTAGAGAAAGATATTCACAGTGAGCTCAGTGTATTATAATCTTTTCTGCAGAAAAGAGAGGTTAAACATAGGTTAAATTCAAAGTAACATGCCGAAACCAAAGAAAGCCTCCAAACAAGCCTTGAAGGACTATTGGCAAATTATTCAGAGATTATAAAAAATAGTTCTAAATGTGTCAGTCACTCAGTCAAAATTCCTGTCTTCATTTAGCAGATATTTAGTTAGCACAACTCTGTGGCCTGCATCGTGCTAAGTGCTGGGCTGCGAAAGAAGCCAATGTTCCTACCCTTGGGAATGGTAGGGGTGAGAACAGGAGAGAATGCTTATAAACACTGGAAACTTTTCCAAGAAAATATAGTAGAGGAATTAAATGAGAAATACAGTAAGTAGGAATGTCCTGCAATTCCATAATTGAGATTGAGACCCTTCACCTGGAGAACATTTTACTCAAACATGGAATAACCTAATTCCACCAAGTCAATTCCAACTCATGGTGACCCTATATGTGTCAGAATAGAACTGCTCCATAGAATTTTCTATGGCTTTAATATTACAGAAGTAGATTGCCAGAACTTTCTTCCATGCTACTCTTAGGTGGATTCAAACCACCCACCATTTGGTTTGTAGTTGAGCACAACTCATTTGCTTTGCCCAAGAACCTATACATAAAGTAGGCAATGACATACATGGGTGAAAAGGGGAGATGCAGGCCTCCTCTCACTCTTTGCCCAGATGCAGATCACCCTTTTTCCATTGATGCCCTGACTGATAACTTGAAACATTTTTATAAAAATATTCATTCCCTCTATGAAAGTAGGAGCCTCTTCATTGTGATTATTCCAGTAGGGTTTTGATTTTAGTAAAGTGTGTATGGCTGGCCTTCATTTTATTGAATGTGCAACTATGTTTAATCATATTAAGCCTACTTCCATTGAGATAAATGTTTAAAACTATGAACTATGTCCTGATGAAGAAGAAGGTCTGGAAACTAAGGTAAAGTGATACAGAAGGCCATTTTGGGTATAGCAGTCTTTGAGGGAGGAGCCAACAATAGTACACTGGAAACTGGAGGCAACAGAAAAAGCATGAGAGACTTAGATCAGGAGGGGAGGGAAATCAAATGAAACTCATTGCCCTACAATTTTAATTGGTCTTGCATTGTTTTCAGAAAATAAAGCTGATGCAGAATGTCAGTTACTATGAGACTGAAATCTAAAAGATTCTCAGTATGCTCACAGGAGCTCAATTATTCAATGTAAGGTTTTCTCTAGTCCAAACCAAAACCAAGCTTGTTGCTGTTACTGTTGAGTTGATTCTGACTCAATGACCCTATAGGATAGAGCAGAACTGCCCCATAGGGTTTCCCAGGCTGTAATCTTTACAGAAGCAGATTTGCCACATCTTTCTCCTGTAGAGCAGCTGGTGGGTTCAAACCGTCAATCTTTTAGTTGGCAGTGTGTGCTTTGATCATGACTCCTTTGTTCTAATAGTTACAAATATTTACATACTCCATATGAGTATGGCCTTTGTGGTCCTGTGTTTGTAATTCTCCCAAAATGATTGGTTGGGGTGGAATTTTGGAAATGAGTGTTTGTGCACAAGCAGCTTGCAAGTGACTGGTCAGTTTATTTTCTGCGTGAGTGGCTTCTAACTAATTGGTCGGTTTGCTACCCACTGTACAGTTGACCTTTACTGAGATTGGCTTGGGCCCCCGGCCCCTGCCCCAGTCTGACGTTTATCCAGATTGGTTATGGAGTCTGCCTTGTAATTAACAAAGGGTATTTTTTTTATATGGTCTAGCCTATAAAAGCTCTACAACACAAAGCCTCGGAGGGAGCTTCCTGATTGTTAAGAGTATCCTTTGGCAATGATACCACAAGTGGAGATATTGAGCAGAACCAGAGAGTGGCGAAGAACTATGAGGAGTGACCAATAGCTGAGCCCACGAAGTGAAGTCATCGAGTTTCCTATTTTGTTATCGAGTTTCCTATTTAAAACTCCCCTGATGGGTGAAAATAAACACTGGTTATCGGCAAGGGTATAGTGGTCCTCTTGAGATGTAAGTAGGTCTCCTTTTAGACACTGAGGTCCCATGCTGGAACCCCTCCCAAACCTCACCCTCTGCATATCTTTGTTTTTGTTTATATCTTTCTCTATTATTAAAGTTGTTATTGCAGATATGGTATTTCCATAAGTTTTCTGTGACCATTACAATGGATTATTAAACCCAATAGAAGAAAAGGGCCGTGGGGAGGAACAGCTGGTGTCAGAAATGATGGAGAAGTTAGAGAAAAGGGGTATAGTTGACCTCTGCCGTATTCATATAGTCAGGGTTATCATTTCAGTTGGTTTCCAAGAAAGTTCTTCTATTTCAGTGTATATATGTATATTTGTATATAATTTAATTATAAATACCCATAAAGCTTACAAAGAGATCAACTGAAAAAGCAATGCCACACTGAACTGGTGCCTTATTTTCCTCATTTACAGGCAAAACTTCTAATTGGTAAGTCATACTTGCTGGAATTCTCAGACTATTATAATCCAAAAAAAGCTTTCTGGAGTTATGTGTTTGCATGCTTACATTGCCAACATTCACATGCTGTCAAAATAATGAGATGGCGAAAATGCAAAGCGTATCTCTCAGTGTTGGAGATTCAAATGTGGTAATTGAGCTTTGCATATGTCATAGAAAGAATGTGTCTCTAGGATGATACTGATTTGACAGAAATCTATCTGCTTAGCCATCACAATTGCAAAAAGTACAAGGCCACTGTAAAGACATATTTGGAAACTTCTAGGTCAAAGACTACAATTTAGGTGTATTCTAACGTAGAATCTAAATAAATGTTCAAAATTACATCAAAGTAGTATGAAAAACAGAAAAATTTTCAGCAATTACCACACACTTTTTAAGGAATTACAAATTATAATACTGGAGACCAAATTTTTTTAACTACTGTGTATTCCCACTCTCAAGAAATACATTTATGTATAATGGAAACTGTTTAAATAAATACACTGGAAGATATTTTTATATTAAAGAAAATACATGCTGTTTAATAAGCAGTCAAAGTTTTCTCTTGTTTTTTTTTTTTTTTTTTTTAGGCCTCTTTTCCTGAACAATTTCAAAAAAGAACTATGTAGGCTACACTGCCTTGCTTTCTTTTCTAAGATTAAAAATGTCCTTCATGTTGTACTTGATTATTCTTTGTACCCATGTTCATATTCTAAACTGCTCTTCTTTCTTTCATGGTTTTCATCTATCAGATTATTCCACTATTTTATATCTTTTATACCCCCACTAGTATTTACACATACAAACACAAAACTTTGTCCAGTAGGCTTTCAAAGTTTATTTAGGTCTCCCCAAATTTCTTGAGACAGCAATCTATGTATTCTTGGTCTGTATTTGCTCGCTATCTTTTCAGAACTTTCCCTTTAAAGTTTGAATTAATTCCCTATCACTTTGACTGCTTTCTTGATAGTTATGTTGTCATATCCAACCTTTTTTTTCCACTTTCCACATATTTTTAGGTTTTCTAAATATTTAATAACATTTCACATCTTAGAGTTCTGAAAACATTTATTCTTTCCATCCTCTTCTTCACTACACTATGCTGATTCTCTTGTCTTTTATGTAAATTTTTCCATTTTTATTATAAAGATTATCATTCCAATGCAGACCATTGAAATGAGCCACCTTATCCATGGATTGTGATTTGGTAAAAAATATTTTGTCATAGGTAATTTCAGCTGTGCCCAAGTCTTTCAGATCATTCAAGTTCCAAGTCGATCCATTTGTTCCATGCACTGACATGTTTCCACCTCCTTATCTCTTCCGTGGTATTTTCAATCACCTCATGTACATGTGAAAGCTGGACAATGAATAAGGAAGACCAAAGAAATGGCATAATTGAATTACGGTGTTGGCAATGAACACTGAAAATACCATGGACTGCGAGAAGAATGAACAATTCTGTCTTCAAAGAAGTACTGCCAGAATGTTCCTTAGAAGTGAGGATGGTGAGACTTTGTCTTGCTTAAGTCAGACATGTCATCAGGAAGGAGAGTGATACCATGCTTAATAAAGTAGAAGGTCATCAAAAAAAAAAAAAAAAAAAGGAAGACCCTCAGCAAGGTGGATTGACACAGAGACTGCAACAATGAGCAAAAACATAACAATGCTTGTGAGGATGGAGTCAGAAACAACTCAATGGTACCTAACAACATCTCTTCCATGCCCTGATACTCTGTTTCTACCAGCTACATATCAAGTCATACTGAGAATATTTTCTCCGTTAGGTTACCAAGCCTGGTACCCTCATTTAACCCTTGGATTTTTTTTTCCCTCCACTTTTCCTCACACTCAGCTCCAGGTAAGCAAGTTTTGTTATACTGACTTGGTTCAATGTGGCACAGAATGGGATATAATTAAAATATATATATATTTAATTTTGACTGAATTCTGTGTATTAAGTTTCACCCAAAGGGGATCTATAGGTGTCTTAGTTATCTAGTGCTACTATAACAGAAATACCACCAGTGGACAGTGTTAACAAACAGAAGTTTATTCTCTCACACTTTAGGAGGTTAGAAGTGTGAATTCAGGGCACCAGCTTCAGAGGAAGTTTTTCTCTCTCCATTGGCTCTGGAAGGAAGTCCTTAATATCAATCTTCCCATGGTCTAGGAACTTCTCAGCACAGAGACCCTGGGCCCAAAAAACACACTTTCTCCTGGCTCTTCCTTCTTGGTGGTAGCAGGTCCGTCTTCCCTCTACTTGCTTTCCTTTTTTATATCTCAAAAGAGATTGACTCAAAATAAGACCTAATTCTGTCGATTGTGTCCTGCTTCATTAACAAAACTGCCTCTAATCCTGTCTCATTAATATCGTGGAGTTTAAGATTCACAACACATAGGAAAATTACATCAGATCACAAAATGGAGGATAACCACACAATACTAGGAATCATTGCTTAGCCAAGTTGACACATATTTTTGGGGGGGGAAATATTCAATCCGTAACAGTAGATGTCTTGGATAGTCTGCTAGATGTGGCACAAGGAAGTGAGACACACACAGGAAGTCCAAAAAACAAATAGAAGTTAATACTCACAAGTCTCAGAAAGGAAACCCCAGCACACCTTGATGCAGGGCTACACAGGAGGTTGCACCCAGACAAGATAACAACAAGCTGGAAATGTAGCGGAGGGCTTAAGTATGGCAAGCAGAGTGGTGCCTCAGAATTAACATGCAGTGAAAGTTTTCTTGGTCAGTTTAAAAGTTTCTAGTGCATTGGTGTAAGAAAAAGGGGATGTTTTAATCACAGGAATCCCTATGGGGCATTTTTTGGGCAAGGCAAGGAGTAACTACAGAAGTTGAGAGACTAGGTTACAAGTTAGTATTGGGTTTCTATCACAGGAAACCACTTGGATGCCTGCCTGGGAAGGTCACTTAAGACCACAATTGTTGAGAGCCTGTGTGATAAAATAGGAATGGCTATGTCAGAAACTGAGTCAAAGGGCAAATAGAATGAATTAGTGGATGCCAAGGCAGAAAATTACGCAAGCTGTAAACTGCATTTATGACACCCTTGGAAATGTATCTACTGTAAAGGAGGCCACAAAATCTATACCTTTGCTTTACTATTTACTGATATGAGGAATTACAGAAGGTTCACAATATCTCTGATGAGAAGTTAGCTGTTAAATTAATTGCAGTTTCCTGCATGTAAGAAAACCAAACCAAACCCATTGCCGTCAATTCGATTCCAACTCATAGAGACTCCATAGAAAAGAGTAGAACTGCCCCATAGGGTTTCCAAGGAGCGGCTGGTGGATTCAAACTGCCAACCTTTTGGTTAGTAGTCAAGCTCTTAACCACATGCGATGAGTTATTTTCTCTTACTGATCACAGGATTTTCTCTTTGTCTTTAGCTTTGAAGTTTGACTGTGATGTGTCCAGGTGTGCATCTCGCATTTCTCACATGCAGTGCTTGCTGGCCTTCTTAGTTGTGTAGATTAATATTTTTTTAATCAAATTTAGGAAGTTTTCAGCCATTATTTCTTCAAATATTTTTCTGCCTTTCTCTTTCTCTCTTCTTCTGGTATCTCCATTATTTGTATATCTCCCTATTTAATGGTGTCCCACAAGTCTTCAACACATTGTTGATTTATCTTCATTCCTTTTTTTTTTCTTGTCTGGAGATTGGATAATCTTTTCTCATCTATTTATAAATTAGCTGATTATTTCTTCTATAAGCTTAAAGCTGCTGTTCAGCCCTAAAAAGAATAACTGTCTTCGACATGAACTGAAATGATAATCCCAGTCATAAGAATCAGCACAAAGCTGGTTCTGATGAGGTCAAATATTCCCCGTTCTCCAGCTCTCCACCATTTCTGACACTAAGTGTTCCCCCACAACACTATTTCTCTATTGGCTTTGATAATTCATTGCAAAAGTCACAGAGAAGTCATGGAAACACCATATTGCAATAACAACTTTAATATAACAGAGAAGAATATAAATAGAGTGTATAAACAGAAACAAAGGTGTACATAAGGAGAGGTTAGGGAGGGGTCCTAGCATAAGACTTCAACATTCCAAGGGGACCTGCTTACCTCTCCAAGGGCACTTCCTTACCCTGGCCAAAAACCAATGTTTTGTTTGGGGTGCCCCAACTCTCAGAAAGTTGTCTTGGCCAGATTTGGCCCACACACACTGCTGTCCCTATCTGAGTCTGCTTGTTGTCTCCATCTCTTCTGGTACCATTGCAGGTGCTGCTTCTGTCACCCTTGTAGTTTGATGTCTTCTGTGAGGGTAATAGCACAGGCCACCTGTGTCTAAAAGACACATGTCTCTTCTGGTGCTTGTCAATCAGGAGGACCCATCTGAGGCTATATGTTCAAGAGTTTTTAACAGTCACTGGATAGCGCCCCCCCACTCCCAGCCAGTCCAGGTAAAGGTCAACTACCAGGCAGGTCCCCCCAGTAAATCTATGTAAAGATCAACTACAGGGTGGGGTCCATCAGGAAAGCTCTGTAAAACTCAGACTAGGTGGGGTCTCCCAGGCAATCATGGTAAAAGTCAACCACTGGGCATGGCTCCCTATCCAATTCCATTAAAGACTGGTTACTGGGCAGGTCTCCCAGCCAATCTGTGTAAAGGTCAGTCACCAAGTAGGGCTCCCCAGTCAATCCTGGTAAAAGTCAAACTGGGTGCGGCTTCAGAAGCAGAACCAAAAGGCCAAATTTCTTTTATAGTAAGGTGATCACATGCCATGTGATCACAATAGTGAATTTTTTTATTCATTTGAATTACTGTTTAACAATAGAATTTTCATTTGGCTTTTCTTCATAGAATCCAGCTTTTCAGGTTATTTGCTCAGCATACAAATTGAATAAGTATGGTGAAGGGATACAATCCTGATGCACACCTTCCCTGATTTTAAACCATGCAGTACCACCTTGTTCTGTTAGAATGACTGCCTCTTACTCTGTCTATGGGTTCCACATGAGCACAGTCATGTGTTCTGGAATTCCCATTCTTCACAATGTTATCCATAATTTGTTATGATGCACACAATCGAATGCCTTTGCATAGTCAATAAAACATGGATAAACATCTTTCTGGCATTCTCTGCTTTCAGGCAAGATCCACATTAGCAATGACATCACTCATTCCACGTCCTCTTCTGAACCTGGCTTGAATTTCTGGTGGTTCCTGTACTGCTGCAACTGTTTTTGAATGATATTCAGCAAAATTGTATTTGTGTGTGATATTATTTGATAATTTCTGCATTCTGTTGGATCACCTCTCTTTAGAATGGGCACAAATATGGATCCCTTCCAGTCAGTTGGCCAGGTAGCTGCCTTTCAAATTTCTTGGCATAGACAAGTGAGCACGTCCACTGCTGCATCCATTTGTTGAAACACCTCAACTGGTATTTCATCAATTCCTGGAGGCTTGTTTTTGGCCAATTGCTTTCAGTGCAGCTTGGACTAGTTCCTTCAGTGCCATTGGTTCTTGATCATATGCTACCTCCTGAAATGTTCGAGTGTCAACCAGTTCTTTTTTGATACAGCGACTCTGTGTATTCCTTCCATCTTGTTTTGATGCTTCCTGTGTCATTCAATATTTTGCCAATAGTATCCTTCAGAATTTCAACTCAAGGCTTGAATTTTTTTTTTTTTTTTTCTGTTCTTTCAGCTTAAGAAATGCCAAGTGTGTTCTTACTTTTTGGTTTTTTAACTGCAGGTCTTTGCACATTTCTCTATAATACTTTGTCTTCTTGAGCCAACCTGCCCTTTGAAATCTTCTCTTCAGCTCTTTTACTTCATCATTTCTTCCATCATTTTAGCTACTGTATGTTCAAGAGCAAGTTTCAGAGTCTCTTCTGACATCCATTTTGGTCTTTTCTTTCCTGTCAGTTTGTCATACTATGGCAGCTTGGATGTTGTTGTGATGCTGGAATCTATGTCACTGGTATTTCAAATACCAGCAGGGTCAGCCACGGTGGGTAGGTTTCAGAAGATCCTATAGACTAAGTAGTCTAGGAAAAAGTATCTGGAGATCTACTTCTGAAAAAATTGCCTATGAAAATCTTATAAATATTAGTGGAACATTGTCTTATCCTAAGCACAATTTCGAGTGAAAAATTTAGTCTAATACTTTCAGAATCACCTCTTTCCACTGAGGCCAATATTTTTGTTTGTTTGTTTTCACATTCATCTATATTTTTTATGAAAACTCTCCTCTGAATTTCTTCATAGATAAATTAGTGACAAGCCAGCCCTACAGTTTTTTTCCAAACACTGAATTCAAGCAGTGAACACCTCATATTCAAATTGATACTTCTCACTGTGTCTTATCATTTTTATCATGATTTAACAATTTTTCCTCACTCTCTAGGTTAATAGTATGATTACGCACTACTTAAATTTAAAACTTTTGATACATCCTTACCAAGGTCTCTAAAGAATGTTGTAAATCAAGTTTTAGGATTAGAAGGCCTGCAGGAGTTAGTGGACATTGTCAATGTATTCACTAGCTACAATGAGTATGTATTACTTTTTTAATTAAAAAGACATTAAAAACAACACAGACACTACTATTAACATTCAGTATATTTCTTTTCAAGAATTGTTTTCATCAATGTGTGTTTGTATGTATTTGTATTTATTAGCAAACATGAATTTATATTTGTAGATATATTTATAATTGGCTAAGCTAACACATATTGTTTTGTTTATTTGTATTTTCATCTGATTTGTTTTTCAATATTTTCCTTGTTATTAAATTTTACCAAAAATGGATTTCTGTATAATTTGTAATTGTTCATATATGCAGTATTGCCATATCGTTGACAATTACTTTTTCCTCCAGAATATTCACTCTCACAAATAACATATTAATGGATTGCTTTAGTTATCTAGTGTTGCTGTAACAGCAATACCACAAGCAGATGGCTTTAACAAAGAGAAATATATTTCCGCACAGTAAAGTAAGCTAGAAGTCTTTAATAGAAATTTGTTTTCTCACAGTTTAGGACACTAAAACTCTGAATTCAGGGTGCCAGCACCAGGTGAAGGCTCTATTTTTCTCTCTGGAAGAATGTCCTTGTCTTTTCTGAGATTCTACGCCTGAGAAATCTTCATGTGGCTTGGCATCTCTCTTTTTTGGATCATGGAACAGTTTGACTCAAGATACAACCCACATTACTCCTGCCTCATTAACATAACAAAAAGTGCATTCCCACATGGAATTATAAACACAGGTATACAAGTTAGGATTTACAAAACATATTTTGGGGGGGCACAATTCAATCCATAGCATTCCACCCTTTGGCCATGCAAAATTCATGTCCTTGCCATATGCAAAACACATTCAATCTGTCAAATCATCCCTAAAGTCTTAAACCCACTCCAAGTCCAAAATCTCATCTTCTGAATCATCTAAATCAAATATAGATGAGACTTTAGTTGTATTCCATCCTGGGGAAAAGTTCCTCTTCATCTGCAAACCTGTGAAATATAGATTGAGTCATCTGTTTCCCAGGTACAATGGTGTAATAGGCACAGGTAGATATTCCATTACAAATGGAAGATATTGGAGGGAAAGAAGAGATAACAGGCACCAAGCAAGCACAAACCCTAGCAAAAATACATTAAATTAGCTATTAAGGTTTGAAAACAGTCCTCTGTTCTCCAGGACTAACTGGACAATGACCCCACCCTTCAGACACTGGGTGTTGGCCACACCCTCTGGATTCTGAATGGAGGTCCCTCTGCACAGGGCTTCAACTTCACATTCCAGACCCACTAGGATGGCAACTCTGCTCCCTTGGCTTTGGGTGACTCCACTCTCCTAGTCCATCTGAGTGGTGATCTCATCCTCTCGGCCCAAGCAGGACCTGCTCTTCTTTCTACCTCTTGCACAAGGAAGCCCTGCCCCCTCAGCTTTGGACAGTGGTCACATCCCTCTGGCACATCTTAACAGTAGCCCCACACTCCAGAACAAAATTGGCAAAGATCAGTTTTGTTGGAATTTAGGAGCCAGTGGCCCCATCCTTTGAAATCCAGGAGACAGTGGCCCCACCATTTGAAACTAAGAAGGTCCTGCTCCCTGTGCTCCTTCGAAAAGTTTTGTTGATCTCTGAGCTGCTCCAGGGACACTCCTTATCTTTTCTTGGACAACAGACATAACTCCATTGGCCTGTTTCCTGCCTGTAGAATTCCAAGAGGCAGACAATTTTCTTTCATTTCATCCTGTCTCTGAACGTTTCAGCCTAGGTCGATGGGCTTTCTACTGTGGTAGTTGGTTAGATTCATCGGTCACAGGCTTAATCTCTTTAACAAAAAATTGTGTAGCCATATCCTTAGTAAAAATTCTAGAACACATGTCCTTAGTTTGAATAACAGAATTTTACAAATCTTTAAGTTTTGTTTTCATTTTCCAAGTTAATTTTTAAATCTATCTCTTTCCTCTACCATTTTACTTTAAGCAGCGAGGAAAAACCACAGGGCACCATTAAGATCTTGCTTAGAAATTTCATCAGCCAAATATCCAAGTTCATCACTTATAAGTTCTACCTTCCGCCAAACATTTGAACATAATTCTGACAAGTTTTTTTTTTTGTCACAGCATAAAAAGTATCGCCTTTCTTCCTTTGTCCAAACACGTTTATCATTTTCTTTTTTAAAAAAAATTTTTATTGTGCTTTAAGCGAAAGTTTACAAATCAAGTCAGTCCGTCACACAAAAACTTATATACATCCTGCCACATACTCCCAATTGCTCTCCCCGCAATAAGACAGCCCACTCTCTCCCTCTACTCTCTCTTTTCGTGTCCATTTCACCAGTTTCTAAACCCCTCTACCCTCTCATCTCCCCTCCAGGCAGGAGATGCGAGCATAGTCTCAAGTGTTCACCTGATCCAAGAAGCTCACTCCTCACCAGCATCCCTCTCCAACCCATTGTCCGATCCAATCCGTGTCTGAAGAGTTGGCTTTGGAAATGGTTTCCGTCCTTGTGTAGGTCTCTTTTGGATTCTTGCAGAAGTGTTTTGTAGTTTTCTCTGTATGTTTTACATTTCTGGTAAGATTTATTCCTAAGTATTTTATTTTCTTGGGTACTACTGTAAATGCTATTGATTTGGTGATTTCCTCGTCAGTGTTCTTTTTGTTGGTGTAGAGGAATCCAAATGATTTTTGTATGTTTATCTTGTATCCTGATAATCTGCTGAACACTCCTATTAGTTTCAGTAGTTTTCTTCAGGATTCCTTAGGGTTTTCTGTCTATAAGATCATGTCATCTGCGAATAGAGATACTTTTACTTCTTCCTTGCCAATATGGATGCCCCTTATTTCTTTATCTAGCCTAGCTGCTCTGGCTAGGACCTCCAATACAATGCTGAATGAGAGTGGTGATAAAGGGCATCCTTGTCTGGTTCGCAATCTCAAGGGGAATGATTTCAGGCTCTCTCCATTTAGGGTGATGCTAGCTGTTGGCTTTGTATAAATGCCCTTTATTATGTTGAGGAATTTTCCTTCTATTTCCTATTTTGCTGACAGTTTTTATCAAGAATGGGTGTTGAACTTTGTCAAATGCCTTTTCTGCATCAATTGATAAAATCAAGTGATTCTTGTCTTCTGTTTTATTTATATGATGGATTACATTAATTGTTTTTCTAAAGTTGAACCACCCCTGCATAACTGGTATAAATCCCACTTGGTCATGTGAATTATTTTTTTGATATGTCGTAGAATTCTATTGGCTAGAATTTTGTTGAGGATTTTTGCATCTAAGTTCATGAGGGATATAGGTCTGTAATTTTCTTTTTTTGTGGTGTATCATGGATATGCTGGCTTCATAAAATGAGTTTGGTAGTATTCCGTCCTTTTCTATGCTCTAAAATACCTTTAGTGTTAGTAGTGTTAACTCTTCTCTGAAAGTTTGGTAGAACTCTGCAGTGAAGCTGTCTGGGCCAGAGCTTTTTATTGTTGTTGTTGTTGTTGAGAGTTTTTTGATTACCTTTTCAATTTCTTCTTTCGTTATGGGTCTATTTAGATGTTCTACCTCTGTTTGTGTTAGTTTAGGTAGATATGGTGTTTCTAGGAATTCATCCATTTCTTCTAGGTTTTCAAATTTGTTAAAGTACAATTTTTCATAGTAATCTGATATGATTCTTTTAATTTCAGTTTGGTCTGCTGTAATATTGCCCACCTCATTTCTTATTTGGGTTATTTGTTTCCTCTCCTGTTTTACTTTTGTCAGTTTGGCCTGTGGTTTATCCATTTTGTTGATTTTTTTAAAGAACCAACTTTTGGTCTTGTTAATTCTTTCAATTGGTTTTCTGTTTCATTTAGTTCTGCTCTAATTTTTATTATTTGTTTTCTTCTGGTGCCTACAGTTTCTTTTGTTGCTCTCTTTCTATTTGTTCAAGTTGTAGGGGTAATTCCTTGATTTTGGCCCTTTCTTCTTTTTGGCTGTGCGCACTTTTTGATATAAATTGACCTCTGAGCACTGCTTTTGCTGTGTCCCAAAGGCTCTGATAGGAAGTGTTTTCATTCTCATTGGATTCTATCAATTTCTTTATTCTACCCTTAATGTCTTCTATAATCCAGTTTTTTTTGAGCAGGGTATTGTTCAGTTTCCAAGTGTTTAATTTCTTTTGCCTGCTTTTTCTGTTATTGATTTCCACTTTTATGGCCTTATGGTCAGAGAAGATGCTTTGTAATATTTCAATGTTTTTAATTCTGCTCAGGCTTGCTTTATGACCTAATATGTGGTCTGTTCTAGAGAATGTTCCATGTGCACTAGAAAAGAAAGTATACTTGGTTGCTGTTGGGTGGAGTATTCTGTATATGTCTATGAAGTCAAGCTGGTTTGCTGTGGCATTTAGATCTTCCATGTCTTTATTGAGTTTCTTTCTGGATGTCTTGTCCTTCACCGACAGTGGTGTGTTGAAGTCTCCTACTATTATTGTGGAGCTGTCTATCTCATTTTTCAATGATGACAGAACTTGTTTTATGTATCTTGCAGCCCTGTCATTGGGTGCATAAATATTTAATACGGTTATATATTCTTGGTATATTGTCCCTTTAATCATTATGTAGTATCCTTCCTTATCCTTTCTGATGGATTTAACTTTAAAGTCTATTTTACCACAAATTAATATTGCCACTCCTTCTGTTTTTTGATTGTTTTTTGCTTAATATACTTTTTTTTTTCCATCCTTTGAGTTTTAGTTTGTTTTTGTCTCTAAGTCTAAGGTGTGTCTCTTGTAGGGAGCATATAGAGAGATTGTGTTTTTTAATCCATTCTGCCAATCTCTGTCTCTGTATTGGCACATTTATTCCATTTACATTCAGCATAATTATGGATAGGTATGAATTTGGTGTTATCATTTTGTTGTCTTTTTTTGTGTGTTGTTGACAGTTTCTTTTTCCCACTTAATTTTATGTGCTGAGTAGATTATTTTTATATATTATCCTTTCCTCATATTCATTGTTGTTGATTCAGTTTCTGCTGAGTCTCTATTTTTTCTTGTATTTTATTTTGATGTGTAGGATAGTTTGTCTCCTTTGTGGTTACCTTATTATTTACCCCTATTTTTCTAAATTTAAACCTAACTTTTATTTCTTTGTATCGCCTTATCTTCTTCTCCATATGGAAGATCTATGACTACATTTCTTAGTCCCTCTTTATTGTTTTAATGTTGTCTTTTTTTACATAATAACATCATTATTGCCCTGTTTTGAGCTTTTTTTTTTTAGTCTTGATTGATTTTTTTATTTTTTGATTTCCCTATCTGGATTGACCTTTGATTGCTCTGCCCAGTGTTCTAGTCTTGGGTTGATACCCGATATTATTAATTTTCTAACCAAAGAACTCCCTTTAGTATTTCTTGTAGTTTTTCTTTGGTTTTTACCAATTCCCTAAACTTCTGTTTATCTGGAAATGTCCTAATTTCACCTTCATATCTGAGAGAGAGTTTTGCTGAATATATGATTCTTGGCTGGCAATTTTTTTCCTTCAATTTTTCATATAAGTCATCCCATTCCCTTCTTGCCTGCATGGTTTCTGCCACGTAGTCCGAGATTATTCTTATTGGCTTTCCTTCGTAAATGACTTTTTGTTTATCCCTAGCTGCTCTTAAAATCCTCTCTTTATCTTTGGTTCTGGCAAGTTTGATTAAAATATATCTTGGTGACTTTCTTTTAACATCCACCTCATATGGAGGAGTTCGATGAGCCTCTTGGATAGATATCTTTTCATCTTTCACGATATCAGGAAAGTTTTCTGCCAACAAATCTTCTGTTATCCCTCCCTGTTCTGGTACTCCCATCACTTGTGGGTTATTTCTCTTGGTAGAATCCCACATGATATCTTAAGGTTTCTTTGTTTTTTTAAATTCTGTTATCTGATTTTTCTTCAAATATATTAATGCCAAGTGCTTTTTCTTCAAGTTCAGAAATTCTGCCTTCCACTTGCTCAAGTCTGCTTCTCTGACTTTCTATTGAGTTGCATACTCCTGTAATTTTATTGTTAATCTTCTGAATTTCTGATTGTTGTCTATGTATTTTTTCAGCTTATTAAATTTTTGATTATGTTCCTGAATAATCTTTTTAATTTCTTCAATTTCTTGATCTCTGTGTTCCTTGGCTTGTTCTGCATTTTGCCTTATTTCCTTCCTGCTGTCTTCAAGGGTTCTCTATATTAATCATTTGTATTCTGCCTCTCATAATTTCAGGAATGCATTTTCATCTAGAAGATCCCTTGATTCTTTGTTTTGAGAGCTTGTTGATGCAATCATGATCTGTTTCTTTATGTCACTTGACATCAACTGTTGTCTCCAAGCCATCTATAAGTTATCGTACTAGTTTTTTTTTTTTTTTTTTATGTTTGCTTAGTGTGTTGTAGCTTCTTGCTTTGTTTTGTTTTGATATGCCCAAATGGGTTGCTTGAGTGACCTAGCTTGATTATTTTTGCATTCGGAGCTCTGACATCCTGTCCCCAAGTGGCTAGAGCTGTTATCAGGTATATCAATCTAGGAGTGCATTCTCTTTTCTTGTATGAATTCAGCTCAGGTTTCCAGGTAGCTGATCATCAAGTGTGTGGTACAGGCTCTGTCCTACAGTCTTAAAGGGACAGGGGTGATTGGTGTAGATACTCATACCTGGTTGCAGCAGACGGTCACACTCTGAACAAAGTAAGTAGCTGAGAATCATCCCCCACGTGACTCTAAGGCAACTGTGTCCCTGATCCCTAGAGCATACAGGTGGAGGGGTTCTGCAGATGGACCATGGGCACCCATGTATTTGGTTTTAAGCACTGAGAGTTACCAGTTATGCTTGGTCCCCTGTCATGGATGGCTGGGTGACCTGAGTGGAGCTACCAATCCTTAGGTCCATGATGTGGTTAGGTGAAGACCCTGTTTAACAGGCAAAGCAATGTCAAACATCAAACACCCACCTCTCTGCTGCAGAGACAAAATGGTTCGAGTCTGCCAACAAGGGCCTATTCTCCTGAAATAGGCCCACACAGGTCCATGCAGAGGGGAAAGGTACTCAAAGTCCATGGAAGATTTATGCCTGGACAGGAGCCGCTTCATCCTGAGCTCCCCGGTTAGTGGAGCTGCCAAATTATCTTTTCTTCCTATTGCAATGTTATTCCTTCTTCAGGGCAGGGAGGATGGCTCTAGGTGCTCAACAGGGCCTATCTCAGGCCCAGGGAAGTCAACAGCCACTGAAGGCAGCTTGGGAGCGGGGGTACAGTAAAATATATGCAAGTACTTTGCTTTTGCTGAGAGCGCCATTCTTCGTTGGTTCCAGAGGTTTGAGTAGGCTGTGTGGCTGGCTGCTTCTCCCTAAGGAAACCAAGGCTGATCACTGGTACCAGCTCACTGCCATTGTTCTGGGAATAGTGCCTGAGGGCTCCCCATGATTCAGGTCCAGTAACTCCTCTCTGCTTCTTAACCATCTCTTCCTCCTCCTGCCCCTTAGTTAATTTTCTAAGCTTGCCTTTGATGTTCAGGGCTCCTAGGTTGTCATAAATATACTTGTTCCACTTGTTTTTTCAGGTCTTTGTTGTAAAGAGGGCTCAGAGGAAGTATCTGTCTATTCCGCCATCTTGGCTCTGCCACCCATCATTTTCTTTTAAAGCATCACCAAAAGTACATTTAATGTCCACATTTTGGCTGGCTCCATTTGTATTCTCTATGACAATGAGATTTTCTCCATAGCTCTCTTCACTTCCCTCTGAATGCTCACCAGAATTTCCTTTGACTTCCAAAATTCTACCAACAGCCTCTTCAAGACAATCTAGGCTTTTACTATTAGGCATCTTTAAACTCTTCCAGCCTCAGCCCATTACCCAATTCCAAAACCATTTCCACATTTTAAGTACTTGTTGGAACAGCACCCCCACTTCTTGGTATCAAATTCTGTCTTAGTTATCTAGTGCTGCTGTAACAGAAATACCGCAGGTGGATGGCTTTAACAAATTTATTTTCTTATATTTTAGGAGGTCAAAGGTCTGAATTCAGGGTGCTAGCTCTATGGCTTTCTCTCTCTGTTGAGTCTTGATGAAGGACTTTGTCTCTTCTGAGCTTCCGCTCCTAGGTAATCTTTCTGTGTTTTGGCATCTCTCTTAATTTTTTTTTTCTTACCCCATCTCTCCTTCTCTGCTTGCTTGTTTAATCTCTTATATCTCAAAAGAGATTGACTCAAAACGTTTGCTACACTAGTCCTGCCTCATTAACATAACAAAGACAATCCATTCCCCAGTGGGATTATAACCACATTCATAGAGGTTAGGATTTAAAACACATATTTTTTGGGGGAAACAATCGAACTCATAACAGCCTTGAAAGCAAACTTTAGAATATATCTCTGATTATTTCTAGCAATACTTCTAGGACTATAATCTTGATTGGGCAGTGAAATGAATTGTTTTAGGGCTAAATAAAGGCTTTTGAGATATGATTCAAAATTTGGTCAAGTAACACTTTATATTCTCACCGAAAGTATATGTGAGAACTCTTATCCTCTCCTGATTTTCCAAGATGTTTGGTTTTATGCAATAAAAAACTAAAATCATGAAATAGATTTACATTCTTTATAACTGGAATAACTCTTGCTTTCTCAAATCAGCTGGTACTCTGAATGAAATCATGAGCTCAGTGTGAAAAGTAAGAAATTGAAACTCAGATTATTAATACAGCCTTTCAAAAAGCCATTTATAATTCTCTGCTACGTGTTTTTTATTTAGGAAGCATTCATCTTAAATGTCAGTGAGTATGCTTTCCACTTTGCATTTTCTTAAACATTTTTATTAATATTTCTGGCCTTATTTTAATAAAAAATATCCAATCAAGATATTTTATACTTCTTCAAAATAAGCTAGATAAATTAGAATATGCTAAATCATTTACATGCAATCAGAATATAAGAAATATTAGAGCTACATAAATATTGATTTATTGAGATACATCAGCAATCAATAGCAACAAGTAATGAGATGAATACAAGTAATTTATGCTAGATAAATTCTAATCATATTTCTTTAAAATTATTTTACAGCAAAATAAATATGAACAACTACGATGAACTAACTAATCCCATTAAATAAAACAGTCTCAGATGTGTTTGAAATACTGAGATTTTATTTGAAAGCATACTTACAGTTCTTTGGCAAAAATACATTTAAAAATAATTAAAAATACATTTTAAAAAGTTTTTGGTTACACTGCCAAAAAAAGTGGAGCCCATTAAGTGAGATTATTTTAATTAATCTTCTATTTTTTTCTTAAAATTTTAAGAAGCATATTGTGGTTAACAAATATAATAAAGGAGTTCTTTTTTTTAAAACTAACTAAAGATATTTTTGAGGTTTTATCTTTCTCCAGTGGTTACGAGGGTGACTTTTTGGGGGGTAGTATGGAGCTACAAATTAACATTTTAGTATCTATATATCTATCTATCTGTATCATCTGTCTACCATCTTTCTATCCACTCTCTGCAGAGAATTCTTTTTTAACTTTATTGAGACATTTTTATTATAACTATCTCTACCACTTTTACAATTGTAGAAAGTTGAAAACATAGAAACTGTTAATGAAAGGCAAATTATATCACATTTCATAACAGCATCTAATTTTAAATCCCTACTTTCTAATCTAAATCAACATTCTGAGTTTTAATTAAATTCATACTAAATAATATATTTTTTTAGAATATTGATTTGTGCCAACTGAAAACTCAATTATTTTTCCAGGTGGTACACATTAATTAACCTTACAAATCTGCTTGTGATAAATGACAAAAGAGAAGTGATTATTTAGAAATAAAACCACAGTGAATATAACTCACATCAAAGTATGTCACTTTTAATTTTTTTACTTATGAAGTCTTCATATGAAATGGGTTAAAAATAGAATTCTAAAAAGACTCATATTCAAAGTTTTCATGGAAAACTTATAATGTGCTTTAGGAGATTGGGTAAAGAAGACAACATTTTCTAAAAAAATTATAAAATATGTCAACGAATATTGTGCATATGTGTATAAAAGGTAGTATATTTAATGCAGCTGTAGTATACACATTTGTATATAAGTTCTTCTTTTTTTCACCACTCCTTGGGCTAACATGATTTCAAATGTAAATTTTGTACCTGGGTGACTCTGAGATATGAAGCAGAAAGGATGATGTGAGAAATGTGCATTATTTTAAGGATCATAAATTTTATTATTCTCATTTCCTGCTCTTAGTTACACCAGTCTCCTCTGCTGTTATGATTAATTGTGTAGAAATACACAGGACTGACAGTGCATTCTCAGGTTTTTCAGCTACGTAGACAAGGAGTCAGGCAGTGCGTAAGCAACACCTCACAAGCCATCAATTCCAACAATAAAGCAGAAGCACATATCAATTTTTTTTTTTTTTTTGATGTCAGGTTTAGCCAAGTAAAATTGTTCATTGGTTTTTCATTTGTAATTTATTTTTCTTTTGCTTATTTTCTAATGTTTTAAGAAAGGAATAATTTTAAATTATGGCTATATATTGAAATGATACAAGTCATCTGAGCATTCATATTGATAAAAGTACCATTAAAACTAAGTTAATCAATAATTATGTGTAAAAGCTGACACATTTTAAAGACTTTCCACACATTTTATACCTTTCACAGTTCCTCAAAACCCTGTGAAATTAGGAAACTTAAATTTAACTTAAGAAAACAATATGACACAAAGGTAGCGTTAGATTATCGGACGCTATGGGGAACTCAAAAAATTTGTAAGACACTAAAACTAACGAACAAAAAACCTTGTTGCCGTTGTGTAGATTCTGACTCATAGTGACCCTATAGGACAGACTAGAATTGCCCCATATGGTTTCCAAGGAGCAACTGGAAGATTCGAACTGCCAATCTTTTGGTTAGCAGACAAACCCAACCATTTTTTTTCTAAATTTTCAAAATTTTCTTACGAGGTCCCAAGCATTGTTATGTGCACACTGTGTGTTATAGATGGAAGAAAAAATACCTGTGAAATATATAAATACTTTGAACTATGTGTTAAACTGGGCGGCAATAACTACAAACAATATTTTAGAGAAGAGGAAAATTTATACATGTTGGAGTTAGTAGTGAAATCTTTGTTTAGGAGAGAAGCACCTGATTTTAGAAGGATGCATGGTGATTTGCACACATAAAGATCAGGGAGAAAGTCGATTTACTATATAAGTAAAAGTAAAAAATCATTAGGGTGCACCTGAGGGAGTCGGTGAAGGAACTGGTTTGGAGAATTTGGGCTGCTGAATAGTGACAGAAAATATAGGATAACAGGAGCAAAACTGAATTACAAAGGTACTCATGATGCACTACACCTGCACATAAAAAGTATCTTTATTTTATGTATAACTGATCTAATATCAAGGTTAACCCACAATACCGGGTAAAGGGAAGGAGGTAGAAATAATTTTACTCTAGTCCTTTAAATTCATTGATTTTAGGAAATGTTTATTGTCTCAGAGTTGTGTCTCCATGTCTCTGTTTCTCTCCAAGGTGGTGTCTTTGTGTGTACAAAAACTGACTTGAATTACCTATTGGCAGCAGAGAGGGAAGAGAACCTCAGATCCCCACAGAATCCTTGTGCTGCCTGGTTTCTTCTCTGGAGTCACTAGTCTGATATACTTTGTGAACTGGTAATCACTGAGATAAAAGAATGAGTCTTTTGCAAGGGTTTGCAGCAGAATCTGTGAATGGTGGAACCTTGGGTCTTCTATCTGTATTCAGGTCTGCTGTAATCCCTGGCTGATTTGGCCTCATATCAGCTGTCACTAGTGTCCTAGGCATTAATTCAGTTCTCATTGGCGTTCTTTCTGTCTCCTAGCATAGGTTGCTTACTCCAATTTTTGTCTTCACTACTCTCATGACAAGGGTGGAGGCTTTTGTTCCAGCTACTTTCTATTTTTCAATTAGGGGTATTTGGGAAATTTTGGGTCTAATTCAGATTATAGGTGAACTTGAGGGTGACTCCAGAAAATTCTTTAAGGGTTGTCTTTGCTGTATACAATTATCCTGCACTGCCAAACTTACTTTGGTGTAACTATGAAGACACTATCTCAGATTGCTATTAAGGAGACTGAAATGCCATCTCTGCTCACAGCCAAATTATGAAGTGGCACACAAATCTCCTGTCACAATGTTTCCCTCAATTCTCCTCAGATTTTCCTTAGCCAAAAGTAAGAGAGTAGAGACACATGCCTACCTCTCTTTCTCCTCTCCCTCTGTCTCCATGTTTTCCCACAATCCTTGGGCACAATATCTTTCTTCCATTTTCTGTATTTTGAAAAAAAAAAACCTCAAGTAAATTTCTATGATATGTTCTTAGGTCTGATCCTAATACATTAATGCAAATTAGTAAATTTCATTAATTCATAATTTAGGTAAAAAAATTCAAGATTATGTCTTGTTCAAAGTTCTGCTTTTAATGTTATTATCTATTCAATAACTATCTCTATTGCATTCCTACCTTAACAATTCTACTGCCTCCTCTAATTGTCTGCATTTTTCTCTCCCTGATTCCAAAGCAAACAGGTACCTTAAATGAACAGCAAAAAGATGTACACAAAATGGAAAATATAAAAACATCATATTATGGCTTAAAAATATTATTCTAGTTGGAATTAAGATCATATTTCAAAGGATGTTGAATATAATTTGAAATCTCTGCTTACAAGTCTTAGTCTTATGAAGGTGCAGTAAAAAAGGCAAAAATACATAATTAAATTGCTCTGTGAATATATTAACAAAATATGAATTGCGCTAACAGGAAGAGCATCCAAACCATTGGAAGGCAGTGCAGGGAGGAAAGATATCTTTTTGCTTGGATGCGGTTATTTGATATATTCCTTGAAAAATAGTAGGAGGATGAAGAGAAGATTGTGCTGTAGGAAGTCAAAAACAGTTCTTTCAAAGGCATGGAAACTTATTTACACTTTTCAAAAGCATCAAGAAGTTTGTATGTCAGAGTGCAGAATAAGTTTGGGGAAAAAATGAAAGATCAGGCTATAGAATTCTGCAACAGCCAGATCATATAGAAGTACATTTCAGTGATGGTCATCTAGGTATATTAGACAAGCAAATTTTTTGAGCTAGAAAAGTTTCACCAAAATTTTCATAACCTGCTTGATGACATTTGTGAACAACAACAACAAAAAGTTATCTGGCTGGCATCTGGGAAAACAAAACAAAGTAAAACAAAACACGAAACTAGGCAGATGGTAGCACTTTTTCCATGGAGGTTATTGTTGATTTTAAAGAAAATGGCAAAAAGTTGAGTAAAGTACTTTACACTAACTGGAGATACCCCAGGAGTAAAGCTAATAGGAAATAGGTTTTTACGGATGGCATTCCATTTAGGGATCTCCTGAAATTTATTTATCTTTAATTTACATCAATTCAGACTTCTAGTATCTCCAGCATAAGATGAGAAGCAAATATGAATCATTTCTGGAGAACAATAACATCACCCAAATGCTCAAGTTAATTTCACCAAAAAATTCCACAAGGGCATTGTCTGGCATGCAAACAAAAATAACCACACATAGAAGTGACATCACCATGGTGGCAGAATAAGAAGCTACATGTTCCCATTTCCCAAAGAAACATCAAGAAAAAAGTAGATACTGTCTGGACTAACCTTGTCAGAACTTTGGTAAACAGTGAGAGGTTCACAGCAACCAAGTGAATGCTAAATCAAAATTGAGTATGATATTAGCTCTGGAAAAATACCCACAGCTAACTATATACTGAGTAAAGACTGAGAGTTTTCCCCAATACGACAAATCAAACAAAAATGTGAGCTTTCACCAATACTATTCAATACTGAACTAAAAATTTTAGCCAGAACATTAAGCAATAAAACATAGCCAAATTGGACAGGAAGAAGCAAAACTATCTCTATTTGCAGATGACATGATCATATATACATACATACGTATATATGTAAGTATATATATGTATACACACACACATATATAATCCCAAAAAATCCATTTGAAAGCTACTAGAGCTAATAAAAAATGTCAGCAAAGTGAAAGGATACATGATCAACACACAAAAATTCATTGTTTCTATACGTCAGTAATGATCAATATGAAAAGGAAACTAAATTTTATTTATAATAACATCCAAAAGAATAAAATATCCAAAATAAATTTAAGAAAAGAGGTGAACAATTTGTCCATTATGTAGTTGCTACTGAGACCATGGGGCCCACCAAATCTGAAGCATTTACTATATATTTCCCTTTACAGAAAGTTTGGTAACCCCTGACACAGACTATTATCTGACAATACAATCATGGATATACATCCAAAATAACAGGGTGCACCTACTACTACTATTACCCATTGCCATCAAGTTGATTCTGACTCATGGCAACCTACAGAACAGAGAAGAACTGCCCCATAGGGTTTTCAAAGAGCAGCTGGTGGATTTGAACTGCTGAACTTTTGGTTAGCAGCCAAGCTCTTACCTACTGTGCCACCAGGGCTCCAGTGTGCACTAAGATTTATGTAAAAATATTCAGAGCAGCATAATTTGTAATAACCATATATGAAAAGGATCAAAAAAATTAGAACCACTACATAAATGGTGGTATATTCATACAGTGGAATAATATTCAATAATAAGATGAAAAAATATCTGCTGCACAAGAGAAGATGAATGAGTCTTATAAAGCTATTTGTTCAGGAAATGATGTCAGACATAAAAAAAAACATACGTTAAGATTTTGATCTCATAATGATCATAATAGGCTAAATTATTGCATGTAAGAGTTTCTGTATCAGTGGTAAAACGATAAAGAAATACAAGGAAGTTGTTACTATAAAATCATCATTGTAGTCACCTCTTGGGAGGAAAGAAGTATCTACAGTTAGAAAAGGCATCTTTGTGGATGGTGACAATGCTATTTTTTTATTATTGTGTTAATAATAGTTAAAAAAACATTTGCCATCTCTGCGTTCTTCATATGTACAGATCAATGACATTATGTTCATCATGTGTTTGACCATCATTATTAACCATCCCTAAATTTTTCTGTTGCCCTTAAAGAAGCTCACATCTTCTAAGCACTGTTTCTTCCCTTCCCTCAACCAACAACGTACTTTTTATTTAAGTCTGCTTATATTGTTGATTGCTTAATGATTTATTGTTGAGTTCTATGAAAACTTCTGTTTAGTACAAGCTTCTGAATGTGTGTTTGTCCTGGATGGTCTGTTGGTGGTTCCCCATCACCTTCGCTCCCTTCTAAGCTTTATCCATAAGAAACAGTCTCACAAAGTTTGGAAGGTGGGGAGAATAAGTGGCTGTTGAGGCTGTTGTAGGTATGAAGTTCACAGTGACTATCTGGAAGACCACTGACTTTTGTTGCCCAAACAATAAAATTGGTAAGGTCTATCTAGAGATTTTTGCAAATTGCAGCAATTTTCTAGAGAATTATTGAGGATCACCCACCTTGGTATTGCAGATTGAAATTATCGGGACAGTATCTCGATCTTTGCTCTTGCAGTTTTGCCAATGGATATGCAAACTTCCGACTAGTAACAACTTCATACTTGAAATATATAAAGTGGCTTCTGTATTTCTGAAAGAAAAAAAAAAAACTTGACCAGTACCTATCAATGCTATATGTGAGTTATATTTCTCCTTAAACAAGTTGAAATATTTGTAGCATGTTTTCTTTTTGGAAATCTCGGCAACTGCTGAGAAGGTGAAAAGAAGGAAAAGCAATCCATAGCCATATTATCAGCTACACATTCTTTCTTGTTGCATTGTTACATTTTAATTATTTTCTGATGGGTGCATGAATGTGTATTTGTATAGGTTTTTGCTTAGTTGTACATTAACTGGATAAATTGAATTAGAAAACTGACAATTACTACATTTAAAGTACTTCCTTATATCCATAAGAGGCAAAAGTTGTAGACCCTGGGTTGTACAAACAGTTATGTGCTATTTTACTCGTCGAAAGTTTGGTGATTCGAACCGACCCAGAGGTGGCCCAGAAGACAGGCCTGGAATCTGCTTCCAAAATGTCACAGACTTGCATGCCTGGAATCAACTGAATGGCAATTAACAACAACAACAAACATGCACAACAGGGAATACAAAAAAGTTAAAGCATAAATTCCCAAGCTGCTTCTTCCAGGAAAGATGTTTAATAGTGTGTTAACACAAAAGTTATTGTTACAGTCATGTTTTTTGCATTGGGAGACCCATTTTCAACTAAGATCCAATCCAGAGGCTGTGAGACAGAAAGAAAAAAAAAAAATCACTCCACTGCTGCATTATCTGGAAAACTGTGCAGGACACAGAGGCAGAGAAGCAGCCTGCAGAGAGAGCTGATGAAAGACACGGTAGAACTCGGGGACAGAGAGAATATGTCTGTGTTGCTTTCAGTGAACAGGCAACAGGGACAGACTTTCTGATATTGCATTTGGATTAGAGGGTATCCCTAAATCTTCGAGGTTTGAAGCTGAATTAGAAAAAAAAATGAAATAAAATAATGATGATTGTATTTACATAATTTTTTTTTTATTTAGAATAGGAGAATGTGATGAAAATAAAACTAATAAAAAAGACCTGGCATAAAAAGGGAACCATTTTAATAAAAAAATACAGGACAACTATTTCTGGAAACAAGTTTAACAGAAACAAGAACGCAAAATTAGAAAAGAAAAAATAGAATTACTTTTGGTACTCCTGGATGAGAGTTTTACTAATTATTTGAAGATAAAAAAATATAAGAAACCCACTACATATGATTTTAGTGTACTATATATTATTAAGTTTAAGGTAAATATTGGATAGCATCTCTACTGCTATAATCATTCCTTATACTCAAGGCTGTGCATCTATGGAAGGATCCCTTTGACAAGCAACTATTATTTCGGAAGAACAAAACTGTAGGCTGTAAGTAACCATTAATGCATTTCTCCAGACTCATTTTATTCAGATTAATGAGCTTTACTTTAGAGACACTGGCTCTGTGATCATAGAAACCAGAACAGGTATGTAATTTACTGGGGCATTAAACAATTTAGGGTTATATGTCATGTACCATGGAGAGCAGTGGCCGGTGAAACCTTAAATAACTGTAGAGTAAAATGGTAACACAGGCATAGGGAGAGATGAATTAAAAAAAAAAAAAGTTGTATCGGGACAACAAACAAAAACAATAATTTTGCCTAAGAATTATTATTTATCAACACTTTGGGATGCTTTATTACTTGAGTATCAGTTTATACTTTAAGGAAATGATTACAGATAGTTCAAACTTTTTAAATTTCATTGTATTTTTTATTAACTATACAATCTTCACAAGTTGATTATGGAACATTTTGGTCAAAGATTCTTTAGAAGAATTCTGAACAAAAAAGGGGAAAAGTCAGAATATAATCTGAAATTCTCATGGAATCTAGGCTCCAGAGCAATGGAGCGAGATGAACCCCTGAAACTATTGCTGTGAGATACTCTAAACCTTAAATCAAAAATACCCCTAGAAAACTTCTTAAAAACTAAATAACGGTTTGGCTTAACTAGTAAAGAATGTCTGCCTTAAGCATTGTGGTCTTTTCCGGTCTATCTATATGGGATCAAATTGACAACTGCAGCTTGAAAGTTTAGATAGGGAACTCAGGGGGCAGTGGGTTGATGTTAATGGGAGAGTAAAAATTCAGAATAGGAGGATGAGAATTGTTGTACAACTCAAAGGATGTAATCAATGTCACTGAATTTTACAGGTAGAAATAGTTGAGCTGGTGTGTGTTTTGCTGTGTATATTCTGAACAACAACAAAAGAATGGCCTTTTTTCTCTGAAGTATTTAAATCAGATTATGAACTGACAATCAAGGGTACCAATTTGACCCTCACATGTATGTTGTGTGGCTTTACATATCATTAATTAAAGAAAAAAAAAGATAAACTATTTGAGAATTTAAGAATTAGTAGATTATATATAAAATACAAGTAATCTAAGTTTCTCTGAGTGGTGAGATGGGAGAGATACTAAGAAAGGAAGAAACATCTGTCGATACTGGGCCCACATTGCCACATGTCAACAACTGGTTGGAGCTGGGTAACTGCTCACCATTTGAATAGCACCTGCATTCTCCAGTTCACCATAGTCCGCACCATCTTTCTGTTGTATCTGTGATATTGTCTGTCAATACTTATTTGAATGCAAGTCTCTATCAAAAGTGAGAAACAAAACACTACAATGATTTTTATGACACCCAACTATCTTCTTTTTTATCATCATCCTATGCAGAGTGACACTTTAAAGAGGTGTTTTGCAGCAGATTTGCCCAGGTTGGGCAAATCTGCTGCAAAGGACCTCTGCTGCAAAGGACCTATTCAAAGTATTGAAAAGCAAAAATATCACCTTGAAGATTAAGGTGCGCCTGACAGGCCTTGGTATCTTCAATTGCATGATACACATGTGAAACCTGGACAATGAATAAGGAGGACCGAAGAAAAACTGAAGCCTTTGAATTGTGGTGTTGGTGAAGAATATTGAATACACCAGGGACTGCCAAAAGAAAGAACAAATCTGTCTTAGAAGAAGTACAACCAGAATGCTCCTTAGAAGCAACGATGGTGAGACTGCATCTTACATACTTTGGACATGTTGTCAGGAGGGATCAGTCCCTGGAGAAGGACATCATGCTGGGTAAAGTACAGGGTCAGCGAAAAACAGGAAAACCCTCAACAAGGTGGATTGACACAGTGGCTGCAACAATGGGCTCAAGTATAAAAATGATTGTAAGGATGGTGCAGGACTGGGCAATTTTTTTTTTTTTTAATTTTTTGTGCTTTAAGTGAAACTTTACAAATCAAGTCAGTCTCTCACAGAAAAACTTATATACACCTTGCTACACACTCCAAATTGCTCTCCCCCTAATGAGACAGCCCACTCCCTCCCTCCATTCTCTCTTTTTGTGTCCATTTCACCAGCTTCTAACCCCCTCTACCCTCTCATCTCCCCTCCAGATAGGAGATGCCAACATAGTCTCAAGTGTCCACCTGATCCAAGAAGCTCACTCCTCACCAACATCCCTCTCCAAGCCATTGTCCAGTCCAATCCCTGTCTGAAGAGTTGGCTTTGGGAATGGTTCCTGTCCTGGGCCAACAGAAGGTCTGGGGGCCATGACCACTGGGGTCCTTCTAGTCTCAGTCAGACCATTAAGTCTGGTGTTTTTATGAGAATTTGGGGCCTGCATTCCACTGCTCTCCTGCTCCCTCAGGGGTTCTCTGTTGTGTTGCCTGTGAGGGCAGTCATTGGTTGTAGCTGGGCACCATCTAGCTCTTCTGGTTTCAGGATGATGTAGTCTCTGGTTCATGTGGCCGTTTCTGTCTCTTGGGGTCATAACTATCTTGTGTCCTCGGTGTTCCTCAGTCTCCTTTGGTCCAGGCGGGTTGAAACTAATTGATGCACCCCAGATGCTACTGTCCAAAGTGGGATTCAGAATGTTTTCTTAATAGATTTTATTATGCCAATTGACTTAGATGTCCCCTGAAACCATGGTCCCCAAACCCCTGACGGACAGTTTTTTGTTCTGTTGTGCGTAGGGTCACTTTGAGTCAGAACTGACTATATGGCACCTAACAACAACAGCATGTAGAGTAAGAATATATTGTGACTTCCAAAACTATAAAGTAGTTTGAAACTTGCTACTTTAAATGACAAAAGTGTCTTGTCTGGTTCTATGAAGAGTCTCTTAGGAAAAAATGCACTGTACCTTTCAAAAAGTTATTTTTGACTGTGAGACTATGTGTCTTAAAGCAGTGCACTTTGGATGTGTTCTTCTGTATTAGCAGTGGCAAGGGCTGTCATTGTAAAACAACTGCATTGAAACAGCAGAAACCAAATATTTTACTCAGTGTTTGGTATTCAAGCCGAGTACATAGTGCAAGGTTATCAGGTGTCCTTTCTGGCTTCTGAAAACTGTTTCAAAGGTTGTTTCTTTCTGTCTGATATGTAAAGTCTTGAGATTTTGCTGTCCTAGTACTTTTGACACTGAACTAAACCAACAGTACCAGGAATTGGACATACCTGTCATCAATTTAAAAAAAAAAAATAGTGCTTTCGATAGTTAGGATTAATTTAAATTGAAATCTGCAAAGCATTTGCTGTAAATATATACTAGGTTACAGATGACAATAGAATGATTATTATTTTCTTTTTTTACTCATTTTATACTTCTAAACTATAATTAACTAATAAAGACATGTTTGTAAGACATTAAAACAACTATTAGAAAAACAAAATATATGGGAAGATAAGTGAAATAGGTTAGCTAATAAGTGAAAATAATAATGAGAATTAAAAAAAGGATCTTAGAAAAAATAATACTTAAACTGATATATTTACTTTTATAATATGAATTGATTAACGTGATGTCCCTTGTAATGTGATAGGATTAAATACCGTATTTTTACGCAAATAATGCACACCATCTACTTTTGCTTGCCAACCACTCTCTCCCGCTCCCCGCCACCCACCCCGTGAAATATTTTCCTAAGCACTGAGATCCTAGTTGTTTTACATGTTGCTGTAAACAAAATTAGCATAGCTTGCTTAGGAAAATACCTCATGGAGGAGGAAGTGGCTGACAAACATAGAACGCATGTGTTATTTGTGTAAAAATATACTGGTCTGTTTTATTACAATCCTAGGAACAAATGCCTTAATGCTTTAATTAATATCTAAGAGAAACTTGTTTAATAAAAATTTTATGCATTTTCGGTGATACGTAGGGTAATATTTTATAAAAATAAAATAAAAGTATTAAACAAGTTCTACGGGCAAAATATATATAAAACATTTCAAAACGGCTTATTCATTCCAGGTTACGATGATTAAAGATATTAAGTGGAGAAAAATCTGAATACTGAGTGTCAGAAATGGTAACTTCTAATCATTTTTCTGTTACTATTTTAATTATGGGAATATAATTAAAAATATAAGTTTAATTATATTTTATGTATTTAAAAATACAAACTGTAAATATATATATACTACAGAGTCTTATATTTGTACTTAAAATTGCTGATCCCATGTAATTTTGATTATAAAGCCCCTTGAGTTATAATAAAAACTAGTACCCCATTTTAATTCAGGTCCCTTCAAATGTCTCACTTTAGGAATCAACAAAAACAACAACAAGCATGTCTGGTATGTAAAGTCTTGAGATTTTGCTGTCCTAGTACTTTTGACACTGAACTAAACCAACAGTACCAGGAATTGGACATACCTGTCATCAATAAAAATAATAATAATAATGCTTTCAGTAGTTAGAACTAATTTAAATTGAAGTCTGCAAAGCATTTGCTGTAAATATATACTAGGTTACAGATGACAATACTTATGGGATAACTTGAGTTTTTCTTTCCTTTGAAATGTATTTTTCACAAGTTTTCCAAAGCCTTGTGAAGTGCCTGTCATTGATCTGTTTCTTTATCCTTTGGACTTGGTGCCTGGAGAAAACTTCAAAAATGATTAAAAAAAAAAAAAGAGATTCTCCCAAAGACTTGATATTTTTAAACACTCCTGATACTCTTAAGACTAAAAATTCTAGTAACAAGATCCAGTCACTGTCTTCTACTCTCATAACTGCACTCAAGTATAGAAATACTGAATACAAATAACAAGTTTCTAGTTGTGTGTGTGTTTTTTAATAGTTTGTATAGAAGATGCCATTTTTCTGCTGCATTATGTCATAGCCACCAAAATTTTATGGTTTTGGAATTAAATATTAGAATTATATTTATTTTTTAAATGACAGACACATTCTATCATCAAAGTGCTTATAAACAATTTGGTATGTTTAAGTGAGGGAATAATGGTTAACATATTATAATTTTTTGTAATATCTTTACCTTCAATTTTATTTTATACATTTATTTTAGGCAGTTGATCACGTGGAAAGCAAATATTTTAAACAAATTACAAATAATCTTTTAAAACATGTTTGGCCACCTCAGATACCTTTAGATGGAGGTTGGTAAAAACTGGTTCAGAAATTATTCAATAATGAAAGCAATGGTATTTAATAGTGTTCATGTCATTGGCAGTGGCTTGTGGATGTCATTGAGCATCCAGCATTAGCAGTGAGAGTCCAGTGGCATGGCCAGCCAAAGGTCTCATATAAGCAGCTACAGTGGTGGCTTCTGACAGGGGGTAGAAGATTTCTGTGTTTCCAGCAACTGAGACTCTTGGTTCCTGTTCGTTATCTCCAGCTTCTCACTCATTCTGAGGGCTATCTCCCAATAATATCTATTTCTCCAAAATCATTTTGTTCGCATTGACTGGCAAAAACAAAACCCTCAAACCAAAGATGCAATCCTGTCAGATAATCCAATCTTAAATATTCTGTAATTTATAACTTCTATATTTATTTTTTAGAAAATGTACATAACAGTGTCAAGATTCTGCAAATAACGACTTGTAGTTGCATAGAAGAGTCAATAAAAATAAAATACTGATAAACCTGTATAGACATTTGAAGTAATGTTTCATAGAGGGGCATATTTACATAAACAGTTTTCAAGGTAAATCTTTGAAACCAGTGGAGGATTTTGTAGCATCTAACACTTCCACTACTTTATTCTGCTAATAATTAATTAACTCCCGTGTGAGAGTTGCAGAAAGCTTTATGCAGGAGGACGCATATATGCTGCTAAAGGAAGGAGCAGCGCCTGACACCACACTCAGCAAATAAAAGAGTTTTATTTTACAATGTTGTTAGGTGATGAAGTTTAAGCTGAAAGACTATGAATAAAAATGATGGAGTTGTTATTTGCACAGATAACAACCCGTATTCATTTTCCTCATGCTGTGTAAAAATTTACCACAAACTTTAAAACAACACACGCCCGTTATCTCACAGTTTCTGTGCATCAGGAGTCCAAGTCCAGCTGAACTGAATCCTCTGCTTAGTGTTTTGCAAGGTTGAAATGAAGCGTTCACCAGGAATCGAGTGTTTTCCGAGCTTAACTGGGCAAGGATGCATTTCCAAGCTCATGCAGTTGTTGGTAGAATTCAGTTCTTTGTGATTATAGAACTGCTTTTGCAGTTGTTAGTTGCTGTTGCGCCGGATGTGACTCATGCTGATCTTATGTGTAACAGAAGGGAATGCTTCCCTGTCCCGTGCCATCTTCATGGTTTTTGGTATGTTTGAGCCCATTGTTGTAGCAAGTGTATCAGTTCATCTCAATGACTGGATGGATACAATACTGACCCTCTACCAAATATGGTGTCCTGTGTTGCAGGACAAAGGCCCTCATTTTCTTGTTGGCTATTGACTAAAGGCACTTGTAGGCTGTCAATGGGAAACCAGCCTCGGCTCCTAGAAACTGCCCACACTTCCTTGCTACATGGGGCTTCCCAACATTGTCTCTTGTTTCCTCAAAGCCAGCAAGGGAGAGAGAAGCTACAGGAAGCTGGGTACTGCAACCTTATATAACATAAGCATTTAATGACCTCCATGTATTTACATATATCCCATCATCTTTGTTGTATTCTAAGCAAGTCACAGGTCCCAAACACACTCAAAGGGAGAGAATCACATAAAGGTGTGAATGCCCAGGGGACAGGGATCATAGGGGCCACCTAAAGTCAGGAGGAAAGGAGCCTCAAACTTCTTGGCTACACTTAACTGGAATTTTTTTTTTTTTTTTTACCATCCTCCAAGTTAACTGGCCCCCAACCAAGTTAACTGGGGAGTGGGATGAGAAGTATTGGCAGCTTGACGCTTCCAGGGAGAGACCGCAGCCCTTTACTGGGGCAGGAGGGAGAAAGAGCCCCAACTCTTGGACACACTTGCCCAAATTGTAGATTCCATCACACTAAGCTGACTGGTATAGCTGAATTGTGGCTCAAGGGCCACAGACTCTTGATATTCTTGCTGAGATTTAGTAATTTGAGGAATGAACATTTCTTCATTTTTTGTATGCCCTTAGGACAATTTGCAGGAATTTTAAATGATTGTTTCTTTCATAATAGTCACCAGTTATGTTTGATCTCTTGAGTAGGGTGTCTGAGGAACTCCTCACACTACCATTTGGGAAGTAAAGCTCCTCCGAAAGCAATTTTTATCAAATAAGACTAATTGTTTTTAATTTAAAAAATGCCACAAAGTTTGAAAGGGCTTCTAAATTTCATAACAAATCTTTAAGTGCTCAAAAATTTGGCTCAAATTTTAGAATATTTTGACATATTTTTTAAAGTATATTATAAACATATGCTATTTTGCTTATCAAAGGAAAAAGTTAGAATCCTCTAATTCACCACAGGGCATTTGGCAAGCTTGTTTCTGTTGCTCTTGGCTTATTTCTGAAATGAATTACTAACACCACAATTTTGATACTTTTAGCATGGGTTTTTAAAATATTTTGTGTGTGATAAATAATATTTTATTGTGTTTCTGGTGAAGTTTTACATAGCTGTTCCCATTCAATAATTCCTGTGCAAATTGTTCAGTCACACTGAATACCTTCTTCACATTGCAATAACATTCTCACTATTTCCCTTCTGGTTGTTCCTTTTACATTAGGCTAGTTTCCCTGTCCTCTTACATGCTCAAATTGTTTTAAAGCAATTATTGACCATTTGGTTTCATATAGGTGATTTTTTTTTAATACTGCTTTAGGTGAAAGTTTAGAGCCTAAGTTATTTTCTCACTCAAAATTTTATAAACATATTGTTATGTGACACTAGTTGCAATCTCTATAATGTGAGAGCACACTCCCCCTTTCTACCCAGGGTTTCCAGTGTCCATCCAACCAGATCCTGTCACTTCCTGCCTTCTCACCCTGCTTCTGGACAGGAGCCACCCATTTGGTCTTGTGTATCTCCTTGCACTAAGAAGCACACTCTTCACAAATATTATTTTATGTTTTATTGTCCAGTCTAATCTTTTTTCTGAAGAGTGGGCTTCTGGAATGGTTTTATTTCTGGGTTAACACAGGGTCCAGGGGACATGACTTTGCGGGGTTCCCCCAGTCTCAGTCAGACCATTAAGTCTGATCCTTTTACTAGAATTTAAGGTCTGCATCCCCGTTTTCTCCTGCTCCATCAGTGATTCTCTGTTGTGTTCCATGTCAGGGCAGTCATTGGTGATAGCTGGACACCATCTAGTTCTTCTGGTCTCGGGCTTATGGAGTCCCTGTTTGATAAGGCCGTTTATTTCTCTTGGGCTTATATTTTCCTTGTGTCTTTGGTGTTCTTCAGTCTCCTTTTCTCCTAGTGGGTTTGGACCAATTGACATATCTTAGATGGCCACTTGCTAGCTTTTAAGACCTCAGATGCCACTCACCAAAGTGGGATGCAGAACATTTTCTTAATAAAGTTTGTTATGCCAATTAATCTAGGTGTTCCCTGAAACCCAGACCCAAGGCCCTGCTACTCTGTCCCTTGAAGTGTTTGGTTGTGTTCAGGAAGCTTCTTAGCTTTTGGTTTAGTCCAGTTGTGCTGACACTCCCTGTATTGTGTGTTGTCCTTCCCTTCATCTAAGATGATTCTTGTCTACTATCTAGTCAGTGAATTCCGTTCTCCCACCCTCCCCATCCTCATAACCATCAAAGAATGTTTTCTTCTGTGTTCAAACCTTTTCTTGAGTTCTTATAACAGTGGCCTCAAACAATATTTGTCCTTTTAGGACTGATTAATTTTATTCAGCATAATGTCTTCCAGATTCCTCCATGTTATGAGATATTTCATGGATTCATTGTTGTTCTTTACCTTTGCCTAGTATTCCGTTGTGTAAATACACCGTAATTTATTTATCCCTTCATCCCTTGATGGGCACCTTGTTCCTTCCATTTTTTGCTATTGTAAACAGTGCTGCAATGAACCCACCGCAGTGCTGTCGAGTCACTGCAATTAACTGAGTGTTTATATATCTGTTCATGCAAAGGCTCTTATTTCTCTAAGATATATTCCAAGGAGTGGGATTGCTGGATCTTATGGTTACTTCTATTTCTAGCTTTTTAAGGAAGTGCCAAATTGAATTCCAAAGTGGTTGCAACATTTTACATTCCCATCAGCAGTGCATAAGTGTTCAAGTTTCTCCACAACCTCTCCAACATTTATTATTTTGTGTTTTTTGGGTTAGTGCTATCCTTGTAGGGGTGAGATGGTACCTCATTGTAGTTTTGATTTGCATTTCTCTAATTTCTTTCTTTTCTCAGACCATTAGCATGATCCTGAGCATTTCCTCATGTATCTGTTAGCCAGCCACCTGAGTGTCTTCTTTGGTGAGGTGTCTGTTCAAATCTTTTGCCCATTTTTTATTTGGGTTATTTGTCTTTGCTGTCGAGGTGTCCTAGTGTCTTGTGGATTTTAGAGATTAGACGATTATCAGATATGTTATAGCCAAAAAATCTTTCCCAGTCTCTAGACTGTCTTTTTATTCTTTTGGTGAAGTCTTTGGATGAGCATAAGTGTTTGATTTTTAGGAGCTCCCAGTTATCTAGTTTCTTTTCTGGGGTTTGTGCATTGTTAGTTATGGTTTGTATTCTGTTTATGCCATGTATTAGGGCTCCTAGCATTGTCCCTGTTTTTTCTTCAATGATCTTTAACATTTTAGATTTTATATTTAGGGCTTTGATCAATTTTGAGTTAGTTTTGAAGATGGTTTGAGGTATGGGTCTTGTTTCATTTTTTTTGCTAATAGATATCCAGTTATACCAGCACCATTTGTTAAAGAGACTGTCTTTTCCCCATTTAATGGACTTTGTGCCTCTGTCAAATATCAGCTGCTCATAAGTGGATGAATTTATGTCAGGATTCTCAATTCTGTTCCATTGCTTGATGTATCTGTTGTTGTACCAGTACCAGGCTGTTTCGACTATACTGGCGGTATAATAAGTTCTAAAATCAGGCATCCCACTTTGTTCTTCTTCTTCAGTAGTGCTTTACTTATCCGGGCCTCTTCCCTTTCCATGTGAAGTTGGTGATTTTTTTCTCCATGTAGTTAAAAATGCTTTTGGTATTTGGATCGGAATTGCATTGTATCTGTAGATTGATTTGGGTAGAATAGACATTTTCACAATCTTGAGACTTCTATTGCATGAGCATGGTATGTTTTTCCATTATGTATGTCTCTTGGTTTCTAGCAGTAATGTCTTACAGTTTTCTTTGTACAGGTCTTTTATGTCTCTGGTTAGATTTGTTCCTAAGTATTTTATCTTCATGGGGGCTATTGTAAATGGGATTAATTTGGTGATTTCCTTTTTAAAGTTCTCTTTGTTGATGTAGAGGAATTCAACTGATTTTTGTATGTTAACCTTGTATCTTGGTACTTTGCTGAAATCTTCTACTAGTTCCAGTAGTTTTCTTGTATATTCTTTGGGGTTTTCTGTGCATAAGATCATATCATCTGCAAATAGGGATGCTTTTACTTCTTCCTTACCAATTTGGATGCCCTTTAATTCTTTTTCTTGTCTTTTTGCTCTGGCTAGGACTTCCAGCAAAATGTTGAATAAGAGTGGTGATAAAGGGCATCCTTGTCTGGTTCCCGTTCTCAAGGGGAATGCTTTTAGATTCTCTCCGTTTAGGACATGCTGGCTGTTGGCTTTGTATAAAACCAAAAAATGAAACCCACTGCAATTGAGTCTATTCCAACTCATAGTGACACTATAGGACAGAGTAGAATTGCCCCATAGAGTTTCCAAAGAGTGCTTGGTAGATTCAAACTGCTGACTTTTTGGTTAGCAGTCATACTACTTAAGCACTACGCCACCAGGTTTGGCTTTGTATAAATACCCTTTATTATGCTGAGGAATTTTCTTTCTATTCATATTTTGCTGAGACTTTTTTTTTTTTTTATGAATGGGTTTTGCACTTTTTCAAATGCCTTTTCTGCATCAGTTGATAAGATCCTGTGGTTCTTATTTTCTGTTTCATTTATGTGATGGATCACATTGGTTGTTTTTCTAATGTTGAACAATCCTTGCACACCTGATATGAATCCCACTTGGTCATGGTGAATTATTTTTTTGATATATTGTTGAATTCTTTTGGCTAGATTTTTGCTAAGGATTTTTTGTCTAGGTTCATGAGGGATATAAATCTGTAATTTTCTCTTTTTCGGTGTCTTTATCTGGTTTTAGTATCGGGGTTTTGCTGGCTTCAGAATGAGTTTGGGAGTATTCCATCCTTTTCTATACTCTGAAATACTTTTAGTAGTAGTGGCGTTAACTTTTCTCAGAAAGTTTGGTAGAATTCTCCAGTGAAGTCATCAGAGCCAGGGCTTTTTGTTGGGAGCTTCTTGTTTTTTGTTTTTATTATTACCTCTTCAACCTCTTCTTTTGTTATATATTTATTAAGTTTTTCTACCTTGGTCTGTGTTAGTTTAGATAGGTAGTGTATTTCTAAAAATTTGTCTATTTCTTCTAGGTTTTCAAATTTGTTGGAGTACAATTTTTCATAGTATTCTTTTTTGATTCTTTTAATTTCAGTTGAGTCTGTTGTGATATTGCCCATCTCATTCCTTATTCAGGTTTTTGTTCCCTCTCCTGTTTTTCTTTTGTCAGTTTGGCTAATGGTTTATTGTTTTTGTTGATCTTTTCAAAGAACCAGCTTTTGGTGTTTTTACTCTTTCAGTTGCTTTTGTACTTTCTATGCTCTATTTCATTTAATTCTGCTCTAATTTTTATCATTTCCTTTCTACTGGTGCCTGAGGATTTCTTTCACTGCTCTCTATTTTTTTTAGTTGTAATGTTAATGTTTTGACTTTGGCCCTTTCTTCTTTTTGGATGTATGCCTTTATTGCTATTAGTTGACCTCTGAGTACTCTTTTTTCTGTGTCCCAAAAGTTTTGGTAGGATGTGTGTTCATTCTCATTTGATTTGATTAATTTCTTTATTCCATCCTGAATTTTTTTATAACCCAATAGTTTTTGAGTATGATGCTGTTCTGTTTTCATATATTTGATATTTTTCCTTGCTTTTTCTGTTTTTGATTCTATTTTTATGGCTTTGTGGTCAGAAAAGATACTTTGTAATATTTCGGTGCTTTGGATTCTGTTAAGACTTGCTTTATGGCCTAATATGTGGTCTATTCTGGAAAATGTTCCGTGTGCATTGGAAAGGAAAGAATATTTGGCTGCTGTTAGGTGGAGTGTTCTATATATGTGTATGTGATCAAGTTGGTTGATTGTGGCATTTAGATCTTTTGTGTCTTTACTGAAGTCTTTCTAGACGTTCTCTCCTTCACCTACAGTAGTGTGTTGAAGTGTCCTCCTATTTTTGTGGAGCTATTTCTCTTTTCAATGCTGTTAGAGTTTGTTTTTTGTATTTTGGAGCCGTGTAGGTCAGTGTGTAAATGTTCATTATGGTTATGTCCTCCTGTTGTATCAACCCTTTAATTATTATATAGTGTCCCTCCTTATTCTTGGTGGAGGATTTTGCTTTAAAATCTATTTTGTCAGAGATTAATATTGGCCCTCCTGCTCTTTTTGGATTGCTTGATATATATTTTTTCCATCCTTTGAGTTTTAGTTTGTTCATGTCTTTGAGTCTAAGGTATGTCTCTTGTAAGCAGCATATAAATGGATTTTTTTTAAAATCCATTCTGCCACTCTCTGTCTCTTTATTGGTGCATTTAGTCTATTTACATTCAGTTTAATTATTGGTAGGCATGAGTTTAGTGCTGTCATTTTGATTTTTTTTTTTTTTTGTGATGCTTACAGTTTCTTTGTCCGAGTTAATTCTGTGCTGAGTTGTTTTTCTTTACGTATTTTCTTTTCATCTTTTTCATTGTTGTTGATTTTGTGTTTGCTGAGTCTTTATTTTTTATTTTCTTTTTTGTTTTGATGTGTAGGTTTGTTAGTTTCCTTTGTGGTTACCTTAAAATCACCTCTATTTTTCTAAGTTTAAACCAATCTTTTATTTCTTAATATCACCTTAACATCCTCTTCATGAATGTTCTATGACTATACTATGTAGTCCCATTTTTTGTTTTAATGTTGTCATGTTTTATATATTGATGTCTCTGTTTCTCTATTTTCAGTGTTTTAGCTTTGACTTATTTTTGTGACCTCCCTATCTGTGTTGATATGTGGGTGTTCTGTCCTCGGTTCTAGTCTTGGGTTGTTATATGATATTATTGATTTTCTAACTGGAGGACTCTCTTTAGTATTTCTTTTAATTTTGGTTTGGTTTTTGCAAAGTCCATAAACTTCTGTTTATCTGGAAATATCCTAATTTCACCTTCATATTTGAGAGATAATATTGCAGGATATGTAATTCTTGGCTGGCGATTTTTTTCCTTCATGGCTTTATATATGCTGTCCCATTATCTTCTTGCCTTCGTGGTTTCTGCTGAGTAGTCAGAGTTTAGTGTTATTGACTCTTTGTAGATGACTTTTTGTTTATCCCTAGCCACTCTTAAAATTTTCTCTTTATCTTTGGTTTTGGTAAGTTTGAATGTAATATATCTCAATATCTTTCTTTCGTAATCTATCCTGTTTGGGGTTCGATGAGCTTCTTGGGTATCTTCTTGTTTTTCATGATATCAGGGAAGTTATCTGCCAACAAATCACCAACAATTCTCTCTGTATTTTCTGTTATCACCCCCTGCTCTGGTACTCCAATCACTTGTAGGTTATTCCTCTTGATAGAGTCCCACATGATTCTTAGGATTTCTTCAATTAAAAAAAAAAAATTGTGATTTTTTTTTCCCTCAAATTGGTGTCAAATGCTTTATCTTCAATCTCACTAATTCTGTCTTCCATTGACTCAATTCTGCTTCTATGACTTTCTATTGAGTTATCTAATTATGAAATTTTATTAATCTTTTGGATTTCTATTTGGCATATCTCTATGGTTTCTAGCAGCCTGTTAAATTTGTCATTTTGTTCTTGTATAGCTTTCCTGAATTTCCCTTTTGCTTTGTCTGTGTGTTCCTTGGCTTGGTCTGAGTTTTGTATATTGATCTTTTGAATTCTATCTCCAGTAATTCCAAGAGATTTTCTTCCTCTGGGAGGTCTCCTGTTTATTTATTTATTTATTGTTTTTTTTTGGTTGCTTGCTGGAGCCATCATGGTCTTCCTTTTTATGTTTTTTGATATTGACTGTTTTCTCCAAGCCATCAATAAGTTATTATATTTATTTATTGTATGTTTGCTTACCGTGTCCTAGCTTCTTGCTTTGTTTCTCTTTGATACACCCAAATAAAGTTGGGCTTGTGAACTACTTTGATTTTTGTTGTCTTTGAAGGTCTTACATTCCTGTCACCAGGTGGTTAGAGCTGTTACTAGGTATGTGAGCCCATGAGTTCATTTACTTTGCTTGTGTGGATTCACCTCAGGTGTCCACGTTGTCCCAGTCACCGAGTGTGTGGTGCAGGCTCTCATCTACAGTCCTTGATGGGCAGAGCTACATTGGGGTGATTGGACCAGGCACAGGTATCTGGCTGCTGTAGGGAGTTATGTGCTGAGCAAGGTTGGTGGTTGATGGCTGTCCCTGAGTGCTTAGGTGGAAGGTATAACTCTGTCCCCTAGAGCATGTATTTGGGTGGGTTTTCAGCCAGACCTGGGCACCCAATGCTGTTGGCTATAAGGACTGAGGGGCAGCAGTTATTCTTGGACCCCTGTCATGGGTGGCTAGGTGGAGTGGGTGAAGCCTCCAGTCCTCAGGCCCCTGATGTGGGTAGGTGAGTACCCTGCTCAGTGTGCAGGACAGTGTCAAATCTTGATTCTGCCACTCCTCCTTAGTCGTTGCAGTTGAAAATAGGCTTCAGGTATATACCTAGTTTTACTATGCTAATGTGGGCCTACTGTGTTGAATGGACCTACACAGGTCTAGGCAGGGATATAAGGCCTTCGAAGCCCATGGACCCCTTATGCCTGTGCCTAGGCAAAGGGCAGTGTCTGCTCTGAGTTCCCGGCTTAGGGGAGCTGGCAATTTCTTTCTTCCTGTTTGTTTGTTTGTTTATTTGTTCCCTCCCCAAAGCTAGGAGACAGGCTCAGTTCCATGATGGTTCCCACTTCCGGCCTAGGGGGTGTGGCAACCACCGAACACTGCCTGACCAGGACCAGATCAGAACAGGGAGGGGGTGAGTTTAGAGAGGGGGAAAGGTTATTTTGATCCCACATGGTTGGTTAGATGCTTGCACCTAACTTTAGCAGATCCAGAGCCACTTTCTCCTGGCTCCAGAGGCTTATGCAGATTCTCCACTGTTTGATTTCTCCCTGTGTGATAAAACACATCCCGTGCCCTACTGCTTGCCTTAGCCCATGTGCACCAGCCAATTCAGTCTTAAGGGTGCTGGTCAGGTCAGGTCTGGAAAATCCTTGCTGCTTCTGAACTATCACTTCTCAAAATTATTTAATTTGATTTAAGAGCTATAACTGCTAACCAAAAGGTGAGCAGTTTGAATCCACCAGGCCCTCCTTGGAAACCCTATGGGAGCAGTTCTACTCTGTCCTATAGGGTCTTTATGAATTGTAATCGACTAGATGGCAATGGATTTTTTTTTCTTTTTGGTACAGTATTTGGAAGTATAGCATCTTCCTCAGACAGATAACCTGTCAATATCATGTCAACCCCATGTTGATGACCTGCCACATTTCAGTTTCAAATCAAACTGGTAAAAATTATTTCCACAAGCAAAATTTCTTGAGAGGAAGACTTAGGCAAATTATAGATAGACATGGAATTACAATTTTTACTCTATTCATCAGCATTAATATTAATTCACAAACACATACATGTGTTTATTTTATCTTGTTCTGATAGATTAGCCTCCTAAGAGAATTGGTTTATGAGAATGTTGGGGCATGTTTAGCCAATGCATTTCTCTCATGGACACTTTGTTCTTAGTTAAAGTCAAGGGCACTTTGTTTATTTCTATGTTTATTTGCTTAGAGTCTCTGTATGGTTGACTGATGTTCCACTGCAGTCCCATTTTGACTTGGGATTGAAATTTTAATTAGTCCTTTGAGTTTTAGCCAGTTGTCTTTTGGCAACTCGATACATGTCTCCAGTCATTCTATTGACACTAACTTATTATTTCCTGGTACTCCCTTCTCTAGTTAATTCACCTTCACAGTTTTGATAATTTCCCAGTACTGATATGAAGCTGTATTAATAAAATATTTAAGGTATCTTAAAATTTGCATTTTTTCCTTCACATTATTATTATTTGCTTTCATACTTTACTGAATACGACTCTAACATTTCATGGTTTGTTATCATTATTAGATTGGATGTTATTTTATGTAGTATTGGACTGCTAAGCTTGTTTATATGGTTTCCCTTGACAAAAGTTACTAGCATAGCTTCATCCATAGTGTCTCCCATAAAGTACTTTACAGACATTATTTCTGCTATCAATAGCAACCTATTTGAAGATATTATTATTACCATTTTAAAGATGAGAAAAACTGAAAATTATAGTCTGCATCATTGATTTTTTTGTTTATTAGAAGGAGCAGGAGTAATAGAAGTTAAGTGTCAGTCTGGGGTTTAAAAATTTTATAGAGAATATTGATATGATTAATCTTTATTGAAAAATAAATAGAGGCTATTTAATCAGTTTTAGTAGGTGGTTGGGTGGCACAAACAGTTAAGTGCTCATCTACTAGCTGAAAGGTTGACAGTTCAAACCTACCCAGAGGTACCTCAGAAGTTAGGCCTGGTGATCTGCTCCCGAAAGTTCACAGCCTTGAAAACCCTAAGGAGCACAGTTCTGCTGTGCACACATGGGGTCACCATGGGTTAGAATCGGCTCCACAGCAACTAACAACAGTCAGTTTCGTTAGGCAATAGTACAACAACCAAAATATACTCTTCTATTGATCACTGACACCTGTAGAGATACAATTCCTCTAACGGACATAATTAGTTGAGTCAGTCCCCAACCTAAGAAGAAATGAGTCACTGCAGGGTAAGCTGTCCTATCTGCTGCAACATCCTTTCTGGAGATGGCCCAATCAGAAGCAGTCTATTCTGATGCACAGGAGGAGAAGAAAAGGCACACACACACACACACACACGCACAATACCTAGTCCAGGCTGGGCTAACTGCAGACAATATTTTCCTTATATAATGTTTTTTATGATACAAAAGCATCCCAAAGAATTTCCTTAAAATAGTATGCCAAAAAACTAAAAGCGGGTGTAGTCACGCCATCTGAAACGTGATTATATCCTGACAGAGAATGGGGGTAAGAAGAGATGGTATTTGGCAATTTATAACATTTCTCTTTCCATTTTTTTGCCACAAAACCTAATTAATAGTCCATTTTTTCTTTTTCTTTTTCTCAGGTGTAAATTCTCAATTTGGCAGTATGAGGTAGGTGAGCAAGGGGAACATTAAGTCCTCACACTATCCTAAAAATCACTTCAAAAGAGAATTCCAATATTATCTAAAGTGAATTACTCCAAGGGTGCCCTTGGATGACATCCCATGAGGTTTGAGTAAACTCCACATTCCATTATTTGCTGTTGTGCAAATCTGAGCAAGTTACTTAGTCCCTCTTGGTATTGGTTTCCTCATCAATAAGATGGAAGTAGTAATATTCCCTACTTGTTAGAGTTGTTGCTAAGATAAAATCAGTTTATACATGGAAGAAATTTAGAACAGTACCTGGCACATAATGAGCTCTTGATAAATATTAAACCTCATTAATATTCTATCTTGACATAAACACACTAAATTCCACAGATAACAAAACATATGGAAAGGCGCGCAGCATAGGTTGAACCAGTATGTGCTTAAGTAACGCACTCCTGTGTTTTTTTCCTTGGAATATTACTTACTGCTTTTGTGACAATTACTTAATCTTCGTAACAGTTAGTTTGTTTTATCATCTGTTAACCAGACTTACTTCCATGGATGGTTATTCAAATAGGATTAAATATATTTATAGCCATAGGCATACAGAATATGGTAAAAATATACAGTCACAAAGAACATTACAATGTATATTACTGGAAAAATTTTACTTGTTTAACTTACTGCAAAAAGGTTCTTTAGCCTGTGGTATCCTTTAGAAAAGTTTATGTATTAAATAGGCACTGAACACATGAACAGTATAATTTTAGTGTTAGCTTTCTATATTGTTTCAAAATTTACCTCATTCATGAATCAAATATTTTAAGAGAAAAATGTCTACACATATGTGTGTATAGATGTAGCACTGTGCATTTTAGAATTATAGTCACATTATAATCACTTAACCCTGTCAAGCAGATCCATTTCTTCTCATGAATAAGAACTAGACATTTTAGCATAGGCTCATGGGAGCATACTTAACTAGACAAATTACTTTAAGAATGTTTCCACACAATACTTATAATTTAAGGAAGCTTTTATTGAAAAAACTTACTAACTATGGCAGAAATTGGGTTATTCTCAAGCGTATGTGATGATAAAGGACCAAGTTACATTAATTTTAGAAGGTAGATAAAAACATGTATCATCTATTTTCTACATAATTCATTATATAGAAATACAAATATTAATTTAAAACAATAAAACCTTTCTGCACACTGTCTGAGTATGTCTGTAATAGTAATGAGTTTTTTTTTTTTTTTTTACTTTTTTTTAATTTCAAGTTTGGAGGGCATTTGACCTCTTCTTATTCTAAATGTATAAGGCATATTGTCATCAACTTTCTAGAAGCACCATCAAACACCCAATGAAACATTTAGTGTTACATTATTTGTCTTATTAATGAAGACATGATAAACTGAGCAGTTGTATTTTGATTATTAATTGGACTTAAAAAAAAAAAGTATATTTCAGAGACTTGGAAGACAATGGATAATGAACCATGTCAAGAGATTAATTTTCCCACTACCTTTATGTAAACGTAGGAGATAGAATTCTTTAACTCTCACCACCATATCATAACTAAATCATGGATAACGTTAATCTGCATTACTAATTTACAAGCAAATATTTGCCAAAACCACATGTATAATTTTATCTTTCTAGAACTGCAAAATATCCTTGAAGAACATAAATGTAAGGGAAAAAAACCATATTAGATACAATGTAATTACCTAATTAAACAACAAAGACAGGGAAAAATATAGCTTCTAGCCATACAGGTATGTTCTGGAAAACTGACACGCGTTTGGTATTTAGTTAGATGTTGTGGTAGATTGCTAAGAATGGAGAAATGATAAAATTGAAGAAGTAAGTTTTACCTCTGGTAATACCTTTATAGGGATTTACAGTTGGATGGAATTTGGATGGAAACATATGCAACCAGAAGGGCATATAACATTACCAATCACACTAAACTAAAACAACAAATCATTTCGGTGTCTTGGTCAAAGAGAGGAAACAATAAGAAATAATCATGCTTGTAGATAGATGAGTAGCAGTAAGGCTTTTGCCTGAAAGCATGAGATAAGGCTGAAGGTCACCTATAAGGAAGATTTGTGATATGTATAATGATTATTTTCTTGAGACTAGTTAGCAGGGATATAGATTTGCATTCAAGCTAGTTTAACAGATATAAACTATCATTTATGTAACTATAGGGGGTACTCTTCTAAGATTAATGAACGCTTGGCACATTCTATTTCCCTTTTACCCAAGAGTACTGTTTTAGATGGAAGAGAGCAATTGCCATTGGGGAATTTCATTGCGTTCCTCAGCAGTAATGAAAAATATATAGAAACATGACCGTGTCTTGAGGGAATGAAAATATTTATACTGGGATTTCCAAAAGCTTCTTTCACAAAACAAAAAACCAGAGAAATGCTGTAAGAAAGAGTATTCTGTTTTCAAAGAGTGGGAAACACTGCTTAGTATATTTTCTTCATGAAATACATTAGTATCTTAAAGACCTAAGAAGTTCTACCGTAAAGAATTCTGTCTTAAATTATTTAAATAATTTTCTGAACTTACTTGACTGGGGAATGCATCATTCCAATACTCTGCTTTAAAGTCAGCAAAAACAGTTATTTTGTCTCATCATCATTATATTCTGCTTATTTTATAAGGTAAAATATTTTGGAAACTACCAATCAAAACAATAATATTTCATTAAATATATTGATTACTAATTATGAAAACTATGGAGAGATTAGTTAACTTGTTACTGTTGTTAGGCGCCATCAAGTTGGTTCCAACTCATAGGCGCTACGCACAACAGAAGGGAGCATTACCAGGTCCCGTGCCATCCTCACAGTAGTTGCTATGTTTGAGCCAATTGTTGCAGCTACTGTGGCAGTCCATCTCATAGAGGGTCTTGACCTTTTTTGCTGACCCTCTACCAAACTTTATAGCCTTCTCCACAGACTGGCCGCTCCTGATAACATATCCAAAGTATTTGAGGCAAAGCCTTGCTATCCTCGCTTCCTACTTCTTCCAAGACAGATTTATTCGTTCTTCTGTCACTCCATGGAAACAGCGGTGGCGTAGTGGTTAAGAGCTATGGCTGCTAACCAAAAGGTTGGCAGTTTGAATCTAAGAGCCTGCTCCTTAGAAACCCCATGGGGCAGTTCTACTCTGTCTTACAGGGTCGCTGTGAGTTGGAATCCACTCAACAGCAACAGGTTTAAGGTGATGCTGCATTTGGAATTTTCTTACCCAGAGACTGCCTACCTTGCTGCAGGAGGGCATCACATAATGTGCATGTAAGTCCTCCTTTCTCCTCTTTCTTGGGGTTTTCAGGCCCTTCTCCCCATCTGGTGGCTCCCTGCACTGATTACCCTTGGAAGACTTCCTGCTGTGGAGGACCATCCCCTGCACGTGGCTGTCAATCCTTCAGCCCCAATAAATAGCTTGTGGAGTAATGCTATCTCGTGGCCATACCTCTTTTCTTGGTTAGCCCCAAATTCCTTGTAACATTATATAGCATCCCATCCAAGACACTACGTTACATATAGTAATCATGGTTCCTTGGGATCTTCTCGGCTGTGACCGTTTCTCAGAATGTCCTTGTCTTTTGTTGGTCTTGACAGTTTTGAGGAGAAATAGCTCTTTTGTAGAATGTCCTACAGTTGGGAATTATTTGGTGATTTTCTCATGATACCAAAACAAAAAACAACCACTTGCCATCAGGTCAACTCTGACTCTGGACAACCCCACGCGTGTGAAAGGAGAACTGTGCACTCTGGGGCTTTCAACAGCTGATTTTTCAGAAGTAGATCACCAGGCCTTTCTCCTGCGTTGTCTCTGGGGGAATTCAAACCACCAACCTTTCGGTTAGCAGTCTAGGGCTTAATCCTTTTGTATCACTCAGGGACTCCTTCCTCATGATTAGACAGGGGTAATAACAGGTTTTGGGGAGAAACACTGCAAAGATAAAATGACAATCTCATTACTTCATATCAAGGGTACATATTACCAACATGACTTATCACTGTTGATATTAACTTTGATCACCAGGATGAAGTAATATTTGTCAGGTTTCTATACTGTAAAGTTACTTTTTTTTTTTTTAACGTCTTTTCATATTGTATTCTTTGGAAGAAAGTCACTACATGCAAGTATGCACTTAAGGACTGGGTAGTTACTCTTCAACTCTTAGAGGGCGGAGTATCTACGTAAATTATTTAGAATTCTTCTGCATAGGAGATATATATATTCTACCTTATTTATTTATTTAATCTTTTATTTATAACAGTATAAACACCATGGTATTTACTTTGTACTTTAAGTTATAATCTAATATTGCTGCATTTTCAGGCTTTAGGTTTTTGAGCCTATTTCAATTGATCTCTGTGTCTCTTTGACGTACCTACATCACTGGGATAATTAATTAATTAATGAAGGTGTGCTTGTTGATACTGGGGTGTCTTTTCTTCTAGGCCCTTTCAATGGGCAAAACAAGGAAATATATGTGTATATACCAGTAGTATATACAAATGTGAGGAGCCCTGGTAGAGCAGTGGTTAGACTCTTGACTGCTAACTGAAAAGTCAGCAGTTCAAATTCAGCAGCAGCTCTGTGGAAGAAAGACACAGCAGTCTGCTCCCTAAAGATCACAGCCTTGGAAACACTATAGGGCAGTTCTACTCTGTCATATAGGGTCACTCACTATGAGGCAAAATCGACTCGATGGCAACACTGGGTTACATATAAACATATTTATAAATATTTATGTATGTATACATTTGTATCTATTTTGGTGTAGAGGTTAAGACATCGGCTGCTAGCCAAAAGGCTTGCAATTTGAATCCACCAACCACTCCTTAGAAACCCTATGCAGCAGTTTTTCTCTGTCCTATAGGTTCGCTATGAGTCAGAATTGACTCAAGGGCAACAGGTTTTTTGTTTTTTTTTTTAATATCTGTTTTAGGCTAACCATCAGTTCATACCGATATCTCCCACTCTAATCCATTGTCACAAGGTCATTCTAGCTTTCTGTCCTTATCTGTAATTTCCCAGTCTCACAGTGAAAAAACCTGGTTTCTACCATCCAGTATCGATTTATTTAATTAAATTCCAGTATGCATGCATAATGGTTTCAAAATTGTCAACTGACACACATGTAGGAAATAACTTTACCAACTGTAGTATTTTGCTTCTGTACAGTCATTATGTCTTTAGTCCTACAATCTACACTCATACCCAAAGTTACTAAAATCGACACCTTTTTCCTTCACTCCCTTAGTGAGGCTATTTTCATCCATTTATTATACATTTAGATTCTTTTTCACACTCTGCTTTTCATCCTGTATCCTCCAACCTCCTAAATTATTTTTTTTAATTTGCATACATTAGGGTCCACTCTGTGCTACGGAAACCCTGGTGGTGTAGTGGATAAGAGCTACTTCTGTTAACCAAAATGCTGGCAGTTTGAATCCACCAGACACCTTAGGAACTCTATGGGGCAGTTCTACTCCATCCCCTAGAGTCGCTGTGAGTTGGAATCGACTTGATGGCAAAGGGGTTGGTATGGGTTCTTTGTACCGTAAAATTCTACAAGTTTTGACAAACGCATATTGTCATGTCTCTACCAGTGTAATATTACACAGAATAATTTCACAGCCCTAAAATTTGCCCATGCTTCATGTAGTCAAAGCCCTCCGCTTTCCTCTCTGAACCTCGGGTAACCATTTATTTATTTACTCTAAAATTTGGCTTTTCCAAAATGTTATGTAAATGAAATCTTATACCAAGTAGCCTTTTCAGACAGACTTCTTTCACTTAATGATATGCCTTTAAGATTTACCCGTCTTCTCATTTTTATCACTGAATAATATTCTACTTTATGGATGTACTACAGTTTTGTTATGTTTTGAATTCATTCATCTATTGAAGGACATATTCCCTGCTTCTTCTTTTGTCATATAACGAATAAAACCTGCTGCTGTTGAGTCGATTCCGACCCATAGTGACCGTATAGGACAGAGTAGAACTGCCCTCTAGGGTTTTCAAGGTTGCAGTCTTTACGAAAACAGACTGCCACGTCTTTCTCCCTGGGAGAGACAGGTGGGTTCAAACCACTGACCTTTCAGTTAGCAGCCAAGTGCTTAACCACTGAACCACTAGGGGCATTTCCATATGGATTTTTGTGTGGACATAAATTTTCAGATGAGTTGGATGAATATTTAGAAATGTAATTGCTGTACTGTAAGACCGTGCTTAAACCTGTAAGAATCTCGGAAACTGTCTTCCAAGGTGACTGAACAATTTTGCATTAACACTGTCAGTGAGCGAGAGCTCCTGTGGCTCTTCATCCTCATAAACAAGTAGTATTGTTGGTTTTGTTTTTTTAATTTTAGCCATTCTTAAGCTTTTAAGTAGTATTTCTCTGGTTTTTTTTTTTTTTTTTTTTTTGCATTTTTCTACTAAGAAATGATGTTGAGAATACGTTTATGTATTTTCCATTTATATATGAGTTTAGCAAATATTTTCTCCATGTCTGTGGCTTATTTTGTCATTCTTCTAGTAGTCATTGGAAGTCCGTGAAGGGTACAAATGGTTAAGCTCTCAGGTACTAACTGAAAGATCAACAGTTCAAATTCACCCAGAGGCATCTCAGAAGAAAGACCTGGCAATCTATTTCTGAAAGGTCACAGCCATTGCAAAGCCTAAGGAGAGCAGTTCTACTCTGAAACACATGAGGTTGCCGTGAGGTAGAATCGATTTGTCCTCAGTTTTTGTTTTTTATGGTTTTGCATTCTTTCACAGAGTAGGATTTTCTAAATTTCAATTATTAACATTTTAAAAAATTAAAATTCTCTATTATGGGCTTCTTTGTTCTCTGTGGTAAAGCAAACAATCAAATAAACACTATAAAATCCTTTGCCAAATACTTTAATGTTAATTATTTTCACATAGGTTTCCAATGTATTTCTTAATGTTTAGAAAGTCACTGTATACTCAGATGCTGTTTGCTTTACAAATTATGTTTCTTGTCGTAAATGGAAACTTCATAGCAAAATGCATTACCTTCAAATTTTTATATTTCCAATATACATGCTTTTCAAAAAAGATTTTGGAATTATTTTTAAAATAATTTTATAGAAGGTTAATTGGTATTAACAAAAAAAACCCCAAAAATATTAGTTTCTGATTAAAGAAATATTATTTTCTATAATCAGCTCAGTGTAATACTTGTTTCAGAATATTTCTAAACATTATCTATTACCATGAAAGCCCATATTTCCATATTTCCAACAAAACTATAAAAAAACTTGTTCTTACAGGCTCAATTACAAAAAAGAAAATGTACAATATTTCAAAAATTGATATATAGAACATTTTCAGCATTCAACTAAAATATGCTTAAGTGACTACGCATTGCCATCGAGTCTATTCCAAATCCTACCAACCCTATAGGACAGAGTAGAACTGCCCCATAAGGCTTCCAAGGCTATAAATCTTTATGGAAGCAGATTGTCACATCTTTCTACCATGGAGCAGCTGGTGGGTTTGAACCACTGACCTGTCAGTTAGCAGCCGAGTTCTTAATCACTATGCCACCAGGGCTCCTTGAACAAGTGACTAGAACCTTCAAATTAATTTCCTGAGCTATAGCAGTCTATGAAGAAACCCTTTAACAGATTTCATGCCAGCTTAAAAAAAAAATAAATAAAATAACCTCAGCTGTTTCGATTACCCTACTTTCAAAATCTCAGAGATATCTTTGTGTCCCTAAAGGCAGCATTAAAACACACTCATGTCATTCTAGGACTGCACACTTTATGGATTTTCACCGTGTGTGGGTGTCTGAGTATGAGAGGGGAGAGCCTTCTAGTAAATATAATTACTGTGCTTGACAAGCCTTGAAGAGCTCTAAAATGTCACAGTGCTGTAACCTCAGGTTGTAATTCTGACATCACAAATGTTTCCTGTGAGAGAGTGAGCAAAGGCTTATACACAGAAATTATAGGAAGCAATTGAAGGCTACACTGAACTGAATTTATCTTTCTCTTCACTGAAGTGATAAAAAACCGTTACCAGTAATCTTTGTTATGCTTCAGTTACTTACATTTCAATTATACTTTTCCTCTAATACCAGCTCTCCTCTTCATCCTGTTACACACAGGTTCAATAGCTGTCCTTTTCTTATTAACCATTCACTGGAAACAGCAAAATATTTTCTTAGAGATCTGTACAGCTGAGAAGATCAATGGTGGATTTTAAGTGATATTTAAATTTAGGAGAGTATTTCCAATCAGTCATGGACTCACCCAGAGACTGAATAGCTGTTATCATTTTCATGAGAATTGTTTGGAAAGATTTTTCATGTAAACTAGTTCTGTAAGCACCCATTTGTCTAAAGCTCATTGTCCTGCAAAGGAAATTAAACCAAATAAAGACCACAGTGGTAGTCTAAAAACATTAAGCAACCAAGCTCACAAGTGCTTTTGCTATTTAAGCTTCTTAGTGTCTACCATTTTATTATTTTTATTATTTAAATTATAATTTAAAACCTAATTTGCATATCTATGAAATTGATAGCTCATATATCCTTTAAAAAACATTCTTTAACCATTCTTTCTGAAGAACAGTCCAGAAAATATTTGCATCAGTATCACCTAGGGGACTTTTAACATAGATATTCCTGAATCTCACCCCACTCAATCAGAATCAGACAATGAGGCCCTCAAGTCCTCGTTTTCTTAGAGTTTGCAACTTATACAAAATAGGACCTGAAAACCACTCTCATAAACAACTCAGTCTTGTGAGCATACAGCTTTAAATCTCAGTTAATGAGGTAGTGCATATGTTCCATCACTATTTTAATATATCTTAAATATAACTGAAAAGCCATTACTGTCCTGTCAATTCTGACTCATAGCCATTCTATAGGACACAGCAGAACTGCCCCCACAGAGTTTCCAAGGCTGTAGACTTTATAGGAGACAATTACCACATCTTTCTGCAGAGGAGCACTGGTGGGTTCGAACCTCTGACCTTTTAGTTAGCAACCAAGTGCTTAACCACTGAGCAACCAGAATTCCTTAAATAAAACTGAAGTTGTTGCTGTTGTTGGTAGGTGCTGTCAAGTCTGTTCCTACTCATAAAGGCCTTACGAACCACAGAACGAAATACTGCCTGATCCTGCACCATCCTTAAAATCATTTTTATGCTTGAGCCCATTGTTGCAGCCACTGTCAATCCATCTCATTAAGGGCCTTCCCCTTTTCCACTGACTCTGTACTTTACCAAGCATGATGTCCTTCTCCAGGGACTGATCCCTCTTCACAACAAGTTCAAAGTGTGTAAGACGCAGTCTCGCCATCCTTGCTTATAAGGAGCATGCTGGTTGTACGTCTTCTAAGACAGATTTGTTCATCCTTTTGGCAGTCCATGGTATATTCTATGTTTTGCCAACACCACAATTCAAAGGCGTCAATTGTTCATCGGTCTTCCTTATTCATTGTCCAGCTTTCATATGCATACGATGCAATTGAAAATACCATGGTTTGGGTCAGGCGCACCTTAGTTTTCAAGGTGACGTCTTTGCTTTTCAACACTTCAAAGAGGTCCTTTGCAGCCGATATGCGCAATGCAATATGTTTTTTGATTTCTTGACTGCTGCTTCCATGGGTATCGATTTGGGATCCAGGTAAAATGAAATCCTTGACAAGGTCAAACTTTTCTCCATTTATCATGATGTGGCTTATTGGTCCAGTTCTGAGGGTTTTTGTTTTCCCTATGTTGAGGTGTAATCCATATTTAAGACTATGGTTTGATCTTCATCAGTTAAGTGTTTCAATTTCTTTTCACTTTCAACAAGCAAGTTTGTGTCATCTGCATAATGCAGGTTTTAATCAGTCTTCCTACAATCCTGATGCCCCATTCTTTTTCATATAGTCCAGCTTCTCAGGTTATTTGCTCAACATACAGATTGAATAGGTATGGCGAAAGGAAACAACCTCATGAACACCTTTCCTAACTTTAGACCACTCACTATCCCCTTGATCTGTCTGAACAACTGCCTCTTGATCTATGTACAGCCTCCTCATGACCACAATTAAGTGTTTTGGAATTCCTATTCTATGCAATGTTATCCATAGTTTGTTATGATCCACACAGTCAAATGTTTCGCATAGTCAATAAAACACAGGTAAACATCCTTCTGGTATTCTCTGCTTTCAGCCAGGATCCATCTGACATCAACAATGATATCACTGGCTCCATGTACTAAAGTAGCCTCTTATTTAAAGGGTAAAGTGATTTCTTCAGTTTTAGTTGTCCATATTGTAGAATGTGCTGTGTCTGTTGCATATGAAACATGGATATCTTTTGAGAAGGAGAAACCTCCCATATTGCTCTTAATCCCCAATCGTAGGCAATAAACAAACAAAGAAAGCATCTTCCAAGCATATGTGTGATTTTTGAAAATGGTTAGGTAGCAAGTAAATGCTAGGGCCAATAAAACTTCCTTCTAATTATCTTTTATTTAGAAATATGCTGTCTATCCATTTCTTTGATAAATCCTGGGTTGACTTAAAATTACCTCCAAGATTTATGTATTTTTTAAAAGTTTTCAAGTGGTAGTTTAATTATCTAGCACTTCTAAAGCAGAAATACCTCTAGTGAATGGCTTTAACAAACATAATTTTACTTTCCCAGAATTTAGCAGGCTAGAAGTCCAAATTCAGGGTGTCAGCTCCAGGGAATACTTTCTGTCTCTGCTGGCTCTGGTGGAAGATTCTTGTCATCAATCTTCCCCTGGTCTAGGAGCTTCTCAGAGCGGGGACCCTGGGCCCAACGGACAGGCTAATTCCTAGCTATTCTTTCTTGGTGGTAGGAGGTCCCCATTCTCTCTGCTGGATTTTCTCTTTTGTATCTTAAAAAAGATTGACTCACAATATAACCTAATCTTGTAAGTTGAGTCCCACCTCATTAATATAACTGCCTCTAATCCTGCCTCATTAACGTCATAGAAATTAGTATTAACAACATTGGATAATCCTATCAGGTCACAAAATGGTGGAAAATACTGGGAATCATGGTCTAGCCAAGTTGATACACACTCTGGGGGGACAAGATTCAATCCATAACAGGTAGTGTATTTAAATGTGTGTAATATTTGGTGTATAAATTACACACACACACAATTTATTTAATTAAAAGGATCTCTGAACATTTTGTGGACTACAACTTTCCTAATTTTTGGTGTCTTTTCACGAGCTAGTTTACATTAGTTGAACATTAAATTAATATTTATTTGCAGCTCTATATAATATATTTGAGATTTTGACTGATAAATATAAGAAACAAATATCTACAGATATGTTAGCAATACTTCTGGAAGTATCTACCACTAGTGAAGCTTTTTGCTGCAACAGCATTTTCATTGCATAAGGCCCTCTTTAAGCCCCTGGTCTCAAATAGGTAGCCTGTCTTCAGTTAGAAAAGAATATTACTTAAATGTACACTAATTATAATGTCCAGGATTCCAGAAGCTGGAGAAAAAAATAACGAAGCCAAACAAGATATACCTGTTTTGTTGGAAAACCCCATAAGGGAAGTTTTTTTTTTTTTTTTTTCATTAGAATAGTCAATAAATAGTGCAAGGGGATAGAGTTGAACCAAAAGAGACTAAAACTACATAATGGCTAAGAATCTAGAAAATGTCTATCTGGATCCTTTAAACAGAAAGGTTACATCAAGATATATTAAATGAAGACCCAAGAGATCAGTTACAAATACTAGGTAGGAAACACAGAAGCTGGTAATAAAACAAGGTGTGAAAACCAAATTATTACCATAACCGTGACTACAATTTTGGAAAGCAAGATCAAGATAAGTTATCCAGGCTAATCAGAAATGACTCAGCATTTAAATGTTATGCAATTCTTATGTCTTCTTGAAAGATATCTATCTTATATTGAGAGTTCAGAATTATTTAAAGATCAGTCTTTTAAATATAAACAATTGATAATTATAGTCTTCCTTAACATTTTTGTTTGCTTGTTTGTTTCTTATGGTTTGCTCAGTAATGTAATAGATGCTGAAGAAATAAAATAAAGTAGTGAGCAATACAAATTTGGTTTCTGTTGGTTCAACTCTATCCCCTTGCGCTATGTCTTGACTATTCTAATAATTAAAAAAAAAAAACTTCCCTTATTGGGATTTTCCAGCAAAGCAGGTATATCTTATTTGGCCTAGTTTTTTCTTCACTAAAGTTGTATTGCTCAGGGAGTCCTTGTGGCATAGTGGTTAAGAGCTCGGCTGCTAACCAAAAAATGGTCAGCATTCAAATCCACCTCTGCTTCTTGGAAATCTAATAGGGCAGTTCTACATTGCCCCACAGGGTCGCTATGAGTCTGAGTTGACTCGATGGCAACGGGACAGGTATCGTTCACAGTTGTTCACAGACTGATAACTTTAGATAAAAAGTATCATAAAGGAGAGAGTAAAAGATATTTTGAGAAATAGTTTAATTTATCTAAGAGGTAAAACAATCAATCAATTTTAAAATACAGATACCTAGAAATAAATACCAAAATAATTGAAGAAAGAGAACATTATAGGAAGGTATTGAATAATCCAACATCGGTGGTGTGCAATTTCATTATACTTCTTCAGCTATTGATAGGTTGAGTAGAAAAAAAAAAAAAAACAGAAAAAATTAATAAATGTGTATAGAATTCTGCATCTAATAATTGGAGAATATGCCATCTTCTAAAGTTTTTATGGAGTAATTATAAAATATAATTACTTACCTAGACATACAGAATTGATACCACTCATAACCCATTCTCTGACAAAACTAATTTTTTAAAAAGTCTAATAAAAAATTCTGTATATTTCAACATTTTAAAATACACTTAAAATAAGCCATGATTAAAAAAAGAATTAATGAAAATGAAGAAAAAAATAATCCAGTGACAATGAAAACACTACATATAAAACTTGTAGGAGAGGAATATTTAAAGAGAAATGTATTGCATTCAAAACTTCTATAGAAAAGAAGATAATCTGAAAGTTAAATGAATAAGTATATAATTCAGGGAGTTTAGAAAGAGAATAATAAAATAATCCCAAAAGAAAGAGTAGAAAGTAAAAGATTATGGGAAAAAAAAAAAAAAAACCTACAGTCAATAAAAGTATTTTTCAATGTTACAAAGCAAAGACCTAGATTATTGAAAAGATTAACTAACTTGATAAACCTCTGGCAGGCTCGTGCAATTGACTAAAAAAATGAAATCAATAATTTGATTAAACAGAGCATATAACTATGGCATCATCAGATAGTAAAATAACAATATTAATAACTTTATGTCAATAAATTTAAAATTGAGAAGATGGATTCTTAAATTTTATCAAAATTTCTAAAATATGCAAATGAAAACCTGAATAATGATATAGATAACAAAAAAAAATTATTTAAAAGTCTTCTCATAAATGAAATACTGATATGGAGAGGTTTATAGGCCAATTCTTGAATTTTAAAGGAAGTTATAATTTAATTCTTGTGGATTCTTTTCTGGAAAATATAAGAGATAAAACACACCAGCTAATTTAAAAATGCAACTATAAACTTGCCACCCAAACCAGAAAGGCAGAAAGGGACAGGAGAAGAAAGGAAATTACATCTGAAATTTCCTCAAGAATTAAAAAGGCAAAAACTTAAATTATTAGCAAATGAAATCTAATGATGTAAAATAAATAAATAAAAATCCCTGCATTAATCACAGATGAATATTAGTGTAGTCAGTTCTTTGAAAATCAATATATGTTATGCACAGTTAATTTAAGGAAAAAAAAATTTATTTTCTCAGTAGATGTAGAGAAAAAGTATTTGATAAAAATTAGAATAAAAACAATGGAGAAACCCTGAATAAGAAGCAAAAGGAAGCTTTCTTAACCTTAAAGACAGGCTCCTACAAAAAAAATCCTTAATAAGGAAATGTTAGAAACAGTCCTTTTAAATCAGGAAGTAGATAAGCATGCTCACTTCTATTCCATACTGTACTAGAGATTCTAGCTGATGAAATAAAACAGTAAGAAAAATTTGAAAAGGCCTGATTGGCTGGCACAAGTGGTGAGGCAAGCAGTAGCACTTGGGACACATTTTGCACACTGGAAGACACCGAGAGACAGAGAGTCTACTCAAGCCTCCAGAAACAGTGAAAAGTGATGTTCAATTGTCAAAAGAAAAGTAAATGCATCGAACCTACTGAGTGGATCAAAAAACACCCTTTGGGGAAAAAACTCTCTCCTATTTGCCTGCCAAACTCCCTGCTCTGCAACAGGTCCCAGGCTTGCTTCAGAGATTGCCATATCTGCTGGGCCAAAAGTAGGACCTGTTATACTTCCTGAGCCATTCTCCCATTCTCTCTCACCAGTATATTTGAGGGAAAATTAGGTAAAAGATTTTTTTAAAAAATTTTATTGTGCTTTAAGTGAAAGTGTATAAATCAAGTCCATCTCTCATACAAAAATTTACATACACCTTGCTATGTACTCCTAATTGTCATCCCCCTAATGAGACAGCACACTCCTTCACTCCACTTTCTCCTTTCATGTGCATTCAGCCAGCTTCTAAGTCCCTCTGCCTTCTCATCTCCCCTCCAGACAGGAGATGCCAACATAGTCTCATGAAGTAAAAGACTTAAAAAAGAAAGAAAGAAAGAAAGAAAAAAAACCCTAAGAATTTTGTAGGACTCTATCAAAAGAAATAGACTACAAGTGATTGGAATACCAGAATGGGAAAGGGGGGATAAGAGAAAATACAGAGAAAATTGTTGAAGACCTGTTAGCAGAAAACTTTACTGAGCTCATGAAAGATGAAAAGATATCTACCCAAGGTGCTCATCAAGCCCCACACAACATAGATCCCAAAAGAAAGTCATCAAGACATATTATAATCAAACTTGCCAAAACCAAAGATAGAGAATTTTAAGATCAAATAGGGATAAACGAAAAGGCACCTGCAAAGTAGAGTCAATAAGAATAAGCTTGGACTACTCAGCAGAAACCATGCAGGCAAGAAGGCAATGGGATGACATATACAAAGATGTGAAGGAAAAAAATTGCCAGCCAAGAATTATATATCCAGCAAAACTGTCTTTAAAATAAGAAGGCAAAATTAGGACATTTCCAGATAAACAGAAGTTTAGGGAATTTGCAAAAACCAACCCAAATTACAAGAAATACTAAATGGAGTCCTCCTATTAGAAAATCAATGACATCAGATAACAATCCAAGACTAGAATGCAAAACAGAGCAATCAGATGTCAACCCAGATTGGAAAATCACAAAATTAAATCAAAGCTAAAACACTGAAAATATAAAAACTTAGATGTCAATATGTAAAAAGATGACAATATTAAAACAAAAAAGAGGAACTAAAAAATGTTATCATGGATCTTTCATATGGAAGTCAAGGCAATATAAAGAAATAAAAGATAGGTTTAAGCTTAGAAAAATAGGGTCAAATATTAAGGTAACCACAAAGAAAAATAACGATCCTACACATCAAAATAAAAAACATAAAGAATCAGCAAATACAAAATCAACAAAAATGAAAAAGATAAAAAAATACATAAAGAAAAATGACAGCACAGAAAATTAAGTGGAACAAAGAAACTATCAACAACACACAAAAGAAAGATGTCAAAATGACAGTGCTAAAATTATACCTATCAATAATTATGCTGAGTATAAACGAACTAAATGCACCAATGAAGAGACAAAAAGTGGCAGGATGGATAAAAAAATATGATCTATTTGTTGCCTACAACAGACACACCTTAGACTTAATGACGCAAACAAACTAAAACAGCAAGCATGGAAAAAAATATATCAAGCAAACAACAATCAAAAAAGAGCAGGAGTGGCATATTAATTTCTGACAAAATAGACTTTAAAGTTAAATCCTCCACAAAGGATAAGGAAGGACACTATTTAATGATTAAATGGTCAACACACCAAGAGGACATAACCATAATAAATATTTGTGCACCCAATGACAGGGATCCAAAATACATAAAACAAACTCTAACAGCATTGAAAAAAAGAAATAGACACAATAATAATAGGAGATTTCAACACATCACTTTTGGTGAAGGACAGAATATCCAGAAAGAAGCTCAATAAAGACACAGAAGATCTAAACGCCAAAATCTAACAACTTGATCTCATAGGCATATATAGAACACTCCACCTAATAGCAGCCAAGTATACTTTCTATTCCAACGCACATGGAACATTCTCCAGAATAGACCACATACAGGCCATAAAGCAAGCCTTAACAGAATCCAAAACATTTAAATATTACAAAGCTTTTTTCTGGCCATAAAGCCATAAAAATAGAAATCAATAACAGAAAAAGCAAGGAAAAAAAAATCAAACACATGGAAACTGAACCACACCTTGCTCAAAAACTACTGGGTTATAGAAGAAATTAAAGACTGAATAAATAAATTCGCAGAATCAAATGAGAATGGAAACACTTCCTACCAGAAGATTTGGGACACAGCAAAAGCAGTGCTCAGAGGTCAATTTATAGCAATAATGCACACATCCAAAAAAAGAAAGGGCCCAAATCAAGACACTGACTCTATAACTTGAACAAATAGAACGAGAGCAGCAAAAGAAGCCCTTGGGCACCAGAAGAAAGCAAGTCATAAAAATTAGAGCGGAACTAAATGAAATAGAGAATAGAAAAACAATTGAAAGAGTTAATGAGGCCAAAAGCTAGTTCTTTGAGAAAAAGATCAACAAAATTGATAAACCATTGGCCAAACTGACAAAAGAAAAACAGAAGAAGCGAATAACCCAAATAAGAAATGAGATGGGTGATATCGCAACAGACCCAACTGAAATTGAAAAAATCACAACAGAATACTATGAAAAATTGTACTCTGACAAATTTGAAAACCTAGAGGAAATGGACAAATTTCCAGAAACACGCTAAACTAACACAGAGATAGAACAACTAAATAAATCTATAACAAAAGAAGAGATTGAAAAGTTAATTAAAAAACTTCCAACAAAAAAAAAGCCTTGGCTCTGGTGGCTTTACTGGAAAATTCTACTAAACTTTTGGAGAAGAGTTAACACCACTCCTACTAAAGGTATTTCTGAGCATAGAAAAGGATGGAATACTCACAAACTCACTCTATGAAGCCAGCATTTCCTGATACCAAAACCATGTATAGATATCACAAAAGAAGAAAATTACAAAACAATAACCCTCACGAATTTTGACTCAAGAATTCTCAACAAAATTCTAGCTGATAGAATGCAACAACATATCAAAAAAATAATTCACCATGACCAAGTGGGATTCATACCAAGTATACAGGGATGGTTCAACATTAGAAAAAACAATCAATGTTGCCCATCACATAATAAAACCAAAGACAAGGACCACATGATCTTATCAATTGATACAGAAAAGGCATTTGATAAAGTCCAACACCCATTCATGATAAAAACAAAATAGGAATAAAAGAGAAATTCCTCAACATAATAAAGGGCATTTATACAAAGCCAACAGCCAACATCACGCAAAATGGAGAGAGCCAGAAAGCATTCCCCTTGGAAACAGCAACCAGAGAAGGATGCCCTTTATCACCACTCTTATTCAACATTGTGCTGGTAGTCCAGAGCAATTAGGCTAGAAAAAGAAATAAAGCGTATCCAAATTGGTAAGGAAGAAGTAAAAGTATCTCTCTTTGCAGACGATATGATCTTATACACAGAAAAACCCAAAGAATCCACAAGAAAACTACTGGACATAATAGAAGATTTCAGCCAAGTATCAGGGTACGAGATAAACATAAAAAATCAGTTGGATTCCTCTACACCAACAAAGAGAACTTTGAAAAGGAAATCGCCAAATCAATACCATTTACAGTAGCCCCCAAGAAGATAAAATACTTAGGGATAAATCTGATAACAGGCATAAAAGATCTGTACAAAGAAAACTACAAGACACTACTTCAAGAAACAGAAAGAGACCTACGTAAGTGGAAAAACATACATTGTTTATGGATAGGAAGACTCAACATTGTGAAAATGTCAATTCTACCCAAAGGGATCTACAGATACAATGCAATCCCAATCCAAATTCCAACATTTTTTAATGAGATGGAGAAACAAATCACCAACTTCATATGGAAATGTAAGAGGTCCTAGATAAGTAAAGCATTACTGAAAAAGAAAAACAAAGTGGGGGGGCATCATACTACCTGATTTTAGAACTTATTACACAGCCACAGTATTCAAAACAGCCTGGTACTGGTACAACAGATACAGGGACCAATGGAACGGAATTGAGAATACAGACATAAATTCATTTTACCTATGAGCAACTGATATTTGACAAAGTCCCAAATTCCATTAATTGGGGAAAAGACAGTCTCTTTAAGAAATTGTGCTGGCATAATTGGATATCCATCTACAAGAAAATGAAACAAGACCCATACTTCACACCATGTACAAAAACTAATTCAAAATGGATCAAAGGTCTAAATATAAAATCTAAAATGATAAAGACCTTGGAAGAAAAAATAAGGACAATGTTAGGAGCCCTAATACATGGCATAAACAGAATATAAAATATTACTAACGACACACAAACACCAGAAAAGAAACTAGATAACTGGGAGCTTCTACAATTAAATACTTATGCTCATTAAGAGTTTCACCAAAAGAGTAAAAAGACAACCTACAGACAGCGAAAAGTTTTTGGCTATGAAAAATACAAACAGTGACTAAAATCTACAAGATTCTGCCAAACCACGATGACAAAAGACTAATAACCCAATTAAAAAATGGACAAAGGGTAAGACCCGGCACTTCACCAAAAAAGACTTTCAGGAGACTAACAGATACATGAAGAAATGTTCATGAGAACAATGCAAATCAAAACTACAACGAGATACTATCTTACCCCAACAAGGCTGGTTTTAATCCAAAAAACACAAACTGATAATTATTGGAGAGGTTGTGGAGATACTGGAGCACTTAGGCACAGCTGGTGGGAATGTAAAATGGTACAGCCACTTCCTACATCGATTTGGCGCTTTCTTAAAAAGCTAGAAATAGAACTACCATAAAATTCAGCAATCCCGCTCCTTGGAACATATCCTAGAGAACTAAGAGCTCTACAGGCATAGATATATGCACACCCATGTTCATTTCAGCACTGTTCAGAATAGTAAAAAGATAGAAACATCTTAGGTGGCCATCAACAGGAGAATGGATAAACAAATTACGGCATATTCACAGAATGGAATAGTATGCAATGATAAAGAACAAGGATGAATCCACGAAACATAACATGGAGGACTCTGGAAAGCATTGTGCCGAGTGAAATTAGTCAGTCAACAAAGGAACAAATATTGTATGAGACCACTATTGTAAGAACTCAAGAAAAGGTTTAAACACAGAAGAAAACATTCTTTGTTGGTTATGACGGTGGGGAGGGAGATAGAGGGGTATTCACTAATTAGATAGAAGAGAAGAATTTTTTTAGGTGATGGGAAGGATAACACACAATACAGAGGAAGTCAGCACAACTGAACTAATCCAAAAGCTAAGAAGTTTCCTGAATGTAACCAAACACTTTGAGGGACACAGTAGTTGGGGCAGGGTCTGCAGACTATGTTTTCAGGGCACGTCTAGGTCAGTTGGCATAGCAAAGTTTACTAAGAAAATGTTCTGCATCTCACTTTTGTGAGTGGCTTACGGGGTCTTAAATGCTAGGGAGCAGCCATCTAAGCTGCATCAATTGTTCTTATCCCACTTGGAGCAAAGGGGAATGAAGAACACCAAAGATATAAGGAAAACATTACCTAAGAAACAGAAAGGGCCACATTAACTGGAGACTCCATCAGCCTGAGACCAGAGGAACTAGATGGTGCCCGGCTAACACCAATGACTGCCCTGACAGAGAACATAACAGAGAGTCCCTGACAAAGCAGGATAAAAGCAGGGTCCAAAACTCAAATTCTAGCAAAAAGGATAGACTTGATGGTCTGACAGACTGGAGGGATCCCAGGAGACATGGCCCCTGACTATCTGCTAGCCCAAAACTAAAACCATTCCCAAAGCCAGGTCTTCAGTTAAAGATTAGACTGGACTATAAAACACAAAATGATACTTGTGAAGAGTGCGCTTCTTAGCTCAAGTAGATACATGAGAATAAATGGGCAGCTGTAGGTGAGATAAGAAGGCGGGGGGGACAGGAGCTGGTTGAATGGACGTGGGAAATACAGTATGGAAAGGAGGAGTGTGCTGTCACATTATAAGGAGAGCAACTAGGGTCACATAACAATGTGTGTATAAATTTTTGTATGAGAAACTAACCTGAACTGTAAACTTTCACTTTAAGTACAATTTAAAAAAAAAAAAAATTGCTTAAGGTCAATGTATTGAAGGTTCCAGATAGGTCAAAGAATTTTTATGCAGTTACTAACAAAAAGGAACGGGATTAAAAAAAAAAAAAAAAGTAATTGTGTACAAATGCTGTTGTAGTTGCCTTCAAATTGATTCTGACTCATGGTGACCCCCTGTAATGATACTTAAAATCACAGATTTGTCAATAGTGCTGTTATTGATATTGACTGGTATTAGAGTATGTCTTAGTCATCTAGTGCTACTACAACAGGAATACCACAAGTGGATGGCTTTAACAAAGAGAAATTTATTCTCTCATTCTCTAGGAGGCTAGATGTCCAAATTCAGGGTGCCAGCTCCAGGGTAAGGCTTTCTTTCTATGTGGGCACTGGTGGAAGGTCCTTGTCGTCAGTCTTCCCCATTCGAGGAGCTTCTCAGCACAGAGACTCTTGGTCCAAAGGATGCACTGTTTTCCTCCTTCTTGGTGGTATGATGTCCCCACGTCTCTCTGATCATTCCTATCTTTTATATCTCAAAAAGAGATTGGCACATACATAACAATCTACGAACCCTGAACAACAAACACAGATTTAGAGACGGAGAACGAACTAATACGGGGAAGCAGGGATTGTTTCCAGAGCCTGGAGCCAGCGTACCAGTCAGGTACGGCACAAGCACAGAGACCTGCTCCACCCCCCTGAACTAACCCCAGGGAGGGGGACCAGCCGGTTCCACGGGCGGCGTGGGACGCAGCCGGTAGGAGAAGTCCCCGGGAGGCAGTGACTGGTCTTGGAGCAGAAAGAGCAACATCCGAGCCGGGGAACCGTCCCGCAGGGATTTGGACTGGACGCAGCAGATTTCCTGGAAAAACTAGTTTCCCAGTGATGGCCCGGAGACAACAATCCATATCAAACCACTTAAAGAAGCAGACCATGACAGCTTCTCCAACCCCCCAAACAAAAGAATCAAAACCTTTCCCAAATGAAGATACAATCTTGGAATTATCAGATACAGAATATAAAAAACTAATTTACAGAATGCTTAATGATATCACAAATGAAATTAGGATAACTGCAGAAAAAGCCAAGGAACACACTGATAAAACTGTTGAAGAACTCAAAAAGATTATTCAAGAACATACTGGAAAAATTAATAAGTTGCAAGAATCCATAGAGAGACAACATGTAGAAATCCAAAAGATTAACAATAAAATAACAGAATTAGACAACGCACTAGGAAGTCAGAGGAGCAGACTCGAGCAATTAGAATTCAGACTGGGACATCTGGAGGACCAGGGAATCAACACCAACATAGCTGAAAAAAAATCAGATAAAAGAATTAAAAAAAATGAAGAAACCCTAAGAATCATGTGGGACTCTATCAAGAAGGATAACCTGCGGGTGATTGGAGTCCCAGAACAGGGAGGGGGGACAGAAAACACAGAGAAAATAGTTGAAGAACTCCTGACAGAAAACTTCCCTGACATCATGAAAGACGAAAGGATATCTATCCAAGATGCTCATCGAACCCCATTTAAGATTGATCCAAAAAGAAAAACACCAAGACATATTATCATCAAACTCACCAAAACCAAAGATAAACAGAAAATTTTAAAAGCAGCCAGGGAGAAAAGAAAGGTTTCCTTCAAGGGAGAATCAGTAAGAATATGTTCTGACTACTCAGCAGAAACCATGCAGGCAAGAAGGGAATGGGACCACATATACAGAACACTGAAGGAGAAAAACTGCCAACCAAGGATCATATATCCAGCAAAACTCTCTCTGAAATATGAAGGCGAAATTAAGATATTTACAGACAAACACAAGTTTAGAGAATTTGCAAAAACCAAACCAAAGCTACAAGAAATACTAAAGGATATTGTTTGGTCAGAGAACCAATAATATCAGATATCAGCACAACACAAGGTCACAAAACAGAACGTCCTGATATCAACTCAAATAGGGAAATCACAAAAACAAACAAATTAAGATTAATTAAAAAAAAAAATACACATAACAGGGACTCATGGAAGTCAATAGGTAAAAGATCACAATAATCAAAAAGAGGGACTAAATACAGGAGGCATTGAACTGCCATATGGAGAGTGATACAAGGCGATAGAGAACAATACAAGTTAGGTTTTTACTTAGAAAAATAGGTGTAAATAATAAGGTAACCCCAAAAAGGTATAACAACTCTATAACTCAAGATAAAAACCAAGAAAAACGTAACGACTCAACTAACATAAAGTCAAGCACTATGAAAATGAGGATCTCACAATTTACTAAGAAAAACGCCTCAGCACAAAAAAGTATGTGGAAAAATGAAATTGTCAACAACACACATAAAAAGGCATCAAAATGACAGCACTAAAAACTTATTTATCTATAATTACCCTGAATGTAAATGGACTAAATGCACCAATAAAGAGACAGAGAGTCACAGACTGGATAAAGAAACACGATCCATCTATATGCTGCCTACAAGAGACACACCTTAGACTTAGAGACACAAACAAACTAAAACTCAAAGGATGGAAAAAAGTATATCAAGCAAACAATAAGCAAAAAAGAAGAGGAGTAGCAATATTAATTTCTGACAAAATAGACTTTAGACTTAAATCCACCACAAAGGATAAAGAAGGACACTATATAATGATAAAAGGGACAATTGATCAGGAAGACACAACCATATTAAATATTTACGCACCCAATGACAGGGCTGCAAGATACATAAATCAAATTTTAACAGAATTGAAAAGCGAGATAGATACCTCCACAATTATAGTAGGAGACTTCAACACACCCCTTTCGGAGAAGGACAGGACATCCAGTAAGAAGCTCAACAGAGACACGGAAGACCTACTTACAACAATCAACCAACTTGACCTCATTGACTTATACAGAACTCTCCACCCAACCGCTGCAAAATATACTTTTTTTTCTAGCGCACATGGAACATTCTCTAGAATAGACCACATATTAGGTCATAAAACAAACTTTTGCAGAGTCCAAAACATCGAAATATTACAAAGCATCTTCTCAGACCACAAGGCAATAAAACTAGAGATCAATAACAGAAAAACGAGGGAAAAGAAATCAAATACTTGGAAAATGAACAATACCCTGCTGAAAAAAGACTGGGTTATAGAAGACATCAAGGAGGGAATAAGGAAATTCATAGAAAGAAACGAGAATGAAAATACTTCCTATCTAAACCTCTGGGACACAGCAAAAGCAGTGCTCAGAGGCCAATTTATATCAATAAATGCACACATACAAAAAGAAGAAAGAGCCAAAATCAGAGAACTGTCCCTACAACTTGAACAAATAGAAAGTGAGCAACAAAAGAATCCATCAGGCACCAGAAGAAAACAAATAATAAAAATTAGAGCTGAACTAAATGAATTAGAGAACAGAAAAACAATCGAAAGAATTAACAAAGCCAAAAGCTGGTTCTTTGAAAAAATTAACAAAATTGATAAGCCATTGGCTAGACTGACTAAAGAAATACAGGAAAGGAAACAAAAAACCTGAATAAGAAATGAGAAGGACCACATCACAACAGAACCAAATGAAATTAAGAGAATCATTTCAGATTATTATGAAAAATTGTACTCTAACAAATTTGAAAACCTAGAAGAAATGGATGAATTCCTGGAAAAACACTGTCTACCTAAACTAACACATTCAGAAGTAGAACAACTAAATAGACCCATAACAAAAAAAGAGATTGAAACGGTTATCAAAAAACTCCCAACAAAAAAAAGCCCTGGCCCGGACGGCTTCACTGCAGAGTTCTACCAAACTTTCAGAGAAGAGTTAACACCACTACTACTAAAGGTATTCCAAAGCATAGAAAATGACGGAATACTACCCAACTCATTCTATGAAGCCACCATCTCCCTGATACCAAAACCAGGTAAAGACATTACAAAAAAAGAAAATTATAGACCTATATCCCTCATGAACATTGATGCAAAAATCCTCAACAAAATTCTAGCCTATAGAATCCAACAACACATCAAAAAAATAATTCACCCTGATCAAGTGGGCTTTATACCAGGTATGCAAAGCTGGTTTAATATCAGAAAAACCATTAATGTAATCCATCACATAAATAAAACAAAAGACAAAAACCACATGATCTTATCAATTGATGCAGAAAAGGCATTTGACAAAGTCCAACACCCATTCATGATAAAAACTCTTACCAAAATAGGAATTGAAGGAAAATTCCTCAACATAATAAAGGGCATCTATGCAAAGCCAACAGCCAATATCACTCTAAATGGAGAGAACCTGAAAGCATTTCCCTTGAGAACGGGAACCAGACAAGGATGCCCTTTATCACCACTCTTATTCAACATCGTGCTCGAAGTCCTAGCCAGGGCAATTAGGCTAAACAAAGAAATAAAAGGTATCCGGATTGGCAAGGAAGAAGTAAAGTTATCACTATTTGCAGATGACATGATTATATACACAGAAAACCCTAAGGAATCCTCCAGAAAACTACTGAAACTAATAGAAGAGTTTGGCAGAGTCTCAGGTTATAAAATAAACATACAAAAATCACTTGGATTCCTCTACATCAACAAAAAGAACACCGAAGAGGAAATAACCAAATCAATAGCATTCACAGTAGCCCCCAAGAAGATAAAATACTTAGGAATAAATCTTACCAAGGATGTAAAAGACCTATACAAAGAAAACTACAAAGCTCTACTACAAGAAATTCAAAAGGACATACTTAAGTGGAAAAACATACCTTGCTCATGGATAGGAAGACTTAACATAGTAAAAATGTCTATTCTACCAAAAGCCATCTATACATTTAACGCACTTCCGATCCAAATGCCAATGTCATATTTTAAGGGGATAGAGAAACAAATCACCAATTTCATATGGAAGGGAAAGAAGCCCCGGATAAGCAAAGCACTACTGAAAAAGAAGAAGAAAGTGGGAGGCCTCACCTTACCTGACTTCAGAACCTATTATACAGCCACTGTAGTCAAAACAGCCTGGTACTGGTACAACAACAGGCAAGTAGACCAATGGAACAGAATTGAGAACCCAGACATAGATCCATCCACATATGAGCAGCTGATATTTGACAAAGGACCAGTGTCAATTAACTAGGGAAAAGATAGCCTTTTTAACAAATGGTGCTGGCATACCTGGATATCCATTTGCAAAAAAATGAAACAGGACCCATACCTCACACCATGCACAAAAACTAACTCCAAGTGGATCAAAGACCTAAACATAAAGACTAAAACGATAAAGATCATGGAAGAAACAATTGGGACAACCCTAGGAGCCCTAATACAAGGTATAAACAGAATACAAAACATTACCAAAAATGATGAAGAGAAACCCGATAACTGGGAGCTCCTAAAAATCAAACACCTGTGCTCATCTAAAGACTTCACCAAAAGAGTAAAAAGACCACCTACAGATTGGGAAAGAATTTTCAGCTATGACATCTCAGACCAGCGCCTGATCTCTAAAATCTACATGATTCTGTCAAAACTCAACCACAAAAAGACAAACAACCCAATCAAGAAGTGGGCAAAGGATATGAACACACATTTCACTAAAGAAGGTATTCAGGCAGCCAACAGATACATGAGAAAATGCTCTCGATCATTAGCCATTAGAGAAATGCAAATTAAAACTACGATGAGATTCCATCTCACACCAGCAAGGCTGGCATTAATCCAAAAAACACAAAACAATAAATGTTGGAGAGGCTGCGGAGAGATTGGAACTCTCATACACTGCTAGTGGGAATGTAAAATGGTACAACCACTTTGGAAATCTATCTGGCGTTATCTTAAACAGTTAGAAATAGAACTACCATACAACCCAGAAATCCCACTCCTAGGAATATACCCTAGAGATACAAGAGCCTTCATACAAACAGATATATGCACACCCATGTTTATTGCAGCTCTGTTTACAATAGCAAAAAGTTGGAAGCAACCAAGGTGTCCATCAACGGATGAATGGGTAAATAAATTGTGGTATATTCACACAATGGAACACGACGCATCGATAAAGAACAGTGACGAATCTCTGAAACATTTCATAACATGGAGGAACCTGGAAGGCATTATGCTGAGCGAAATGAGTCAGAGGCAAAAGGACAAATATTGTATAAGACCACTATTATAAGATCTTGAGAAATAGTAAACCTGAGAAGAACACATACTTTTGTGGTTACGAAGGGGGGAGGGAGGGAGGGTGGGCGAGGGTTTTTTATTGATTAATCAGTAGATAAGAACTGCTTTAGGTGAAGGGAAAGACAGCACTCAATACATGGAAGGTCAGCTCAATTGGACTGGACCAAAAGCAAAGAAGTTTCCGGGATAAAATGAATGCTTCAAAGCTCAGCGGAGCAAGCGCGGGGGTCTGGGGAACATGGTTTGAGGGGACTTCTAAGTCAATTGGCAAAATAATTCTATTATGAAATCATTCTGCATCCCACTTTGAAATGTGGTGTCTGGGGTCTTAAATGCTAACAAGCGGCCATCTAAGATGCAGCAATTGGTCTCAACCCACCTGGAGCAAAGGAGAATGAAGAACACCAAGGCCACACGACAACTAAGAGCCCAAGAGACAGAAAGGGCCACATGAACCAGAGACCTACATCATCCTGAGACCAGAAGAACTAGTTGGTGCCCGGCCACAATCGATGACTGCCCTGACAGGGAGCACAGCAGAGGACCCCTGAGGGAGCAGGAGATCAGTGGGATGCAGACCCCAAATTCTCATAAAAAGACCAAACTTAATGGTCTGACTGAGACTGGAGGAATCCCGGCGGCCATGCTCTCCAGACCTTCAGTTGACACAGGACAGGAACCATCCCCGAAGACAACTCATCAGACATGAAAGGGACTGGTCAGCGGGTGGGAGAGAGACGCTGATGAAGAGTGAGCTAATTATATCAGGTGGACACTTGAGATTGTGTTGGCAACTCTTGTCTGGAGGGGGGATGGGAGGATAGAGAGAGAGGGAAGCCGGCAAAATTGTCAAGAAAGGAGAGACTGAAAGGGCTGACTCAAGAGGGGGAGAGCAAGTGGGAGTAGGGAGTGAGATGTATGTAAACTTATATGTGACAGACTGATTGGATTTGTAAACGTTCACTTGAAGCTTAATAAAAGTTATTAAAAAAAAAAGATATTGGCTTAGGACTCAACCTAATCTCCACTCCTGCTCATTAACGTATGTGCCTCTAATCCTGCCTCATTAACATCATCAAGGTAGGATTTACAACACATAGGAAAAACACATCAGATGACAAAATGGGGGACAATCACACAATACTGGGAGTCATGCATTAGCCAAGTTGACACACATTTTTGGGGGGACATAAATCAATCCATAACAGAGTGTGTTACCAAACTTCTGAAATGATTTAGATTTCAGAAAGAGAGAAGATGCTTTCATTGCATTTAATTATGAAATTATTTAGTTTAAAACTTTGGAAATATACCAAATGATGTAGGTGAAAGTAATGGCAAAGCAGATATCTGCCCCTAGCAAAAAATATGCAATTCCTAATAGTCCGTTCAAAGTGCTGAGTGACATGATGATATAAAAGTCATATTCAAAGAAAATAGTCAATTATTTAAATCTATCATCATTTGTTTTAAAGTAGACAATTTTTAAAAACCTAAATTACAGCATGTTAATAAATTATAGATAGACAAAGTCCTACTTTTTGGAAGCTAAAAAATTAATTTTCTTGTCAGTGCCAATAATAAATATATCAAATGCTATGAATCCTACAGGGAAGGATGATTAGCTTTATTCCAATTCTTTTAGATTCACAGCAATAAGTAGCAATAAGTAGCACTTGTTTTGAATTTTTATTTTAATTTATGAAAGTAATACATCCTGATTATTAAAAAAATAATTAAATTAGCATTACTGAAAAAGAAGAACAAAGTGGGAAGTCTCACTCTACCTGATTTTAGAACCTATTACACCTCCAGGGAAACACTGGTGATGCAGTGGTTAAGTGCTACGGCTGCTAACCAATAGGTCAGCAATTCGAATCTGCCAGGCGCCCCTTGGAACTCTATCGGGTAGTTCTACTCTGTCCTATAGGGTTGCTATGAGTCGGAATTGACTCGATGGCACTGGATTTGTTTTTTTTTAGGTTATACCACCACAGTAGTCAAAACAGCCTTGTACGGATACAACAACAGACAAATAGACCAATGGAACAGAATTGAGAATCCAGACATAAATCCGTCCACATCTGAGCAGTTAATATTTGACAAAGTCTCAAAGTCAATGAAATGGGGAAAAGACAGTCTTTTTAACAAATGGTGCTGGGATAACTGGATATCCATCTGCAAAAAAATGAAACAAGACCCATACCTCACACCATGCACAAAAAACAAGCTCAAAATGGATCAAAGACCTAAATATAAAAATCTAAAACAATAAAGACCATGGAAGAAAAAATAGGGACAATGTTAGGAGCCCTAAAACATGGCATGAACAGTATACAAAACATTACTAACAATGCAGAAGATAAACTAGATAACTGGGAGCTCCTGAAAATCAAACACCTATGCTCATCCAAAGACTTCACCAAAAGAGCCAAAAGATTACACACAGACTGGGAAAAAGTTTTTAGCTATGACATTTCTGATCAGCGCCTAATCTCTAAAATCTACATGATAGTGCCAAAACTCAACTACAAAAAAAACAAATAACCAAATTAAAAATGGGCAAAAGACATGACCAGACACTTCACTAAAGAAGACATTCAGATAGCTAAGAGATACATGAGGAAATGCTCACAATCATTAGCCATTAGAGAAATGCAAATCAAAACTACAATGAGATTCCATCTCACTCCAACAAGGCTGACATTAATCCAAAAAAACACACAATAATAAATGTGGGAGAGGTTGTGGAGAGATTGGAACACTTATACACTGTTGGTGGGAATGTCAAATGGTACAACCACTTTGGAAATCGATTTGGCGCTTTCTTAAAAAGCTAAAAATAGAACTATCATACGATCCAGCAATCCCACTCCTTGGCATATATCCTACAGAAATAAGAGGCTTTACACAAAAAGATATATGCACACTCATGTTCATTGCAGCACTGTTTACAATAGCAAAAAGATGGAAGCAACCAAGGTGCTCATCAAGGGATAATGGATAAACAAATTGTGGTATATTCACACAACGGAATACTACACATCGATAAAGAACAGTGATGAATCCGTGAAACACTTCGTGACATGGAGGAACCTGGAAGGCATTATGCTGAGTGAAATTAGTCAGATGCAATAGGACAAATATTGTATAAGACCACTATTATAAGAACTTGAGAAAGAGTTTAAACCGAGAAGAAAATATTCTTTGATGGTTACAAGGCGGGGAGGGAGGGAGGGCAGGAGAGGGGTATTCACTAAGTAGATAGTAGATAAGAACTACTTTAGGTGGCAGGAAAGACAACGCACAATACGGGTAAGGTCGGCACAATTGGACTAAACCAAAAGCAAAGAAGTTTCCTGAATAAACTGAATGCTTCGAAGGGCAGAGTAGCAGGGGCAGGGGTTTGGGGATCGTCGATTCAGGGGACATCTAAGTCTATTGGCATAATAAGATTTATTAAGAAAACATTCTGCATCCCACTTTGGAGAGTGTCATCTGGGGCCTTAAATGCTAGCGAGTGGCCATTTAAGATGCATCAATTGGTCTCGACTCACCTGGACCAAAGGAGAATGAAGAACACCAAGGACACAAGGGGATTACGAGCCCAAGAGACAGAAAGGGCCACATGAACCAGAGACTACATCATCCTGAGACCAGAAGAACTAGATGGTGTCCGGGTACAACCAATGACTGCCCTGACAGGGAACACAACAGTGAATCCCTGAGGGAGCAGGAGAGCAGTGTTATGCAGACCCCAAATTCTCATAAAAAGACCAGACTTAATGGTCTGACTGAGACTTGAAGGACCCCGGCAGTCATGGCCCCCAGACCTGTTGGCTCAGGACAGGAAGCATTCCCAAAGCCAACTCTTCAGACTGGGATTGGGCTGGACAAGGGGACTGAGAGGGATGCTGGTGAGGCGCGAGCTTCTTGGATCAGGTGGACACTTGAGACTATGTTGGCCTCTCCTGTCTGGAGGGAGGATGAGAGGGCGGAGGGGGTTAGAAGCTGGCGAAATGGACTAGAAAAGAGAGAGTGGAGGGGGAGAGCGGGCTGTCTCATTGCGGGGAGAGCAATTGGGAGTATGCAGCAAGGTGTATATAAGTTTTTGTGTGAAAGACTGACTTGATTTGTAAACTTCCACTTAAAGCACAATAAAAATTAAAAAAAAAAAAAATTCAGGGGTTAAAAGGCCTGTGTAGAAGCCTTCTGGGAAGGTTAACTATTTGTGCATTGGCTAATAATGCCTGTCCATAAAAATTAATGTTTTCCTCCAAAATTTAAAAAAATAATTAAAAACTTAAGAATGTCAAATAAATAGAAAAAACAAAGCTCCCTAATTTTGAGAACAAACTGAAAGAAACTGATTTAATTATATATATAGAATCAGTACTATAATCAGAGGAAATATTTCAACTGTCTTTGAAATAGAGTGCTTTGCCACCGCATCCTTAAAACTCGTTGCCGTCAGATCCATCCTGGCTCGTAGCCACCCCGTGTGTGTCGGAGTACTACTGCGCTTCATAGAGTTTTCAGTGGTTGGTTTTTTTTCAGAAGTAGTTTGCCAGGACTTTCTTCAAAGGCACCTGTGGGTAGACTTGAACCTCCAACCTTTTCATTCCAGGAACTGCACCACCCAGGAACCATGTATCCTTAGGGCATGCATTATAAGAACACAAAAATTGCGAAGGAATCTTACATTTTATTCAGTAGTTTTATGGTCAATGGTAATATTATATTGTTATTTTGAAACTATTTTTACATATTAAAGGATAAAGTAAATAAATGACAGAATTCAAAAATTTTCAGTGTGTATATGTATACACACTTATATATTTTTACATGAGAAAAGAGCCTTAAATGTAAAACCAAATAAGTAAAAATGCTGTAATGTATAATATTAAATATAAACTGGAAATAACAATAAAAAATAAATAAATAAATCACCCTTTTCTTCAAAAGAGGAAACCCTGGTGGACTAGTGGTTAAGTGCTATGGCTGCTAACCAAGAGGTCAGCAGTTCAAATCCGCAGGGCCCTCCTTGGAAACTCTATGGCAAAGTTCTACTCTGTCCTAGAGGTCCCTGTAAGTCAGAGGCGACTCGATGGCAGTAGGTTTAGGTTTGGGTTTTTCTTCAAAAAGATTAGGAATAAGAGGATTAACACTGATTTTTTTTTTTTTCATGTTCGTCTAAGAGCCAGATCATTTGGGGAAATAATAGTGGGTAAATCTGCATATCACAAGTAAAATGAAGAAGGTTGCTTCAACTTTAGGAAATTAATTTTATTCATTCATTTATTTCTCCTTATTTATTATTCATTTTCACTATATTTTATTTCATAACTTGTGAATGACTTCTTCAATCTTATTTTCTTCTTATACTTTTAAAATCTCTGGCAATTTGACATTTCCTCATGAAAATTGATGAGTTCCCATGTAGAGTTACCCTACTGTCAACAAGCCCCAGTACACACATACCATTTTACTTTTCACTGGAGATTGACAGCTAAGGGTTGACACATATTTGTTGAAATAATTTAATATAAATGACGTGAAGGTGGAAAACAAGCCAATTAACCAAGCAAAGAGTACACTTTTGCCTTAATGAAAGTAGGCAGAGTCATGAGGGATGAATGAAAAACCGATGTTAGAAAAATAGGTAGTGAGCAAGCTAGTGCCCCAGTTCTTATGGTCATATAACAATTTACCCCACAAGTCAGTGGCATAAAAACAATAATCTATTATTGTTAGTCACTGTGCGGATCAGGAATTTGAACAGAGCACAAAGATGGCAGTTTGTTTTGCTCCATAATGTCTGAGACTTTAAATTTGAAGATTCAAAGCCTTGGGTCTGGAATTACCTTCAATTTTGCTCAGCTGAAAGTCTGGAGGCTGAAGCTGGCTGAAGGTCAACCTGATTTAGGAATGTTGATCAGAACCCTTCTATGTGACATTTCCAAATGGCCTGGGCTTCTTCACAGCAGAGTGGCTGCATTCCATGGGTGAGCATCTCAAGAGAGAAAAAGTGCCACATTTTATCACCTGGTCTCAGAAGTCACATAACACATTCCCACAGGATTCAAGAAGAGGGAAAATAAGCCCCATCTCTACATACGACAACCAAGGTTCTGGTGGTACAGGTAGAACAAGAAGTGTTGCCATGGACATTTTTGGGAATCCAATCTGCTACAATTCATTTCTTTTTATTAATTTTGCTGTCAAGGGGAGAAGATAAGTGAATGGGTAGATGGAAAGGATATGTCATAAGGAGACACATTTTTATTAATTTGAGAGACAGTGAATGTTTTTATGCTAATTAAAATAATTGAGATGGTGGGATGGGGATTGAGGATGGCAGAAAGATGGAATCCAGGCAGGAGTTAAGTCCTTATAAAACAAACAAGATCAGATCCAGAGCCAAGAGGAGGAGCTGTCCTTTGACAGGGTTCCTGCTTCCATTCTCCACTGTAATAGTAAAAAACAGAGAGTGTCATTACAGTGGCAGATAGGCTTTATTCATATAACAAATACTGTTGTTTTGTGCCGTCTAGCTGATTCCAATTCATAATCAGAGACCCCATTTAACAGAGTATAACTGTCCCATGGGGTTTCCTAGGCTGTAATCTTTACAGGAGCATATCGTCAAGTCTTCCCTCCTGCATAGCTGCTGGTGGGTTTGAACCTCCAAATCTTTCAGTTAGCAGCCTAGTGCTTAAGCATTGTGCCACCTGGGCTCCTTTAATAAGCACTAGTATTGGTTTATTATATGTTGGGCCATGTTTTAAGTCATATTCGTATGTTAACTCAAGCCTTACTACAACCCTACAAATTATGTATTTTTGCTGTTTTACATATGAGGAAAGAGAGGCACAGAAAAACAACAGCAACAAAAATAGCTCACTAAATAATCACATGGCTGATGCTTGGCAGAGCTGACATATAAACAAAGGAAGGGAAGTGGGCTCCAGGAAACATGCAACAACTCAGTGATATGCATCTTAGATTTGAGAAAATTAAGAGCCTAGAATTATATTCTAAATTGACTCAAAAGGAATTTCTTTTAATTAAAGTTGTTTATTGGATACAAAAGCTTTTTTTTTTTTTCTCTTGTAATAAAATTTTGAGTAATAAAGTCCCTGGTTGGCATAAATGGTTAAGTGCTTGACTACTAACTGAAAGGTTGGTGGTTTGAACCCACCCACGGACTCCTTGGAAGACAGGCCTGGCCATCTGTTTTAAAAAGGCTACAACCTTGAAAATCCTATGAATAAGTTCTACTCTGCAACACATGGGGTCACCAAGAGTTCAAATTGACTTGATGGCAACTGATTTAAGTAAAACATAGTCGGCTTTTTTCATAACACTCTACAGATACAAGGTTTATAGAACTATGAGAAGAGATAAAACTGGATCAGTGGGTCAGTTTTCATGGAAATGGTCTACCAGGACTAGGAATAAATTTCTATATACTACTGATAAAAGGAAGCCAATCGTCCCTATGATGATACAGAGATACAAATGTAATTTTCTGGAATAACACACATTTATTGAGCACCTACTGTGCTGCAGGCACTGTGCTGGATTTTTTTTTTAATAATTTTTATTGTGCTTTAAGTGAAAGTTTACAAGTCAAGTCAGTCTGTAACATATAAGCTTATATACACCTTACTCCATACTCCCACTTACTCTCCCCCTAAGCAGTCAGCCCGCTCCCTCCTTCCAGTCTCACCTTTCATGACAGTTTTGCCACTCTCTAACCCTCTCTACCCTCCCATCTCCCCTCCAGACAGGAGACGCCAACACAGTCTCAAGTGTCCATCTGATACAAGTAGCTCACTCTTCCTCAGCATCTCTCTCCAACCCATTGTCTAGGCCCTTCCATGTCTGATGAGTTGTCTTCGGGAATGGTTCCTGTCCTGGGCCAACAGAAGGTTTGGGGACCATGACCGCCGGGATTCTTCTAGTCTCAGTCAGACCATTAAGTCTGGTCTTTTTATGAGAATTTGGGGTCTGCATCCCACTGTTCTCCTGCTCCCTCAGGGGTTCTCTGTTGTGCTGCCTGTCAGGGCAGTCATCAGTTGTGGCCAGGCACCACCTAGTTCTTCCGGTCTCAGGATGATGTAAGTCTCTGGTTCATGTGGCCCTTTCTGTCTCTTGGGCTCGTAATTACATTGTGTCCTTGGTGTTCTTCATTCTCCTTTGATCTAGGTGGGTTGAGACCGATTGATGCATCTTAGATGGCCGCTTGTTAGCATTTAAGACCCCAGCCGCCACACTTCTAAGTGGGATGCAGAATGTTATCATAATAGAGTTTATTATACCAATTGACTTAGAAGTCCCATTAAGCCATAGTCCCCAGACCCCCGCCATTGCTCCGCTGACCTTCAAAGCATTCAGTTTATCCCAGAAACTTCTTTGCTTTTGGTCCAGTCCAGTTGAGCTGACGTTCCCTGTATTGAGTATTATCCTTCTCTTCACCTAAAGTAGTTCTTATCTACTAACTAATCAGTAAATAACTCTCTCCCCCCTCTCGTAACCACAAAAGAATGTGTTCTTCTCAGTTTATACTATTTCTCAAGAAATTATAATAGTGGTCTTATACAGTATTTGTCCTTTTGCATCTGACTAATTTCACTCAGCATAATGCTTTCCAGGTTCCTCCATGTTATGAAATGTTTCACAGATTCATCACTGTTCTTTATCGATGCGTAGTATTCCATTGTGTGAATGTACCATAATTTATTTAACCATTCATCTATTGATGGACACCTTGGCTGCTTCCAGCTTTTTGCTATTGTAAACAGAGCTGCAATAAACATGGGTGTGCATATATCTGTTCGTGTAAAGGCTCTTATTTCTCTAGGGTATATTCCGAGGAGTGGGATTTCTGGGTTGTATGGTAGTTCTATTTCTAACTGTTTAAGATAACGCCAGATAGATTTCCAAAGTGGCTGTACCATTTTACATTCCCACCAGCAGGGTATAAGAGTTCCAATCTCTCCACAGCCGCTCCAACATTTATTATTTTGTGTTTTTTGGATTAATGTCAGCCTTGTTGGAGTGAGATGGAATATCAACGTAGTTTTAATTTGCATTCCTCTAATGGCTAATGATCGAGAGCATTTTCTCATGTGTCCGTTAGCCGCCTGAACATCTTCTTTAGTGCAGTGCGTGTTCATATCCTTTGCCCACTTTTTGATTGGGTTGTTTCTCTTTTTGTGGTTGAGTTTTAACAGAATCATATAGATTTTAGAGATCAGGTGCTGGTCAGAGATGTCACAGCTGAAATTTTTTTCCCAATCTGTAGTTGGTCTTTTTACTCTTTTGGCGAAGTCTTTAGGTGAGCATAGGTATTTGGTTTTTAGGAGCTCCCAGTTATCTGGTTTCTCTTTGTCATTTTTGGTAATGTTTTGTATTCTGTTTATGCCTTGTATTAGGACTCCTAACATTGTCCGTATTTTTTCTTCCATGATCTTTATCGCTTTAGTCTTTACGTTTAGGTCTTTGATCCACTTGGAGTTAGTTTTTGTGCTTGGTGTGAGGTATGGGTCCTGTTTCATTTTTTTGCAAATGGATATCCGGTTATGCCAGCACCATTGTTAAAAAGGCTATCTTTTCCCCAATTAACTGACACTGGGCTTTTGTCAAATATCAGCTGCTCATATGTGAATGGATTTGTATCCGGGTTCTCAATTCTTAATTCTGTTCCACTGGTCTATGTGCCTGTTGTTGTACCAGTACCAGGCTGTTTTGACTACTGTGGCTGTATAATAGGTTCTGAAATCAGGTAGAGTGAGGCCTCCCACTTTCTTCTTCTTTTTCAGTAATGCTTTACTTATCCAGGGATTCTCTCCTTTCCATATGAAGTTGGTGATTTGTTTCTCCATCACATTAAAAAACTTCATTGGAATTTGGATCAGAAGTGCATTGCATATATAGATGGCTTTTGGTAGAACAGACATTTTTACTATGTTAAGTCTTCCTATCCATGAACAAGGTATGTTTTTCCACTTATGTAGGTACTTTTGAGTTTCTTGCAGTAGTACTTTGTAGTTTTCTTTGTATAGGTCTTTTACATCTTTGGTAAGATTTATTCCTAAGTATTTTAACTTCTTGGGCACCTCCGTAAATGGTATTGATTTGGTGATTTCCTCTTCGAAGTTCTTTCTGTTGATGTAGAGGAATCCAAGTGATTTTTGTATGTTTACCTTGTAAGCTGAGACTGCCGAACTCTTCTATTAGTTTCAGTAGTTTTCTGGAGGATTCCTTAGGGTTTTCTGTGTATAAGATCATGTCATCTGCAAATACAGATAATTTTACTTCTTCCTTGCCAATCCAGATGCCCTTTATTTCTTTGTCTAGCCTAATTGCTCTGGCTAGGACCTCTAGCACAATGTTGAGTAAGAGTGGTGATAAAAGGCATCCTTGTCTGGTTCTCGTTCTCAATGAAAATGCTTTCAGGCTCTCTCCATTTAGGGTGAAGTTGGCTGTTGGCTTGATGCCCTTTATTATGTTGAGGAATTTTCCTTCAATTCCTATTTTGCTGAGAGTTTTTATCATGAATGCATGTAGGACTTTGTCAAATGCCTTTTCTGCATCAATTGATAAGATCATGTGGTTTTTGTCTTTTGTTTTATTTATATGGTGGATTACATTAATAGTTTTTCTAATATTAAACCAGCCTTGCATACCTAGAATAAATCCCACTTGGTCATGGTGGATTATTTTTTTTGATATGTTGTTGAATTCTATTGGCTAGAATTTTGTTGAGGATTTTTGCATCTATGTTCATGAGGGATATAGGTCTGTAATTTTCTTTTTTTGTGGTATCTTTACCTGGTTATGATGGCTTCATAGAATGAGTTAGGTAGTATTCCATCATTTTCTAAGCTTTGAAATACCTTTAATAGTAGTGGTGTTAACTCTTCTCTCAAAGTTTGGTAGAACTCTGCAGTGAAGCCATCTGGGCCAGGGCTTTTTTTCTTGGGAGTTTTTTGATTACCTTTTCAATCTCTTTTTTGTTATGGGTCTATTTAGTTGTTTTACTTCTGATTGTGTTAGTTTAGGTAGGTAATGTTTTTCTAGGAATTCATCCGTTTCTTCTAGGTTTGCAAATTTGTTAGAGTACAATTTTTTGTAATAATCTGATATGATTCTTTTAATTTCAGTTGGGTCTGTTGTGATATGGCCCATCTCATTTCTTATTCGGGTTATTCATTTCCTTTCCTGTATTTCTTTAGTCAGTCTGGCCAATGGTTTATCAATTTTGTTAATTTTTTCAAAGAACCAGCTTTTGGCTTTGTTTATTCTTTCAATTGTTTTTCTGTTCTCTAATTCATTTAGCTCAGCTCTAATTTTTATTATTTGTTTTCTTCTGGTGCCTGATGGATTCTTTTGTTGCTCACTTTCTATTTGTTCAAGATGTAGGGAGAGTTCTCTGATTTTGGCTCTTTCTTCTTTTTGTATGTGTGCATTTATTGATGTAAATTGACCTCTGAGCACTGCTTTTGCTGTGTCCCAGAGGTTTTGATAGGAAGTGTTTTCATTCTCGTTGCATTCTATGAATTTCTTTATTCCCTCCTTAATGTCTTCTATAACCCAGTCTTTTTTCAGCAGGGTATTGTTCATTTTCCAAGTATTTGATTTCTTTTCCGTGATTTTTCTGTTATTGATTTCCACTTTTATGGCCTTCTTGTCTGAGAAGATGCTTTGTAATATTTTGAAGTTTTGGATTCTGCAAAGGTTTCTTTTATGACCTAATATGTGGTCTATTCTAGAGAATGTTCCATGCGCGCTAGAAAAAAAAAAAAGTATACTTTGCAGCAGTTGGGTGGAGTGATCTGTATAAGTTTATGAGGTCATGTTGGTTGATTGTAGCAATTAGGTCTTCCGTGTCTCTATTGAGCTTCTTACTGGAAGTCCTGTCCTTCTCCAAAAGTGGTGTGTTGAAGTCTCCTACGATAACTGTGGAGGTATCTATCTCACTTTTCAGTTCTGTTAAAGTTTGTTTTATGTATCTTGCAGCACTGTCATTGGGTGTATAAATGTTTAATATGGTTATATCTTCCTGGTCAATTGTCCCTTTAATCATTATGCAGTGTCCTTCTTTATCCTTTGTGGTGGATTTAACTTTAAAGTCTATTTTTTCAGAAATTAATATTGCTACTCCTGCTCTTTTTTGCTTGTTTTTGCTTGATATATTTTTTTCCATCCTTTGAGTTTTAGTTTGTTTGTGTCTCTAAGTCTAAGATGTGTCTCTTGTAGGCAGCATATAGATGGATCGTGTTTCTTTATCCAGTCTGAGACTCTCTCTCTCTTTATTGGTTCATTTAGTCTATTTACCTTCAGTGTAATTATAGATAAGTATGTGTTTAGTGCTGTCATTTTGATGCCTTTATGTGTGTGTTGTTGACAATTTCATTTTTCCACTTTTTTGTGCTGAGATGTTTTTCTTTGTAAATTTGTGTTCCTCATTTTCATAGTAGTTGAATTTATGTTTGCTGAGTCATTATGTTTTTCTTGGTTTTTATTTTGAGTTATGGAATTGTTATACCTCTTTGTGGTTACCTTAATATTTACCCATATTTCTCTAAGTAAAAACCTAACTTGTATTGTCGTATGTCACCTTTTTTCCCTCTCCATATGGCAGTTCTACGCCTCCTGTATTTAGTCCCTCTTTTTGATTATTATGATCTTTTACATATTGACTTCAATGATTCCCTGTTTTGAGCATTTTTTTCTTTTTAAAATTGATCTTAATTTGTTTTTGTGATTTCCCTATTTGAGTTGATATCAGGATGTTCTGTTCTGTGACCTTGTGTTGTGCTGGTATCTGATATTATTTGTTTTCTGACCAAACAATTTCCTTTAGTATTTCTTGTAGCTTTGGTTAGGTTTTTGCAAATTCTCTAAGCTTGTATTTATCTGTAAATATCTTAATTTCACCTTCATATTTGAGAGAGAGTTTTTCTGGATATATGATCCTTGGCTGACAGTTTTTCTCCTTCAGTGCTCTTTGTATGTCATCCCATTGCCTTCTTGCCTGCATGGTTTCTGCTGAGTAGTCTGAACTTATTCTTATTGATTCTCCTTTGTAGGAGACCTTTCTTTTATCCCTGGCTGCTTTTAAAATTTTCTCTTTATCTTTGGTTTTGGCAAGTTTGATGATAATATGTCTCGGTGATTTTCTTTTTGGATGAATCTTATATGAGATTTGATGAGCGTGTTGGATAGGCATCCTTTCATCTTTCATGATGTCAGGGAAGTTTTCTGCCAACAGATCTTCAACTATTCTTTCTGTATTTTCTGTTTTCCCTCCCTATTCTGGACCTCCAATCACACGCAAGTTATTCTTCTTGGTAGAGTCCCACATGATTCTTAGGGTTTCTTCATTTTTTTTTTTAATTCTTTTATCTGATTTTTTTTTCAGCTATATTGGTGTCAGTTCCCTTTTCCTCCAGGTCCCCCACTCTGCATTCCAACTGCTCGATTCTGCTCCTCGGACTTCCTATAAAATTTTTATGGAGTTGTCTAAATCTGTAATTTTACTGTTAATCTTTTGGATTTCTGAATGCTGTCTCTCTATGGATTCTTGCAGCTTATTAATTTTCCACTATGTTCTTGAATAATCTTTTTGATTTCTTCAACTGCTTTATCAGTGTGTTCCTTGGCTTTTTCTGTAGATTGCCTTATTTCATTTCTGAGGTCATCCCTGATGTCTTGAAGCATTCTGTAATTTAGTTTTTTATATTCTGCATCTGGCAATTCCAGGATTGTATCTTCATTTGGGAAAGATTTTGATTCTTTAATTTGGGGAGTTGTAAAAGCAATCATGGTCTGCTTCTTTATGTGGTTTGATATTGACTGCTGTCTCCGAGCTATCTATAAGATATTGTAGTGATTTATTTTATATTTGCTCACTGAGTCTTATCTTGTTTTGTTTTCTTTCAATATACGTAGATGCACTACTAGATTGCACTGTCTTGATTGTTGTAGCCCTTGAATCACTTATGTCCTCTTACCAGCTGGTTTAGGCTGTTACCAGATATATAAGCCTGAGTCCATTCACTATGCTTGAGTAGAATCTGATTTTGGGTTTGGGTCACCAAGTGTGTGGTGCAGACTGTCACCTATCCACCTAGAGGAGTAGTGGTGATAGTTGTGTTGTGTTGTTTTTTTTAATACTTATTATCTCATTTAAATGCTCAGATTTTTCCAATGAGATCCATGTCAGTTTCTCCATCTTATATATCTATACATCTAATACATCATATTTAACTGAATTTCTTGGAGGTTAAGATAATTTAGAAAAGATAGCATGGAGATCATTATGTCTGAATTTGAACCTCTTTGTTTAACTCATGAATAAACAGTGTCTAAATTTGAGAAAATTCCAAGTCGGCATGTGTTAGCAAACACCCCGAATGTTAACAAGCACTGCTCAAGGGCTAAAAGAAACAATTATGATCTTAAAGGCCCACAGGTAATTGTTCTGAAAACAGATGAGTAAACTCTTTCTTCCATTATTTATAATGTATCTATGTTAATGCAACCTGGACAAGAAATTCTAGGATTTATATTCTTTTATTTTAATGACAAGAATGACTAGGAAGAATAGTATTTCAGTAGATATATAGAAGGTCCCTGGGTAGAAAAATGGTTAAGCACGCTACTAGCCAAAAGGTTTGCAGTTTGAACTCATGTAGAGAACCCTTGGAAGACAGGCCTTCAATCTACTTCTGAAAAATCAGCCATTGAAAACTTTATGAAGCACAGTTCTACTCTGAAACACATGTGGTTATGAGTTGAAATAGACTTGATGACAATTTTTTTTTTTTTAGTTTATGATTTAAGGAAAGAAATTAGAGTTTTGGCTACTTCCTGTCTTAATGTATGGAATCTTATATCCCTCTAAATCTCCTAAATAACATTTTGAAAAAAATTAAGTTATTTTTCTTGTTAAAATCTCCTCAAGTCTAACACCTTCACTCCAGCTAGTTTGCTTAGCCTAAATATGACTTAGGCTAAAATGTAAATATGAGGAGTAGGGTTCCGGGATAATTGTTGATTACAGAACAAAATATGAATGAATCATTTTTTTAGGAGGTTATGCATCTGATACTAGTTTTTTTTTTACTGTGAGTTTTGAATGTGGTGTTCTTTGTAAATCTAAACATCTGAAGTCAGAATTTGACAGTAAAACTGCAAATATACTCAGAATTATTAATTTAGTATTACTGACTTTGGAACAGTTTAGAAAATTTTATTTTCCTTGATGTACCCGCTCTTATGTCCTCAAGTCATCCCAAGGCTGCCTTGGTATAGTGTTCTAATCTTTGTGGTATCATTTCATCTCTCCAGATTAATTTTGCTTGCTAGTCTTTTTCTCCCAGTATGCTCATATTTCTTTTTAATCTCTTTTCACTAAGGGGATACTCCTTCCACTTAACTGAGTTAGATGATAGGTTAAAAACATTTTTTATTAGAAAGATAAAAAATATATATATACACAAAAAGGGAACTTAAACTTTTCATACAAGGAGAAGAAAGAATAAAATATAAAAGTATTATAACCACATCTTTAGTAAAGCCTGGCAGAACAATTTTGGTTGGCAGCACATACACTAATCTATACCTTTGCACACGCAGTTACTGTGTCCCTTTTGTGTTTAACTCTATAGAGGAAAAAAGTGCCTTATTGAGATGAGAGTATTCAAATTTCCAAATTAGTTGGTAGGTTGGAATTAGAAATCCAGCGTCCACAACCTTTGTACATTCTACTTCCTCTTGGAAGGAAAGGTTGTTTACATCTAAACTTTTCTCTAAAGTCTGCAACATACTAAATTCAAAATTAGAGAGATGTTTCCCTGACAAGGCAACAAGACTAAGAATCAGATTTACCTCAGGCAACAACCGATTGAGGAGCTTACTCTGAGTTTTGAGTGGAGCTGTGTGCCGCTGCTTCTAGTAACTCCTTGTAGAATGACCTTCATGCCAGAATTTCAGGGGTGTTGAGAGCATCAATCTGGTACTATAATCATTAAATTTTTCCTCTGGAGTGCACTTCATATGAAGGATATTCAAGCGTAGGATACACTCTCTATTCCTAATGACTTTGAAGTTACAGCTTTGTATTTTCAGATAAGATAAAATAGAGACAGGGAGAAGTAAACAACAGTTTACTATGCGGAAAAGGTCTAACTTTGGTCAAGGCTATTTTCTTCTGAGAAGAATATACAAGAAAACCATAAATCTATTATATATAGTATGGCAATAGGCCTAATTATATTTTTAAAATATGCATCCTCCAACAAACATTTGACCTGAATTGTGTGTAAAAAAATCTACAGTCTTTAAGTAGGGTGAAATGAATTCTAATTGGCCACTCACTATATTCCATAAGTGAAGACATCAACCAGCCCGTGTTTCTTAGAGAATAAAGCAAGACTTATTTTTTTATACTAAGCCTGCTGGTCACTGTCTTCCATAATGTCCAATCAAACTTTCAAGCCTATTTTTGTTTCAGTACTTCTTATCCACATTCTCTTCTCAAGGCAAACTGACTAGAGACATCATCCATCACCCCACCCATCTCTTTCTTCATCTTTGTAGTTTCATCACTCAGGACAATGTATTATTTCACTAAGTCCAACTCTAACACTTATATCTCTTTAAATTCCTACACCTTTAAGGTTGCTCTTTTGTAATAATAACAACGATAGCCAGCGTTCTTGTACAAAAATGTCATATATGAATTGCTTTCTCTAATACACAAAATAACCCTATGTGTTAGGTACTGTTATTTTTCCACTAAATCATTAATTTTATGAGAGCACTATGCCTGGGAAGTGTAGGTGCTCAAAAATATTGCAGGAATAATTTCCATTAAAAAAAAAAAAAAAAGCAGTCTTCAGGTTGATTCTAACTCATAGTGACCCTATTAGTCAGAGCAAAACTGCCCCATAGAGTTTCCAAGGCAGTAATCTTTTTTTTTAGAATTTGAATTATTTATTTATTCTTTTTTTTTTTTTCTTTGTACTTTAGAAGAAGGTTTTACGGAACAAACTAGCTTCTCATTACACAATTAGTACACATATTGCTTTGTGACATTGGTTACCAATCCAGCATGTCAACACTCTACCCTTGGGTTCCCTATTACCAGCTTTCCTGTCCCCTCCTGCCTTCTAGCCCTTTCTCATGGGCTGCTGTACCCCTTTAGTCTAGTTTTGTTTTATGAGCCTGTCTAATCTTTGGATGAAGGGTGAATCTCTGGAGTGACTTCATTACTGAACTGAGAGGGTGTCTGGGGGTTTCTCCAGTCTCTGTCAAGCAAGTAAGTCTGGTCTTTTTTTGTGAATTCGAATTTTGTTCTATATTTTTCTCCAGCTCTATGCAGGGCTTTCTATTGTGATGCCTGTCAGAGCAGGCAGTAGTGGTAGCTGGGTACCATCTAGTTGTGCTGGACTTAGTTTGGTAGATGCTGTGGTAGTTGTGGTTCATTAGTGCTTTGAACTAATCTTTCCCCTCTGTCTTTGGTTTTCTTCATTCTTTCTTGCTCCACATGGGGTGACACAAATGAAGTATCTTAGATAGCCACTCACAAGCTTTTAAGACTCCAGATGCTACTCACCAAAGTAGAATGTAGAACATTTTCTTTAAAAACTATGTTATGCCAATTGAGCTAGATGTTTCCAGAGACCATAGTTTCCACAGCCCTCAGCTCAAAAATTTGGTCCCTTGGAGAGTTTGGAAATGTCTATGGAGCTTCATGACCTTCCGAGGTTATGATCTTTTCTTAGACAGACTGGAAAGAAGGACCTAGCAATCTACTTCTGAAAAAATTGGCCAGTGAAAATTATATTGAGAGCAGCAGAACATTGTCTGATATAGTCCCAGAAGATGAGCACCTCAGGGTGGAAGGCAGTCAAAATACGTCTAGGGAAGAGGTATCTCCCAAAGTAGTATTAACTGTAATGATGTGGATAGAATAAAGCTTTCAGGATCTTCATTTTCTGACGTGGCAAAACTTAAAATGAGAACAAACAGCTGCAAACATTCATTACTAATCAGAATATAGAATGTACAAAGTATGAATCAAGGGAAAAAGGAAGTTGTCAAAAATGAAATGAAAAGCATAAATTGATATTGTAGGTATTAGTAAGCTGAAATGAACTGGCATTGTGCATTTTGAATCAGATAATCACATATTCTACTATACAAGAAATGACAAATTGAAGAGGAGTGGTGTCACATTCATTGTCAAAAAGAACATTTCAAGATTTATCCTGAAGTACAGTGCTGTTAGTGACAGGGTAATACCCATATATTTTCATGGAAGACCAGTTAATGTAACTAGTATTCAAATGTACATTCCAATTACTAATGTCCAAAATGAAGAAAGTGAAGATTTTCACCAACTTCTGGAGTTTGAAATTGATCAAACATGCAACCAAGATGTATTGATAATTACTGGTGATTGAAATTCAAAATTTGGAAACAAAGAAGGCTCTGTAGTTGGAATATATCGCCTTGGTAATACAGACAACGTCTGAGATTGCATGATAGAATGTTGCAAGATCAATGGCTTCTTCATTGCAAATTCATTTTTTTCAACAACATAAACAGAGACTATACAGGCGAACCTCGCCGAATGGAATACACAGGAATCAAATCTACTGCATCTGTAGAAAGAGATGATGGAGAAGCTCAATATCATCAGTCAGAACAAGGCCAGGGGAGGACTGAGGAACAGACCATCAATTACTTGTATGCAAGTTCAAGTTGAAGCTGAGGAAAATTAAAACAAATTTATGGTTTAAAATTAAAACTGCATGGTTTAAAATAAGGAAAGATGTGAGTCAGGGTTGTATCCTTTCACTGTACTTATTCAGTAGGCATGCTGAGCAAATAATCTGAGAAGCTGGACTATAAGAAGAAGAATCCAGCATTAGGATTGGAGGAAGACTCATTAATAACCTACAATATGCAGATGACACAACCTTGCTTTCTTGAAGTGAAGAGAACTTGAAGCACGAACTTATAAAGATCAAAGACTACAGCCTTCAGTATGAATTACACCTCAACATAAAGAAAATAAAAATTCTCACAACTGAACAGATAAGCAATCTCATGATAAACAGATTAAAGACTGAAGTTGTCAAGGGTTTCATTTTACCTGGATCTACAATCAACACTCATGGAAGCAGCAGTCAAGAAAATTGAACAATGCATTGCATTCTGCAAATCTGCTGTAAAAGACCTACTTTAAAAGTGTTAAAAAGCAAAGATATCACTTTGAGGACTAAGGTGCTCCTGATCTAAACTATAGTATTTTCAATTGCTTCATATACATGCAAAAGCTGGGCAGTGAACAATGAAGATCAAAGAGTACCATAATGAAAAAAAAAAAAATATGGTACTGGTGAAGAATACTGAATACCAGATGAACGAACAAATCAGCCTTGGAAGAAGTACAGCCAGAATGTTTCTTAGAAGCAAGGATGTTGAAACTTCTTACATACTTTGGACATGTTATCACGAGAGACCAGTTCCTGGAAAAGGACATCATGCTTGGTAAAGTATAGGGTCAGTGAAAAAGAGGAACACTATCCATGAGATGGATTGACACTGGGTGCAACAATGGGTTAAAACATAGCAATGGTCATGAGGATGCTACAGGACCGGGCAATGTTTCATTCTCTTGTTCATGAAGTAGCTATCACAGAACAACAACAATGTATATGGAAGCAGATTGCCACAACTTTCTCCTAAGGAGCAGCTGGTGAGTTTCAACCACTGACCTATTGGTTAGCAGCTGACCACTTAAGCACTGTGCCACCAGGGCTCCTTATTTTCCATTTTCAGTATGTGAAACTTATGATTAAAGAGATGAAATAAGTTGGCAAAAGCACAGAAGTAACTTTTGATGGAGTGGATCCTGTCCGCCTTTGGAGATCAGGTTCTGAGTCATAGTGTGAGATTCTCCATCCGGCGAGGTCCACGTCTCTCACTTTTGCAAGAAACATACCTCACACGTTATTTCTCCTTTTCCTAAAAATATTCTGAAACTGGGACACTGAGATTCAAAAAGCTTCTAAGTAGTGATAGCACCAGGATCTGAAAACAGTGCAATCTGACTCCAACACTCAAGTTATTTGGGCTTTGATATTTTGTATCTCACAAAATAAAATAGATACGATATCTTATGTTATACAAACCATTCATTAAAAATCTGCCAGCCTATTGCTGTGTGTTAATCATGCCTAAGTATCCTGAGCAGACTTTTGGACAATCAGAGCCATGTCGAAATGATATATAACACTCTGGCTACAAAATAAACTGTTGCTTTTTTTTGGCTTTGTGATTGAATCAAATCAACTACAGAGATGATCATGTTGATAATGATAACGGGGGTTATTATGACAGTGGAATAATACTAAATAGCAAAAAATCAATTTGGCAGCACTCAGAGATACAACCTGGGTCTTATCCAAAAACATTTTGAGTATATTTTTCTTGCATTATGTATGTTTTATGACAATTATCTTTCTTGCTGTGTCATTGGAATGAAGACATTTCTTTTTGTTGCCATGAGGAAAATTTCCTTAGTGAGCAGTTAAATTGATTTGCTGGTTGTACCCTTTTGCTAAGTGATGACAAACGGTAAATTAGGCTCAGAAAGAAAATGGTGTAAAATACACATATCTTATCCTATAGCTGAGATAATCAAGCAACATATTGTTGAGAAAATAACTAAATCATAATGTTTACTGGAGAAATACATTTCAGCAGTCTTAGCACTGATATTATTATCAAATAGCTTTTCATTTGTAAAATTAAAATTTCTGAACAATACCAGGTGGCACAGGCAAAATCTGTTCCATTATCAATGATGTAATTTCAGAAAACTGTCAATGTAAAGTTCACATAAAAACCCATTGCCATTAAGTCAATTCTGACTGATATCAAGCCTATAGGACAGGGTAGAACTACCCCACAGGGTTTCCAAGGAGCAGCTGGTGGATTCAAACCTTTTTGTTAGCAGCCTCACTCTTAACCACTACGCCACCAGGGTTTCCTGTAAATGTTCATAAACCTAAATAACTCTTTTTGTAGGAAGTTCTGCCACCACATTACCAAGTACATATCCAAGGAACTGTATTTCAGTTTACATTCTGTCAGCCAGAAATCTCAGTTAATTGTCAAGATTGCGTTGGTGTAACGCATTAGAAGCTTGTTTAAGGGACTTAAGACACTGCAAGAAGTTGGAATGTATTATTCTAAATCGAACTAAGTAATTGAGTTTGTATTTTGTAAATATGAACTGTTAAATGTTTTTTTTTATTGTGCTCTTATCCTCTGAAATTGGCGTTATGCTTTTTCTCTAATATGCTAATTTATCCTTAATTAAGATGCCAACCAAAACCAAACCCATTGCCATTAAGTTGACTCCAACTCACAACGACCCCATAGGAAAGAGTAGAACTGTCCCATGAAGTTTCCAAGGCTGTAAATCTTTACAGAAGAAAACTGCCACATCTTTTTCCTGAAGAGTGGGTGATGGGTTCAAATCATCAAAATTTTGGTTAGCAACTGAATAGCTCAATTAAGGTAACCTAAACCCTGGTGGCACAGTGGTTAAGTGCTACGGCTGCTAACCAAAGGGTTGGCAGTTCAAATCCTCCAGGCCCTCCTTGGAAACTCTGTGGGGCAGTTCTACTCTGTCCTATAGGGTCACTATGAATCGGAATTGACTCGACGGCACTGGGTTTGGTTTTGGTTTTGTTTACCATACAGTTAGTGTTAACACTTGTTTGAACACCTGCAAAGTTAAATCTTCAATGTATCTACCGAAAAGTCAAGCACTCCTTCTATATGACCAGTTTAATATATACAAGAAAATTGATAGTTTTTTTCCTCCTAGTTATTAAAGAAAATACTATCTTGAGTATATTCCATAAAATTTGGAGACCATTTCAGGAATAGATATGACACATTGAACACTACTAAACAAAGACCGAAATAGTTGTGGGATGACATAAAGGACATCATATATGAAGAAAGCAAAAGGTCATGAAAAGACAGAAAAGACCAAGATGGATATCAGAAGAGACTCTGAAACTTGGTCTTGAATGTAGAGTAGCTAAAGCAAATGGAAGAAATGATGAAGTAAAAGAGCTAAACAGAAGATTTCCAAGGCAGCGCGAGAAGACAAAAAAAAAGGATTATAATGAAATGTGCAAAGACCTGGAATTAGAAAACCAAAATGGAAGAACATGCATTTCAGAATTTCTCAAGCCAAAAAAACTAAAGAAAAAATTCAAGCTTCAAGTCACAATTGTAAAGGATTCTATGGGCAAAATATTGAAAGACATGGAAGATGGAAAGAATACACACAATCACTTTACCAAAAAAATTGGTCGACTTTCAACCATTTCAGGATGTAGCATATGATCAACAACCGATGGTACTAAAGGAAGAAGTCCAAGCCACAATGAAGGCATTGGCGAAAAACAAAGCATCAGGAATTGACAGAATGCCAACTGAGCTGCTTCAATAAACGGATGCAGCACTGGAGATACTCAGTCGTTCATGCCAAGATATTTGGAAGACAGCTACCAGGCCAACTGATGGAAGTGATCCATATATTTCTGCCCATTCCAAGGATGGGTGATTCAACAGAATGCAGAGATAATCAAACAATATCCTTATTATCACACAAGTAATATTTTGCTGAAGATAATTCAAACACTGTTACAGCAGTACATGGATAGGGAACTGCCAGAAATTCAAGCTGGATTCAGCACATATCATTGCTGATCTCAGATGGATCTTGGCTGAAAGCAGAGAATACCAGAAAGATATTTACCTGTGTTTTATTAACTATGTAAAGGCATTCAACTGTGTGGATCATAACAAATTATGGATAACACTGCAAAGAATGGGAATTTGAGAACACTTAATTGTTCTCATGAGAAACCTATACATAAATCAAGAGGCAGTCATTCAAACAGAACAAAGGGATACTGTATGGTTTAAAGTCAACAAAGATGTGCATCAGGCTTGTATCCTTTCACCATACTTATTCAATCCGTATGCTGAACAAATAATCCGAGAAGCTAGACTGCATGAAGAGAATGTGGCAACAGGGTTGGAGGAAGATTCATAAACAGCCTGCGATATGCAGATGACAAAAACTTGCTTGCTGAAAGTTAAGAGAACTTGAAACACTGATGAAGATCAAAGACCACAGCCTTCAGTATGGATTACACCTCAACCTAAAGAAAACATAAACCCTCAGAAGTGGACTCATAAACAATATCATGATAAATGGAGAAAATATTAAAGTTGTCAAGGATTTCATTTTATTTAGATCCACAATCAACACACATGGAATCAGCAGTCAAGAAATCAAAGGACATATTGCAGTGGGCAAATCTGCTGCAAAAGTCCTGTTTAAAATGTTAAAAAGCAAAGATATCACTTTAAGGGCTAAGGTGCCCCTGACCCAAGCCACGGTGTTTTCAATCACCTCATATGCATGTGAAAGCTAGACAATGAATAAGGAAGAGGAAAGAAGAACGGACACTTTTAAAATATGGTGTTGGCAAAGAATATTGAATATACCATGGGCTGCCAAAAGAACAACCAAATCTGACTTGGAAGAAGTACAGCCAGAATGCTCCTTAGAAGCAAAGATGGTGAGCCTTTGTCTCATATACTTTGGACATGTTATCAGGAGGGACCAGTTCCTGGAGAAGGACATCATGCTAGGTAAAGTAGAGGATCAGGGAAAAAAAGGAAGACCCTCAAGGAGATGGATTGACACGGTGGCCGCAACAATGAGCTCAAACATAGCAAGGATTGGGAGGATGGAGCAGGAGAAGAGAGAGTATTTAGTTCTGTTGTTGTGCATATGGTAGCTATGAGTTGGAAGCAACTGGAAGGCACTTAACTTATTAAACTATAAATTGAGTCTAGTTATCACTCTCAAAATCTTGGGGCCTAGTTACAATGACTGTTAATTTTTCTTCTTCATCTTCTTTTTTTTTATACTGCTTCCTACAAGCCTCCTTAAGTGCTACGAGACATAAAGAGCTGAGACTTAATGGTAATTCCTGTGCCCCCGAATAAATAGTATTTTGTAACTCTAGGTTGCTTCATTATTTCCTCCTCTCACATCAGTTACTCAATGTTCAGGAGCAAATTTCAGAGTCTCTTCTGACATCTATTTTGGTCTTTTCTTTGAAGTAAAACGGTCATCTCACCATACCTATTCAATCTGTATGCTGAGCAAATAATCCAAGAAGCTGGACTATACGAACAGGAACAGGGCATCAGTATTGGAGGAAGACTCATTAACAACCTGCTTTATGGAGATGACACAGCCTTGCTTGCTGGAAGTGAAGAGGACTTGAAGCACTTACTAATGAAGATCAAAGACCACAGCCTTCAGTATGGATTACATCTCAACATAAAGAAAACAAAAATCCATACAACTGGACCAATAAGCAATGTTATAAATAGGGAAAAGTTTGAAGTAGTCAAGGATTTCATCTTACTTGGATCCACAATCAATACCCACGAAAACAGCAGTCAAGAAATCAAAAGATGCGTCTCATTGGGCAAATCTTCTACAAAAGACCTCTTTAAAGAACTGAAAAACAAAGAGGTTACCTTGAAGAATAAGGTGTGCCTGACCTAAGCCATGGTGTTTTCAATCACCTTCTGTAGATATTTTGTACCCTAGGCAGGTTTACTCTGTTTTGGCAAATATATTTGCTAGTGAGAGTTCTAGGTTTACGCAAATTACACAGTAATGAGAAAGTTCCCTTTGTTGTTGTTTCCCCTGATGATTGTAGGTGAACTCTAGAATTTGGTTCAGCATGTTCATTCCAGTCACTACTTTCAGAACATTCAATATTCAGATTAGTTAGACATAGGCTGCATACTTTGTCCTGGACCTGGGATGAGAGCGGCCAAGGAGTGACTTCTCCATGACTATATCAGAGGTTGTTCCTAGAAGAAGGGATTTTAGTCAGAAAAAGAAAGGCTTTCCACAATAATTGCATTGTTAACAGTTTTAAAAAATTAATAGTGACTATACATAACTCATTAAAATGCTTTGGCCAGTGTATCATTATTTCTAAGTTTTGAAAATTAGATAAAAACCTTATTTGTCAGCAATTTATTGCTTTGTCTTTTGAGCAATCCAAAAACATATTCAATTTTGCAAATGTTAATCATAAAAGAAAAAAACAAAATTAGCAATTGCCACTAATATTTATTCTATTCATTCAGCAATAGATATAAAGAAGAATAACGCATGGCCAGCAAGGATCTCACGGATTAATAGTGGCAATCAATGAATCGCAAATTCAGAGGGGTAAGAGTTAATAGAAGTCTTTTGGGAACACAGGGGAAGGACATCTAATCAAAGAAGTGGGAGGTAAGGAGGAGGAAAATGGGAGAAAGATAATTAGTTTGCCAAAGAAAATGATGCCTGAGTTGAATCTTAAAGAAAAAAAACTTCAAGAATGGAAAAAAAAAATATATATATATATGTATATATGTATATGTATATATATATATAGTAAGGTAAGAGATATCATTTACAAAAAAAATGTAGACTCAGAAGACTAGAATAATTCTAGGCACTGAAAAATAATCTGTGTGACTAGAGTACAAACAAAGCTGAGGAAAAGTAAATTTTGAGATCATGTAGTTTCTTTTATCTTGTGCTAAGCCATTTGTACTTTATCTGGAAGAGGGTGGAAATCCAAAAAGAATGCAGGGAGGAGAGAAAGATGATCAGATGTACAGATTAGAAAGATTACTCTGGTTGCAACATGTAGAAAGCATCAGAGGGGGTATTAGAAGCAAGGAAACTAGTTAAGAGATTATTGCAAGAATGTAGGCAAAACGACTTAAGGAAATAGCAACAGGAAAGGAGACATAAGACATATGAGAAAGGGAGGAATCAAGCGTTCCTAGATGGCGTAAATATTTAAGTGCTCAACTAAAACTAGCCAAAAGGTTGGCGTTTGAAAACACGCAGAGTAGCTTCAAAAGACAGGCCTGTCGATCTCTTTCCAAAGGATCACACGCAGCCTTGAAAACTCTATGGAGCGGTTCTACTCTGCACACATGGGGTCTCCATGAGTTGGAATTGACTCCACGACAACTAACAACATTCAAATCATAAGACACTTTGAGACACACTGTGGGGCTACAACAATGAAAAAGGCATTGGCACTATTTGAAAGATTCCTGTAGATTAATTACAGAGTGGAAAAGGGAACAATGGAACAAAACCCTGTTAAAATTGTGTATCAATTTTAATTTATATCAATATTTAGTTTAGAACCAAAGAGATAAATAAGGTAATAGGAGAAGCTTCATGAAATCATCACCAACAAGATCCTGGAAGATGAATTTTTATGTATAAGAAGAACGCCTGAATAAATTAAGCTATTAGTCAAAATATTCTATATTTTATGTGAATTGAAAATGTGACGTCAACCAGGATCAGTGGCCCCAATTTAGGTATATGGATGTCCACACATGAAAAAATAAAGACACCCTACTCTACAGGAAGTGAAGCCAAGGAGAGTTAGAATAAGCCAAAATTTAAATAATAATAACGATATTGGAACCCTACCAAATTTAAATATTGAATAATTAGTTATAGAATTTAAAAAGCCTCACAATTGAAGATTTTATTTTATCCAATGCATTTTTCACTTTGTCATTTGGAGTATCATTAGCCAATTAAAATAATTTGAATGATATAAGTATTTTGTTTAATGAATTAAAATTACATTTTTTTTAAATAAAAAGTTGAATGTTCAACCAAAGAGAGAAAAAGAAATCTAACTTTATACCTAAATATTAACTTACTTGAAACTACAGCTTTTATTTTCACTTTGCAAGATTTATACTCTTTGAGATCGTACAAGCCATTAATGCCAAGAATGACTGGTTTTCAACCCCCTTTTCCTTTATGGCTTGGTGATATGCTTTATTATCTTTAATCATGGTGTGATGACTGGTTACTCGCACTGTTTCTATTACCAACTTAGTTAGCCTTTTGACCTTCCCTAACTAATAATCTGTCTTTTTGCACCTCGAGTGTGTTTTTCCTCTATGTAAAGTACTTAGGATTTATCACGGTGCTTATTTATTTACTTATTTATTGCGAAACACAAAATATAGAATCAGTATGCCATCAGCTTGCATAAGAAAATTGTTAAAGCGATTTTACCTATAACTAGTAAATACTAGCACAAAACACCATATAGAATTATAAAACAAATTGGAATAAATAGTATACAAAGTAACCCACAATATTAATTTTTTTTTTTTCTTGAGAGAGAGAGCACAAGAATGTTACAAGTTTATCCACACATAGGAACTTTTTTCTTTCTTATTTTCCTTTCAGATACAGCCTACCTAATCCTGTGCTTTGGCTCCTAAATTTTTAAGTCACAACTTCTGCATTTTTTATTCTTTTTTAGTCTTTAATTCCTAAATAGTCTCTTATGAAATACTTTTTGTAATCAAGCCAGGCTTTTATAACACTCATGAACTTTTACTATAAACAAAAAGAACTCTAAATTCCTAATAAGATTTTAGAAATTTCCCCTGTCTATGTATTTCCACTCTTCCTCTCTGGTTTTAACGTTCCTTGAAAAAAAGAAGCTAATTAAGGACTTAGATAGGACACAGAGAATTTTGAATAGGTTGTACTTTCCTGAGCTAGTATTTTAAATAATACGAAGCATCTTGTACTTATTACAGACCTATCAGCATTGCAGTTCTTTGGAGGAAAAATGAAAGATAGACAGCCCCAGAAGGGCTTCTTAATGAAATACAGTATCTCATTGATTAACATGTATAACTAAGAGATTAGCAGAATTTAATAGGAGTAAAGGTTTTAAGTGTTATATATCAATATGTGTATATGTTGCAGGCAATGTGTGCATGCGTGTATGTATTTGTGTGTGTGCCATTATAATAGCTTTAAAATAACAAATTAGGGAAATCTCAACGGTTGCACTGATATTCAGTGAGGTCGGTATATAATTTTGTCATTGGTGCCAGGCTGAGGGCAAAGAATAATTGGATTGGATTGCTTTTCCTCCTGATTCAGGACTTGTTATGTCCTTAGAGAAGAACATTGGTAATAACCTTTCAGAAGTACTGATCACAAAGCTTGAGGCTCTGCATACTAACTACAAGTTTTTACCCAAGAGAATCTAGGGGGAAGAAAAAAAAAAAAAACTAATGCTATTAAAAGAAACAAAAGGGAGGGAAACCAAGAATGATTTGGGGTTGGGAGTGTCAAGCGATTGCCTTTCACAGAACGATTAAGATGCACTTGGGCTGATACAAGTTGTTAACATTACGAGGCAGAAACAATGATGGAATCAATTATATCAATCCTCATTTAATAATTTACTCATTTTCTAAGAAAAATGTAGGTTGTAAAAGGTGAAATATTTATCAACGTACACTATAATTGCTGATCTGTGAGGACTGAGGACTATTTAAAATACAAAGACTGAGTCTTAAAAGCAAAGAGTATTTTAGAAAAGAATTTGGTGTTAAAGAGATAGCTCCTTGGTTTTGAATTGTATTAATAAAACTATTGAGTGTATAATCATCGATATGGGAATGTCAGCTTAGACAATGCTGGACATGTTTAAAAGATTATATATATATATATACATACATATATGTATATATAGTAAAAAAAAAGAAAACGGCTTGGGGGCACCGTCTGACCTCCTTTAACTTTACAAAGGTGAAGAAGAATCAAGATCAACAAACCAAAGCTGATTCCTATGAGGCGGAGGTCAGAAATGCCTCCTCTCTCCATCGTGTTCACCAATTCTGACCCCATCCATTCCTCCCGCCACACTCGCTACTTTGCAACTGAGTTTGATAATTCATTGCAATGGCCACACAGAACTCACAGGCAATACTCACTATTACGTGTTTACTAGGAAACCCTGGTGGCATAGCGGTTAGGTGTTATGGCTGCTAACCAAAAGGTTGGCAGTTTGAGTCCACCAGGCTGTCCTTGGAAACCCTATGGGGCAGTTCTGCTCTGTCCTATAGGGTCACTATGAGTCGGAATCGACTGGACGGCAACAGGCTTGGGGCTGATGGTGTTCAGGCTCAGGAACACTTAAAATACAGTTCCTCCATCAGGACAGCCCCTTCCCAGCTGTCCTCACAGGCACACCTCTTCCTGACCCTCAGCCTCTGCCCTGCTTAGGTCAGTGTTACAAAGCTCTTTTAGCCCCTGCCAATAAGTCCCCAGAGACACCACAGACATTGATCTTTCTCACTCTTTGGGCCAGGGAGCACACTGCTCCCTTTCCTGCTGATTTCTCCTGTCACTGCTTATCACTGTCTTCAGGGTTACAGTTTACTCTCCCTCTTGATCTCCTGATTCCAGGAGCTTCTCAGCACAGGCATGCCGGGTCCTAAGGACATGCTGGCTCCTGGATGTTCTTCCTTGGTGGTGGTGGGGTCCTCTCTTTCCTGTCTCTGAGGTGGCTCATTTCAAGCCCAGAGGCATGGCAAAACTGTCCAATTCCTTTAGTGGGCCACAATTGCCCTATAACACAATCCCACCCAATCACTTGGGCGGGAGTTATAAGATCTTGGCTAAAAAAGCCACACAAAAGTGACCCATCGTACTGCGTATATACATTTATTTTGGATATATTGTCTTTGTATTTGTAAAGTTATATAAATGTGGGAGAATTAAATCTTGTTTATTATTATTTTGATAATTATTTTATGTAAAATATGATTATGTACCAAGACTTATAATATAAATAGTACGCAAAAATTAAGATATTTAAGAGCAGGATTTTATGGTTGAGGTTGGGTTTTATGTATAACATTGTCTTATCCTAAATTCCTAGATATTATTTATCACTGTTACCTAAGTTTAGCAAAATATATTTTTAATATATTTTGGAATTTTTTGCTAAACTAAGACATTTACATTTCCTAATATGAAATAAACACTGTAAAGATAAAATTTACATTAAATTTATTTAATAAATTTTATTTATCAAATATTCACTTAACAAATATTAACTTATCACTGGAAACCCTGGTGGCATAGTGGTTAAGAGTCACAACTGTTAACCAAAAGGTCAGCAGTTGGAATCCACCAGGCACTCCTTGGAAACCTTATAGGGCAGTTCTACTTTGTCCTACAGGGTAGCTATGAGTCAGAATCGACTCGATGGCAGGTGCTTAAGGGAACACTAATGCCTAAAATGCATTGTTCTTGACTCTAGACTCTTAGTAGAGTGCAGTATGATAATTGAAGCAGCTGAAGCATATAATAAATTCGGGGGAATATAAGAGAAAAAGCACCTGGGTCTGACGGACTAAACTATTAAAGGTTTTACAGAGGGGACACTTGATGGATGAGTACGTTTTATATGAAAGTTGCGTAAATATATGCAAACAGACAAGAAAGTGGGGGTGGGATGTGGGATAGAGTGGGGCAGGGGATAGCACAGGAGATGAGAAAGGCACTGCATACAGAGAAGAGAGCATTCGCAGAGGTCAAAAGAAATAACACTTGTACATGTCAGACACAATGTATTTCTTTATATAGCCAATAATTTTAACTCTTCCAGTATTTCTCTGAAATTAAATTTATGGATACTATGAATATAATAAAAAACTTTCAACATGGACAATTTAAACACAAAAATAATGTCCTAAAAGGCAAATAACAAAAGGACTAAAGAAAAAAAAAATTATAGAGAAATAAAATGTATTTCAATATGCAAATACTCATGACTCAAGCATGTTAAAAAAATGAAGTGGTCATATGCATGTGCCAATATGTAGAATCATCATGATTTTGATAGCTGCAAATGCAGACTGACACAGATAGTTGTATTTGTCTGCCTTAGTTTCTTAGTGCTTCTGTAGCTAAGATACCACAAGCAGGTGGTTTTAAAATTATAAATGTATTTTCTCACAGTTCAGAAGGCTAGATATCTGAATCTAGGGTCCCAGCTCTGTAGTTCTGAGGGACGATCCTTCTCTTAGCTTCTGTAATCCCAGGAACCTTCGGTTCCTTGTGATCTCCGTGAGGTATCTATCATTTCCCCATTTGAGTTTGCTCCTCTCTGTGTCTAATCTGCTCTTTTTATATCTCAGAAGTCATTTAGGTTGGAGACACACCCTACACTGTCATAACCTCATTAATATAACAAAGAAAATCCCATTCCCAAATGGGATTATATCCACAGGTATAGGAGTTAGGATTCCAACACGTATTTGGGGGGTATGATTCAATCCATAACATTGCCTTCAGTGACATGATTTTCTATATGTGAATCAGTTCTTTGTTAATTTACAAAGAAAGCAAAGTAAATATTCCTTTGCTATCCTCACTATTCCATTTTCTATGGGCATTTGATAATAGTTGTTTCAAGTTAAAATTAATACCTAGTATGGAGTTTTATAGTTGTTGTTTTTAGATGCAGTCCAGTCAGTTCCAACTCGTAGAGATCCTGCGTACAACAGAACAAAACACTGCCTGATCCCGTGCTACCCTCACAATTGTTGTTATGTTTGAGCCCATTGTTGCAGCCACTGTTTCAAACCATCTCGTTGAGGGCCTTCCTCTTTTTCGATGACCCTCTACTTTACCAAGCGTGATGTCCTTCTCCAGGGAATGGTCCCTCCTGACAACATGTCCAAAGTATGTGAGACTTAGTCTCACCATCCTCGCTTCAAAGGAGCATTCTGGCTGTACTTCTTCCAAGACAGACTTGTTCTTTCTTTTGGCAGTCCATGGTATAGTCAATATTCTTTGCCAACGCAGTAACTCAAAGGCATCAATTCTTCTTTAGCCTTCCTTATTCATCATTTCGCTTTTACATGCATATGAGGCAATTGAGAACACCATGGCTTGGGTCAGGTGCACTTTAGTCTTCAAGGTGACATCATTGCTTTTTAAGATTTAAAAGAATTCTTTGTAGTAGATTTGCCCAATGCAATGTGTCCTTTGATTTCTTGACTGCTGCTTTGATGGGTGTTGATTGTGGATTCAAGTAAAATGAAATATTTGGCAATTTCAATCTTTTCTCTGTTTATCATGTTGTTGCTTATTGGTTCAGTTTTGAGGATTTTTGTTCTCTTTATGTTGAGGCAGCTGTGATCTTTAACATTCATCAGAGAGTTTTATTAGAATTCCATTAATCCTCAATAATTTAAATTGAGGAGAAGTCTTTATAATATTTAATCTTCTCATTCTAGCAATCTCTTCATCTTCCTCTTTACTCAAGTCTTTTATATTTGCCAGGAAAGGTTTGTGGGTTGATTATTTGAGTACCACATATTTTATATTAGAATCTTTTCCAAATACATATGGCTTTTTATGATTTTTATCACAGATAGGATCTGTTTCATTATAATCTATTTGCTGATGACAGCTACTTATAAATTGCGGCATCACAAAGAACTAAAACAATCACAAAGATGAAGTGAATCATAGACTTTACCGAAAACCAAACTTTCTTAATGTTTATGGAAGATACAAATAAAAAGCAGGCAAAGATACATAGGAATCTGTGTTTGGAAGGCTCTGAATTGTCAGATGCAACTTCCAAAAAGTCAATTTTGTTCCATTGGAACATATTTTGGCTTTATAGCAACTGGCCTATTTTAGCTACGTGGTACAAGGTCGATCAGAGAATATATTTAGTCTTTGGGCTTCTTAGTTTATATTTATAGTTTCTGAACAGCTGCACCCTGTACATTCATATAGTCCAGGTTTAATTACAATAAGTGACTGAGACAGATTATGTCTGTCCAGCAAGTTGAGTGATTTATAATTATGGAGGGAATTGATCAATTTGCTATACAAATTGAGTGACTTAAAGTCTGCTGAGGGGATTGGTGAGTTCTGGTCCTGGTGGGAGGATCATGTCTTGAAACTGACAAGGACTAGACTCACATAAAAACCTACAGAGGTGCAGGGGAAGCTCACTGACATCAAGAAAAACAGTCTGGAGGAGAGTACATCCTTTGCACCAAGTTCTGCACTGACAGCCTCCTAGACCCAGAAAAAATTGCAAACAGTGAAGACAATACAAGACGGTGGGAGACAGTGGTGGTGGGCTTGCCTGCCCAAGGACTGAGGCAGCTGCAGTGGGCTTGCCTGCCCTCAGAGCGAGAGTTGAGCACCTTTGGGAAGGAAGTTCACCAGTGGAGCTAAAAGAGTTGTAACTCTGACTTGCGCAGGGCAAAAAAGGCCTGAGTGTACTCTGTGCAGGGGTTGTATGCCTCCCTCCCCCAGCCAGCGGGGTGCCAGGTAGCGTGGCAGTGAAAGCCCCTCAGGTCTGGGTAGCATGGCAGGAGCCAGCAGCAGAGGTCGCCAAGGCCCAGTGACAGAGCAGAAGCCTCAGAAGCTGTGCGGGCTCCCAGGCAGCATGGTGGTAGCCGGAGATAGCTGTGTGATGTGAGCATAGCATCTGACCTGAACCACAGTGTGCCTGCCCTGCAACATAAGAATGGACATGGGTAATGTGGGGAAGGGTAAGCAGTTCTCCTTTTGGGAATCTGTTGTTGTTGTTTACTGTTTGCTTTCTACAGATAATGATAACAGATTTCACTTTTCTAACACTGAGTAAATATCTCATGTTTCCCACTGCATCAGATAAACGTAACACCCATAGAATGGCTAAGACCAGTGGATGTATGTGTCTCATTCCTAGCAGGCTGCCTGAAAGTTTGAGGCACAGCCTGTCTGCATGTGCGATGTAGATAAACAGACAACTACATACAGTTATTTTATGAGTGCTTAAAATATGACAGTGTTAATATTTCAATAAAAATTTTACTTTTCCTCTTTTAAGTTATATATTCTCTTAACACATTCTGTATCCTGCACAATGAATGCCAAATAAAATTACTAAAAAAATAAGGAGTTTAAATCACAGTCATTCATTATGTACAAACTAGATAATATGAGAAGCATCAGCTGAATGAGGTATTCTCAATTTCTGTATAAAGGGACCAAAAAAGTATACTGTATTGGGGGCTATGATTTTCGTAAAAACAACACGCTGTATATGAGGTTGATAATAGAATCATAATATTCCTGAGCAGAGTACCTGGTCTGGAGAGTTCCCAGGTGGTACAAAAGTTGGTGATTCGAACCACCCGAGATGCCTTGAAAGACAGGCCTGATGATGTGCTTCTAAAAGCTTACAGCCATAGAAACCCCACGGAGCGATTCTACTCTGCACACCTGGGATGGCCATGAGTTTGAATCAATTTAACGGCAACTAACAACAACAACATATCTGGTCCTAGCCTGTCTTTTTTCAGGTCTGGAAAATGGAGCTCTGGAAGCCAAAAAAGATGACAAAGAACTGTATCCTTAAATTCATTGCAAATTCGTGTTTGACAAAAGTGCCAAGACAATTCTATTGGGAGAAGATAGTGTTTTCAACAAATGGTGCTGAGACAATCGGTCATCCCCATGCTAAAACCTGAATTCAGCATTTTCCTTTATCTCATACTCAAATATTAATTTAAAATGGACTATAGACTTAAACTAAAAACTAAAACCACAATTTTTTTTGAAAATTTTTGTGACCTTATGTTAAAGAAAGATTTCTTAGGACACAAAAATTACAAATCATTAAAGAAAAATCATTAACTGGTCTATACAAAAATGTATAATTAAATTTTATTAATTATTTAATAATTATCAATTAATTTGTTAAAGACACTAATACAAAAGGAAAAGACAAGCCACAGACTGGGAGAAAATATTTCAAAGCATGTATCTCATAAAGGAATTGTATGCAGAATATATAAAAATTCTTACAACTGAAAAATAAAAAGAACAATGACCCAATTACATAATGGGCTAAAGACTAGAGTATACATTCCACCAGGGAAGATATATAAATGTCTAGTAAGTACATGCAAACATGCTCAAGTCATTAGCCATAAGGAAATGCAACATCATTGGCCATTAGGAAACCACCATAACAAACTTCTATTAAAAATCCCACATTATTCTTAATTGAGAAATTAGTTCTAAAATGTATATAATAAAGCAAAGGACAAATCATGAATCCTGAAGACATTCTTAAAGAAGAACAAGCTTTCCATATATCAAGATACATTAAGCACTGTAGGAATTAAGATATAGTGTATTAGAAAAGGACAGACAAATTGAAGAAAGGGATGTAATAGAATGTCCAGAAACAGACACAGAACATTGGCTAGTAAACTCATAAAAATGTGTGTAATCTCATTAATAACCAGGAGAAATATCAATTTAATATTTAATAACTTAGAATTATGCACCAGAAAACCAAAAGATTGACATATATAAGTAAATAAATAAGAAGCAATATAAAAGAATGAGGGGAAGGAGGAGGAGGCAAAGGAGAAGAAAGGAAAGAAGAAAGATGAAGAAGGTGGTCGTGATGAAGGTAAAGATGAAGGAAAACTAATACCAGATGTGGAGTAACAAGAATTCTCACATACTATTGAATATATAATTTGATACAATGACTTTAGAAAACTGAGCAGCATTAAAATTGAAAATGAGCATTTTTTTTTTTTTTATGGCCCAGTAATTTCTTTTCTAGGGATATATACAGCAGAAATGCATTTCATGTGCACCAGAAGATATATATATATAAAACTTGAACAGTGCAAATTATTAAGCACAATAAAATGGGTAAACAAATGTTGATATGTGCATATGGTGGAAAATATACAGCAAGGCAAAGTCAAATGCAAAGGTATTCAACTGTGAGATTATAATAAATTATGGATAACACTGCAAATATTGGGAATTCCAGAGCATTTAATAGTGCTCATATGGAATCCATACATAGACCAAGAGGGAGTCCTTAGAACAGAACAAGGGAATAGTGCATGGTTTAAAATCAAGAGAGGTGTGTCAGGGTTGTATCATTTTACCACATCTCTGCAATCTGTATGCTGAGCAAATAATCCCATAAAATTGACTCTATGAAGAAGAAGGTGGCATCAGGATTGGAGGCAGACTCATTAACAATCTGTGATATGCAAATGACAAAACCTTGTTTGCTGAAACAAAGAGGACATGAAGCACATACTGATGAAGATCAAAGACTACAGCTTTCAGTATGGATTACACTTCAACACAGAAAACAAAAATCCTTACAACTGGAACAATAAGCAACAACATGATAAACCGGGAAAAGATTGAAGTTGTCAAGGATTTCATTTTACTTGGATCCACAATCAGTGCTCATGGAAGCAGCAGTCAAGAAATCAAATGCATTGGACAAATTTGCTACAGAGACCTCTTTAAAGTGTCACAAAGCAAAGATGTCATTTTGAGGACTAAGGTGTGCCTCACCCAAGCCATGGTATTTTCAGTTGCCTTATATGCATGGAAAAGCTGGACAATGAATAAGGAAGACTGGAGAAGAATTGATGACTTTGAATTATGGTGTTTGCTAAGAGTAATGAATATATACTGTGGAGTGCCAGAAGAACAAACAATTCTGTCTTGGAAGAAGTACAGTCAGAATGCCTCTTATAAGTCAGGATGATGAGACTTCGTCTCACATACTTTGGGCATGTTATCAGGAGGGAATAGTCCCTAGAGAAGGACACCATGCTTGGTAAAGTAGATGGTCAGCAAAAAGGAGGAAGACCTTCAACAAAATGGCTGCAAGGGTGAGCTCAAGCACAGAGGAGATTGTGAGGATGGTACAGGACTGGGCAGTGTTTCATTTTGTTGTACATAGAGTCTCTATGCTCTAGAACTGACTTGACAGCACCCAACAACAACATTCAGCAATAAAAAGTACTAAGTACTGTTAACTAAAAAAAGCTAGACCAAGAACAACACATACTGTTTTGTTCTACAATAAAAAAATAAAATGAAATCAGGCAAAACTAATCTCTGGAATTCAAATTCAGGGTTATGATTGCTTTGAAAAAGAAAGAGAGGTTTTTTTTGTTTTGTTTTGTTTTGTTTGTTTTTAAATGGGGGAGAATTATGTGGTTGTCTCTGGGATGCTGGAACTTTTTTTTTTTTTTTGATTTGGGTTTTGATTAAGGTATGTTTTCCCCGTCACAATTCACTGGGCTGCATAATTATGGTTTGTGCATCTTTCTGTATGTATGAAAGACTCCAAAAAAATTCAACATTTATGATTTAGATTTAGTCTTACTTCTCAAAGGAATTTACAAGTTAGTAGAAAATATAAATATGTTTAACTCTGAGCTGAGTGCTTTTCTAATGACATAAACAAAGCATAGCTAGACATCTAAATAGTAGGTGTGAATTTAAGGGCCACTGAAGAAAAGTTTCAAGGGAAAGGTGTGAATGAGTGAAAGCATGAAATCTCAACACCATGTGGATATATGAAGTCATTAGGAAATAGCCCAGGTCACAAAGTCATAAATGATAAACAAAATACTAACATGTTTAGATTTATTCTATGGACATGAAAAAAAATTATGAACCTTATAATCACAAATGAATATATATGCAAAGCAATTAATATGAAATAAATGAAAACTCAATAATCACATGAGGACAATGGGTATAAATATGTCACAAATGAGGAATAAAATAATTTCTGTAATTAAATGCTAACAATATATGAGAATCTGCATTAAATCATATATTATTTGTAGGATGCAGATAGGAGTGAAGAAACACTGTTAATATTATTAAGAGTGAATCTTTGAGTACAACTCAGATATTCCATATATTTTGGTAACCAGGCAAGTGAGGCATAGAGACATTTTCACTGAAAATAAGAAATACTGCTGTTATCAGCTCATTTATCATCTCAAGTTCGTGGAAGCAGACAAAGCAGGAAATCTATGTTTCTCTTGTGTGAACCATATTCCTTCTCCCTCTGTCTTACTTTTGCCTGAATTCTCTGCAAATTCCTGTGAAAAATTGGTTCGTCAGTTTTAGATTTCAATTCTGTGGGCTGCTGCTATAAAAGGACAGGTAATTTGCTCAAGGAAATGGCAGATTCTGTGGCAGTACTTGTCGTTCTAATAGCTAATTCAAAAAACCATAAGTGGTTCAAAATGGAAGTCTCTGATGTAGGTCATCATTAGGAGTGAGTGAAATAGAGAACATACACCAAATTTTGCTAATAAATACTGTTTGATATTCTGACCATGGCTTTCACACGCTTGGACTACTCATAGGTAGAGTTCCCTAGGACATGCCTCAGAGATGGAGATATGCATGCAGATTACATTGGGAAGCATCCTTGGAATCAGGGCATGCGGGCAAATGGAGGCTTGAATAGTGCGTGATACATTGCAACAGAGGCCTCAGCTGGTTGCATAGGGAGTTCTAGAGCTGTCACAGACCTGCAAAGTTATCCTTTCTTGAAGGAAGAGTCCAGCCCTTTACAAGCTACATGGATGAGTCTCTGGATGTAGATATCTTCTGAAATGGGATTTGACTTTGAGTAAGACAGCTCACTTCTGCTGAAGTAATTTCTGGAGATAGACTCAGCTGAGAGATATTAGCTGCATTTACTCACGACAGCTGAGGAAACGAGTAGCTCTGTCCTGACGGGAGGTTTTGGATAGTGCACCAACACATCAACTTCAGTCCACCTTCTCTGACTCATGGAAACATTTTCTTTCTACAGAAGTTCTGGAAACATCTCCTCCAGTATGCTGGTTGGCCTCTATCCTGAATAAACCTACAAAAGGATGGCTAATGAAACCAGCTACAGCCCCTGCCTCTGAACCTGGTCCCAAAGCTATAATTGATATTCATTTTCTGGCTCTATAATCTCCATTCTAGTATCTCTTCAACCCTTGCTAAAATTTCCACCAGTTTAGGTGACTTCCCTGATGGGATGACCCAGACCCTCCTCTGTGAGTGTTCTGAATCCCTGGTTACTAGGACCTTATCAGACCATGACTGAAGAGTCTGCCCATTTACCAAGAAAATAAGGCAAAGGATTTATGAGAGATTAGCAACTGCATCATCTAGATGCCAAATTTTCCCCTGCGTCTATTGTGTCACAAAAGCCTGTCTGCAAGGATGGTGATTTTTGCCTTGCATGAAATGATCAAATGAGAGTTTAAAGTTTATTAGGACAACTGTTATGGTCCTGGTAGAAGCATTCGCCGTCTTAGAGCCCAGTGGGTATATAAAGCACAAAATTCCCCAAAATTGGTCACTGGGAATGATGGTAAGAGGCGACTCCCCTAATTCAGCCCTGCTAATCAACGAATTACTTAATATGGCCCTTCTAGCCATGGTCTTAATGACTCACAGAAAATGATTGGGTGGGACTATACAAATAAGTTATATGGAACCTGAGATGGTTTGGGTTCTGTGTCAACTTGGCTAGGCCATGATTCCTAGTATTGCGTGGTTGGCCTCAGTTTTTTCTGTTGTGGATCCTGACCTCTACATGTTGATGAGCAGGATTGCTGTGGGGTGTGTCTTGGGTCACAGCCTTGCAGGAGGGCATGACTCAAGTCCCACCTCTGCTCAAGTTCTGCCTTTCCCTGAGATATAGTCTGCATCTAAGGTATAATGTGAATGCCCTAGCAGGGCTCTCTCTTTCTGCATCTGGATCCTGGAACCCACTTCTGGTTCAAGATCATCTAACCACCAGTTCTTAGGTCTTGAGCTAAAGGTCTGTCATCTGAGGTACGGATTCTAGAATTTACCAACCTCTACAACCCCGTGGTCCAGCAGCCTATCATCTAACATGATTCACCAGCTTCCACAGCCTTATGAGGCAGCAGCCTGCAGTCTGAGCTATCGGTTTGGATTTACCACGTCTGTAGCTAGATGGCTCAGGAGAAGCCTATGCTTGACCTACAGATTCGCGCTTCCCAACCTCTAAAACTGCATGAGCCATTTCCTTGATACGTTTTGTGAGTTCTTTGAGACATTGAAGCAAATGAGGGAACCCAAGATGGAAGGGAGAGTACTGAAGGGAGAAGGAGTAGTTGATGTTAGAGACAATGGAGTGGTACAGCTCTTTGGAAAAGTTGGACATTTGAGACAACTGTAACTTCTACCCCATAGGAACCAGCTTTGTGCTGATCCGTATGAAAGAAATTACTCACTTACAACCCTTGCTTCCTCTTTCCTTGGGAAACAATATTATATTATGATCATTAATTTAGGATATTTACTGTGTCTGAAGGGCAACGTCCCATCTTTGCATGCCGTCATTTCTAAGAGGACATCTGTCTTAGTTATCTAGTGCTGCCATAACAAAAAATACCACAAGTGGGTGACTGTAAAGAACAGAAAGTTATTATCTCACTGTTCAGGAGGGTAGGAGTCTAAATTCAAGGTGTGGCTTTAGGGGGAAGTCCTTCTTTGTCAATTTTAACTCCTCGTAGCTGCCGGCAATCCTTGCCATTTTGGGACTTGTAAATGCACTTGCATAGCGTGTCCTCCTGTGTGTGTCTTTCTGCCTATTCAGTTCTTTTTATAATTCAGAAGTGATTAAGTTTAGGACCCACTCTACTACAGGGTTATTTATCAATGTAACAAATTAAAACTATTATTTCCAAACAGGGTCATATCTACAGACACAGGGTTAGGACTTCACATAACTTCTTTGAAGGGACACAATTCAATGCAAAAGCAGCACCTCAGTTGCACTTGGAAAAAAAAAAAAAAACGTTTTCTCACTTGATCAGGACGAGTGGTATTGACTGTGACTGAACCAGTAGATCTCATATATTGGTTATAGAATAGATTATATATATAAATATATGTATAAACTTACTTCAAGGGAATGGCACATGCAACTTTGAGGAAAAGGCTCACACTATTGTAGGGGCTGGCAAGTCCAAATCTATGGGTCAGACGACAGGTTGAAGGCTTCTGCTTGCTCATGGGATTACAGGGACTGAAGAACCCAATATCTTCAGGTCAGGTGGCAGGCTAGAGCCCTCTGCTCTTCACAGGGTTGCAGGAGTTGGCGAATCCAAAATCTGCAGGCAGGCTGCAGGCTTACACCCCAAGAACCAGAAGTCAGGTGATGAGAAGAGTGCAGGGTCAGGAAAAAAGATCAAGCTTTGCCAGAACATCAGTTTATATACTGGATTCAGGCCACACCTCCAAGGAAACTCCCCTTCCAACGGATTAGCTGCTCACGTCAGATCACAAAATGGAAGGTGATTACATTGTGTCTACCAAACCACAGGAATCATAACCTAGCCAAGCTGACACATAACATTAACCATTTTATTATATAATGGGAAATGTTACGAGGCCTCCTATATCAGTGGATAAAAGTTTAAATAAACTTTTGGCTAATGGTGTTGGCAGAGGTCTTATGAACAGGAAAGACAAATCATATTTGGAATGTATGTAAATTCCTGTCAAGATGAATTTTTGTGCCTTCAAGGGTAGAAGGGATTTGCCACCAAGGACCTGGTGGATCTCTCAAGAGAAAGTGCTGAATCAGGGGCTTAATGGTGGATTCAGCTGCTGATAGTTTCAACATTTAGCAGAAGCATGAGTTAGATCAATCTTACATGTCATGTAGATTCACTCTGAAAGACAGGAGGCTCATCCACAGATCCTTCCTGGATAATCTTCTCTCTATTAAGTATGTCCTCTTGCTCTGGACTCTCTCAAAACTTCAGTAATCTCCAAGCTTGATTCATAGGAATCCACTTCCCAGCTCACTAACATAGTTGAACAGATTTACTTCCTAGAGGACTGTTGGACTAAGGCCTCATTTCCTCAGCAGCTATTAGTTTCTTTCTGCATAGGCCTCTCCATAGTCCATTTTGCAACATCACAGTTTACCTTATCCCAGGATCAAGTGAGAAAGCAAGAGAGTGCCAATAAGAAAGCAAACGTTAGCAAGATCTCATGGTGTTTTAAAACCTAATCAAGGAAACGACATCCCATCACTTTTGCCATTTTATGTCCATTAGAAACAAGTTACTAACTCCAGCCCACATTCACATAGAGGAGATTACGGAAAGGTGTGAATCCTAGGAAGAGTGACGTTAGTTGCTGTATCAGAACCTGCTGGTAGATGACCTTGGGCAAGTTGGTTTTCTTCCACTGAGGGTAATTTCAAAAAATGAGCTCAGATGAGAAACACCAAATTGTAACATCAGATACTTCCATCTTGAAAGTGGTATTTAGATGGCTCACCACAGCAAGTTTTTAACTAATAATAGATCTAAGGAACTAATTTTAAATATATTTACATGTTAGAATATATATTATTATAAAAAAAAAAGCAAACTGGTTTTCGTTGAGTCAATTCTGACTCACAGCGACCCTACCACATAAACATGATATTATATGCATATTATGTATATATAGATGCAATATGTATATACATATATACATATGTATGCACGTAATATTGTTTATACTGATAGTCCCTGGGTTACAAAAGTCCAACTTATGTACAACCAGTAGTTATGAACTAACCTCTATAAAATCTATTATATTAAAAATTTAAGGTTGATACAATGGTACCTAATAACAAACTGGCATGACTTGTGATGCCCATCAAACATTATTATTATTATTACTGTATTATTATGTTAAAGATGTTTTAGTGCATCTGGAAGTGTTTCTTTAATTTTTTTTATGTATAGAAAAGTCCACTATATACTATTTACTATGATAAACTTTTGACTAACTGACTGAGATATGAACCGTACCTAACTGTTCCAACTTACATACAAATTTGACTTAAAGATAGATTTAAGAACAGAACTCACTGGTAGTACAGGAACTGCCTGTATTTATAAACTAAGATAAACTATTATATTCAAATGATATGTTGTTGCTGTCGGGTGCTGTAGAGTTGGTTCCAACTCATAACGACCCTTTGTACAATAGAATGAAGCAACACTTGGTCTTGTACCATCCTTATAATCATTCCTGTTTGAGCCCATTGTTGCAGCTACTGTGGCAATCCATCTCCTTGAGAGTCTTTCTCTTTTTCACTCATCCTCTTTTACCAAGTATGAAGTCCTTCTCTAGAGACTGGTCCCTCCTGATAACATGTCCAAACTGCCTAAGATGAAGTCTCATCATTCTCCTTTCCAAGGAGAATTCTGGCTGCACTTTTCCAAGACGGATTTGTTTGTTCTTCTGAAAGTCCATGTTATAGTTAAGATTCTTTGCCAACATCATAATTCATATGCATCAATCCTTCTTCAGTCTTCCTTAGTCATTGTCCAGATTTCATATGCATATGAGGCGATTGAAAATACTATGGTTTAGGTTAGGCACCCCTTAGTCCTTAAAGGGACACCTTTGCTTTTCAACACTTTAAAGCGGTCTTTTGCAGCAGATTTGTCCAATGCAATACGTCACTTGATTTCTTGACTGCTGCTTTAATGGGCATTGATTGTGGATCCAAGTAAAATAAAATTCCTGACAACTTCGATATTTTCAGCATTTATCATGATGTTGCTCATGGGTCCAGTTATTAGGATTTTTGTTTTCTTTATGTTGAGGTGTAATCCATACTGAAGGCTGTGGTCTTTGATCTACATCAGTTTAAGTGCTTCAAGTTCTCTTCACTTTGAGCAAGCAAGGTTGTATCATCTGCATATCACAAGTTGCTAGAGTCTTCCTCCTTTCCAAATGCCATGTTCTTCATATACTCCAGTTTATGGGATTACTTGCTCAGCACACAGATTGAATAAGTATGATGAAAGGATACAACACTGTCTCATACCTTTTCTGACTTTGATCTATGCATTCTTATGATATAGGTTAAAAGAAAAACATAAGCTAGAAAAGAAGTATTACTAAGAAATACAATTTCTCTACTCTTTGAAATTCAATAACTGCATTAAAATATTGAGAAGATTCTTTGATGAAAGTGGTTGTTTAATGAATATTAGAAGTAGTAACAATTTCTTTTAAGAGAATTGCAGTGAATTATTTCAATATAATGTTATGCTAATATGGGGTGAAGTCCCTGGGTGATCCAAAAGGTTAACACACTCAGCTGCTAACTGAAAGGTTGGTGGTTGGAGTCCGGCTAGAATGTCAAACTCAGAAGAAAACCCTGGCGGTTTAGTTCCAAAAAATCATCCAGTGAAAACCCTACGGAGCACAATTCTACTCTGAAATATAGGGGGTCACCATGAGTCAGAGTTGATTAGACAGTAGCTGAAACTGGAACTGGAAGTATGGTAAACCTCATGAAAATAACTCCTCAGTCCACATGATTTTATTCAGACTCCAATCTTGCACAGAAGTACTTCTGTCCTGGCTATTTTCTAAGCACATGCCTGCCTCTCGGCTTTTGCTCTGTTCTCTATGCCTCAATTTCTTTTCCCACAGATATCTATTTGTATGACTCCATCACATTTTACAGGACTCGGTTTAGTTGTCACATTATCTGTAAAACCTTTCTTGACTGAAGACCTTTTATTCCTCCTCCCTTTTTTTAGTGTTCTCCTCCAAAGTACTCAAAAATTATATTTAGTTGTTGTTATTTGTAATTTATGTCCCTTTTAACTGGAATGTAAACTCTATAAACTCAGGGATTTTACCTCTTTATTCCAATGCTTAACCCCTCCACCCAGAAAAGAAGCTGCTCCATAATTGTTGTATTTGTGTACGTATCTTTTGAATAAAATTGAAGGAATAAAAGGAAAAAAAAATTTCTTCATGATCTAGAACTTCCTGCCTCTCCAGTTTCCTATCTTGGCACCCCCCTCACACTTATTAACTATATTCCAACCACCGTTTTCATGCTGTCTCAGGGATATTATGTATAATTATGAACTGCCTGGAGATTGTTTTCCTCAGATTTTGAAGCATATGTTTTCCAAACATTTATTGAGTGTTTATACTGTGTCAAGCATTACATTAAGTGCTTTACATTGAAAACCTTGTTGAATTCTTACAGAAATCATAACAGTGTAGCTAAGAATAGAATCCCGGATGCTAAGCATGAGGAAAATTATTATTGTCAATGAGAGAAAGTCTGAGTGATTGTTATCCAGTAAAATGAACTTTTTTTTAATCAAGACAAAAAACTTCTTTATGTACAAGAATCTTCACTCTATAAAAAACTCCATGTGTTTTGATAACTAATGATAGTTTCTATGATATCTCCAATATTAGAGAAGGAACAAAGTGAATGATCCCTCCTACATGAGCACATTTCCCTGGAAGGTGAAGTAATACTGTATGAAGCCCTTTTTTGGCCGTGAGTTCACACAGGTAGTTACATGATTCTTGTAGCACAGATAAGACCCAGGTGAACTGAGGGAAAGTCAATGTGTTTTATTAATCAGTTAATCATGTTTTGATTACATACATGCACCATGAGTACTATGCTAATTTCTGAGGAAACCAAGTACAATCGTGTGAGATTTTGCTGTCAAAGAGTTTATAATCTAGAGATAAAAAGAGATGGGTAAATCAAGGATTAAAATGCATAAGAATATATTCGGGCTCCACAGGAGCATGGATAAGGGGTGCTGCAGATCAGATGGCTAGTCAGGGAAGGGTTTGAGAGGCAAAAGACAGTGATGGGGTTGCACTCAGATAGAAAAATAAAAAAGCATAGGTTGTATAGATGAAGCTGAGGAGTCTAAAATGACTAGACTCATGGCATGAGATATGTCTCACAAAGATTTGTGGCCCAACAGCTGAAGCGGAGCCAGTTTGTGTATGATCTGAAATGCAGGCTAGGAAAGTTATTGACATTGGAGTGTCACCGGAAAAATTCGAGAGAAGGACTAAATTAAACAAATTAAAATTATTTGGCAAAATATCTGAGGATTATGTTGCCAAAAATCTCTATCATTTTCTAAATGTGTATCAAATTAATTTCCGTAGACAAAGAGAAAGATGTATTAGAGCTCTCTAGCTTTGCAACTCCCATCAAGGAGACTTCTACAAGTCACATGCATCCTAAGAAACTGGGCTTTGTAAGCAACACTGGTCTTCGTAAAAGTGCCAATATATCTTTTCTTCACTCAAATAACACCCTTCTTCTGGCCATCATCCTATAGTCTGACTAAATTCTTACTGAATTCATCACTAAGCTAATAGTAATCTGTTTGAAATGGAAAATGGAAAGGTCTTATATTCAATATTTCAGAAATGAGACTTGGATGTTTTGCTTTATGAATATAAATACAATTTGAATCTTTCACCTCTGTGTCCCATGTGGGACACAGTAACATTCTTCCTCTTTCTCCTTGCATTCTTACATGTCAAAAGGACTTTTAAATATAAATCACTCGTCGCCATCATTAAACCTCTAAGAATATCCACAGGGAAAGAAGAACTGTAGCAGATATTATGAAGATGGGAACAATTTAGACTACAAATTGCCCTGAAAAAAAAATGCACAAATATTAGTAAAGATTACATATTTCTCAGCATCTGAGTCATAAGAATATGATTATGTGATATAAAAAAAAGTTGCTGTTGAGTCGATTCTGACTCATAGAGACCCTATAGGACAGAGCAGAACTGCCCCCATAGGGTTTCCAAGGAGCCGCTGGTGGATTCGAACTGCTGGCCTTTTGGTTAGCAGCCATAGCGCTTAACCACTACACCATGAGGGTTTCCTCTGAAAGAATAGGAAGTTTGTATTTTTCTCAAAACAGGCAATATTTTACCTCACATCTCAGTACTTTTAGGTGTAGAAAAGCAGACAAAGTGGGGCCCTTGGTACTGCATGGAAGATTCTTTCCTGACCATCTACGCTATGTAGTCTCCATACGGTGATACCAACAGAACTTTCTGTGCCTCTTAGCTCATAAAGTGATTTATTTATGGAGCACAATTGTAACCTGCCAATAGGAGTCCCATTTTCAGTGGCTTAAAAGAAACTTTAGGCTATTTTCCTGATAAACAAGAAAAAATCTGGTGAAGAGAACTATAAGATTAAGGGGAGTATTGCTTAAGCTTTATTTACTTGGATAAGCAGCAATATTATCTTATAAAAGTGTCAATTTAAAATACACAAAAACCAGAACCTTTTATTTTATGAAATTCAGTTCACACTAGAATTTTTTTTATTATAACATTGCATTTTGTTTACTATTCTACAAGATACCAGCAACTCAAATCATTTCTTACGAGCATCTGCTACGAATATATTTACTACCTAACATTACTATGATTAATTTCTATTATGTGTTAATTCAAACTGCAGCTGTCACAAAATACTTTATTTGAATTCAGATGCAGAAACATATAGTATTCCATAGAGAAAACAATTTAGTTATAGAATTATAAACTATCACAACATATTTTGCACTATAAAAATACTAGAAAGAAAATAATTTTTTTTTTTGTGGACATAACTGTGTTCTAAAATATAGAAACGGCATAAAGAATCTATAATGCAATATAATATCTGCTTCTACTTGATTTTTGGTGTGTATTATGTCTTGTAAATTTATGGTACCTGTGAGCTTTATTTTATTTCAAACCTAAAAATACAGCTTATTTCAGTTGAACTTCATGTCTTTACTTCTCCATGTTGAGGAATTAAAATACGAACTACTCAGTACATGTAGTGAAATACCCTATAAATTAAGGTAATATTATTTCTGCTTATATTCAGTGTTAGTAAAATGCTGACATGTAAAATCAGTCTGTGGGCAATTTAGGAAGATTCTTCTGGGAGACAAAAGGAGGGAGTTCACCTCCATTCCATGGACTCAAGTTTAATAGTTCACCTGGGAATAATCAGGTTAATCTGTAATCCAGGAGGGTATTTTAAGATTTATTTTGTTAGATATAGTGCTTTCCATTGATTCAACCTGGGAGATAACTGCTTACAATTATTTATTGCCTTTATTGCCCAATTTGTAATCCAGTGGCTTTAGTGAGCATGAGATTGAAACAAAGGAGCTGTGGAATTTTGTGGAATTTTTGTTAATGTTATTGTAGGTCCTATGATATTAACCCAGTGGTTAAGTGCTCGGCTGCAAACCAAAAAAGGTTGGCAATTTGAATATACCAGCTGCTCTTCGGAAACCCTATGGGGCAGTTCTACTCTGACTTATAGGGTCACTATGAGTTGGAATTGACTCAACAACAGCAACGGGTTTATATTATCCATACTATGTGGGAAGATAAGTGATAGGAACATTCATATCACCGATACATTTATTCCCCTTGAACATTTCTGGATACCAACTAATACATTATTTGATTAAATTCTTTTATAATGCTCTTTATCTGCCCACAAGATCAACCTTTTCTATTATTTAACACTTCCTCTTGACAACCATTTCATTATTCACTCCACTTTTTTTTTTTCTATTTATACTATTTTAAATTGGTAATCCTCTTTCTAGGAAGGCATCAGAACCTTTTTACTAAGATTTAAATAGTGCCCCTCCTGAAATTATGCCAGTTTATAGATGTTTGTTTTAGTTAATATTAATTCTTTGTCTTTGACCAGATACATGATCGTTTTTAAGATAAGGAAAAAATTCAAAGAAAAAATAAAAGCTAGTTAGATAGAGAATAAAATTCAGGTCTCTTGATTTCAACTTTTTAGGGTTATTACTGGTTAGTTTTATGTATAAAAATTTTGAGAGAAGCTTTATTGATATTTGATCACCTTCACTCATGGAAGTAATGCTGGGCCCTCAGAATATAACAACAAAGAAGAAAAAATTTCTGTTATTAATCTAGAAGAGAGAGAAAGGTTAAAAAACAGAGAAATTACTACCAGTAACCAGTTGTCATGGAGTCCACTCCAACTATGGCAACCCAACATGTGTCAGAGTAGAACTGTGCTCTATAGGGCTTTCGATGGCTGATTTTTCAGAAGTAGATCACCAGGTCTTTCTTTTAAAGCACCTCTGAGTGGACTCCAACTGCCAGCCTTTAGGTTAGCCATCAAGCATGTTAGCTATTTGCAGCACCCAGCGATTCCAGGGGAATTATACTTTAGTGAAATTAATGCATCGAGAAGTTTAAGAGTTTAGTAAAAATATGTCTGGAGGGTAGTTCCCATCCAAGGCTCAAGGATAAAAGAAGATCCCTAGAGGAATACAGTAAATATGCTGATTTTGCCTATGAGTAGGAGTTAAGCAGGCCTAGAAGCTGGGAGAAGAATCCCAGGCCCAGGAAGTATCAGATGCAAAGTCCTGTAGATGACATAGTTAACTGCTTTTTCAGAAATAGCAATGAGATCTGCCAGCTGAAATGCAGACTCCATTGTGGGAGTGCTGAGAGAGGCAGTTACAGTATTTTTATGAAAATACCGTGCCCCTTCTGTGTTTGTGTGCCAGCCACACCCTCCTCCTGTGAGGCACCCTCACAAGTGCAGCCATGCCAATTCTCTTCCACACGTAGCTGTAAAAAAAGATGAGCATATCATGCTTAGAAAAATACCTTGGTGGGGGGGCGGAGGAAGGGCAGGGCCAGCAAACAAATGCAGAAGGTGCATGTTATTTGCATAAAAATATGGTATCTCAAACATACCTTCATGGTTTGTGATCCTGTAATGAAACATGTCCTGAGAAGACTTTGGAAATTGTTCTGGAATATCTTGGGACCTCCTTGACATTTGCTTGTGTTTTTCTTTCTTTCATGACTATATCATACATTGTCTTTATTAAAGCCTTACTTGAGTATACTTGAGTCACATAGTGTTTTCAATTATCTAACAAAAAATGGATATAATGCAATTTATGCAAACATGTACAATAAGTAATCATTAAAGGTGTTTTTTCATTGAATAAGTGAGTGAACAAACTAATGAAAAAGGAGTACCAATTATATTGTACAGATACTAAGTGTCTGGCAATTAGTGAATGATTTATATGGATACAGTCAGTTCACAGGGAAATTTGTTATTATTAGCAATAAAGTAACTTAAAACCCTGTTGCTCATTCATTTATTTTAATGTTCTCATACCTACATCAAAGATCATAAACAAAGAACTGTGATATTGAATTTTCATAAAAGTTTTATTTATGTTTGGAAGATGCTACAGTAAGATAAGAATTTTCCTTTCAATTTAGTGGAAACCAAATAAAAAGTATTTCAAAGCACATAAAAAATATGAACCGATTGTCTTTATTCTGTCCATGTAGGCTAATGTCAGATGAAATCAAGATCCTTATTATTAAATGTCACATTGCCTAATGTCCAAAATCATTCCTGAACAAGTTACCAGACCAACACATATTCTAATACATGTAGTCCTAATTGTATTCATTAAATGTTTTCTCTAATTCTCTGCCACTCATTCTTTAACCTTTGTTTAGAATCCACCATATGCCAAACCATGAGCTATGTGTTGGTGACACAATTATCAAAAACAAAAAAAAGGCATATGCCGAGTCTCTGTAGACTAGTGGAAGATACAGTAATTTCAACAGATAATTTTAATATAGAATTTGAAGTGACTAAAAATGAAAAGACACAATATGTTTGAAAGATAAAAATTAGGTAGATAGATAGCTGCTGTCCAGTTGACTCCGGCTCATGGCAAATTTATGTGCAACAGAACGAGACATTACCCTGTCCTGTGTCACCTTCACAAAAGCCGTCATGTCCAAGTCCATCTTTACAGCTACTGTAAAGTATCTTCCTCACCATCATCTGCCCTCTAGTTGACCAAACATGTTGTCCTCCTCCAGCAATTAATCCCTCCTAATGACATTTTTTTTTTTTTTACATGTCTAAAATAAGTGAGTTGCATGATGTTCTGCTGTGATCCATAGTTAGCATTAGCTAATTTTTGGAACTAGATTGTCAGGCCTTTATTCCTAGTCTTTCTCAGTCCGGAAGCTTCACTGAAACCTGCCCACCATGGATGACCCTGCTGGTATTTGGAACACCAGTGGCATAGCTTTCAGCAACACAGCAGCACACATGCCACAACAGTAGGACAAATTGACAGACGTGTGGTTCTAGTAAAAATTAAGGAACCCTCAAATTGTTTTCTGGACCAATGTAACTCTCCTTCAGACTTTTCCCATGACTGGCTCCTTACACTCAGTTCAAGTGTGCCCCTTAGATTTGGTATAGTCGTACTGTGTTGGCCTTGATCAGCTCAAGTTTCCTATGCATGCACCCTGAACACTTGACTCTCATACTGTCTTTCTCCTGATCATGATCCAAATCCTTTTGTAAATCTCTCAAGTCACTGATCAGTTCCCTTCACTATTGGAATGATTGGATGTATTCATTTTGCTTATAGCTTATAAATGAATTTTCATTTTCAATATTATCTCTTACAAAATACATGTAGCTGGGTTCCTAAGGAATTTGGTTAACGAAGTTGATACCTGCATACCTAGTTTACGAAAGTGTAAGAGAGAATTTCTTTATTTTCTAAAAAGTACACTCTATTTTTTTCTAAATTTGATTTAAAATAGCATAAGAATAGAGGTCAAGTGTAATACCAGGAAGTTGAACCAAAATAAGGAAGGGAGAATTGAAAAAGTAAAATAACCAGGAAAAGACAGGATTAAACAACGGTGAAACTACAATCAGGATTTAGGAACCAAAAAACCAAACCCATTGCCATCAAGTTGATTCCAACTCATAGCGACCCTATAGGACAAAGTAGAACTGTCCCATAGGGTTTCCAGCTAGTAGCTGGTGGATTTGAACTGCTGACCTTTTGGTTAGCAGCCAAGCTCTTATCCACTAGCTACCAGGGCTCCAGGGTGTAAGAAATAGGAGCTTAAATACCAGTAACAGAATAGAAGGTGGGTTTCTCTTTGCCTGCTTTCAATGACTGTTCATGTGCTTTGTCCCACTAGAGCCAGAAACTTAAATTGTCTTTCCACAAAAGAAAACAACGCCATGAGAACAGTGTTCCAGAGTGGCTTGAATTCACTAGGAAAAGAATTACATACAGTTAAAGCTTTTAAACTTTTAAAGAAAAGTTAGAGACGCTAGTTCTCCCAAAACGTCTCTTCAAAATGGGTGTGATAACACCTGGACGTTGCTTTGGCTACTGTTTGATGCTGTCCTATAGTAAATGCAAGGCAGTGGAGTTCTATTTATCTTTTCTCCATAGAGAGTTGGGGAAATTTGCCTGTGGAATTTTATGATAGGATGATATACGAATCACATGTTCTTGAGAGTTAAATTATTAGTCTAAGTATAATATGACATTTAAAATAGAACAGATGGGCAAAAAAAAAAAAAAGTAGGATTTACTTTTTATTTAGAAATTTCTTTATAAAATATGTAGTAAAAACAACCTTAGGCTCACAGAACTGACATCTTGATTCTCATGATATCTGATTTCAAGATGGCGGTGATTTCCCCAAAGATAATATACAGAGTGAGTACATATATAATTTCAGCATATTGTTGAATGTTGAAATTATCAGTATGTTACCAAAGGAAGCATACAGATTATCAAAGGTTGGCTTTTAATATCTAAATATTCAATTCTACCTTAATTATCTAGATTTTTCATTTTAAATACATCTACCAGTAAAACTGGTCGCCATCAAATCAGTCCAACTCACAGCAACTCCATGTGTGTCATGGTAGAACTGTGCTCTACAGCTTTTGCAATGGCTGATTTTTTGGAAGTAGATCGTGAGGTCCTTCTTCCAAGGTACATCCAGGTGGACTCAAACCTCCAGCCTTTCAGCTAGCAGCCAAGTGTGTTAAGAGTTTGTACCACTCAGGGATTCCTCAATATATTTTTTTGTTATTAGGTGCCATCAAGTGCATTTCAACTCAGAGTGACCCCATGTGACAGAGCAAAACTATCCCATAGGGTTATTCTAGGCAGTAATCTTTATGTGAGCAGATCGCCAGGTCTTTCTTCTGCTTGGGTTTGGTTAACCTTTCAGTTACCAGCCTAAAACCAAACCCGTTGCTGTCGAGTTGATTCCGACTCATAGGGACCCTACAGGATGGAGTAGAACTGCCCCAAAGGGTTTCCAAGGAGCATCTGGTGGATTTGAACTGCCAACTTTTTGGTTAGCAGCCGTAGCCCTTGACCGCTAGCCACCAAGGTTTCCAGTTACCAGCCAAGCACCTAACAATTTCATCACTAGGGCTTCATCAGTTATATTTGCTGTTGTTGTTAGACGCCAGGGAGTTGGTTCCAACTCATAGCTACTCTATGTACAACGGAGTGAAACGGTGCTGGGTCCTGCGACATCCTCACAATCCTTGAGATGTTTGAGCCTATTGTTGCAGCACTGTGTTAATCCATTTCTTTGAGGGTCTTCCTCTTTTCCCTTACCAAACATGCTTCCTTTTCTAGAGACTGGTCTCTCCTGATAAAGCAAGTGAGACAAAGTCTTGCCTTCCTTCCTTTTGTGGAACATTCTGGCTGTACTAGTTCCAGGACAGATTTGTTCATTCTTCTGGAAGTCAATGGTATGTTCAATTTTTTTCATCAACGCTGTAATTCAAATGCATCAATTATTCTTCTGTCTTCCTTACTTATTGTCCAGTTTTCACATGCATATGAAGCAATTGAAAATACTGTGGTTTGAATTAGGCACACCTTAGTCCTTGAAATAACATTTTTGCTTTTTAACACTTTAAAGAGGTCTTCTGCAGCAAATTGTCTAATGCATTCCATCATTTGATTTCTTGACTGCTGCTCCCATGAATGTTGATTATGAACTTAAGTAAAATGAAATTCTTGACAGCTTCAGTATTTTCTCCATTTATCCTGATGTTGCTTACTGGGCTGGTTGTAAGAATTTTTGTGTTCTTTAAGTTTTCTTCACACTGAAGGCTGTAGTCTTTGATCTTCATCAGTAAGTGCTTCAAGTGCTCTTCGCATTCAACAAAGTTGTGTCATCTGGATATCACAGGTGGTTAATGAGTTTTCTTCCAACCCTGATGCCGAGTTCTTTTTCATACAGTCCAGCTTCACAGATTATTTGATCAGCATGCAGTTTGAATAAGTACGGTGAAGGGACACAACCCTGTTAAACCCCTTTCCTGATTTTAAACTATGCAGTATGTCTTTGTTCTGTTCAAAAGACTGCTTCTTAGTCTATGTACAAATTGCTCAAAATTAAGTGCTCTGCAGTTCCCATTCTTCAAAATGTTATTTATAATTTTTTATTATCAGTACATTCGAATGCCTTTGCGTAGTCAATAAAACACAGATAAACATTGTTCTGGTATTTTCTGCTTTCAGCCACTGTGCATTGATGTCAGAAATGATATCCTTCTTTTCACATCCTCTTCTAAATCCTGCTTTAATTTCTTGCAGTTCCTTGTCAATGTACTACCTCAACTGTTTTTTAATTATCAGTAAAATTTTACTTCCATGTGATATTAATGACATTTGATAATTAATTTATGCATTCTGTTGGATCACGTTTTTTTAGGAATGAGCACAAATATGGATCTCTTTCAGTTGGTTGGCCAGTTGGTTGGTCTTTCAAATTTCTTGGCATAGAACAGTAAACGCTTCCAGGGTTGCATGCATTTGTTAAAACATCTTAATTGCTATTCCATCAATTCCTGAGGCCTTGTTTTTTGCCAGTACTGTCAGTGCAGCTAGGGCTTCTTTCTTCAGTATTATCAGTTTTCGATCATATGCTACCTCATGAAGTAGTTGAATGTTGATCAGTTCTTTTGGTGCAGTAACTCTGTGTATTCCTATCTTCTTTAGATGCTTCCTTTGTCTTTCAATATTTTGCCCATAGAATCCTTCAATATTGCAACTCGAGACTTGAATTTTTTCTTCACTTCTTTCAGTTTGAGAAATCTTAGTATGTTCCTCCCTTTTGGTTTTCTAACTCCAAGTCTTTGCACATTTTGTTATAATATTTACTTTGTCTTCTCTTGGAACCACCCTTTGAAATCTTCCATTCAGCTCTTTCACGTCATCATTTCTTCCATTCACTTTAGTTACTTTGCATCAAGAGCAGATTTCAGGGTCTTTTCTGACATCCTTCTTGGTCTTTTCTTTCTTTCTTGACTTTTTAATTGACCTTTTGCTTTCTTCATATATGATGCCCTGATGTCATCTCACAACTCTTCTGGTGTTTGGTCATTAGTGTTCAATGCATCAAATCTATTATTGGGGTGGTCTTTAAATTTAGGATAAACTCAAGGTCATATTTTGGCTCTTGTGGACTTGTTCTTATTTTCTTCAGCTTCAACTTGAACTTGCATATGAAAAGTTGGTGTTGTGTTTCGAATTCGGCTCCTGGCCTTGTTCTGACTAATGATCATTGAGCTCTCCATTGTCTCTTTCCATAGATATAGTTGATTTGATTCCTTTGTGTTTCATCCACAGACATCACCATGTATAGTAGCTGTATATGCAGCTTAAAAATTATATTTAGGAGCCATTGAGTGATACGGCTGCTCACCAAATTTTGGCATTAAGAATCCACCTGACACTCCTTGGAAAACCTATAGGGCAGTTCTGCTCTGACCTATAGGGCCACTATGGGTCAAAATTAACTCGAGCGCAATAGGTTTTTTTTTTTTTTCTTTTCTTCTTCTTTTTTAGATGAAGATTTACAGAGTAAACTAGCTTCATATTAAAAATTAATACACGTAGGAGGCAGGGCCAAGGGACGCTACCGTGGCTCCCTCTTGCAACAAAGACTCGGAAAAACAAGTGAATCGATCACATACATAACAATCTACGAACTCTGAACAACAAACACAGACTTAGAGATGGAGAACGAACAAATATGGGCAGACAGCGATCGTTTTCAGAACCAGGAGCCAGCGTACCAGGCAGGTGACCTTCGGAGCCCGATCTGGGGCAGAGCCCAGGGAGGCAGATGGCACAGACAAGGGGCTCAGCCCTACCCCCTGAACTCATCCCGGGAGGGAGCCTGGCCGGTTAACGTGGGCAGCGTAGCGGCGCAGCCGGTGGGAGAAGCACCCGGGAAGCAGTGACTGATCTTGGAGTGGGGAGAGCAGTGTCCCAGCCGGGGAGCCGTCCCGCCGGGAGTTTGGCGGGAAGCAGGCTTGGCGCGAGCGTGGAGATCAGCTATGTTTTCCTAAAGCAACCCCGGGGGGAGGCCGAGACGTTCGTGTGGACGACGCCCACCCAGTTCGCGCGTGAGCGCACCGGAGGGAGAGGTCCCCGGGAGGAAGTGATGGGTCTCGGAGTGGGGAGAGCAGCGTCCCAGCTGGGGAACCATCCCGCTGGGATTTTGGCAGGCGAGGGCAGGGCGTGAGCGCTGGAACCAGTTATATTCCCCTGAATAGACCCCGGGGGAGGGCCCAGCCGTTCGTGTGGGCGATGCCTACACAGTTTGCGCAAGCTGTGAAGCGCACCGGAGGGAGAAGTCCCCGGGAGGAAGTGACTGGTCTCGGAGTGGGGAGAGCAGCGTCCCAGCCAGGGAGCTGTCCTGCTGGGATTTTGGTGGGTGCAGGCGGGGCGTGAACGCAGGGATCAGCTTTATATTCTGAGATGCTACACTCCTAGCTCTCTGATCTCTCCCCCACCCTCCCCAGGCGGCTCCATTAACATCCGAATACCCTGAGCCAGAGGGAGAATTCAGATAGGAATCTGACTGCATTTTTTTTTAGCTGATTACCTGGAAAAACTAGTTTCCCAGTGATGGCTCGGAGACAGCAGTCCATATCAAACCACATAAAGAAACAGACCATGACAGCTTCTCCAACCCCCCCAAACAAAAGAATCAAAATCTTTCCCAAATGAAGATACAATCCTGGAATTATCAGATACAGAATATAAAAAACTAATTTACAGAATGCTTAAAGATATCACAAATGAAATTAGGATAAATGCAGAAAAAGCCAAGGAACACACTGATAAAACTGTTGAAGAACTCAAAAAGATTATTCAAGAAGATAGTGGAAAAATTAACAAGTTGAAAGAATCCATAGAGAGACAGCATGTAGAAATCCAAAAGAATAACAATAAAATTACAGAATTAGACAACGCAATAGGAAGTCAGAGGAGCTGACTTGAGCAATTAGAATGTAGACTGGGACTTCTGGAGGACCAGGGAATCAACACCAACATAGCTGAAAAAAATCAGATAAAAGAATTTAAAAAAATGAAGAAACCCTAAGAATCATGTGGGACTCTATCAAGAAGGATAACTTGTGAGTGATTGGAGTCCCAGAACAGGGAGGGGGGACAGAAAACACAGAAAAAATAGTTGAAGAACTCCTGACACAAAACTTCCCTGACATCATGAAAGACGAAAGGATATCTGTCCAAGATGCTCATCGAACCCCATTTAAGATTGATCCAAAAAGAAAAACACCAAGACATATTATCATCAAACTTGCCAAAACCAAAGACAAACAGAAAATTTTAAAAGCAGCCAGGGAGAAAAGAAAGGTTTCCTTCAAGGGAGAATCAATAAGAATAAGTTCAGACTACTCAGCAGAAACCATGCAAGAAAGAAGGGAATGGGACGACGTATACAGAGCACTGAACGAGAAAAACTGCCAACCAAGGATCATATATCCAGCAAAACTCTCTCTGAAATATGAAGGCGAAATTAAGATATTTACAGATAAACACAAGTTTAGAGAATTTGCAAAAACTAAACCAAGACTGCAAGAAATGCTAAAGGAGATTGTTTGGCCTGATGACCAATAATATCAGGTACCAGCACAATACAAGGTCACAAAACAGAACGTCCTGATATCAACGCAACTCAAATAGGGAAAGCACAAAAACAAACAAATTAAGATTAATTCAAAAAAAAATAAATAAACAAAATAATACACATAACAGGGAATCATGGAAATCAAGAGATAAACAACCACAATAATCAAAAAGTGGGACTAAATATAGGAGGCATTGAACTGCCAGATGGAGAGTGATACAAGGCGATATAGAACGATACAAGTTAGGTTTTTACTTAGAAAAATAGGGATAAAAGGTAACCACAAAAAGGAATATCAATTCCATAACTCAAGAAAAAAGCCAAGAAAAACGTAACGACTCAACTAACATAAAGTTAAACATTATGAAAATGAGGATCTCACAATCTACTAAGAAAAACGCCTCAGCACAAAAAAGTATGTGGAAAAATGAAATGGCTAACAACTCACATGAAAAGGCATCAAAATGACAGCACTAAAAACTTATTTATCTATAATTACGCTGAATGTAAATGGACTAAATGCACCAATAAAGAGACAGAGAATCACGGACTGGATAAAGAAACATGATCCATCTATATGCTGCCTACAAGAGACACACCTTAGACTTAGAGACACAAACAAACTAAAACTCAAAGGATGGAAAAAAATATATCAAGCAAATAATAAGCAAAAAAGAAGAGGAGTAGCAATATTAATTTCGGAAAAAAAGGACTTTAGACTTAAATCCACCACAAAGGATAAAGAAGGACACTATATAATGATAAAAGGGACAATTAATCAGGAAGACATAACCATATTAAATATTTATGCACCCAATGACAGGGCTGCAAGATACATAAATCAAATTTTAACAGAATTGAAAAGTGAGATAGACACCTCCACAATTATAGTAGGAGACTTCAACACACCACTTTCAGAGAAGGACAGGACATCCAGCAAGAAGCTCAATAGAGACACGGAAGACCTACTTACAACAATCAACCAACTTGACCTCATTGACTTATACAGAACTCTCCACCCAACTGCTGCAAAGTATACTTTTTTTCTAGTGCACATGGAACTTTCTCTAGAATAGACCACATATTAGGTCATAAAACAAACCTTTGCAGAATCCAAAACATCAAAATATTACAAAACATCTTCTCAGACCACAAGGCAATGAAGCTAGAAATCAATAACAGAAAAACTAGGGAAAAGAAATCAAATACTTGGAAAATGAACAATACCCTCCTGAAAAAAGACTGGGTTATAGAAGACATCAAGGAGGGAATAAGGAAATTCTTAGAAAGCAATGAGAATGAAAATACTTCCTATCAAAACCTCTGGGACACGCAAAAACAGTGCTCAGAGGCCAATTTATATCGATAAATGCACACATACAAAAAGAAGAAAGAGCCAAAATCAGAGAACTGTCCCGACAACTCGAACAAATAGAAAGTGAACAACAAAAGAACCCATCAGGCTCCAGAAGAAAACAAATAATAAAAATTAGAGCTGAACTAAATGAATTAGAGAACAGAAAAACAATTGAAAGAATTAACAAAGCCAAAAGCTGGTTCTCTGAAAAAATTAACAAAATTGATAAACCATTGGCTAGACTGACTAAAGAAAAACAGGAAACAAAAAACCCGAATAAGAAACGAGAAGGACCACATCACAACAGAGCCAAATGAAATTAAAAGAATCATTTCAGATTACTACGAAAAATTGTACTCTAACAAATTTGAAAACCTAGAAGAAATGGATAAATTCTTGGAAAAATACTACCTACCTAAACTAACACATTCAGAAGTAGAACAACTAAATAGACCCATAACAAAAAAAGAGATTGAAACGGTAATCAAAAAACTTCCAACAAAAAAAAGTCCTGGCCCAGACGGCTTCACTGCAGAGTTCTACCAAATCTTCAAAGAAGACTTAACACTACTGAAGGTATTTCAAAGCATAGAAAATGACGGAATACTACCTAACTCATTCTATGAAGCTACCATCTCCCTGATACCAAAACCAGGTAAAGACATTACAAAAAAAGAAAATTATAGACCTATATCCCTCACGAACATAGATGCAAAAATCCTCAACAAAATTCTAGCCAATAGAATCCAACAACACATCAAAAAAATAATTCACCCTGATCAAGTGGGATTTATACCAGGTATGCAAGGCTGGTTTAATATCAGAAAAACCATTAATGTAATCCATCACATAAATAAAACAAAAGATAAAAACCACATGATCTTATTAATAGATGCAGAAAAGGCATTTGACAAAGTTCAACACCCATTTATGATAAAAACTCTTACCAAAATAGGAATTGAAGGAAAATTCCTCAACATAATAAAGGGCATCTATGCAAAGCCAACTGGCACTAGTTTTTTTTTTTTTTTTATGCAAAGCAAACAGCCAATATCACTCTAAATGGCCAGAACCTGAAAGCATTTCCCTTGAGAACGGGAACCAGACAAGGATGCCCTTTATCACCGCTCTTATTCAACATCATACTTGAAGTCCTAGCCAGGGCAATTAGGCTAGACAAAGAAATAAAGCGTATTGAGATTGGAAAGGAGGAAGTAAAGCTATCAGTATTTGCAGATGACATGATCGTATACATGGAAAACCCTAAGGAATCCTCCAGAAAACTACTGAAACTAATAGAAGAGTTTGGCAGAGTCTCAGGTTATAAAATAAACATACAAAAATCACTTGGATTCCTCTACATCAACAAAAAGAACACCGAAGAGGAAATAACCAAATCAATACCATTCACAGTAGCCCCCAAGAAGATAAAATACTTAGGAATAAATCTTACCAAGGATGTAAAAGACCTATACAAAGAAAACTATAAAACTCTGCTACAAGAAATTCAAAAGGACATACTTAAGTGGAAAAACATACCTTGTTCATGGATAGGAGGACTTAACATAGTAAAAATGTCTATTCTACCAAAAGCCATCTATACATATAACGCACTTCCAATCCAAATACCAATGTCATATTTTAAGGGGATAGAGAAACAAATCACTAATTTCATATGGAAGGGAAAGAACCCCCTGGATAAGCAAAGCACTACTGAAAAAGAAGAAGAAAGTGGGAGGCCTCACATTACCTGACTTCAGAACCTATTATACAGCCACAGTAGTCAAAACAGCCTGGTACTGGTACAACAACAGGCACATAGACCAATGGAACAGAATTGAGAACCCAGATATAAATCCATCCATGTATGAGCAGCTGATATTTGACAAAGGACCAGTGTCAGTCAATTGGGGAAATGATAGTCTTTTTAACAAATGGTGCTGGCATACCTGGATATCCATTTGCAAAAGAATGAAACAGGACCCATACCTCACACCATGCACAAAAACTAACTCCAAGTGGATCAAAGGCCTAAACATAAAGACTAAAACGATAAAGATCATGGAAGAAAAAATAGGATCTACCCTAGGAGCCCTAATACAGGGCATAAACAGAATTCAAAACATTACCAAAAATGATGAAGAGAAACCCGATAACTGGGAGCTCCTAAAAATCAAACACCTATGCTCATCTAAAGACTTCACCAAAAGAGTAAAAAGACCACCTACAGACTGGGAAAGAATATTCAGCTATGACATCTCAGACCAGTGCCTGATCTCTAAAATCTACATGATTCTGTCAAAACTCAACCACAAAAAGACAAACAACCCAATCAAGAAGTGGGCAAAGGATATGAACACACATTTCACTAAGGAAGATATTCAGGCAGCCAACAGATACATGAGAAAATGCTCCCAATCATTAGCCATTAGAGAAATGCAAATTAAAGCTATGATGAGATTTCATCTCACACCAACTAGACTGGCATTAATCCAAAAAACACAAAATAATAAATGTTGGAGAGGCTGCGGAGAGATTGGAACTCTCATACACTGCTGGTGGGATTGTAAAATGGTACAACTACTTTGGAAATCCATCTGGCGTTATCTTAAACAGTTAGAAATAGAACTACCATACAACCCAGAAATCCCACTCCTCGGAATATACCCTAAAAATACAAGACCCTTCACACAAACAGATATATGCACACCCATGTTTATTGCAGCTCTGTTTACAATAGCAAAAAGCTGGAAGCAACCAAGGTGTCCGTCAACGGATGAATGGGTAAATAAATTGTGGTATATTCACACAATGGAATAGTACGCATCGATAAAGAACAGTGACGAATCTCTGAAACACTTCATAACATGGAGGAACCTGGAAGGCATTATGCTGAGCGAAATGAGTCAGAGGCAAAAGGACAAATATTGTATAAGACCTCTATTATAAGATCTTGAGAAATAGAAAAAACGGAGAAGAACACATGCTTTTGTGGTTACAAAGGGGGGAGGGTGGGAGGGAGGGAGAGGGTTTTTTATTGATCAATCAGTAGATAAGAACTGCTTTGGGTGAAGGGAAAGACAACACACAATACAAGGAAGGTCAGCCTAATTGGTCTGGACTAAAAGCAAAGAAGTTTCCGGGACAAAATGAAAGCTTCAAAGGTCAGTGGAGCAGGGGCTGGGGTCTGGGGAACATGGTTTGAGGAGACTTCTAAGTCAACGGGCAAAATAATTCTATTATGAAAACATTCTGCATCCCACTTTGAAATGTGGCGTCTGGGGTCCTAAATGCCAACAAGTGGCCATCTAAGATGCATCAATTGGTCTCAACCCACCGGGAGCAAAGGCAAAGGAAGAACACCAAGGTCACACGACAACTAAGAACCCAGGAGACAGAAAGGGCCACATGAACCAGAGACCTACATTATCCTGAGACCAGAAGAACTAGTTGGTGCCCGGCCACAATCGATGTCTGCCCTGTCAGGGAGCACAACAGACAACTCCTGAGGGAGCAGGAGACCAATGGGATACAGACCCCAAATTCTCATAAAAAGACCATACTTAATGGTATGACTGCGACCAGAGGGATCCCGGAGGCAATGCTCCCCAGACCTTCTGATGGCACAGGACAGGAACCATCCCCGAAGACAAATCATCAGACATGAAAAGGACTGGTCAGTGGGGGGGAGAGAGATGCTGATGAAGAGGGAGCTAATTAAATCAGGTGGACACTGGAGAGTGTGTGGGCAACTCTTGACTGGAGGAGGGATGGGAAGATAGAGAGGGAAGACGGCAAAATTGGCACAAAACGAGAGACTGTGGGGGCTGACTCAATAGGGGGAGAGCAAGTGGGAGAAGGGAGTAAGATGTATGTAAATTTACATGTGACAGACTGATTGGAATGGTAAATGTTCACTTGAAGCTTAATAAAAATTAATTAAAAAAAAATTAATACACGTTTTGTGACATTGGTTGCCCACCCCATGATATGTCAACATTCTTGCCTCCTTGACCTTAGGTTTCCCATTACCAGCTTTCCTGTCCCCTTCTGCCTTCTTGTCTTTGCCCCTGGGCTTGTAAGCCCATTTAGTCTCATTTTGTTCTATGGACCTGTCTAATCTTTGTCCTAAGGGAGAACCTCAAAACTGACTTCATTACTAAGCTAAAAGCATGTCTGGGTGCCATACTCTTAGGCTTTCTCTGTCAGACCAGTAAATCTGATCTTTCTTTTTTGTTAGAATTTTGTTCTACATTTTTTTTTGTATGTTTTTAAATTATCTATAAATATGTGCCAAACTTAAATGATACAGCACTGATTTGGTAGAATAAATTGTAAGCTGGACTAACTTTAAACCTTGAGATTTGCTCCCATTTTACAATTTTGTCTGATATTATTAGCATATTTTCATGGTCTTAAAACAGGATTATACATAGCATACCATGAGAACTGACACAAAGACATCTAACTTCAGGAGAGTTGCCACCTGTTGTGAATTGAATTGTGTCCTCAAAAATATGTGTTTAAGTTCTGACCCCTGTACCTGTGGATGAGATTCCATTTGGGTATAGAGTTTTCTTTGTTATGTTAACGAGGCCTTGCTGGTGTAGGGTGTGTCCTAAACCTAATTACTTCTGAATGATAAAAGGATTAATGTGGACACAGAGATAAACCAGCAAAAATGAAAAGACAGAAGCACACGTGAAGATCACCAAGGAACTGAGGAACACAGGAGCTGTAGAAGATGAGATCAGGATCTTTCCCCAGAAAGGACAGCTTTTATCTATAGCTGGTTCTCTAAATTCTGAAGGAGCTGTGCTGGTGCAAGTTTAAGTGCTTGGCTGCTAACCAAAATGTTGGAGGCAGAACTCACCAGCTTCTCCGTGGGAGAAAAGTCCTGGTGATCTTCTCTGGTAAAGATTACAGTCTCAGAAACCCTACGGGACAGTTTTACTTTGACTTCTAGAGTCACTATGAGTCAGAATAGACTCAATGGCATACAGCAACAATCCCAACAACAGCTTCCTAAACTGATAAAATCAGTTTCTGTTCTTTAAGATCAACCAGTTGTGTTATTTCTGTTACAGCAACACTAGGAAACTGAGATTGCACCTATTTTGAAGAATAAAAGTTGGTAAATTGAAAGTATGCAGTAGGAGCCCTGGTATTGTAGTGGTTAAGAACTCTACTGCTAACAAAGAGGTCAGCAGTTAGAATCTACCAGCTGCTTCTTGGAAACCCTATGGGGCAGTTCTACTCTGTCCTACAGAGTCGCTATGAGTCAGAACCGACTCAACGGCACCTAACAACAACAAATAGGATTCCAGAAGGAGTATTCAGCACAAAGGCAAGAGGCAAAAAGATCCTGATATATTTAGGAAACTTTGGTACTTGGCATATAAAGCCAAACCAGACCCATTGCCATTGAGTTGGTTCCAACTCATAGGGACCTTATAAGACATTGTAGAACTGCCCCACAGGGTTTCCAAGGAGTGACTGGTGAATTTGAACTATCCACATTTTGGTTAGCAGCCAGGCTCTTAACCACTGCACTTGACACATAGTAAATATTAATTAAATAATTGAATATTTGCCATTATTATTATTTTTATTCTCTTTAAACTTGTTTTTGTTACTATACCTGAAGGCAAGTACATGGAAAGGGCAGAAAGGTGAGAGCTCCAGCTGGAGGAATAAGTGGAGAGCAAATAATGGATCTCTGATGGATTTTTCACATAGTCTGTAATCAGGAACTGATGATACTGAAGGAAGAAGTCCAAGCGGAACTGAAAGCACTGGCGAAAAACAAGGCTCCGGGAATTGACAGAATACCAACTGAGATGTTTCAACAAACAGATACAGCCCTGGAAGTGCTCACTCGTCCATGCCAAGAAATTTGACAGATTGCTACCTGGCCAATTGACTGGAAGAGATCCATATTTACGCCTATTCCCAAGAAAGGTGATCCAACCGAATTTGGAAATTATCAAACAATATCATTAATATCCCATGCAAGGAAAATTTTGCTGAAGAACATTCAAAAGTGGCTGCAGCAATACTTCAACAAGGAACTGTCAGAAATTCAGGCTGGATTTAGAAGAGAACATGGAACCAGGGATATCATTGCTGATGTCAGAAGGATACTGGCTGAAAGCAGAGAATACCAAAAAGATCTTTGCCTGTGTTTTATTGACTATGCTAAGGCATTTGACTGTATGGGTCATAACAAATTGTGGATAACATTGCAGAGAATGGGAATTCCGGAATACTTAATTGTGTTCATGAGAAATCAGTACATGGGTCAAGAGGCAGTCATTTGAACAGAACAAGGGGATGCTCCACAGTTTAAAGCCAGGAAAAGGTATGTGAGGGTTGTATCCTTTCACCATACCTGTTGAATCTGTATGCTGGGCAAATAATCCGAGGAGCTGGACTACATCAAGAAGAACAGGGCATCAGGACTGGGGGTAAACTCATTAACAACCTGTGTTATACAGATGACACAACCTTGCTTGCTGAAAGTGAAGAGGACTTGAAGCACTTACTGATGAAGAACAGTATGAATTACACCTCAGCATAAAGAAAATGAAAATCTTCACAACTGGACCAATAAGCAACATCATGACAAATGGAGAAAAGATTGTAGTTGTCAAGGATTTCATATTACTTGGATCCACAATCAGCAGTCAAGAAATCAAAAAACACACTGCATTGGGCAAATCGGCTGCAAAAGACCTCTTTAAAATGTTGAAGAACAAAGATGTGACTTTGAGGACTAAGGTGCGCCTGACTCAAACCATGGTATTTTCAATCGCCTCATATACATGTGAAAGCTGGACAATGAATAAGGAAAACTGAAGAAGAATTGATGCCTTTGAATTGTGGTGTTGGCAAAGAATGCTGAATATAACATTGACTGCCAAAAGAACTAACAAATCTGTCTTGGAAGAAGTACAACAAGAACGCTCCTTGGAAGGAAAGATGGTGAGACTATGTCTCACTTACTTTGGACACGTGATCAGGAGGAATCAGTCCCTGGAGAAGGACATCATGCTTGGTAAAACAGAGGGTCAGCAAAAAAAGAGGAAGACCCTCAAAGAGATGAACTGGCACAGTGGCTGCAACAATGGGTTCAAGAGTAGCAACAATTGTGAGAATGGCACAGGTCTTGGCAGTGTTTCATTCTGTTGTGCATGGGTGGCTATGAGTCGGAACCGACTCGACAGCACCTAACAACAGCAAAAACATGGAACAACTGAAGACAGATGCATTCGTTGACCACATTTTCATTGTACAAAGCTTCAATAAAGTAGATAGAAGTAGTGTGAACTGTGTAAACTGAACATTAGGAGTTTTATTATAGCAATCTAAGGATAAATGATAAGTTCTAAGGTCATTAGAAGGAGCACCACTGGCATAATGGTTAAACTCTGTTCTGAGGGAAGAAGACCTGTTGATCTGCTTCTAGAAAGATTGCAATCTAGGAAATTCTATGGGACAGTCCTACTCTGTCAGATTGGATTGCTATCCGTAAAAAAATCTACTCAACAGACACCTAAAAGCAACAAAAAGAAGGTCATTTAGGAGGTTTGTGAGAAGATTATCAGTATTTATGGAAAGAAATGAAAGAAGAGGATTGACTGTGTGGGATGAAAAGAAGAGGCAGAGCAAGACATCACGTATGACTTCCAGCATTCAGACTTGTGCAATGGGTGAGTGGCTCTGTTATTTACAACCCAAGAAATATAATGTTGAGAGAAGAAGATGCTACATTAAATTTTGAACATGGTAATTTTGAGGTACCTGAGTAGGGACACCTAATGAAGATATTGGTAAGCTATGTAAATACAGGTGCACATTTTTGGAGTCATTAGAACACAAGTAGCAGTTAAAGCTGTGATCATAGCACAGAGGGAAAGGATATATAGAGAAAAGCTGGAGGGAAGAGAACTAACTCTTCCTGAACACCCATATTGACTTACAATTAGAGGAATATCGAAGCCCAGGGGAAAAAAAAATAAAATAAAATGAGAAGAAGTAATAGGAGAAACAAAGAGAACAGGTGATAGCCTTAAAGTCAATATGAGAGGATTTTGAGCAAGATAAGTTATTTTCAAATACTGTAAAAACAAATATGCTAAGGACTAAAAAGTGTGCACTGGGTTGTAGCAATAGAAAGGCCATACCATAAGTAGTGTTGTTTCCTGGAAGTAGAAGCCAGAAAACCAGGTGCCAATGGTTTGAGAATTAAATGATGTGTGACAAAAGTGAGAGAACAAGTGTAAACCGGTCTAAGAAGAAGATTAGAAGGGAAAAGAGTGACAGGGTTAAGGAGTTATTTATGAGGTAAAATTAAGAGAGAGTGGTAGATAAGAGCATTCTACCTCAGTTGACGGGCTATAAGGAGCCATGATCAACCAGGTGGAAGGATGTTGAAATAGATACACAGTTTTGGTCAAAGGTAATGAGATTGTTTTTGGTTTTTGACATGCCTGCCACACATGCTGGTAGAAATGTCAAATTGGGAGACAGTTATGAAGTGTAGGTATTGGAAGAGTGGCTAGTTATAGGGATTTTAAATTCTTAGCATACGGCTGAATTTCCTGTTTTGTAAGATGTGCCCTGGATGAGAGAATGAGAGAAATGGTTAAAATAAAGCCCTTGGTTTGACCAGCAGGTTGTTAACCCTAACAGAGATTGCATCAACTTGGAGGAAAAAGAGCCTTTTTAAGCTGATGAAGGGCATAGCTATTTGAAATCTATCTGCCAAGAGGTGGCACATTTTTCTAGTTGGCTCCAAGACTGTCTTATGCGTTAGCAGAGGCTCACTTGGCATATTGATGGCAGTTATTACTGTAGGAGTGAATGAGGAGATATAGATTAAAATATAGAGATGGTGATCCTGGAAAGTAAAAATAGAACAGAGCAAGCTGCATCCTAGAAAACCAATATTTAGTGGATGAACAGAGAAAAAAGGTTCAGGGAAGAAAACTCAGAAATGTTCAGAGAAAGAGAGAAAATCAAGACAGAATCATGTCTTGGAGGTCAGAGGTGTATCCTGAAAGTGACCTTCAGTTCATAAGTCTTATGTGATTTGACATTGGCTTTTTTTTTTTTTTTTGAATAGCATTTTCCTAGTAACCTAATCCATGCTGAATTAATATCCTTTCTCCATTTTTCCAAGGCGGATGATACCTGACCCAGATAGCCCTTTGCTGCCCCCTTCTGATTCTCAGCTGCTACAAGTGCAGCAAATCAGAAGTATATCATGAATTTAAGTCAATGTTAAAACTTCAGGGCCTGAAACCTTACACGGATTTTGTAATTAGGGAACTGATATCTACACTCTATCCTTCTGAGTCTGTGTGACATAAATGAAGCAAAGAGGCTATTAGATTTCCAGTGGATTCTGGAATTTGTCTAATTTCTATAGACTGGTATCTCTGTTCTGGGTGTTATCTCTATACTTGGGGTAAGCTCTGGGCATCTGAGTCTCTACTGATCTTTATCTCCAGACAAATTAGTTCCATGTTTGTATAATTCCTAAGAATGAGTTTCTGCCTGGAGTAATTTACAACTTGAATGACCTGATGTTAGATACCCTGGAAATCATCCAAATTATCCTGGAAATCAAGACTGCATTGCAATTGCCTTCTTAATAGTAATTATTGGTCTTTGATGCTAGACCTTAAGCTATAGATGGACTCAATCCTAGCCAATCTGACTCATAACTGTATTCCTGATGCACAAAAAAGGCTAGTAAATGCTTGGCTTGGACAAGCATTTCTTAAATGAATTAATGTATAAATAAGTTAAATATATGCACTAAATCCTGAACTCTGGTGTGTCATCACTGTTGACCTCAGTTCTGCTCTAAATGAACAAACTGTAAATATTGAGATGTTGCACATCAACATCCAAGTGTCACCCACTGTCAGATGGCTACTTTCTAAGCTGAAATTGAAACTGAAAAACTTGAATTTCCAATACTTTATTGCACACAGAAATTTGGACTGCAGGACAACCTACATAGATATGGGACTTAGCTGGATCAGTTTCTTATACACTGTATCCATCTAATTTCTATCCCCTTAAAAGAAAGTGATGGAAAGTAAGAATAAACAGGCCAAGGCCAGACCCTCTGATCACCAGTGAGCATAGGGTCAAGGTTCTAGCATCCCTTGGAGCTGAACACAAGGGGATTTTTTCATTTGTGTTGCTCCCATAGTAATCTGACACCATGCTCTACACATTTATCAGGATATTTATTTTTTAACCAATTCTGACACTGTCTATGGCTATCTTCCCACTTACCAGACCTTTTGTCATACTCATACTACCTTGCTAGTCTCGCCTGATTCCTGTCTATCCCTGCCTCCTACTAAACGTTAGGTGGAAAATGCTCACTTTCCCGTAATAGCTATCTTGCTCTCTCTGTCTTCATTTCTTTCTTTCTCGTTCTCTCTGTTTATTTAGGCTCAATCAGAGAGAATCTCAAATAAGAGCTAATAAACTTAATTGCATTCTTAATCTACTGCCGGTGAAGAAACAACATACCCTAAGTCTCAAGATTTTGTAAAGACAACTCCTGCAGAAACCACACATAGAGTGGCCCCCACAAATCAGAAGACAGTGAAAACTAGGGACTTAAAAGGTTGAATCAGGAACCATTCCCAAAGCCAACTCTTCAGACATGGATTGGACTGGACAATGGGTTGGAGAGGGATGCTGGTGAGGAGTGAGCTTCTTGGATCAGGTGGACACTTGAGACTATGTTGGCATCTCCTGCCTGGAGGGGAGATGAGAGGGTGGAGGGGGTTAGAAGCTGGTGAAATGGACATGAAAAGAGAGAGTGGAGGCAGAGAGCGGGCTTTCTCATTAGGGGGAGAGTAATTGGGAGTGTGTAGCAAGGTGTATATGGGTTTTTGTGTGAGAGACTGACTTGACTTGTAAACTTTCACTTAAAGCACAATAAAAATTATATATATATATATATATATAAAGGATTATTTCTAAAGTATCTCAGGAGAGGAAAATGTGTGACTAATTCTACTTTTTTTTTTGGTATAATTTGAATACTCTTACTAATATTACCATTATCACCAGTCAGCATATATGGAGCACATGATGTGTAACTGGCTCAGTCATAAATGTAATACACACATTATTTGATATCTTTCTCAGAAAAATTGCATTATGATATGAGGTAGAAAAAAGAAAGGGTCTTGCTTAAAATCAAATATCTAGGAAAGTAGAAAAATGAGATTTACATCCATAAGTGAACAATACATTTAAACTCTGGAGTTCTTTCTTCTCAGATTTGAGGAAAGAGATGAGATCATGAAAAGGTCATGCATAGGCCTTCATGCTTTATATTGTATTTTGTAGAGTGACTGATGGGTAAGCGGGTGTTCATTGTATGTTTAGTCTTTAGATCTTAAACACATTTTACAAATAGTAACTATTCAATTCTAAATTAAATTGTTTTTTAAAGAAAAGAAAGTTCAGTATTCCTCGAAGCAACAGGGTGTGCCCTACTTGACAGCTTTAATTGACATAATTATAAATTCATAAACAAAACATAAGGGTGCTCTTTTAATGATAGGTTCGTCAACCCAGAGTTTCAGCTTCTACCACAGGAGACAATGTAAAATATATAATGGTATTTTTAAGTGCTTATTCAAAGTTATAATAGTCAAAAATTCACTTTTCTGAAAATGATACATTAACAAATGTCACACATATTTAGGAGAGTTTTTTTTTTTTTTTAATTAGATGCTGGGAAAAATCAGAGAACATAAGAGAAATTAGCATTTCAAAGCAGTCATTTATGATCCAGAGATCTTTACTAAATTAATCAACAAAAATACATGAATCATTGAATGTTAGATTGGGATGGGAACTTAGAAATTATTTAATTAACTCAAAATGCACCATACCAGTGAATAAAATATTTGAAATTAGAGTTGTTGTTAGTCGCCATCCAGTCGGCTGTGCCTCATGTCAACCTTAACTATATTGAAACAAAATGTTTCTGGGTTCTGTGTCATTTTCAAGATTGTTGGTTTGTTTGAGTCTATTGTTGTGGCTTTTGGATCAATCTATCCAACTGAGGGTTTCTGTCATTTTTTCATTAAAACTATTTTCCAGTAACAAATGAATTTGAGCACTATTTCATATGTTAATTGGCCATTAGTATTTCTTCATCTGTAGTATGCTGATTCCACCACCCATCTGTCAGTTTGTCATACTGTGGTAGATTGCATGTTGCTGTGATTCTGAAAGCTACTACCAAGGTCACCCATGGTGGATAGGTTTCAATGAAGCTTCCAGACTAAGATAGACTAGGAAGAAAGACCTGATGATTAATTCTGAAGGTTAGTCAAGGAAAGCCTTATGCATCACAATAGAACATTGTCTGACTCTCTTTGGACACATCATAGAAGGGATCAATCACAGATGGAGAACGTAATGTCTGGTGTAGTAAAGGACCAGCAAGGGTGAAGGAGACCCTCAGAGAGATGAATTGGCTCGGTAGCCACTATGCTGCACTCTAACTTGCAGGTTTGGGCAACATTTCTTTCTGTTGTACATAGGGTCACCATGCGTGGAGATGACTCCATAGCAGCTCTCTCTGTCTCTTCCTACCTAGCTAGCTACCTTTCTATCTAATATTCAGGTTTATGTGTTTTGCCCATTTTATTCCCAATTAGGTGGTTCTTGATTTTTTAAAAGATAAGTTTGTTTACATATCTTATCTTTTGAATGCTCTTATGCGAGAATCTTTCTCACCATCATTCTGGGAATTTACAACAACCTTATGTAGTGATGGACTACTAATTTTCCAGGTCCCATGTTTTGTAGAAACATTTTCTCTTTTGTGAAATGTATATACTCTAGGAAGTTCTAAGAAAGGGGAAATTATAAGTAAATATCTGAGAACATAAAGGTATAATGTCTAAGAGGATTAATATACTTTATGCTTAAAGAGTGTATAAGTTGTGTTTCTTTCTCTTGAAGCTGTAATTAATTACTATTGCAGTGGAACACTGATAGGGAGTATCCTGAGATTTTTAATAAAAAAAAAAGCAGCCTGGATTATTGCCTTTACAGAAGATTTTAGCCTGTCTAAAATGGAATAGGTGGTTTCCAAGAGCCACACGTTACAGATGAAGCATCAGAGGCGGCTTCAGATAGATGGAAAGACTTCAAGATCCCTTGATGGAGTCTACCACAGCCTAAATTGATTCCACATTTCAGTCATTTGGAAAATTAGACTTGTGTTGTCTTCTTTAGATTATGTAATTCTGGATTATTACACATTTTTAATTTCTTCTAAATGTTTCTCCCACAACTCTGCAGTAGACTTAGAGTTTGGGGATGTGGGTGAAGCCTCATCTTTGACCCCCATGATAAGCTGTAATTAGCCTAATCCTGCCCTTCTTGCCATCTTTTGATTTTAGAAATCAAACCCAAGTTAAATGTCATACGATATGCCTATGACCAATTTGGAATTGTTTGGGAATGGGCATGTTAACCTAAATTGATACAATGAGAAAAACAGCAGATGTTTATTAGGAGGTTTTGGAAAAGAGTATTCCTCTTCCTTTTCCAATAGCTCCTGGAAGCCAGAATTTACTGTCCTTCTGAATGGTATGCTGCGAAGAGTGAATTCTCTGGCCATTGTCCCTTGAGGAAGTTGATACCATTGAAGGCAGAACTGAGAAACATGAAAATAACTGGGCCATTGATCACATCAATAAGCCACTGAATCAATACAATCCTGAAACAAATAAATGCCCCGTATTATATAAGCCAGTATCAGTTGAGGTGTCTGATAATTTGTACATAAAGAAACCTAATTGATATTTCTGTTGATTCTAGGCAGAAGCTGGCATTTGATTATCCAAGCTCCTTATAAGGATTGTTTGTAAGATTATAATATCTTTATAGTAATGGGCTATGAAAGAATATTATGGGAAGAAGGGAAGTTAGTACTAACTGCTCCTATTGTTGTTGTTATTGCTAGGTGCTGTCCAGTCAGTTCCAAGTTATAGCAACCCTATGTACAACAGAACGAAACACTGTCCAGTCCTGTACCATCCTCACAATCGTTATGCTTGAGCTCATTGTTGCAACCACTGTGTCAATCCATCTCGTTGAGAGTCTTACTCTTTTTCGCTGACCCTCTACTTTACCAAGGATGATGACCAAAAGAATGAACAAATCTGTCTTGGAGGAAGTACAGCCAGAATGCTCCTTAGAAGCAAGGATGGCAAGATTACATCTCTATACATTGGACATGTTATCAGGAGGGATCAGACCCTGGAGAAGGACATCATGCTAGTGCTAACTAACCTCTACTATATCCAATCTTATTGGTATGGAAAGAATAGAAATAAGTGTGCATAGTTTTAACGGAAAAGAATAAGACTTAAGAGGGGGCCAAGAAGGCTGACTAGGTAGAAGCTACCTCGGATCCCTCTTGCAACAAAGACTCAGAAAAACAAGTGAATCGATCACATACATGACAATCTACGAATGCTGACCATCAAATTCAGATCTAAAGAGTTGACCTGGGTGACAGAGATTGAGAACGAACAACCATGGGGAAGCAGCAACTGTTTTCGGAGCCTGGAGCCAGCATCCCAGTCAGGAAACCTTGGCGCCGGGCTTTGGACTAAGTGCAGGGGAGCTGAGCACGGCATCCTGAGACGGCGCAAACAAGGGTCGCAGCCCTAGCCCCCAGAAGTAACCTTGGGGGAAGCCCAGCCAGTGCACGCAGGCAGCGCAGTGATGCGGCTGACAGGAGGAGAAATCACTGGGAGGCAGAGACTGGTTTTGGAGCCGGGAGTGTGGTGTCCCAGCCAGGGAACCTTGGCACTGGGCTTTGGACTGGGAGCAGAGAAACTGACCACAGCTTCTGAGATAGTGCAAGCACGGGACACAATCCTGACCCTCGGGGGCAATCTCTACCCAGCCAGTGCACACAGTCGATGCACCCCTCGGGAATCTCAGATAAAACAGTCATCCCAAGCAAGATAAGTAACTTTGTCTATATTCTGGGCTGCTACTCTTTCCTATTTATCTGAACCCTCCCCTCCCCTTCCCAGGTGGCTTCATTAACACTGGAATTTCCTGAGCCAGAGAGAGAAGTGCACTGCAGTTTTTCTTCCCCCCCCCCTTTTTTTTTTTTGGTCTTTTCCTAACCCATTCTCCTGGTCTGAGAGAAGCACTTGCAAAAAAACCAGGGACCAAAAATCCTTCCCTAATTGGACTAAAAACACAGAACCAGCTCCAGCCAAACATATGTGATCCACAGTCATGGGCTTTCATCCCTACAGGGAACAAGGTGGCTATTATAATGCAAAGGCAATTCTGATAGGGATCTGACTGTAATTGTTTTAGCTGATTACTGGAAAGACAAGTTTCCTAGGTCTGATATCTCTGCTTATTAAAGAGAGTCCTCACTGACCCACAACAGGGAACTGAGGGCTGAAGCTCCCCCCAGTCCACCTAGCCTCCTGTCTTAGGGGTCTAAGGAGGGTGACACCTACCAACCTGTAGAGGTACTTGCATTGGGGGCCTAAGGTACAGCTGCAGAGCCTACCCACCAAGGTGCTTTAGGAATAGAGACACACCTACCTCACTGACACTTGGGGGAAGCCTGTCAGCATCCTGCCCCCCGGAGTGTGAACCCCAGCTGCTAATACAATCTGGTGCACACAACTATCACCAGTACTTCTCTAGGTGGATAGGTGACAGTCTGCACCACACACTTGATGACCCCAAATCAGATTCTACTAAAGAATAGTGAATGGACTCTTAGGCTTATATATCTGGTAACAGCCTAAACCAGCTGGTAAGAGGACATAAGTGATTCAAGGGATACATTAGTCAAGACAGCACAATCTAGTAGCCCATCTATGTATATTGAAATAAAACAAAACAAGATAAGACTCAGTGAGCAAATATAGAATAAATCACTACAATATCTTAGAGATGGCTCGGAGACAGCAGTCGATATCAAACCACATAAAGAAGCAGACCATGATTGCTTCTACAACTCCCCAAAATAAGAATCAAAATCTTTCCCAAATGAAGATACAATCCTGGAATTGCCAGATGCAGAATATAAAAAACTAATTTACAGACTGCTTCAAGACATCAGGGATGACCTCATAAATGAAATTAGACAATCTACAGAAAAAGCCAAAGAACACACTGATAAAGCAGTTGAAGAAATCAAAAAGATTATTCAAGAACATAGTGGAAAAATTAATAAGCTGCAAGAATCCATAGAGAGACAGCATTCAGAAATCCAAAAGATTAACAGTAAAATTACAGAATTAGACAACTCAATAGGAAGTCAGAGGAACAGACTCGAGCAATTGGAATGCACCGTGGGGGACCTGGAGGATAAGGGAATTGACACCAATATAGCTGAAAAAAAATCAGATAAAAGAATTAAAAAAAATGAAGAAATCCTAAGAATCATGTGGGACTCTATCAAGAAGAATAAATAGCGTGTGACTGGTGTCTCAGAACAGGGAGGGACAACAGAAAATACAGAGAGAATAGTCAAAGATCTGTTGGCAGAAAATTTCCCCGACATCATGAAAGACGAAAGGATATCTATCCAAGATGCTCATCGAATCCCATATAAGATTGACCCAAAATAAAATCACCAAGACATATTATCACCAAACTTGCCAAAACCAAAGATAAAGAGAAAATTTTAAAAGCAGCCAGGGATAAAAGAAAGGTCTCCTACAAAGGAGAATCAATAAGAATAAGTTCAGACTACTCAGCAGAAACCATGCAGGCAAGAAGGCAATGGGATGACATATACAGAGCACTGAAGGAGAAAAACTGTCAGCCAAGGATCATATATCCAGCAAAACTCTCTCTGAAATATGAAGGTGAAATTAAGATACTTACAGATAAACACAAGCTTAGAGAATTTGCAAAAACCAAACCAAAGCTACAAGAAATACTAAAGGAAATTGTTTGGTCTCAAAACCAATAATATCAGATACCAGTACAACACAAGGTCACAGAACAGAACAGCCTGATATCAACTCAAATAGGGAAATCACAAAAACAAATTAAGATTAATTTAAAATAATAAAAAAAAAAACGCTCAAAACAGGGACTCATTGAAGTCAATATGTAAAAGATCACAATAATCAAAAAGAGGGACTAAATACAGGTGGCATAGAACTGCCATATGGAGTGGGATACAAGGCAATATAGGACAATACAAGTTAGATTTTTACTTACAAAAATAGGGGTAAATATTAAGGTAACCACAAAGAGGTACAACAATTCCATAACTCAAAATAAAAACCAAGAAAAACATAACGACTCAGCAAACATAAAGTCAAATACTATGAAAATTAGGAACACACAATTTACAAAGAAAAACGTCTCAGCACAAAAAAGTAAGTGGAAAAATGAAATTGTCAACGACACACATAAAAAGGCATCAAAATGACAGCACTAAACACATACTTATCTATAATTACGCTGGATGTAAATAGACTAAATGCACCAATAAAGGCACAGAGAGTTTCAGACTGGATAAAGAAACACGATCCGTCTATATTCTGCCTGCAAGAGACACAGCTTAGACTTAGAGACACAAACAAACTAAAACTCAAAGGATGGAAAAAAATATATCAAGCAAACAACAAGCAAAAAAGAGCAGGAGTAGCAATATTAATTTCTGAAAAAATAGACTTTAAAGTTAAATCCACCACAAAGGATAAACAAGGACACTACATAATGATAAAGGGACAATTGACCAGGAAGATATAACCATATTAAATATTTATGCATCCAATGACAGGGCTGCAAGATACATAAAACAAACTTTAACAGAACTGAAAAGTGAGATAGACACCTCCACAATTATAGTAGGAGACTTCAACACAACACTTTCGGAGGAGAGGACTTCCAGTAAGAAGCTCAATAAAGACACAGAAGACCTAATTGCTACAATCAACCAACTTGACCTCATAGACTTATACAGATCACTCCACCCAACTGCTGCAAAGGATACATTTTTTTTCTAGCACACATGGAACATTCTCTAGAATAGACCACATATTACGTCATAAAACAAACCTTTCCAGAATCCAAAACATCGAAATAGTACAAAGCATCTTCTCAGACCACAAGGCAATAAAAGTAGAAATCAATAACAGAAAAACTAGGGAAAAGAAATCAAATACTTGGAAACTGAACAATACCCTGCTGAAAAAAGATTGGGTAATAGAAGACATTAAGGAGGGAATAAAGAAATTCATAGAATGCAGCGAGAATGAAAACACTTCCTATCAAAACCTGTGGGACACAGCAAAAGCAGTGCTCAGAGGCCAATTTATATCGATAATTGCACACATACAAAAAGAAGAAAGAGCCAAAATCAGAGAACTGTCCCTACAACTTGAACAAACAGAAAGTGAGCAACAAAGGAATCCATCAGGCACCAGAAGAAAACAAATAATAAAAATCAGAGCTGAACTAAATGAATTAGAGAACAGAAAAACAATTGAAAGAATTAACAAAACCAAAAGCTGGTTCTTTGAAAAAATTAACAAAATTGATAAACCATTGGCCAGACTGACTAAAGAAATACAGGAAAGGAAACAAATAACCCGAATAAGAAATGAGATAGGCCACATCACAAAAGACCCAACTGAAATTAAAAGAATCATATCAGATTATTACGAAAAATTGTACTCTAAGAAATTTGCAAACCTAGAAGAAATGGATGAATTCCTGGAAAAACACTACCTACCTAAACTAACACAATCAGAAGTAGAACAACTAAATAGACCCATAACAAAAAAAGAGCTTAAACGGTAATCAAAAAACTTCCAACAAAAAATAAAACCCTGGTCCGGACAGCTTTACTGCAGAGTTCTACCAAACTTTCAGAGAAGAGTTAACACCACTACTACTAAAGGTATTTCAAAGCATAGAAAATGACGGAATACTACCTAACTCATTCTATGAAGCCACCATCTCCCTGATACCAAAACCAGGTAAAGACATCACAAAAAAAGAAAATTACACACCTATGTTCCTCATGAACATAGATGTAAAAATTCTCAACAAAATTCTAGCCAATAGAATTCAACAACATATCAAAAAAATAATCCACCACGACCAAGTGGGATTTATACCAGGTATGTATGCAAGCTGGTTTAATGTTAGCAAAACAATTAATGTAATCCACCATATAAATAAAACAAAAGACAAAAACCACATGATCTTATCAATTGATGCAGAAAAGGCATTTGACAAAGTCCAGCACCCATTTATGATAAAAACTCTTACCAAAATAGGAATTGAAGGAAAATTCCTCAACATAATAAAGGGCATCTATAGAAAGCCAATAGCCAACATCACTCTAAATGGAGAGAGCCTGAAAGCATTTCCCTTGAGAACAGGAACCAGACGCTCTTATTCAACATTGTGCTAGAGGTCCTAGCCAGAGCAATTAGGCTAGACAAAGAAATAAAGGTCATCCGGATTGGCAAGGAAGAAGTAAAGTTATCTCTATTTGCAGATGACATGATCTTATACACAGAAAACCCTAAGGAATCCTCCAGAAAACTACTGAAACTAATAGAAGAGTTTGGCAGAGTCTCAGGTTATAAGATAAACATACAAAAATCAGTTGGATTCCTCTACATCAACAAAAAGAACATTGAAGAGGAAATCACCAAATCAATACCATTCACAGTAGCCCCCAGGAAGATAAAATACTTAGGAATAAATCTTACCAAAGATGTGAAAGACCTATACAAAGAAAACTACAAAGTACTACTACAAGAAACTCAAAAGGACCTAAAGTGGAAAAACATACCTTGTTCATGGATAGGAAGACTTAACATAGTGAAAATGTCTATTCTACCAAAAGCCATCTATACATACAATGCACTTCTGATCCAAATTCCAATGACAGTTTTTAATGTGATGGAGAAACAAATCACCAACTTCATATGGAAGGGAAAGAAGCCCCGGATAAGTAAAGCATTACTGAAAAAGAAGAAGAAAGTGGGAGGCCTCACTCTACCTGATTTTAGAACATATTATACAGCCACAGTAGTCAAAACAGCCTGGTATTGGTACAACAACAGACACATAGACCAATGGAACAGAATTGAGAACCCAGATATAAATCCATTCACATATGAGCAGCTGATATTTGACAAAGGTCAGTTAATTGTGGAAAAGATAGTCTTTTTAACAAATGGTGCTGGCAAACTAGATATCCATTTGCAAAACAATGAAACAGGACCCATACCTCACACCATGCACAAAAACTAATTCCAAGTGGATCAAAGGCCTAAACATAAAGACTAAAACGATAAAGATCATGGAAGAAAAAATAGGGACAACCCTAGGAGCCCTAATACAGGGCATAAACAGAATACAAAACATTACCAAAAATGACGAAGAGAAACCCGATAACTGGGAGCTCCTAAAAATCAAACACCTATGCTCATCTAAAGACTTCACCAAAAGAGTAAAAAGACCACCTACAGATTGGGAAAGAATTTTCAGCTATGACATCTCCAACCAGCGCCTAATCTCTAAAATCTATATGATTCTGTTAAAACTCAACCACAAAAAGGCAAACAGCCCAATGAAGAAATGGGCAAAGGATATGAACGCACACTTCACTAAAGAACATATTCAGGCAGCTAACAGATACATGAGAAAATGCTCTCGATCATTAGCCATTAGAGAAATGCAAATTAAAACTACGATGAGATTCCATCTCACTCCAACAAGGCCGGCATTAATCCAAAAAACACAAAATAATAAATGTTGAAGAGGCTGCAGAGAAATTGGAACTCTTATACACTGTTGGTGGGCATGTAAAATGGTACAACCACTTTGTAAATCTATCTGGAGTTTTCTTAAAAAGTTAGAAATAGAACTACCATACAACCCAGAAATCCCACTCCTCGGAATATACCCTAGAGAAATAAGATCCTTTACACGAACAGATATATGCACACCCATGTTTATTGCAGCTCTGTTTACAATAGCAAAAAGCTGGAAGCAACCAAGGTGTCCATCAACAGATGAATGGTTAAATTAATTGTGGTATATTCACACAATGGAATACTACGCATCGATAAAGAACAGTGACGAATCTGTGAAACATTTCATAACATGGAAGAACCTGGAAGGCATTATGCTGAGTGAAATTAGTCAGAGGCAAAAGGACAAATATTGTATAAGACCACTATTATAAGATCTTGAGAAATAGTATAAACTGAGAAGAACACATACTTTTGTGGTTACGCGGGCAGGAGGGAGGGAGGATGGCAGAGGGTTATTTACTGATTAGTTAGTAGATAAGAACTACTCTAGGTGAAGGGAAGGACAATACTCAATACACGGAAGGTGAGCTCAACTGGACTGGACCAAAAGCACAGAAGGTTCCGGGATAAAATGAATGCTTTGTAGGTCAGCGGAGCAAGGGCGGGAGTTTGGGGACTATGGCTTAATGGGACTTCTAAGTCAATTGGCAAAATAATTCTATTATGAAAACATTCTGCATCCCACTTTGAAATGTGGCATCTGGGGTCTTAAATGCTAACAAGCGGCCATCTAAGATGCATCAATTGGTCTCAACCCACCTAGATCAAAGGAGAATGAAGAACACCAAGGTCACACCATAACTATGAGCCCAAGAGACTGAAAGGGCCACATGAACCAGAGACTTACATCATCCTGAGACCAGAAGAACTAGATGGTGCCGGCCACAACCGTTGACTGCCCTGACAGGGAGCACAACAGAGAACCCCTGAGGGAGCAGGAGAACAGTGGGATGCAGACCCCAAATTCTCGTAAAAAGACCAGACTTAATGGTCTGACTGAGACTAGAGGAATCCCGGTGGTCATGGTCCCCAAACCTTCTGTTGGCCCAGAACAGGAACCATTCCCGAAGGCAACTCATCAGACATGGAAGGGACTGGACAATGGGTTGGAGAGAGATGCTGATGAAGAGTGAGCTACTTGTATCAGGTGGACACTTGAGACTGTGTTGGCATCTCTGTCTGGAGGGGAGATAGAAGGGTAGAGAGGATTAGAAACTTGCAAAATTGTCAGGAAAGGAGAGTGGAAGGAGGGAGCAGGCTGACTCATTAGGGGGAGAGTAAGTGGGAGTATGGAGTAAGGTGTATATAAGCTTATATGTGACAGACTGACTTTATTTGTAAACGTTCACTTAAAGCTCAATAAAAATTATTAAAAAAAAAAAAAGAATGAGAATGTGGGCAAGCTCAAAGATTTTTAAATCAGATAATTATATTAGTTAATGATTTACACAAGTATCTACAATGAAAGTTACAATTTGATTAATTATTAGGTAAGAAAAGGTGTTTTAGTCTATCTGAGTATATGTTGGAAACCCTGGTGGTGTAGTGGTTAAGTGCTATGGCTGCTAACCAAAGAGTCAGCAGTTCGAATCCACCAGGTGCTCCTTGGAAACTCTATGGGCCAGTTCTATTATAGGAAGTAAGTTTTTAAAGTTAACATTTTTAAGTCATCTGAGTAAACTTTCTAAACTAAAAGAGCCATTCATGTTAAGGTATCTTGCTCAAGAGCTTCCCCCTTCTCACCCCTTAATATAAATTTTCAAATTGCCTTTTTTTGGGTGGGGGTTCATATGCCATTTAATGTATGTATGTTCACACATCTTTTCCATTTTCTTGCCTTTGCTAATTGAAATCTTTGGTTTTGTACTTGGTGCATACAGAATGGAATGCTTTGTGCATTATAACACTTTATAGTAATGTGCCTATGACTTTCTCAATAATTCACAGTAAGTAAGATAACAGAGATATGTGTACAGGAGAGGGAGTAATCTTTACTGACAGATTTATTCTTACCTTTGAGGATGACATTTGAAAAGAGAATATCTGGGAAAATGCCACAAGGTTTGTTTTAAAAAAAACTAACAAAAAAATAAAAAGAGACTTACCCAATCCTTATTTCATGAACAGAAGATTTATGCCTATTTCACATGCACCTGTAGAATAAAAGTCTGGGGAAAAAATGTAGCTTCATGTCACCATTTCATCAGTGGCCATTGCTGTATAATTTATTTCTTATTAGTTTGATATCCTATTTAATCATTCCAAAATAAATAAACAGGAACTGAGTTTTTAAAGTTGGTACTAACAATGGTGATAATGATAAAGATGATAACAATATAATATTTTGAAAATCGTACATAATAGGCACTGTACTGTGACATTTATATATATTATCACTTAATTACACAATTTCAATCTATTACCCCTTTTAATTCAAGATGAAATATTTTACTCACCTGTAGGATAAAATTGAAAAATCTGGACAATAGAAACAAGTACTGGCAACCTTAAGGAATTTTATTATTATATAATTGGACTCCTACAACATACACTGTGCCACATTCCCAGGTGGGAACGTTAAAGATTATTTTTCCTCAGGATCCATTAATTTAAATAAGTAATAAAAAAGATACTTTTACTACATGTGAAAATTTACCTTTCCCCAGGATTTTCAGGAGCTTTTCTGAATTTCCTATCATCAGAGTAAATTTCTTTTTTTTCCCATAAGGCGAAGGTTTATTACACCAATCTTTTTTTTTTTTTTTTTGTGGTAAACATATGTGTAACAAAACATTTGCCATTTCAGCATTCTTCACATGTGCAGTTGGTGACATTAATTATGTTCATCATTTGTGCAACCATCACCATTACCCATTTGCCAATTTTTCATCACCCTTCACAGAAACTCAGTGTCTCTTAAGCAAGAAGTCCCTCTTTCCCTCTGCCTCGCAGCCACTCCTGGTCACCACTAATAAACTTAGGTCTTGCCTATTCTAGATACTCTATATGAGTGGAGTCATACAATATTTGTCCTTTTATGGCTGACCTGTTTCCCTCAGTATGATTTTTTGTTGTTGTTTTTTAAAATTTTTATTATGCTTTAAGTGAAAGTTTACAAATCAAGTCAGTCTCATACAAAAATTTATGTACACCTTGCTATATACTCCTAGTGGCTCTCCTCCTAAAGAGACAACACACTCGTTCTCTCCACCCTCTACTTCTGTGTCCGTTCAGCCAGCTTCTGACCCCCTCTGCCTTCTCATCTCCCCTCCAGACAGAAGCTGCCCACATAGTCTCATATGTCTTCTTGATCCAAGAAGCTCACTCCTCACCAGTATTATTTTCTGTCTTATGGTCCAGTCCAATCCCTGTCTGAAGAGTTGGCTTTGGGAACAGTTCCAGTCTTGGGTTAACAGAAGGTCTAGGGACCATGACCTCTGGGTCCTTCTAGTCTCAGTCAGACCATTATGTCTGGTCTTTGTACGAGAATTTGAGGTCTGCATCCCACTGCTCCCCTGCTTCTTCAGGGATTCTCTGTTGTGTTCCCTGTCAAGGCAGTCATCAGTTGTAGCTGGGCACCATCTAGTTCTTCTAGTTTCAGGCTGATGTAGTCTCTGATTCATGTGGCCCTTTCTGTCTCTTGCGTTCATGAATTACCTTGTGTATTTGGAGTTCTTCATTCTCCTTTGCTCCAGGTTCAGCATGATGTCTTAAAGCTTTATCCAGGTTGTAGCTTGTATCAGGACTTTATTTCCCTTTATGGTTGAATAATATTTCATATAGCACCACATTTTTAGTTCTTTCTCTGATCTTTTTCAATTGATCACTAGATTAATGGAAATGTTCCTATATTTTTTCATAAATGGTATTAAGCTTTTTAATTTGTACCAACCACTTTCATTAATTGTTTTACCCAAACTATTTCTTCACCAGAAATCTGGGCATTAGATGTAATTACTGTCTACATATTACAGATAAAGAGCCTGAAGCTTCAGCAGGTATTCTAGAGCTAGTAAATGGATAATCTGAACACTTCCAAGCCTGTATACTTCATTTTGATGCAGAATTGATAATAGGTGGCACTGGAATGTATTTGAGAGTAAAATAATATGTTTTGATGCTTTGATGCCTACCACTGCCAAAAAAAAAAACAAATGAACAAGCAAAAAGAGATAGTAAAGTAGGAGAATTTTTAATAATCTATTCATACATAAGGGCATACTGTGTTCAATCATTTATTTAACAAAATTCATTGGTACTTTAATATTCTCAAATCACTACAATAGGTGCTAGGTTCCATACAAAGATTGAAAGAAGAGGTGCCTGATGTTTAAGGTCTTAATATGATTTAAAAGATGGGAGGAAATGAATAATATAAGAGTCATTTAAAGAAAATATTTTATAAGATTGATGCAGAGAATAGTTATTACAAAGAAATTACCAGTTCAGAGTAGAGAAATGATAAAAATAAATTAGATATTATTTATCCAAATCAGCTGTATATCTAAAGATAAGCTAATATCCATTCTATGACTGCTGACATCTGTTTATTGAAATTTTAAGAATAGTCTAGAAATAAATTATCTGTGAATCTTCACTAACAGACAAGATCCATTTCCCATTTCCACACTAAACTTAAACTGAAATATAATTAGTATGCTAATTATATTCTATTTTAAATTAAAACATTTTCTGGTGTTTATCCAACTCTTGCAAACATTTTACAGACTTTCCATTTTAACAAACATCGAATTAAGGCATTTCCTATTTTAATTCCATTCTTGACACACTATTATTATTTTTTTTTCTTTAGTTAACATAAACGTATTTTAAAAAAGAAAATAGCCGTTTCAGCTAATTAGAAGGGCAGAAGACCATAGGGCAGAAGTCACCAGACATTGTGCCTTATTTCACCTTCTCTGGGATCTAAACAAACATTTTTATCCTTCTTTTAAATTACCAGAACCAGCAGAATATATTTGTAAATAGTCTATCTCCAGCTGACTCCTTCTTTGGGTCCCTGAATGATTTCTCTCTGTGAAATTGTCTTTCATCCTTTCTCAGGTGAAAAGTTTACTCGTAGGTTTTCTACAAATGAAACCAGCTAAAAACTCCTAAGGTCAGAAACAAAGCTTAGAATCTCTTTGAAGGAGGCTGGTTCATCATACCTGACCAGCTACAGAGCACCCACTGCAGGTCTGCCACCTACCACTCAAACTAGGGGTAGGTATCAATTAAAAAGAAGCAAACAGGTTGCAAACACATAGGCAATGATGCACACACCCTTTTCTTTGCCAAATAGACACAGCCTGGCCAATGAAAGCATATACAATTGAACTATGACTCTTCTTCACAGGCTATCAGGAAAATTGGGCCAGAACCAAGCACAAATGTTTGGTCTTGTGTACCCTGGATGCTTATATCACCTCTTTCTGAACTGGTACACATCTCCTTTCCCACACAGGTTTTTCCAGCTTCCCATTTCATTCATATTCTTCCCTTTCTTTTATCCTTATAATCTGTTACTAGTAAGGGTGAAAATTATGGGTAAGACAATCTCTTTCATGGCTATTTGCTATTTTGTATGGCATAAACTCTAAAAAGTAAAGCATATTTAATCACGGATTATCTGACAACAGAAAGAAAGATAAGTGAGATGTTGGAAAAAATTTTGAATTCTGAATGTCACCAACATGCAGTAATTATTTATTTCTTCTACATGTATGGCAGAGCCCTGGTGGCACAGTGGTTAAGAGCTTGGGTGCTAACCAAAAGGTCAGCAGTTTGAATCCTCCAGCCACTTCCTAGAAACCCTATGAGGCAGTTCTGCTCTGTCCTATAGGGTCAACATGAGTCGGAACCAACTCGACGGCCGTGGGTGAGTATACATGTGGCACAAACATGTGCACATTTCATTCTAGTAAAAAAGTGTGTGTGTGTGTGTGTTAGTGACAATACTGCTAGAATATAAGGTATGCAAGATGAGTTTTTGGAATTTTTTTTTCACTAAAAATAATACTTAATACCCTGAGGAGAAATAAGTAACTTTTCTTTTAGCTACTGTTTTTTTTTTTTCTCTCTTTGTATTTTAATTTTCACTGGCTTTTATTCCAGGAAGTCCCCCAGTATGTTAATCTTTACAGAAGCAGGCTGCCACATCTTTCTCCCATGGAAAGACTGGTGGGTTGGAACCGCTGACCTTTCGGTAAGCAGCAGCGCACTTAACTACTGCGCCATATTAGACATGCTAAATGACCTTGCCAGTGTAGTTATCGTAAGATTTTTTTTTTTTAATGGAAAGCTGATCTGGCAAAATGTAAGAAATTCTAAGAGGGCAAAAACTAAGAGAAAGCAAGGAACTTTGGAAGTGAGCAGGAAGTAAGCACCTTCTGCCCTGAAGGTATCTGCCAAATGCTTGTGCAGCAATTACATAAGGTCATATAAAACAACTTCCGGCTTAGAGGTGTATGCCAACAAAATTATCTTCCAGAAATGAAGGTGAATTTTAATATTTTAGATGAACAAAACTGAAAAATTCTAAAGAATGAATTGCAGACTGAAGAAAAGGATCCTGGATAGAAAGCCTGAGATACAAAAAGGAATAGTGAGCAAAGATTGCAGTAAATATGTTGTAAATCAAAACAGACGTTAACTGCGTAAATCAACCTTAATAATGCTATCTAATTTGCGGAGGTTAAAAAAAAAAAAAAAAAGATTGAACTAAAATACACAGTAACTGTATATATAAAATAGGAGAAATTTGCAATTTGAGAGGTTACTTCAGGGACTTTTCCATAAAGACCCAGCCTTGTATTACTTTAGTTCAGATAGTGGGTATATGAAGATTCACTCTTTTATCAAAACTCTTTAAAATAAATATAGGTTACATACACTTTGTTATTGTGTAGCTAAGTAAAAAATATAAAATAAATTCAAATTTTCTCTGGTTTTAGCTGAATATTTTTCTCGTTCCCTATTTGTAGAACCTTTGCTTCTTACGGTTATTCCTAGCAACAGTGACTTGTAAACAAAAAACAGTATCTGGGATTTGCTAAAGCAAAAAATATTTCCTCTGCTTCCTTCTCAATATTTCACTTTTCTGTAGCAGGGTCAAATACTTTTATTCTTGTAGAGCTGAGAGGACACAATATATTTCTTTAAATTCACTCAGAAGTGGAAATGCCTTGTCATTTATCTTTTCCCGCATAACAGGTTTGATTTGTTGAGGAGAAACAAGATTTTCCTAAATGCCTTAAAGGAGAGAAGATAAAGACTACAGGCAGTTAGGGGGTGGCAGTGGGTGGGAACTAGAAGAGGAATGAAAGGATATAAAAGGGAAACAACTTTGCCCAGTGGACAAACTGCTTTTGAAATGTTGGCCAGGGGATTACTAGATCTGCAATCTTTAAACCTAGACAGTCACTGAGCCTCAAAGCTGAGTTTGCTAGGATTTTAGGAATAAAACTTGCTATATTATCCTAATACAATCTTAGTACTAACCAAAGGATGGAGAGAGCCTAGCTTTACTGCCTCGGCTCAAAGAGAAATAATCTTTGTAATCAGTGCTTTCTTTTTTTTTTCTTAACAGGTATTGTCATTGTATCACATAAGTTCAAAGAGTAGAAAATGATTAGTTTTGTGTATTATATACTGTTAACCTCCTTTGGTTGTCAAATGTACAATATCACCTGTTGTACTGTCACCACTTATTATTAATTTACCTTTCAAAAAGACAACAGTACTGCATATACCAAACACAAAGCTGAAGTGGCAGAATCCTTTTTGCAACCCAAATAAATATATCACTGTCATTTAGCAATCGCCCATGTTCAGCTGAATTTCTTTCTAGCTCTCGTAGGTTGTTAAAGAATGGTTAAAGAAATGTCAAAGATGTTATATAAAAGGCAAGATAGCTTATTGACTTGCCATGCATATACTTATACCACTTTAATCTTACACATAAAAGGTCAAGCATAAAATTATTTGCTTGGAGCAGCTGTCTTCAGAGATTTGAATTAACAAAGATGAGGGCTACCACAAAGGAGGAAAAAAAAGTTAATTTTATCTTAATTGGATTAAGCCCGTTCCCATCCATACTGAAAGGATGAGTTGATGAGTTACAGAAGACTAGAAACTGCTAGGTGGACAGAAAGGGATTAATTCATGGGCTAGCCTCAGGTTGTTGACTAATAACATATTGATTTTATCTATAAGATATGCAGAGCGTCTGTCAGAAGGAGAGACACTTTGGAATTGAAGATTGGTAGCATATCTGACATGCTGAAAGTCAGATTAATATTATTAAGGATCTGCAAGTGAGCTGCTTATTACTTCAGCACCCACAGAAATTTCCTACACGTGTCTGGGTTGGCCATCATAAACAGTAGCTGTCCTTGTAGGTTAGAGGGAAGTGACTGATTTGTATAACTGCTCCCCCTCCTTCCTTTCCTTAATGTGTTCCTGCAGACATATTGAACTACCACAGTTTAATCCCAGTGGTGCCTACAGATGGTATTGTCCTTACATTGAGGAGTTATTAAATTCTTAAGGTCACCATAAAAAAGGTTCCATTAAATTGAGTTAATAAAAACATTGGGCAAAGGTTTGCAAAGAGCACAGATGTCAAAGAGGTGGGAATTGGAAGGTCTCTTATGATATCAGACTAAAAGAGTAATTTAAATCACACCATAGTATAAAGAAGATAAAAATTCTACTTTCTTTAATGAAACATGAAATTTTTGCACCTAATACACATGTGTATATGTGAATACTTATATAAGACATTCACTTTGGGGATTTTTTTTTTTTCTGTTTATTTTATTTTGCTTGAGACTGGCTTTGAATATTTAAAAACTGAGACACCTAGAAAATAGCACTCTGAGAATAAAATAACACCCTGTGCATTCCTGCGTATGTGTGAAAAGGTTGTTTCAGGAAGAAAAAAAAGGGAATACATGGTACTTGATTTGGAATCACTCTGATGTTTCTGTGAATGAGGTATGTGGATATAAAACCCCAAAAAACTAAACCCATTGCTGTCGAGTCAATTCCGACTCATAGCGACCCAAAGGGTTTGGTTTTACGTGGATGTAGATTAGGAAAAAAAAAAAAAATCTTTAGCACTTAGTTTGAATGATGCATTTACTGAGATTCCCCACTATATAGCCTTTCCACACAACTGCATTCACAACGCAAAGTGTATGGAAGCCCGATAATCCTCATTTGCCTGTAATTTTACAACAGCTGGCTTCCTCTTCCATTTCTAAGGAAGATGCAATAGTATATGTTTGGTTGAGATTATTGTGTTAAATAGTCCAGGAATTTTTCACTACCCAATGAGCCCAATTATTAAATTTCAATTTTTTTTTTTCAGTGAAACTAACAAGAGGAATTTTATGGATAGCATGTGAATTCATGAAATTCTTTTTAGTGACCGCTATTTCATAACCACCGTGAATTAGTGGTTCAGTGGTAGAATTCTTGCCTTCCATACAGGTCACCCGGTTCAATTCCTGGCCAAGGCACCTGATGTGCAGCCGCCACTTGTCTATCACTGGAGGTTTGCATGTTTCTATGATGCTAAATAGGTTTCATTGGGGCATCCAGACTAAGACAGACTAGAAAGAAAGGCCTGGTCATCTACTCCTGAAAATAAGCCAATGAAAACCCTACGGATCATAAATGTTTGCTCCTAAACTGATCACGGGGTTGCCAAATAGGACCCTGCAATATTTTGTTCCATTGTGCGTGAGTTCACCATAAGTTGGGAGCAGAGTCTACAGCAACTAGCAACAACAATTACTTAACTAAAAAATCTTACCTCTGGTTTTCTGGTACAGAAGAATGACCAAATAGTCTTTCAGAAGCAGATCACCAGGCCTGTTTTCCAAGGTTCTTCTAGGTGGGTTCCAAACGCCAGTCTTTTGGCTAGTAGTTGAGTGCTTAACCATTTATGTCAAGAACATTGAAAATTTAAACTTTAAGATTACCAAACTAGACTAACTTTACAGGATGTATATTCTTTCCAAGTGTTGTTAGAGCATTGAAAAGAAGGTGCTAAATCCTAGACCTAAAAGAGGATGCTAAATCCTTGAGACCCCACCCATCAGTTTGTTGTACTGTGGAGACTTGTGTGTTGCTGTGATGCCAGGATCTATGCCATCAGTATTCAATACCAGCAGGGTCACCCATGATGGACAGGTTTCAGCTGAGCTTCCAGACTGAGACAGACAAGGAAGAAAGACCAGGTAGTCTACTTCTGAAAAGAATTAGCCAGCGAAAATCTTATGAATAGCAGCAGAACATTGCCTGATATAGAGCTGAAGATGAGCTCGTCAGGTTGGAAGGCACTCAAAACATGAATGAGGAAGAGCTGCTTCCTCAAACTGAGTTGACCTTAATGGTGTGGATGGAGTCAAGCTTTTGGGACCTTCGTTTGCTAGTATGGCACAACTCAAAATGAGAAGAAATAGCTGCAAATATCCACTAATAATGGGAATGTGGAATGTAAAAAATATGAATCTTGGAAAATTGGAAATTGTTACAAATGAAATGGAATGCATAAACATCAATATACTAGGTATTAATGAGCTGAAATGGACTGGTATTGGCCATTTTGAAGCATACAAACATATGGTCTACTATGCTGGGAATGAGAAATTGAAGAGAAATGACATTGCATTCATCTTCAAAAAGAATATTTCAAGGTCTATGCTGAAGTACAATGCTGTCAGTGATAGGATAATATCCATACACCTACAAGGAAGACCAGTTAATGTGACTATTATTCAAATTTACACACCAACCACTAAGGCAAAAGATGAAGAAATCGTAATTTTTTTTACCAACTTCTGCAGTCTGAAACTGATCAAACATGCAGTTAGGATGCATTAATAATTACTGGTGATTGGAATGCAAAAGGTGGAAAAGAAGAGGGATCAGTAGTTGGAAAACATGGCTTTGGTGATAGAAACAATGCCAGAGATTGCATGATAGAATTTTGCAAGACCAACAACTTCTTCATTGCAAATACCTTTTTTCAACAACATAAATGGCGACTATACACGTCAACCTCACCAGATGGAATGTGCAGGAATCAAATCAACTACATCTGTGGAAAGAAACAATGATAAAGCTCAATATCATTAGTCAGAACAAGGCCGAGGGCCGACTTCTGAACAGACCATCATTTGCTCAGATGCAAGTTCTAGGCGAAACTGAAGAACATTAGAAGAAGTCCACAAGAACCAAAGTAGGACCTTGAGTATATCCCACCTGAATTTAGACTATCTCATGAGTAGATTTGATGTGTTGCACACTAATGATTGAAGACCAGATGGGTTATGGAATGATATCAAGGACAACATCCGTGAAGAAAGCAAGAGGTCGTTAAAGAGGCAGGAAAGAAAGAAAAGACTAAAATGGATGTCAAAAGAGACTCTGAAGCTTTCTTTTGAACATTAAATAGCTAAAGCGAAAGGAAGAAATGATGAAGTAAAACAGCTGAACAGAAGATTTCAAAGGTGACTCCAGAAGACAAAATAAAGTATTATAATGACATGTGCAAAGGCTTTTAGGGAGAAAACCAAAAGGGAAGGAAGAACATGCTCAGCATTTCTCAAGCTGAAAGAACTGAAGGAAAAATTCAAGCCTCAAGTTGCAATAGTGAAGGATTCTCTGGGGAAAACATTAAACAACGAAGGAAGCACAAAAGAAGATGGAAGGAATACACAGAGTCACCGTACCAAAAAGAATTGATCAACATTCAACCATTTCAAGAGGTAGTATATGATCAGGAACCGATGGTACTGAAGGAAGGAGTCTACTCTGTATTGAAGGCACTGGTGAAAAACAAGGCTCAGGGAATTGATGGAATGCCAATGAGGTGTTTCAGCACTGGAAATGCTCATTTGTCTATGCCAAGAAATTTGGAAGACAGCTACCTGGCCAACAGACTGGAAGAGATCCATATTTATGGCTGTTCCCAAGAAAGGTGATCCAACCGAATGTGGAAATTATTGAAAAATATCATTAATATCACAAGCAAGTAAAATTTTGATGAAGATCATTCGAAAGTGGTTGCAGCAGTACATCAACAGGGAACTGCCAGAAATGCAAGGTGGATTCAGAAGAGGATGTGGAACCAGGGATATCACTGCTGATGTCAGGTGGATCTTGGCTGAAAGTAGAGAATACCAGAAAGATGTTAACCTGTGTTTTATTGACTGTGCTAAGGCATTCAACTGTGTGGATCATTAAAAAAAAAAAAAAAAAAAATTGTGGATAACATTGTGAAGAATGGGAATTTTAGAACACTTAACTGTGCTCATGAGGAACCTGTACATAGATGAAGAGGCAGTCATTTGAACAGAACAAGGGGATATTGCATGGTTTAATGTCAGGAAAGGTGTGCATCAGGGCTGTATTTTTTCACCATATCTATTCAATCTGTATGCAGAGCAAATAATCCAAGAACCTGGGCTATATAAAGAAGAATGGGGCATCAGGATGGGAAGAAGACTTATTAGCAATCTGCGTTATGCAGATGACACACCCTTGCTTGTTGAAAGTGAAGAGTAGTTGAAGCACTTTCAGATGAAAATCAGACCACAGCCTTCAGTATGGATTACACCTCAGCATAAAGAAGACAAAAATCCTCACAACTGGTTCAATAAGCAACATCATAATAAATGGAGAAAAGACCGAAATTGTCAAGGACTTCATTTTGCTTGGATCCACACCCGTGGAAGCAGCAGCCAAGACATGAAGACACATTGCTTTGGGCAAATCTGCTGCAAAAGACCTCTTTGAAACATTGAAAAGTAAAGATGTCACTTTGAAGACTAAGGTGTGCCTGATCCAAGCCGTGGTGTTTTCAATTTCCTCACAGGCATGTGAAAGCTGGACAACGAATGTCTTAGTCATCTAGTGCTGCTGTAAGAGAAATTCCACAAATGGATGAATTTAACAATGAGAAATTTATTTTCTCACAGTCTAATAGGCTACAAGTCCAAATTCAGGGTGTAAGCTCCAGGGGAAGGCTTTCTCTGTCAGCTCTGTCATCAATTTTCCCTCGGATTAGGAGCTTCCCTGCACAGGAACCCCAAGTCCAAAGGACACTCTCTGCTCCCAATTCTGCTTTCTTGGTGGTATGAGGTCCCCCTCTCTACTCACCTATTATAATATAATAGGTGGTACAGCCCACAGCCCAGGGAAGCTCCCTTTACATTGATTCAGGGATATGACCTTAGTGAGGGTGTTACAAAATCCACTTTAACATAAAGTTGCAATCACAAAATGGAGGACAACCACACAATACTGGGAATCATGTCCTAACCAAGTTGACACATATTTTGGGGAGGGGACACCATTCAAACCATGACAATGAATAAGGAAGACCAAAGAACAACTGATGCCTTTGAATTGTGGTATTAGTGAAGAATATTGAATACACCACAGAAAGCCAAAAGAACAAACAAATCTATCTTGGGAAGAATACAACCAGAATGCACCTTAAAAGCAAGGATGGCAAGACTGCATCTCATATATTTTGGACATGTTATCAGGAGGGACCCGTCCCTGGAGAAGGACATCATGCTTGGTTAAGTAGGGGGTCAGCGAAAAAGAGGAAAACCCTCTATAAGACAGACTGACACAGTGGCAGCAGCAATGAGCTCAAGCATGATTGTGAGGAAGGCCCAGGACCAGGTAGTGTTTCCTTCTGTCGTACATAGTGTAGCTATGAGATGGAACCGTCTCAATGGCACCTAACAAAAACAACAAATTCTCGAGAGTATCATGTGTCTTAAAAAATAAGATTAAAAAGGAAATCTATGAAAAAGACAGTTCAACAGCCCTGGCATAGTGGTTAAGAACTATGGCTGCTAACCAAAAGGCTGGCAGTTGGAATTTACCAGTGCTCCTTGGAAACTCTATGGTGCAGTTCAACTCTGTCTTATAGGGTCGCTATGAGTTAAAATCAACTCGATTGCATCGGGTATGGCATGGGTTTGTAAGGCTGCCTGCCAAAAGGTTGGCCATTTGAATCCATTAGCCACTCTTTGAAAACGCAGAGTAGTTCTACTCTGTCATATAGGATCACTTATGAGTCGGAATCAACTCAAGAGCAACAAGTTTGGGGTATTTTTTGGTGTATGTAATAAGAGCCCTGCTGGTACAAAATGGTTAAACACTTGGCAGCTAACCAAAAGTTTGACAGTTCACATCCCCTAGGGGCTTATCAGAATAAAAAGACCTGGTTATCTGTTCCTATAAAGATTAAAAAAAAAAATTACAGCCTACCAAATCCTAGGAGGCAGTTCTATTCTGTCATAGAATGTCGCGATGATTTGGAATTGTCGACTCAACAGCATACAACAATAATGTAGTAAAACATCACTAAAGTTCTAAAAAATCCATAGCTTAACAAGTAATTGTGAATAAAATTTAAACATATTTTGAAATAAAATTGATAATTATGGCAAAATTCGTGATACATAAGACGTATTGGTTTCTTTTGCTTTTTTTAATGCCTAATATTGGAAAGGAAGGCTGGAAAATCAATAATGCAAAATTCTGTTAAAAAAAGTAATAACAAATTAGGCCAACATTTTTGAAGGAATAAAACATTATAAAAATCGAACAGAAATGAGTGAAATAGAATTTAAACACACAGAAGAGAGATCAAAGCCAAAAAAGTCAGTTTTTCTTAAAACTAAAAAGATTGATAAATCTTCAGCAATCTAGATTAATATAAAGATGGCACAAATGATCATCATCAATATTACACAGGGAATATTAAAAAATCCTGCATATTTTTGGCAAAATAAAGTGTACATTATTAAAAACCATGCCTATAGGTTTGAAGTACAGGTAAAATGGATAAAATTCTAGAAAAACATAACTTGCAGTAAGTGGCACAGACTCAAAATATAAAGTCTGACTGATCATCTGTCTACTGAAGAAAGCAAATATCTAATTAAAAACCTTAACATAAAGAAAATTCCAGACCCAATCAGTTTCACCAGAAACACTGGAAGTAAAAATATTGATAGAAGATAAAATCTTCCAGAGAAAAGAAAACCACACAGCAGCCCAGGTTATGAAAAAACAGAACAAAAAAAGGATGGCCTTAAGTTGCAAGTGGGTATTTTCCAACAATTACTTCTTTTTTCTCACTAAAGATTTTGATTTTGGCAGATGTTCTTCATGGTTCAAACCACTAAGTTACCTGAAAGGACTGATGTTAGCTCTGGCAAAGTATTTATTTTAGTCAGCAACTTAAACAGATTAAAAAAAGAACAGGGTTGGCTCCTGTTTCTGGCTAATGTGCTAGAGCAAGAGAAACTTACCCAGGTGCAGAAACATTCTCACAATGAGGCCCGGATGACTATTATATTTTGTCCAAAGATTGACAAGTTTAGGTGAATGGACTCACTGTTCAGCTCGAAGACATCCAGTAAGCGGTATGGAAGACAGTATATTAGTTACCTACTAATGTGTAGTAAATTACCACAAAACTTGGCAGCTTTGAAGAGCTGTAAAAATGACCATGCAAACTCAAACTGTGCAAAGTGATCTAAATAATCAATAGGGAAAATTAAAATTTTCATCGACCTCTAAATTTTTTTGCCAGAACATTAACAACTCTCTCTTATTGTTGGCTATAAATGTATAGGGAAAATTTAAAAAGTAAAACTAGTAGTTATTTAGTACATTATAATGTAAGACTTTTTACCTCCCATCTGTCAGTTTGTCTTACTGTGGTGGCTTGTGTGTTGTTGTGATGCTGGAAGCTATGGAACGAGTATTTCAAACACCAACAGGGTCACCCATAGTGGACAAGGCAGCTTTTCATCCTGCTGTTTTTTTTGGTACGTAGGGTCACAGAGAGTCAGAGAGAACTCTGTGACAGCTATCTATCTATCTGTTTGTCTGTCTATCTGCCTCCCTGTCTGTCTATCTTTCTCTAATTTAAGACCTAAGGAAGGAATGTTGGGAATTAAAGTGTTTTATTTAACTGTGAAGAAAAAAAAAAAATGATTAGTCTGAATAGGGCTTGCCTTCTTCCAGCCCTTTGAGTATTTTTTATACAGCTTGGTAAATTGTTATACACTTTTCTATGTTTGGATGTTTCCAGTATTTTATTCTTTTGTGTTTTTAATATCGTGAAATATCCCCATGATTTTCATTCATACGAAGTATTTTGCCTGTTTCACTTAGTCTGGAGTATCTTCGTTCATCACAATCACTTTCCTTATTTGCGTTAATAAGTTCATCTTCACTGAGTTCCCCTGACTGCACCCTTCAAAACTTTCTGATGACAGTAGTGTGGACATTCTCATGGTGAGCTATTGCTTCTTCAACTCCATTTGTATTGTATTTGAATCATGCAAAGTCATTTGAACAGTGCAGTAAAACTTTCTCTTTTTGTTTCTTTGCTGCACTTTCATCTTCGTTGGTCAATTCCCAGTTTTGACTATGTATTTGGTAAAGCGACACATGGGTTTATCAGTGGAAGACAAAAAAGGCAGCACAAATACATGCTTTCCTGTCTGTGCATGAAATGAGTAATAGGCGTGCAGTTTCCAGTAGCTGGTGGACTTTGGAAAAAGTGATGTGGGCTTAGTAAGTATCCATCATCTACATGGACTGAGAGCTGGAACAAAGTTTGTGCTCATAGCTAATAAAACCTGGTAACTGAAACATGAACACTGTTGTTGGGAAACTGGTGTTATTTAACCAAACCACGGTTACTGAAATTTGTATACACCAGAACAGCAAAGTGAGAACTGCCTGTATTTATAATCAAACACATTTTTTGTGGTGTCAAAAATTTGGTAGTGGCTTAAGGTCTTAGCTCAGGTTTTCTCATGAGGTTGCAGTCAAGATGTCAATCCTACAAAGGCTTAAATGGGGCTGAAGGATTTGCTTGCAAGGTGGCACACCTGTAAAGTTAAGAGCTAGATGTTGGCAGGAAGCTTCAGTTTCTCACCACCTGGACTTCTTCATCCAGCTGTTGGAGTGTTTTCATGATGTGGCAGCTGGGTACCTCAAATCAAGTGATTCCAGAGAAAGAGAGAGAGAAGTGGAAGCTGTGGTGTATTTATGGCATAACCTCAGAAGTCACACATCATCATATCCACAATATTCCATTGTTTACAAAGGTCAGTCCTACTCAGAGTGTGGGAGGGAATGAGAAAATCATAGGAGGCCATGTTGGAGGCTGAACACCACGCACAGCAATAAACAATCCAGGGGATGGTAGAAAAAAAATAAAATAAAATAAAGAAGAAAAGCAGACTCAGATGACTGGGCTGGGGCTTATATTTATATTAACAGTCCTCTAATTTTTTTAGGGATCCCTGGCGGCACAGTGTTTAAAGTGTTGGACTGCTAACCAAAAGGTCAGGCGTTCTAATTCACTAGCCGCTCCTTGGAAACCCTGTGGGGCAGCTCTACTCTGTCTTATGGGGTCACTTCGAGTCGGAATTGAGTCGGAATTGACTGGATGGCAGCAGTTTTTTTTTTTTTTTTTTTTGTAATTCTGTTAGAGACAGACACCCATCTTTATAACAGACTTTTATTTAACTAAATTAATTATACTATTACCTATGTCCCCACCCACCCACACACACTAAATTGTAAAGCTCTTCAAAGCAAGAGCTAAGTCTTATTTATTTTATCTACATAGGGTTTAAAATAGGGCCTAGCTTATAAAATATGCTGGATAGATGCTCTTGGATAAGCCTAGCAACTAGGGAGAAAAACCTACTTTTAAAATCTATTAGTTGGTTGGAGCCCTGGAGGCGAGTGGTTAAGAGCTCAAGCTGCTAACCAAAATGTCAGCAGTTCAAATCTACCAGCTGCTCCTTGGAAACCCTATGGGGCAGTTTTACTCTAAAGTCGCACTTGACTGGAAGGTACACAACAACAGTTGGCATGACAATGCTAATGATTTTATGTTCTTCATTGGTTTAATATTGCCTTAGTATATTTTCTTACAAGGTGCTCTAGAGGTGCAGTGGTTGAGTGCTCGGCTGCTAACTGAAAGGCTGGTGGTTTGAACCCACCAGCAGCTCTGTGGGAGAAAGATAAGGCAGTCTACTTTAATAAAAAGATTATAGCCTTGGAAACTTGATGGGGCAGTTCTACTCCGTCTTACCGGGTCACTATGAGTAGGGATTGATTCAATGGCAATGGGTTTGGTTTTTTGGTTTTTGAGTATTTTGTCCACAAGGGAAATTTTTAGGTATAAGACAAGAAAAGTTTTAAAAGTGTAAATATTATTTTCTTTATAATGACTGAATTCTATAAAAGTGTGGAAAAGTGTCAATTTCACACATATTCACCAACACTGATAATTAGTATCACTTATTATCATAAAAAAAATCTGCCAAGTAAAGATCTGTCAATTATTGCTGTTTTTATTTGTAATTATCACTGGCAAAGTTGAGTATTTTGCCTGTATATTTAATGAACTTTTTACATTTCTTATTTTGTAACTTGCTTAATAATCTTATGTTAGTTATTGGGTCATTATTATTTTTATTTTTTAATTTATGATAAAAAAAACCCAGTTGCCATGGAATTAACTTCAACAATTATCTTTAGATATTAAAGACACAAAAACATTATTTCTAGCGTGTTTTGCTTTGTAATTTGATTTTAACATATATATATAGTGTTATCAGTTTTGCAAAAGATGATTTTAAAATGTTTTTATTTTTATGTAATATTTATTAATCTTTTCCCTCAATATTTTATATCATGTTTAGAGTTATTTTCCAAGATTAACATACATTAATATTTTTATCTAATGTTTTTATAATTTTCTTTTTATATTAACTATATATGGCACTAGTATATTAATATAGTTAGAATTGATATTGATTTATCACTTGCAATTGAGTTACAATTTTATGTACATACATTTTTTAGAAAGTTAACCAGTTTCCCGTCAGATTAAGCACTCCATATTTAACGTCAGAAATAGGTATAGATACTAATCTTAGTTTAAATTGTTCTAGTCCAGTTTCATACACTTTATAATTATTGTTAGCTGTGATTTTTTAATCAGTGGTTTCCAAAATTAGTTTTGGGTTAATACACCTTACAGGTATAACTGGCAATTATCAAATGGCACATTTAAAAGAGTGCCAAAAGTAAAAATCGACCACACTTCTTTTTTACAAATGTGTCACTGATCTTGAAATATTCACCGTTAAAATCTGTCCTCAGGGCTCAAACGTCTCCTTAAAATAAACCGTTTCAAATGAAACTATGTTCTCTAGAAAGACTGGAAGATTAGTTTTTGTTTTAAAACTACAGTCAGTTTTATCAAATCATATTCCTAAAGATAAATTCTGATGAATGTTACTGTAATTCTTAAAAAATGAATTTTTTAAGAGGTTTAGTGCAATACCATATATAAAATAATTTCTTGGAGAGCTATAGCATTTAATGAGAATAGTTGTATGTAGATGTAACACTTGGATATAAATGAGCTTAGGAAGAAAACAGAGAGGTTGATTTTCTCACCAAAAATTAAGAAAATTACTTCCGTTAAAATTCAAAGATATTTGCCCTGGAAATTCATAATCGGAAATTTATAATATATGAGAATTCATTGCTAATTTCAGATACATAACACATTTGTAACTACTTTTTTCTCTCACCTTCTTACTGGAAAATTATGAGACGAATAAACAATTTCAATGGAAATGGGCTTTCCAGAATTTTGGAAATAAGGAAAAAGACACGTGGGTCTTGACTTTGTTTTCTCCCACCAGAGGAGTATATGACTTTGCAAACTGCACATTATACAAGTTTTCAAGCCAGGAAAATCCTATATTTGTAAACAGTACCTTAATCATATATATTTGTGTGTGTGTGTGTACGATTGGAACCCTGGTGACACAGTGGTGAAGAGATCAGCCACTAGCCAAAAAGTCAGCAGTTTGAATCCACCAGCCACTCCTTGGAAACCCTATGAGGCAGTTCTACCCAGTTCTATACGGTCATGATAAGTCGGAATCTATTGACCAGCAACAAGTTTGGTTTGTGCTTATCTATTTATGTGTCTCTCAAACAATAATCAGACTTTTAGAATGATAATTCAAACTCCAAGTAAAAAAGGACATTGACATTTACAAACGGATTTGCAAAAATCAAGAAAGACACTACTTCATGTGTTCATCATGTGTAACAAGGGTACAGTTTCACTGATGACTTGAAATTCCCTCTCACCTCTATGCCATCATAAGCCTTGGGGACCAAGTCAGTTATGCTGAAAAATTCTGCCCTGTCTTGCACATCCATATTATTTCTAACATGATTTTGTATCTTTGCTAATAAAATTATAAGCAATCTAACTTACATGTGTGCCTACACATTGTCTTCTCACACAAATACGTAACATATCAGATATGTTATAGGTGGCATCAGAAGTAGGATGTGACACACTACCGGTGGCATTAGAAGTTAGATTTATATGAATACCTATATCAGGAGGTGAAGTTGTCATTCGTTTAGGGGTGTTTTGGTTGGGGATTATAGGAGAGATTCCTACATTTCCCTACTCAAAAGGGGAGGAGTCAAGATAAGAGTTTGCCAACACACCATTCTCTGATTTCTTAAATTTCCAAAAACCCAAAAAGCCCATTGTCATCAAGTCGATTCCAACTCATAGCAACCCTATAGTACAGAATAGAACTGCCCCATAGGGTTTCCAAGGATAACCTGCTGGATTCAAACTGCCGACCTTTTAGTTGGCAGCTGTAGCCCTTAACCATTAGGCCACCAGGGTTTCCAAATTTCCAAAAGCAGATGAAAAGTTAGGGGGAATGCAGAAATCTAGAGGGCCCTGATGGATGACAAAAGCAACTCGTCAGGCAGAAATTAGATGATAATCAAGGTTTTAGATGTGGAAGGCGGAAAACAGAGTTGAGAAATAGTTAAATCTTTATAATCTAATTTACCCTTTAGAAAGAATAGAGAGCTAAATAGATGCCAATATTTTATAATATTTTTAAATCCCTCTATAATAAAATATCTCTTCATTTACTGTCCTTTCTTAAAAAAAAAAAAAAAAAACTGTCCAAAAATGAGGTCAGTTACTATTTAAAGTTTTTAACTGTGAATAACTCTCCTTAAGAATGTCTGTGCTAAATTTCCCCCTTGCAAACAACCCTGGTCTTGACCTTGAGCAATTAGGGCAGATGCACTGGGAACTAATAGAAGGGAAATAATTGTCCAGAGGTTTCAGAAATTACTTAAATGGGAACATGACAGTCTGTTCTTAAAAAGGTAAGGCATTTCCTTATGAAATTTCTGCTTGAAACAGTTAAAAGATTGGGCTGAAGGTACAAGAAATTAAAATTAACTCCCCTTTATAAATTACAAGATAATTCATGGTCCCCAAATATTCATTATTCAAATAGCATTCTGGCAATTTAACTAAAAAGTTAAATAACTAATTTATGAACTCCAAAAATTATAATTCTGTGGGAGATAATAAACTTTAAATTGAACAAAAAAGCTTCCATGCTACTGGCTTTTCAAAGGTTGCAAAGACTTCTCAACCCTCTCCATCCTCACAAATGTTAAGTAGTACTAGAACCTCATTATGAGATCATAAATTATGTTGGATCATGAACAATCCAACAGAGTTGTTGGATTCCTCGCTCTTTAATATAACAAAGATAGAAATCTGTAGAAGATTAAACAACATAATAGAAGGCAACGGAAAATCTGGACAGAAAAGCAGTATTGTGGGTGAAAATGTATTATTGTTAGTTGACAAAGAAAACAGGATTTAGACAAGGTAAAGGGAATTACCGGGGAGAAGAGAAAAAAATACCTGGATAAAGACTAATTTGCCCTCTTCACCTCCGAGACAAATGAAGATGGATAGAACAGGGAGGGAGAAGACCTGGAATGAGATAAGGACTGGTAAGAATACCATGCCCCCCAAAAGGAAAATTACTCCTCATATCCTCACCTGGTGGCTGATAGCCACGAATTGCCTTGATTTTCTTGTACCAAAAACAAAAAACAAAACATTGACACTCTCCTCCTTGCCTCTGGAAGATCGAACTACATACGGAGAATGTCCTGGGGGTAAGAAAGCAGGAGTTCTAGAAGGATTAGGTGAGGTGTTTATTCTGTCTTAATGTGTTGTAATTTGAATGTTAAAAAAAAAAAGATTCCTTTAGAATTATCGTTCCCTAAGCATATCACTGGAAACCCTGGTGGGGTAGTGGTTAAGTGCTACGGCTGCTAACCAAAAAGTCAGCAGTTCAAATCCACCAGGCGCTCCTTGGTAACTCTACGGGGCAGTTCTATTCTGCCCTATAGGGTCGCTATGATTCGGAATCGACTCCACGACAGTGGCGGAAGCATATCACTAGGAGCCCCTGGATGGCTGGAAGTTAAATGCTCCTCTCCTAACTGAAACGTGGACAATTCGAATCCACCTAGGAACAACTAGGAAGAAAAGGTGGGCAACCTACTTCCAAAAGGTCACAGCGTTGAAAACCTTGAGTGTAGTTCTACTCTGTCACGCATGGGGTCAACTCAACGGCAACTGGTTTGGTTTTTGGTATTTAAGCAAATTAAGCTAAATTACTAGACACGGTGTGTGTGGCTGGGTGGTTAAAAATAAATTACTACTTGTGAACCCACCCAGGCAAAAGCAGAAGGCCCCAAAACTACTTGGCTTGTTTAGATTTCCTAAAGCAATAGATCAGAGTTGGGGGTCTTTTTGAATCCTCTAACAAAACTACCAAGATGTAGGGTAATTCTGCAGTTTCTTCTCCATGATAAATGCGGTTACCACAGAAAGCATAGACAAGACACATTTAATTGCTTTAAGATTTGAATTTTTGTAGTAAATTTGAAATGGCTTCCAAGCCATATATCTGACCTGCTTTTTAAAAAAGAAAACAGCAAACCATTTCTTGAACTGGCATGAGGTAGGGGAACAAAGATCGTAAAAGATGATCATAAAATTTTAAGTGAAATACATCCTTATATAAATGTTGTGGTTGATATTATTGATTGAATTTCCAGGCTCTAGACAAAAACATACAAATTATATGGAGTTTTCCCTTAAAATTTCAATGAAAATATTTAAGAATCTGATAAATCCTGCCATTACTTTTGTCTGTTTTTAGACATTTTTAATTAGCCTCTGGAAAATTAGTCATATTCACTACTGAGGCAATAAATGTCTGCATATTTCCATCAACTTTGAAAGTTTAAGTTAAAAAAATGCCTCCTATAAAATATAAATAATTAATAATATGGGCGAATTTTAGATCTAATGTAAACAATGTTTCTGTAAACCTTAAAAATATTGTATTTCTTTTTTTATTATCTAATAAAATGTATGTGGCCTAAGTCTTTGTTTTGCTTGTATTTTCCTTTCTTTAGTGCTTTTGTGAATAATTTGGGTTTATTTTTCATTTCACATGGGTGACTCGCTGAAGTTCATAAGCCAGTTTCAAAACACTTCAAGAATTGCCAAAAATGGGGGAAAAAGAAAAGGACAACTTTTAATTTGGGGGTAAAACCAAATTGATCACATTTTGGCATGAAAAAAATATAAAGCATAGTAAAATTAAGCTAACAGACAAAAGGAAAAAAGAAGACAATTTGGTTAATAATTTATTATATTTGAGAATGGTATGAAGCAATTTACAATAATTGAGATGAGTTGAATTATTAAAATAAATACAATATTGAACAAAATATCTTCTGTTCCATTAAAATGGCTTGCAGCCATGTATTACACTGTTCTGTCCCTAGTACTCGTGTAAACCATGCATATTTCTTTTATCTGGATGTTGATCTCCCCAGGAAAGGCAACAAGTTCTCTTTGGAGAGTACTTAGTTCCATGTCCGTGGTTGTCCTGGAGCACCTCGTTAAAACAACAGTACACAACGCGTATTGTTGTCGTGTGAATTCCGACTCTTAGTGGCCCTGTCAAAAAAAAACAAACCAAACCAAACCTGCTGCCGTGTAGTCAATTCCAACTCACAAGGACCCTATAGAACAGAGTAGGACTGCCCCATAGGTTTCCAAGGAGAGGCTTGTGGATTCGAACCATAGATCTTAACAACTGCACCACCATGTAGGACAGAATAAAGCCACCCCATAGGGTTTCCTAGTCTGTAATCTTAACAAGAGCAGATCACAAAGTCATTTCTTCTGTAGAGCTACTGGTGGGTTCAAACGGATAACCTTTCAGTTAGAAGCCGAGGACCTAACCATTGCACAACCAAGGCTCCTTATAACATACACATACACAATTAAACAAAAAAAAAAACCAGACCCAGTGCTGTCCAGTCGATTCCACTCATAGCTACCCTATACGACAGGATACAACTGCCCCATAGAGTTTCCAAGGAGTGCCTGGTAGATTTGAACTGCCAACTCTTTGGTTAGCAGTGGTAGCACTTAACCACTATGCCACCAGTGTTTCCACAGTTACATGTATAAAAACCCATACCCATTGCTGTCGAGACAATTCCAACTCACAGCAGCCCTACAGGCAGAGTAGAACTACCCCCATAGAGTTTCCAAGGCTGTCATCTTTATGGAAGCAGATTACCAAATTTTTCTCCCTCTGAGCTGCTGGTGGGTTTGAACTGCTGACCTTTCAGTTGGCCAGCAAGCTGTTTATCCACCTCACTACGAGGGCTCATTCAATTATATATATAGGTACACAAGTACATAAGCCCTCTGAAGTTCTCTTTCTCTCTCTCATTCTATATGTATCTGAACTTCAAATAGGGCTCCTCAAATCAATCTGTGGTAATTTTGTTATATAAAAAATTTATGTATATATATGATTTTAGACTGTTAGAACTAGTTTTTTTTTTTTTGAAAGCCTATTAATCCATGATGATGTTCAAAAGGGACAAATAATACAAAATGTGTCATAGAGTAGTTACTTATGCCAATATAAGTCAAATGATTGATGCCTGATTATAAAATATAATTATCTACCTCATTTTGGCTGGCTATAAGACCACTCACCAAAGGCCAGAAATTGAATGCTGGGAAAACAGTTTCTTGATTGCAGCCTTCAGACCAAACATGGCTTGAGAATCACCTAGTTAAAAGGGTTTTATATCACAGTCAGGAGGTACTCTCTGGAAAATATATATATATATATATATTTTTTTTTTCACAGTTTAGAATTCTGGAAACTGATGTATGCCTTTCTAAGCATGGACTCTTCTCTTCCTCCCCGGCCCAGATCTGAAGATGGCCCCACCTGATGCTCAGCACAGTTCAGGAACCTGAGGAGATCAGTGCCCAGAAACATATAAGACGTGAAGCCCGAGTATAAGAAGGGCAGTGCCATAGCTAGAAAAGAATTTCTCAGACATGGTGCACCTTATCTCTCATGCACAGCATTGCCGTGCCCCCATAACAGACTGAGAGATAAGGGCATCTATGATAAACTATACTGCATCTACCTTTGCCCTGTGTTTAAAAACAAACAAACTTGTTGTGATCAAGTAGATTCCAACTCCTAGCGACCCTATAGGACACAGTAGAACTGCTCCATAGGTTTCCAGGAAGCTGCTGGTGGATTCAACTGCGGACTTGTTGGTTGGCAGCCGAGCTCTTTACCACTGGGCCACCCCACCCTTTTTCCCCCCAATAATTAATTGATAATCAGATTGAGCATGTAATTCAATCTTCGAGTGTATGAGTGGTCTCTTCTAACTAATATGTAATACACCAGAAAAAAAAAATTTTTTTTAAGCCAATTAAAATCTATACTGAAAGGAAGAGATGTTTTTATTGTAAAACAGCTTTTAGGAAAAGAAAAAGAAAGTACAGCATACCAAAATGGAGTTCATTCCAAATGAATTTTAAAACTAGGTCCTACAAAGTGCTCTATATTGAACAAATTTTCAGAAGAAAGTTCTAGATTACTCATGCTTACTGGTGGAGGGAGTTGGTAGAGAGTTGGACAGAGGTCAAGATGCATTGAGTTGAAAATGTACATTGATTTAAATGTAATCCTATGTAATTTATTCTTTATAAATTTTCAGTAGCATACAACCTGCTACCATAAAATTCAGAGAATCTTGGAAAATCGAATCTTCTTCAAGGTCAGCCGACATATAAAAAGATAACTGACATAGAAAATTAAGGTTGCCTCTGGGCTCATTGGAAACACTGGTGGTGTAGTAGTTAAGACCTACTGCTGCTAACCAAAAGGTCAGCAGTTTGAATCCTCCAGGCACTCCTTGGAAACTATGGGGCAGTTCTACTCTGTCTTATAGGGTCACTATGAGTCAGAATCAACTAGACGGCAATGGGTTTGGTTTGGTTTTTTGGTCTGAACTCATTTCTGTCAGGAATGGTACCAAAGAAAGCCACCATCTACCCTTTCCCTTTGTGTGTTACATAACCAGGGACATGAGAAGAGAGGCTGATGGTCCCAGGCAAAAAAAGCTTGAAGGCAAAAGGAATAGGGTGTGTTACCCGTTTCCTAACAGCTCCTGGACTGCTACAAGAGAAGTTCTAGGGATTTCTCCTGATCATCCAAGAAATCATGCAATTCGTCAGTGTCCCTTTGCTTCCCAAACTATCTTGAAATAAAAGCAATTAAATGCATTAAACTTGTATTTCATTTTATACTTTGCAAACTATTTTATATATGTAGTCTTATTTAATTTTTACCCACTGAAATATGGTTGTTTTGATTTGCCCCCAGTATTTTCCATAAGATTTTCTTTGACAATTATTTTGATCTTGTCTTTTTTTTTGGGAGTGGGGAAGGGCAGTGTAGTTCAGTACTTGATGAGTGACCAAAATGTTGGCATTTGATCCCACTCAAATGTGCCTCAAAAGAAAGGCCTGACATTCTGCTTCTGAAAGGTCGCAGCCTTGAAAACCCTATGGACTACAGTTCTACATCAGGTTCCCATGACTGGAATCGGCTTGACAGCAACGGATCACATCTACAAATAATATAAAAACTAAAATAAAAACATTGAGGTATTTATCTTCACATATACGTATCAGCTACAATTGAACATATTTTATAAATTTACTATAAATGAATAGGTACTAGTGTTACATACAGAAGGCAACTGTAGCAATTATTAAAGACAACATATGGCTGGTGCCTTAAAGCTCCAGGGTGACAACAACAGCATATGACTTCAGCTCATTATAAGTATTTTCTAAGATCCTTTTAATTGCTGTAGTAATTAAAATTTACCGAAATTTGTGAAAATGCCAACTGACTTATTACAATATAGAGAATATATAATATATGCTTTGTATTTATTAAATTTAGATAAAGTGGTGCATTCAAAAACTGCTAAAGGTTCTCTGTCTTTCACTATGTATATACTACACACACATACACATACACACAGTGCCTGACCATATACATATATATATATACACACACGTATATGTACATATATACAATCATACACAGAAATCTTAGCACTTAAACCTATCTTTTAAAAAGTTTCCATGCCTTATTTTTATTTTCTACAAATTGTGACCTGGTTGTCTCTCAGATTTTTCTGATTAGTGAGATGTACTCTGTGATGTCTGCAATCTGCTGGTACAGGGTGATGGTTAGCATTAAGAAAATGTATTAATTCATATCAACAAAACAGCTTTCTCCATCCATAGCACTACTAGTAACACCACTGTGATTAAGAGAAATGTTTGCTGGATTAAAATACAAATGAAAATATAATATGTATTAACATTTTAATTTTCAGATCCCATATAAGAGGGGGAAAAACTTTCCAAGGGAAATTGGATTTTTTTTTTTTGTACTTAAATCTTTCATGTTGTTAGGTATTAGAGGTTATTAGATACCCTTGAGAAAAGTCATTTTAAAAATATAGTTTTAAATTCATGGCAACATAACCACTTGAAATTGCCTTTCAAGTAAGGGTTTAGTTTTTATTTGTTTAATCAATCCAAGCTTTATGAAACTCTTCGAGGGCTATAAATAGCTAGAAATATTTTCTTTAAAATAGAATATTCAGCATCCTAAGAGAAATATTTTTCATTAATTTGGTAAAATTTGAATAAATGTTCTCAAATAAATTATAGTTTAAAATAAAAAGGGTAAAAATGAAAAAGTTATAAAACGTAATATCTTAACCTATGCTTATTCTACACTTTTTAAGACTTAAGTATGTATCATTTAGGGTTCCGTCTAGGAAGAGAATCCATTCTAGGTATTTTTTTTAGCAGAAAGAGCAAAATGCGTACACAATTAGGGATCACAGGTGGAAATACAGAGTTTGAAAGCACATTGTCTTAGCTGCCTGGGAAGTGTGGCATTAAGAAGCCACTGAGATAACTGCAGCGCAACCTCAAAAAGGTGGCGATTAGACTCTGGAATGTTGAGTTCATCTGGTTCAACTGACTCGATATAAGTCAAGACGTGACTAGACACTGAACACTTAGTCCAGGTCAGCAAGAATATGTAGACTCCAAAAAATCATAAAATACAGAAATTCCTTTCTAAATTAAATATGTAAAATATATAGTCCTGAAAGCAGAATTTTCAACCTAATACAGATTTAGAATTTTATTCAATTTTTTTTCTGAACTATTGCATGATTATGAACAAATTTGAAATTCTGATGAAAATTAGGCATGGTTTTATTTTATATGCTTATACTTTATCCTGATATTTCCAAATCTGCTGCAGAAGACCTCTTTAAAGTGTTGCAAAGCAAAGGTGTCACTTTGTGAACTAAGGTGAGCCTGGCCCAAGCCATGATATTTTCAATTGCCTCATATGCATGCAAAAACTAGACAATGAATAAGGAAGACTAAAGAAGAATTGATGCCTTTGAATTACTGTGTGTACTAAGAATATTGAATATACCATAGACACCCAGAAGAACGAACAAGCCTGTCTGGGAAGAAGTATAGCTAGAGTGTTCCTTGGAAGCAAGGATGGCCAAGATGTCATCGCACGTACTTTGGACATGTTATTAGGAAGGACCAGTTCCTGGAGAAAGACATCATGCTTGGTAAGGCAGAGGGTCAGTGAAAAAGAGGAAGCCCCTCAACAAGATGGATTGACACAGTGGCTGTAACAATGGGCTCAAACATAGGAAGAATTGTGAGGATGGTGCAGGATTGGGCAGTGTTTTGTTCTGTTGCACGTGAGTTCATTATGAGTCGGAAATGACTTGATGGCACCTAAAAACATACTTTATTAGTATTTGCCTTCTATTTTCTACAGTGCAATGTAAGATGTGAAGAATTTCATCAGCAATCACACGAGCTAGTTGTTGCAGAAATGTGAATTGAAATATGAGGACAAGGAGTTTAGGGAGAAGAATTTTATGACTAAACATAATCATTTTCATTGTTTTTGTTTCTGTAGATTCTCTTGCAATTTTGGGGAGAGAATAATACATACCAGGATTTCTCCACCTTGGTGCTATTGACATTTTAGACAGAATATTTTGTTTTGGTTCGGGGGATTTTCCTTACCAGTGTAGCATGTTCGTCAGCATCTCTGGCCTCTACTCACTAGACGTATCACACCCTCCCCCCAGAATGAATCATCCTCCCTCCTGAGCTTGGACAATCGGTAATGTCTTCTGGTATTTCCAAAAGTCCCTTGAGGGGGCACCTCCAGTTGAGAACCGCTGATCTAGGTAAATTATTTAAGAGCAGGATAGATGTCAAACTCTCCTCTATTATTTTATTATTGACAGCAATGATATTAATAGCTGCATTTTACTGAATGCTTGCTACATGATCTCGCATTATAACCTTTTTGAAGAGTAATCACATTCGTTTTAGAGATAATAAACATGAGTTTCAACTTACCAAGTTATACCAAGAGTAGCAGTATAAGGATTCATAGTTGGTACAATAACTTTTGCATATCACCAATATGTGGTAGATGATACTGTTAAATTTCATTCTTTCCTTCCTATCCATGCTTGCTATGGCTTGATTATGATCAATATTATCTCCTTGGAGCATTGCCTTTGGGCTTGGCTCTAGGATATGCTTTGTCCAAGAAATGTGAGGGCAGATTTGCAATATGCCAGTTTCCATATGAGGCATAAAAAACACATGGCAAATTTCCATCGGTGCTAGGAATTTTCACTCTCTGACATTTTATGAGTTTATCTCAAGAAGCCATTGATCTCTCTTCCTGGGTTCTCTGTAACAGACTTGAATCCAACTTAAACCTGGAGTTCTGTCTAGCCCAGCTAAAGCCTAGAGGAATGCAACAAGATTATCAAACTATACCCAACATGAAGACCTGTGAACATAAAATAAATGATTGTTGTAGTAACCCACTGAGATTTTATTCTTTTGTACTCATCTTTGTCACAGCAGGATGGTTGTATATATAAAACAGTAACTATTGCTTGTCTAACTTTGGGGAATATATTCTCATATCTGTTCTAAATATCTTCATCTATAAAATGAGGCAATTGGACAGATGGTTGTAAAATTTCTTATAGCATAAATAGCCTATTTTTCTAATTTCATGTAATTTACTTCTGTAGACTAAATTTTCACTTCACCAAAATGGATGAGTTGTGAGGTTAGAATAAGACCCATCTGCGTGAATGAAAGAGGAACACTGTTATGTGTCACTGGGAAAGAGAGAGATGGCAACTGATAGTAAGACTCAGAGAACTGAGGGCTTCACAGGACTATCTACTAATATGCAAGGAGTTGAGGCAGTAGAGGTAGCCAAGAATGAGGAATGCACACTATGGGTTCAAGAGTTTTCATTAGCACTATAGAAGGAGAAGAGAAGGAAGATAAAGAACTTGGCCATCTCCTTTGGCAAGAAGGAGCTACTGGTGGAAGAACCATTATTAAAACATTGTAGAATATAGACTATGTATCTAACAAGCCAAATGAAGTAACCCCAGAATTATGGTACTATCACATATGCTCTTGAAGGAAAGAATACAGAAAAAAAAAATGTATATGCAAGATAAAGAGGAAAAAGATCAAGAATACTAAAAGTATCTTCATAAATTAAATGATAGTTATGGAAGCAACATGATTCATTTAAATATATAGTATTATAAGGTCCATTATAAAAAAAAGTTTAATATTTGCATCACAGGATATACAAAGTTTCCTTCATCCTAGATGACTATATTACATTTTCTCCTTTCCTCAAATGTCAAATATCTCCAACTCTATCCCCACTCTTAGCTGAACATCACAAAATATTTGAAGTGATCAAATTCAATAATGGCCAAATTGAAGGTCCTGATTGTGAAAGAGTAGGGCTCTAAAATGGGAAAGAGGATACCTTTGTAAATAACTTACATCCATTAAAACACTTCATTTATCCCCTAACTGCATATGTGCCAGAACACTCTACTTTCACACCTTTAACATGAATGATTTAAACATGCTTCTAGCAAAGCAAAGACATTCCATCTGCGCACCAGATCACACAAATATGCTCTTCTCTCTTTCCTGCATTTTACTTTTTTCTCTCCTCTCAGTCTCTTCAGTAGCTGCCTTAATTACCTCTTTGTTTTAGAATAAATCTCTTTGAAATTATTGTCTATACTGTCTCTATCCAATGGCTTCTGCACATTCTCTCTGGAATCCTTGGAGTTTGGATTTGAAATTCACGACTCTAGCAAAACTCTCTTTCTCAACGTGATTAATAAGCTCCATATTGCTAGTCGGCAGCAATAGACAAAATTGACTCTCTCCCCCTAGAATCATTTTCTTCAGCTTTATGGTCATCATAATCTGGTCATCATATACCCTGATTTTCCTTCTTATTCTTTTTTTTCCTGGGTTTTCCTGATGTCTTTGACTACAATTGTTATAGTATCTCTTTTTTTTTTTTTTTTCCAATATATAATCTGCCTTGGGCATCTCAGCTTTTTTTTTTTGTTCTGTAAACTTTATTGAGATACAGTTCACACACTATAGCATTCACCCAAGTGAAGTGTAAAATTCAATGGTGTTTTAGTATATTCACAGAGCTGGGCAACCATCCCACCATAACCTAAGTTCAAAACATTCTTATTGTCTCCAGAAGAAGCCTCATACCAATTAGCAGTCACTCCCATTCATTCCTGACCCCAGCTCTATTTGCCTATTCTGGACAGTTTCTATAAATGGAATCAAATAGGATTTTCTATAACTGGTTTCTTTCACTTAGGAAAATATTTTCATATTCACCCATGCTGTAGCATGTATTTATACTTTGTTCACTTTTAAGGTTGAATTATTTTCCATGGTATGGATATATCACACTTTGTTTGATCATTCATTAGTTGATGAAGACTTGATTTGTTTCTACTTTGGGGCTATTATGGATAATGCTGCAATGAAAATTGTGTGGACACATTTTCAATTCTTTTGGGTATATAACCTAGGAGTGAAATTGCTGGGTAATATGATAACTTTATGCTTAGCATTTTGAGGAACTGTCAAACTATTTTCCAAAGTGCCTGTACCATTTTACATTCCCAACAGTGATGAATTGATTGATGGTTCCAAATTTTTCAACATCCTCACCCATACTTGTTATTGTTTGTCTTTTTATTTCAGCTATGTCAGTTTGTTTGAAGTGATATCTCATTGCAATATTGTTTTTTATTTGCATTTTTAATGACTGATGATGCTGAGCATCTTTTATGTATTTATTGAGAAATATCTATTCAATCTATTCAAGTCTTTGCCCACTTTTTAATTTAATTAAATTTTTTTTTTAATATGGTCACTTGTCTTTCTATTGTTGAGTTGTAAAGATTCTTATAAATTCTAGATAAATCTTTCTGTGAAATACATGGTTTGAAAATAGTTTCTCCAATTCAATGGAATACTTTTTCACTTTTTTGATGTATACTTAGACACAGTTTTTAAAAATTTTGTTGACCAATTTTTTTTTCTTATTTTTTTGGTGTTGTTACTTTTGCTCTTGGTGTTGTGTATAAGAAACCATTTTCTAATACAAAGACATCAAGATTTACTTCTGTTTTCTTATGGTAGTTTTATAGCTTTAGCTCTTTTATTTAGGTTGTTGATCCATTTTGAGTTAATTTTTGAATATGCACCAAAATATGGCTTCAATTTCATGCATGTGGATATCCAGTTGTCCCACCATTATTTGATGAAAAAAAAAATTACTCTTTCCCCATTGAATTGTTTTGACACCCATGTTGAAAATCAATTTACCATGAATGTGAAGGTAGACTTCTGAACTCGCAATTCTACTCCACTGATCTAAATATCTAACCCATGCTAGTGCCAAGTTGCCTTAATTACTATTGTGCAGTAAGTTTTGAAACCAGGAAGTTTGAGTCATCTACCTTTGTTCCTCTTTTTCAAGATTGTTTCGGTGATTCTGGGTCAGTCATATTTCCACATGAATTGTAGGATCAATTTGTCAAGTTGTGTAAAAACAAACTGGAATTTGAATAGGGATCACATTGAATTTGTAGATCAATTTGGGGAGTATTGCCATCTAAACAATGTTAAGTCTTCCAGTTCATGAAACATGCTATATCTTTTCATTTATTTAGATCTTTCATTTTAACAATGTTTTGTAGTTTCCTTGTACATACTTTCATTTGTTAAAATTAACACCAAAGTATGTTTTGATGCTACTATAATTAAAATTTAATTTTCAGGCCGTTCATTACTAATACATAGAATTAAAATTTATTTTGGTATATTGATATTATGTCCAAAAACTTCGCTGCACTCTTTTATTAATTCTCATGTTTTTTAGTAAATTCCTTAGTATGTTCTATAAACATGATTATGTTTTCCGTGAATAGAAATGTTTTGCTTCTGTCTTTCCATTCCAAATCCTTCATTAATATTTTCCCCCAGATTTCCATGGCTAGAACCTAATACAATGTTGGATAGAAGTGCCATGAAAAAACTCCTTGTATTGTTTCTGATCTTAGGAAAGAATATATTCAGTCTTTCCCCATTAAGTATGTTTGTTGTCAGGTATTTATCTGGTAAAGGAAATTTCCTATTATTCCTACTTTGTAGAATGCTTTTAACATGAAAGGGTATGAGATTTTGATAATTGCTTTTCTGTATGTACTGAGATCACTGAAAATTTTTGTCATTAATTTCATTTAGAGTGTATATTACAGTGATTAAATTTTATATACCAAACTTTCATTTCTGGGATAAACCTCACTGGATTGTACTGTATAATCCTTTTTTATATATTGCTGAATTCAGTTTGCTAGTATTTTGTTGAAGATTTTTGCATCTATATGCATAAGGAATATTGGTCATTATTTTTCTTTTGATGTCTTTGTCTGGTTTTGGCATCAGGGTAATCCTAGCCTCCCTCATGAAACGATTTGGGAAATTTCTTTGAGTTTATCTTGCTCTTCTTTTTTTAATTTCTTAAGGTGGAAGATTAAATTACTGATTTGAGATCTCCCTTCTTTTTTTAACACACGTGGTTACAGCTATAAATTTCCCTCTGAGGAATTCTTTAGCTGTATCCTGTATATTTTAGTATATGGAACTTTTATGTTCATTTGTCTGAAATTACTTTCTAATTTTTCTTGGAATATCTTCCCTAACTCATTGGTTCTTAGGAGTGTATGATTTACTATTCACAAATATAATATGGAAATTCTCACTATATCACTCCTGTAAGAGTAACAAGGTTTAATAAGATTGTCGTCATGTGCTGTTGAGTCAATTTTGACTCATAGAGACCTTGTAGGACAGAGTAGCACTGCCCCATGGGGTTTCCTAGGCTTTAAAGAAGCAGATTATCACATCTTCTCCTGTGAAACGCCAGGTGGGTTTGTACCACCAGGTGTCTAATGTGCCACCAGGGCTCCTATGGCTTAATAATAAAATGCTTTTTAAACTGCCTGGAAAAATATGAGTTTAATAAATATTTATGATCATTAATACTTTATTATTATTATATCTACCCCCCCAAATTTGAAAGTAATACTTTAATTTTTATGACATTATTTAGATTTCGAAACTCTGCTGGCATAGTTGTTAAGAGCTACGGCTGCTAACCAAAAGTTCAGCAGTTTGAATCCACGAGGTGCTCCTTGGAAACCCTATAGGGCAGGTCTACTCTGTTCTATAGGGGCACTATGATATACCTACGTACCATAGAAATCACCAACTGAAACTTTAAAACCTTTTCAACATCCCCAAAATAAATTTCATAAACATTAGCAGACATTTCCAGTTTTTCTCCCACCTCCAGTCCTCATCCCAGACTCAAGCAACGACTAGCCTACTTCACATAAATGGATTTATACAATATGTGGTCTTTTGTGAGTGGTTTCTTTCACTTAGCATAATGTTTTAAAAATTCATCCATAGCATGTAGCATTTAAAATTTCATGGATAGCATGTAGCTGCACTTCATTCATTTAATGACAAATGATATTCAATTGGGTTGATGTAACCACATTTTGTTTACCATTCATCAGTTGATGAACCTTTGGATTGTTTACAATGGTTTACTATTATGAATTATGTAACTATGGACACTCATGTACAAGTTTTGGGTGGGTGTGTGTTCTCATTCCTCGTGACTAGATATGGAGAAGTAGACTCACTAGATCTTACAACTCTATGTGTAACATTTTGAGGAACTGTCAATCCTTTTCCAAACAAGCTCTACAACTTTACACTCCCAGCAGCGATGTATAAAGGTTTCAATTTCTCCACATCCTGGTCTATACTTATTATTGCCCATTTTTTTATTATACTTATCCTAGTGAGTATGAATTGGCATTTCTTGTGATGTGATTTGCATTTTCTCAATGGCTAAGGGTTGCTCAAACAGTTAAGTTCTATGTTGTTGTTAGGTGCTATCATATTGGTTCCCACTCATAGCAATAGTGTGTATAGTAGAAGGAATCACTGCCTGTTCTTGAGCCGTCCTCACCATCATTGCTAGGCTTGAGTCCACTGTTGCAGCTACTGTGCCAATCCATCTCATTGAAGGCCTTCCTCTCTTTTGCTGACCCTTTACTTTATAAAGCATGATATCCTTCTCCAGGGTCTACTGCCTCCTAATAAAATGTCCAAAGTACATGAGATGAAGCCTCACAATCCTCAGTTCTAAGTAGCATTCTGGCATACTTCTTGAAAAATAGATTTGTTGGTTCTTCGCCAACACCATAATTCAAAAGCATCAGTTCTTTGGTCTTCCTTATTCACTGTCCAGCTTTCATATGTATGTGAAATGGTTGAAAATATCATGGCTTGGGTCAAGTTCACCTTAGTCCTCAAAGTGACATTTTGCTTTTTAACAGTTTAAAGACATCTTTTGCAGCAGATTTGGCCAATGCAATGTGTTGTTGGATTTCTCGACTGCTGCTTCCATGGATGTGAACGGTGGATCCAACTAAAATGAAATACTTGACAACTTTGAACTTTTCCCCATTTATCATGATGTTGCTTATTGGTCCAGTTGTGAGGATTTTTGTTTTCTTTATGGTGAAGTATAATCTATACTGGAGGCTGTAGCCCTTGATCTTCATCAGTGTTTCAAGTCCTCTTTGCTTTCCGCAAGCAAGATTGTGTCATCTGCATATCGTAGGTTGCTAATGAGTCTTCCTGCAACCCTAATGCCACGTTATTCTTCATACAGTCTGCTTCTCAGATTATTTGCCCTGTATACAGGTTGAATAAGTATAGTGAAAGGATACAATCTTGACACACACCTTTCCTGACATTAAACAACGCAGTATGCCTTTGTTCTGTTTGAATAATTGCCTCTTGGTCTATGTATAGGTTCCTTATGAGCACAACTGAGTATTCTGCAATCCCCATTCTTCTAAGTGCTATACTACCTACTAGAAAGTTGGCAGTTCAAACTCATGCACAGGCACCTCAGAAGATATATCTGGTGATCTGCTTCGAAAATGTCACAGCTTTGAAAACCTTATGGAGAGCAGATCTATTCTGTACACATGATGTCACCTTGAGTTGAAACCTACTCAAGGGCAACCAGTTTTTTAAGGCCTAAATAGCTTTCCATATGCCATTGTTATCTGTCTACCTTCTTTGGAGAAGTCTGTTCAGATCCTTTGCACATTTTAAATGTACAATTTATACATCTTTTATTATTGTTGAGTTTTGAATATTTGAGAAACAGGTTCCTTATCAGATATATGATTTGCAAATATTTTCTCTAATTCTGTGGGCTGTCTTTTCACTTTCCTTTGAAGCACTAATTTTTATTAATTTTGGTGAAGCCCAACTTATCTATTTTTTGCATAGTCACTTTTACATTTGTTGGCATGTATAAAAAGCCATTCCCTAACACAAGATCTTGAATTATTTCTTCTAGAAATTTTATAGTTTTATCACTTGCATTTAGATCTGTGATCCATTTTGAGTTACTTTTTGTGTATAGTGTGACGTGTAAATACAAATTCATTCTTTTCTACGTGTATATCTACTTGTGGAGCACTTGTGGTGTAGTGGTTAAGAGCTAGGCTGCTAACCAAAAGGTTGGCAGTTTTAACCTACTAGTCGCTCCTATGAAACCCTATGGGGCAATTCTACTCTGTCCTGTAGGGTCGCTATGAGTTGGAAATTGACTCAATGGCAATGGGTTTGTTTTTTTGTTTGTTTGTTTATACCTAGTTGTGCAGCATTGCATTTAAAAGAGTATTATTTTCCTGTTGAATTTTATTGGCACCCATGTTAAAAATATATTTACTATAAACATGAGGGTTTATTTCTGTACTCTCAATTCTACTATATTGAACTATATGTCTGTCCTAATGCTAACACCACATTCTCTTGATTATAACAGGTTTGCAGTATAGTTTGGAAGTGTGAGCCCTTCAACTTCATTAGTCCTCTTCAAGATTGCCTTGGCTATTTTGAGTCCCTTTTATTTTCTTATAAATTTTAGAATCCATGTATCAATTTTTTTCAAAACACCAGCTGGATTTTAATAGAAATGTTGTTGAATCTGTAGATCGATTTGGAGAACATTGGCATATTAATCATACTACTTCTAATACTTGAAATATGAGATGCCTTTCCATTTATTTAGATGTTCTTCAGTTTTCTTCAACATGTTTTGAAGTTTTCAGTTGATTATTCTTTCATCCCTTTTATTAAATTTATTTCTAGATATTTTATTTTTATGTTGCTATTACAAATGGGGAGCCTTGGTAGTGCAGTGATTAAGAGCTGTCCTGTTAGCCAAAAGGTCGACAGTTCAAACTCGCTTACATCTCCTTGGAAACCCTATGGGGTAGTTCTCTGTTCTATAGGGTTGCTATGAGTAGAAATCGGCTCTAAGGCAATGGGTTTGCTTTTTTGTACTATAAATGGAATTGTTTCCTTAATTTCATTTTCAGATTGCTCACTGCTATAGAAATACAATTGATTTTTGTTATTTGATCTTATGTTCTTCCATATTGCTGAACTTTTATTCGTTTACGTAGTTTTGTGTGTATGTGTGTGTTAATTCCTTACCATTTTTTATAGTGAAGATCATGTCATCTGAGAATAGACATACACTTAGTTCTTTCTCTATAACCTGAATTTTTTTTTTCTCTTTTCTCGCCTAATTGCCATGACTAGAACTTCAGTACAGTGTTGAATACAAGTAGCAAATTGGACTTTTTTTTTTTTTTTTTAATTACTGATCTTAGAAAGAAAGCATTCAGTGTGTCTCCATTAAGTATAATGTTAGCTGTGGAATTAAATGGTACCTTTTATCATGTTGAATGAGTTCCCTTACAGTCCTAGTTTGCACATTAGTTTTGTCCTAAAAAGGTGTTGGATTTTTTGAAAAAAAAATTTTCTTTCACATATCAAGATCATGTGGCTTTGCTCTTTATTTTATTAATCTGTTGCTTCACAACCTTACTTTCCTGGGACAAATCTGACTTGATTATGGCACATAATTCTTTTCATATGCTCTGGATTCAGTTTCCTAGTATTTACATTTTTAAGGGATATTTGTCTACATAGTTTTCTCATAGTACACCTTTTTATTTCTGTAAGGACTGTACTGATGCCTCTGATATCATTCTTGATTTTTTTGTTATATTCTGTTGTAATAGAATAGGCTCTCACCCCTGCATGTGCCCTCCCCCCTTAGTTGAACTGTACTCAAGGTAAAAACAAATAACCACCATAATGCAATAATATAAATTTCCCAGGGAAATGCAAGATTAGGCAAAATATTAACTCTGGGGATCAGCTTTTAATAGAACAACATAAATGGTCACATATTTCTTTCAGCTTTAATTCTACAAGGTTTTGTCTACCACACCACTGATCTGTGAATTGAGATGAAATAGAAATAGCCCCAAATTAAACTCTCATAGACTCAGCAGTCTTAATGACACTTAGTAGTTTCCCTTGGATAGGTAATCTTCATTTTATTCTGTGGCATTGATTCATTGCCAGATTTCCAAAATGGGTGATTGTCATGGATTGAATTATGACCCCCCAAAATTGTGTGTATCCACGTGGTTAGGCCATGATTCCCAGTATTGTATGGTTTTCCTCCATTTTGTGATTGTAATTTTATGTTGAGAGGATTGGCGTGGGACTGTAATACCACCCTTACTCAGATCACCTCCCTGATCCAAGGTAAAGGGAGTTTTCCTGGGGTGTGGCCTGCACCACCTTTTATCTCTCAAGGGATGCAAGGAAAGGGAAGCAAGCAGAGAGTTGGGGACCTCACACCACCAAGAAAGCAGCACCAGGAGCAGAGCACGTCCTTTGAACGTGGGGTCCCTGTGCCTGAGAAGCTCTTCGACCAGAGGAAGATTGAGGACAAAGATCTTCCTCCAGAGCCAACAGAGAGAGAAAGACTTCCCCTGGAGCCAACGCCCTGAATTTGGACTTGTAACCTACTAAAAAAAAAAAAAAATACTAGGCTGTGAGAAAATAAATTTCTTTGTTAAAGCCATCCACTTGTGGTATTTCCATTATGGCAGCACTAGATGACTAAAACAGAGATTTTAACTGTTTTGTCTATTTTTGTTGTTTTAGAGGGAGAGCCAGTTCTCTAAGGTGCTTACTTGGCCATTCCAAAAGTTGATTTGGGTCCGAAGACAGAGCACTCCTACTAGTGGCTGAGGTGAAGATGAAAAACTTGGAGTCAGTGAAAAATTACTGAAGATCCTGGAATATGATAATCCGAGAATTTAAAAATTTCTAATAAGAAGCATAATCAGTTAATCATCAATGCAAAGATTAAAAAAAAAGACTACCTTTTGTTTCATCACACTGTAATTCTTTCAAAGGAAGATACATTAGAAAATCTTAGATAAAACAATGAAAACCCTCTTCATAAGATATAAAGGTCAGTCACAGATGTTTTGTTCCCTGAATTAATTCACTGAATATCAAAGGTTACCATATGACTTTATACTTATAAATGCAAACTTATCCTAAAACTAAAGGCATCAGTTTTCTAAGGCAGGTGATTAATTAATGCAGCTTTTGATTCCAGGATTAATAATTTACTTTTTTTTCTATTAAATCCACTGTAAAATCCCAGAAGTTCTTTACAAAAATTGCACTGAGATTCAGTCAGCAGGTGCTATTAAGAGAATATGCCAGTTTCCTTTACAAAATTCCAGAAGTTGATTGTCTGCCAACTGGGGAAGACCTAAGAGATCTTTCCAGTGTACACAAAAGGAATGAGTCTGTAATTAAATTACAGTTAATCACAGATGGTTATTTTACACCAGGTGCTCAACTTTGAAAGTATAGCTCTTGACTGTGTTTGTTCCAACATGGTGTTTAATCCCTCTTGGCTATCTGGCAATATTTTATGGTTAGAAAAATATTTATTTTGTGGTTGAAAATATTCTTTCATGTAAACTTGGCATAATTTTGTGAACATACACACTGTTATTTTGATACTCAGAAACCTCAAAGAAAATTATAATTGATGTATTATTTATAATATGCATAAACTCCCTTGATTCAGAAATACTTTTCCTTCAAAGGTATTAGCAGAATAGTATAAAATATCAATTATATTTTCAGAATGCTAAATTACTCAAATTTAGGGAAATGTATTAATTCATATAATTAACATCACCTCAATTACAAAATCTAAGCTTATTCTTGCCACATTTCACTTTCAAACAAGTCAATAAAATAAGCAAAAGTTAACATCTAAAATGTATAGTAATCATCGCAATGCCTGAAAGGCAAAGAATGCAGTAGCTAATGTTTGTTAATATAATTTAAATTAACTCTCACAGTCTTTAAATAATATGTTACACAGCAAAGTGGGTCACTTTTCACAATATCATAAAAACAAAGCTGATCTGGATAAATCTATTCCAGTTTTTAATTACTAAACATCAATTAAATGCAATTAAGTGCCTGGCTAAATGCAAGTTATAGTCAGCTTTTTTTTTTTTTTTTTTGATCTGGAATTTTACTGTGGACCTGTTGATATTCCACCTTAGTATAGGTAGCCAGAAATTTCCCATTTTTTTCATCTCTGTATATATGCCACTCATAACCCTCAGTCTGGAGAAAGGAGTAGACTATATTCCTGTTCCTAATTGCATTGGCATTGCTTTCTGGCAATATTGCTTTCAGTCTGTTATTTTATGTAATGATCCAAATAGATATTTCTCCTAGAATAGAATAGAGGAAGAAAAAAATCCACTGTCATGGATTCAATTATGTCCCCCCAAAAATGTGTGTATTTACTTGGTTAGGCCATGATCCCCAGTATTCTGTGGTTATGCTCCATTTTGTGCATAACCACAGAATACTGGGGATCATGGCCTAACCAAGTAAATACACACATTTGACATTAAAGTACAATTTTGTGATTGTACTTTAATGTCAAAGAGGGTTAGGTGGGATTGTAACACCCTTACCAATGTAAAGGGAGTTTCCCTGGGGTGTGGCCTGCACCACATTTTATCTCTTTGGACCAGAGGTTCCTGAGCTGCGATGCTCCCAGACCAAGGGAAAACTGATGACAAGGACCTTCCTCCAGTGCCCACAGAAAGAGAAAGCCTTCTCCTGGAGCCAGAGCCCAGAATTCAAACTTCTAACCCACTAGACTGTGAGAAAATAAACTTCTCTTTGTTAAACCATCGACTTGTGGTATCTCTGTTATAGCAGCACTAGATCGCTAAGAAGCCCATACACACAATAAAATAAGGAATGTCATTCACATCATCCCATTTCGGGAGAAAGTGTCAGATTTATTAAAGCAATTTAGCATATGTCTTTCTAGGCAAGTAAATGCATGGACTGCTGAAGAGAGTGTTAGTTTCAGATCTACAAACATCACCACCATTTGTGCCACATTAGTGGGATTTGAGTGGACTAGACAAAAATAATGAAATCATGTCTATAATAATAATATATAATTCAGAAATACCAGAGATGCATTAAAAGATTCGTGGAACTGATAAAGATATTTTAAATCAATAATCTGCTTAAAAAAAGAAAAAAAAAGTCTAATACCCACGGTTTGACCTTTGACCCTTCCCTTCTTTCCCCAAAGGGAATATTTTTGTATTAGCAAAACTGAACCAAGAGCTGTTCATTCGGTGTGCTATTTTTTCTCACTTTATTACTAAGCCATCCCACATGCTCTTCCTTCCTCCTGAGATGTTTTTTTCTCCCTCTTTCCACCTATCAACTTTCTGGTTCTCCCTGCTTTCCCTACCCCCAACTGAGGTAATTAATGCCATAATAGTTAAACACTAGGCTGCAAACTAAAAGGTTACAGTCTAGAAAACCCTACAGGGCAGTTCTAGACAGTCACATGCAGTTGCTTTAAGATAAGGTTAACGGAAAGTCACCTAACAACAACAATCCCTTCGTTATGTCAATTACGAGTTGTATCAGGGAAGCATTCTCTAATAATATCTTTCTATTCAAGATGTGGAAACCCTGGTCATGTAGTGGTTAAGAGCTAAGGCTGCTAACCAAAGTAAAGGTCAGCAGTTCAAATCCACCAGATGCTCCTTGGAAACCGTATGGGGGAGTTTTACTCTGTTATATAGGATTGATATGAGTCGGAATCGACTTGACCACTGTGGGTTTTGTTTTGTTTTTATTCAAACAAATGATTTTCCTATGTAATTTTTAGAACACTCAATATTTATACCAAACTTATACTTTAGTTCTGTATGTTCTGCCAAAAGACAACAATTTTGTGGCTTCTAAGATCTTTTGAGTAAGAATATCTGATTTGCTTCCTTTCCTTATCTGTAGAGAAGAAATACACACAAGGACACTACATTATTAGTAGTGCAATAACTACTGCTTTAAAAATTTGAGGCCTTTAATATATTTTTATTGTGTAGTCCCTACAAGCTATGTTATCAATAAAGATGTGATTTTTTTTTTTTAATCAGAGCAAACCATGACTCCTATTCTGTTGGATCCCTTGCTGATGTATGGAAATGAAAATATTATGTACCTACACATTCAAATTGGATGAAAAGGTGGAGATAAATACAGCTTATCTAACCCATATCTAATGGTTATTTTATTGCCTATGCCATCTTAAAGCTATTTAAAATGGACATTTATCACTTCTCCTGTAAATTGACCTACTAGAATTCTCAGTCTTATGTGTACATTTTAAAGTGTAGCCTTTAACAGTAAAAATGTATTTATGGAGGCTTTGAGATTCAGTGCACAAAAGCGGTCACCATACCTGGGTGAACTGCATATCACAAAAATATATTTTATATAAAATCAGGTGCACCTAATGAGGCCTGACTTTACTAATCTCACATGGCCAACATTTTTCTTTTAATTTTTATTTTGCTTTAAATGCAAGGTTACAAATCAAGTCAGTCTCTCATACAAAAATTTATATACACCTTGCTATACTCCTAATTGCTCTCCCCTGGACAGCCCACTCCTTCCCTGCACTTTCTCTTTTCATGTTCATTCCGCCAGCTTCTAACCCCCCTGCCCTCTCATCTCCACTCCAGATACAAGGCAACAACATAGTCTCAAGTATCTACTTGACCCAAGAAGCTCATTCTTCACTAGCATCTTTTTCTATATCATTGTCTAGTCCAATCCCTGTCAGAAGAGCTGGCTTTGGGGATGGTTCCTGTCTTGGGCTAACAGAAGATCTGGGGGCCATGACCACTGGGGTCCTTCTAGTCTCAGTCAGACCATTAAGTCTGGTCTTTTTATGAGGATTTGGGGTCTGCATTCCACTGCTCCCCTGCTCCATCAGGGGTTCTCTGTTGTCCTCCCTGTCAGGGCGGTCATGGGTTGTATCCAGACACCATCTAGTTCTTCTGGTCTCAGGATGATGTAGTCTCTGGTTTATGTGGCCCATTTTGTTTCTTGGGCTCGTAATTACCTCGTATCCTTGGTGTTCTTCATTCTCCTTTGCTCCACGTGGGTTGAGACTCATTGATGTATCTTAGATGGCTGCTTCCTTACGTTTAAGACCCCAAACGCCACTCTCCAAAGTAGAATGAAGAATGTTTTCTTAATAGATTTTATTATGCCAATTGACTTAGATGTCCCCTGAAACCATGGTCCCCAAACCCCTGCCCCTGCTATGCTGGCCTTCAAAGCTTTCAGTTTATTCAGGAAACTTCTTGGCTTTTCATTTAGTCCAGTTGTGCTGGCCTCGCCTGCATTGTGTGCTGTCTTTCCCTTCACCTAAAGTAGTTTTTATCTACTATCTAATTAGTGAGTATCCGTCTCCCACCCACCTCTCGTAATCATCAAAGAATATTTTCTTCTCTGCTTAAACTATTTCTCAAGTTCTTATAATAGTGGTCTTATACAATATTTGTCCTTTTGCAACTGACTAATTACACTCAGCATAATGCCTTCCAGGTTCCTCCATGTTATGAAATGTTTCACAGATCCATCACTGTTCTTTATCGATGTGTAGTATTCCATTGTGTGAATATACCATAATTTATTTATCCATTCATCTGTTGATGGGCACCTTGGTTGCTTCCATCTTTTTGCTATTGTAAACAGTGCTGCAATAAACATGAGTGTGCATGTATCTGTTCGTGTAAAGGCTCTTATTTCTCTAGGATATATTCCAAGGAATGGGATTGCTGGATTGTATGGTAGTTCTATTTCTAGCTTTTTAAGGAACCTCCAAATTGATTTCCAAAGTAGTTATACCATTTTACATTCCCACTAACAGTGTATAAGTGTTCCAGTCTCTCTACCACCTCTCCAACATTTATTATTTTGTGTTTTTTGGATTAATGCCATCCTTGTTGGGGTGAGATGTTATCTCATTGTAGTTTTGATTTGCATTTCTCTAATGGCTAATGATTGTGAGCATTTCCTCATGTATCTGTTAGCTACCTGAATGTCTTCTTTTAGTGATGTGTCTGTTCATAGTTTTTGCCCATTTTTTAATTGGGTTATTTCTCTTTTGGTAGTTGAGTTTTTGCAGTATCATGTAGATTTTAGAGATCAGGCACTGATCGGAAATGTCGTAGCTAAAAACTTTTTCCCAGTCTGTGGGTAATCTTTTTACTCTTTTAGTGGAGTCTTTGGAAGAGCATAGGCGTTTGGTTTTTAGGAGCTCCCAGTTATCTACTTTCTCTTCTGCTTTGTTAGTAACGGTTTATATACTGATTATGCCATGTATTAGGTCTCCTAACTTTGTCCCTATTTTTTCTTCCATGATCTTTATCATCGTAGATTTTATATTTAGGTCCTATGATCCATTTTGAGTTTGTTTTTGTGCATGGAGTGAGGTATGTGTGTAGTTTCATTTTTTTTTTTTTTTTTTTTTGCAGATGGATATCCAGTTATGCCAACACTATTTGTTAAAAAGATTATCTTTTCCTTATTTTACTGATTTGAGGCATTTGTCAAATATTAAGTGCTCATATATGGATGGATTTATGTCTGGATTCTCAATCCTGTTCCATTGGTCTATGTATCTGTTGTTGTATCAGGACCAGGCTGTTTTGACTACTGTGGCAGTATAACAGGTTCTAAAACCTGGTAAAGTGAGGCCTCCCGCTTTGTTGTTCTTTTTCAGTAATGCTTTACTTAGCCGGGGCCTCTTTCCCTTCCATATGAAGTTAGTGATTTGTTTCTCCATCTCATTAAAAAATGTTGGAATTTGGATCAGAATTGCATTAAATCTATAGATCCCTTTTGAGACAATAGACATTTTTGCAATGTTAAGTCTTCCTATCCATGAGCAAGATATGTTTTTCCGCTTATGTAGGTCTCTTTCAGTTTGTTGCAGAAGCGTTTTGTAGTTGTCTTTGTATACTTTTTTTACATCTCTGGTAAGAATTATTCCTAAGTATTTTATCTTCTTGGGGGCTACTATAAATGGTATTGACTTGGTGGTTTCCTCTTCGATGTTCTTTTTTTTTTTTTTTTTAGAAGAACCCAGTTGATTTTTGTATGTTTATCTTGTATCCTGATAATCTGCTGAACTCTTCCATTAGTTTTAGTAGTTTTCTGGAGGATTCCTTAGGGTTTCCTGTGCATAAGATCATGTCATCTGCAAATAGAGATATGTTTACTCCTTCCTTGCCAATCTGGATACCCTTTATTTCTTTATCTAGCCTAATTGCTCTGGCTAGGACCTCCAGCACAATGTTGAATAACAGTGGTGATAAAGGGCATCCTTGTCTGGTTCCCAATCTCAAGGGGAATGCCTTCCCGCTCTCCCCATTTAGGATGATGTTGGCTATTGGCTTTGTATAAAACCAAAAAAACCAAACCCACTACTGTCGAGTTGATTCCAACTCATAGCAACCCTATAGGACAGAGTAGAACTGCCCCATATAGTTTCCAAGGAGCACCTGGCAGATCTGAACTGCAGACGTTTTGGTTAGTAGCCATAGCACTTAACCACTACAACACCAAGGTTTATATAAATGCCCTTTATTATGTTGAGGAATTTTCCTTCTATTCCTATTTTGCTGAGAGTTTTTTCTGCATCAGTTGATAAAGTCATGTGGTTCTTGTCTTTTGTTTTATTTATGTGATGGATTACATTGATTGTTTTTCTAATGTTGAACCGTCCCTGCATACCTGGTAGGAATCCCACTTGGTCATGGTGAATTATTTTTTGGATATGTCGTTGAATGCCGTTGGCTAAAATTTTGTTGAGGATTTTTGTATCTAAGTTCACGAGGGATATAGGTCTGTAATTTGGGAATATTCTGTCATTTTCTATGCTCTGAAATACCTTTGGTAGTAGTGGTGATAACTCTTCTCTGAAAGTTTGATAGAACTCTGCAGTGAAGCCGTCCGGGCCAGGGCTTTCTTTTTTTTGGTGAGAGTTTTTGGTAACCTTTTCATTATCTTCTTTTGTTATAGGCCTATTTAGTGTTTCTGTCTCTGTTGGTGTTAGTTTAGGTAGGTAGTGTGTTTCTAGGAATTCATCCATTCCTTTTAGGTTTTCAAATTTGTTACAGTATAATTTTTCATAGTAATCTGATATGATTCTGTTAATTTCAGTTGGGCCTGTTGTAATATTGCCCACCTAATTTCTTATTCAGGTTATTTGCTTCCTCTCACGTTTTTCTTTTATCAGTTTGGCCAATAGTTATTAATTTTGTTAATTTTTTCAGAGAATCAGCTTTTGCTCTTGTTAACTCATTGAATTGTTTTTCTGTTTTCTATTTCATTTAGTCCTGCTCTAATTTTTATTTGCTTTCTTCTAGTGCCTGAGTATTTCTTTTGTTGCTCTCTTTCTATTTGTTCAAGTTGTAGGGATAATTCTTTGATTTTGGCCCTTTCTTCTTTTTGTATGTGTGCATTTAATGATATAAACTGACCTCTGAACATTGCTTTTGCTGTGTCCCAAAGGTTCTGAGAGGAAGTGTTTTCATTCTCATTGGATTCTATGAATTTCTTTGTTCCATCCTTAATGTCTGCTATAACCCAGTCTTTTTTGGGCAGGGTATTGTTCAGTTTCCAGGTGTTTGATTTCTTTTCCTTGCTTTTTCTGTTATTGATTTGTACTTTTATGGCCTTATGGTCAGATAAGATGCTTTGTAATACTTGATGTTTTGGATTCTGCTAAGACTTGCTTTATGACCTAATATGTTGTCTATTCTAGAGAATGTTCCATGTGCACTAGAAAAGAAAGTATGCTTGGCTGTTGTTGGGTGGAGTGTTCTGTATATGTCTATAAGGTCAAGTTGGTTGATTGTGGCATTTAGATCTTCTGTATCTTTATTGAGTTTCTTTCTGGATGTCCTGTCCTTCACCGAAAGTGGTGTGTTGAAGTCTCCTACTATTATTGTGGAGCTGTCTATCCCACTTTTCAGTGCTGTTAGAGTTTATTCTGTGTATCTTGTAGCCCTGTCATTGGTTGCATAAATATTTAATATTGTTATATCCTCCTGGTATATTGTCCCTTTAATGATTATGTAGAGTCCTTCCTTATCCTTTACCATGGATTTAACTCTAAAGTCTGTTTTGTCAGAAATTAGTATTGCCAATCCTGCTCTTTTTTGATTGTTGTTTGCTTGATATATTTTTTTCTATCCTTTGAATTTTTGTTTGTTTGTGTTTCTAAGCCTAAGGAGTGTCTCTTATATGCAGCATTTAGGCGGATCATGTTTTTTAATCCATTCTGCCACGCTCTGTCTCTTTATTGGTGCATTTAGTCCATTTACATTCAGCATAATTGTGAATAGGTATGAATTTAGTGCTATCATTTTGATGTCTTTTTTTGTGTGTTGTTGACAGTTTCTTTTTCCCATTAATTTTTTGTACTGAGTAGATTATCTTTATATATTGTCTTTTCCTCATATTCATTGTTGTTGGTTTAGTTTCTGCTGAGTCTCTATTTTTTCTTGTGTTTTATTTTGATGTGTATGATAGTTTATCTCCTTTGAGGTTAATTTATTATTTACCCCTATTTTTCTAAATTTAAACCTTTTATTTCTTTATATCGCTTCATCTTCCTGTCCATATGAATGATCTATGGCTACATTTCTTAGTCCCTCTTTGTTGTTTTCATGTTATCTTCTTTTACATGGTAACATTGCTGTTTCCCTCTTTTAAGAGTTTTTTATATTGATTTATTTTGGTGATTTCCCTGCCTAGGTTGACATCCAATTGCTCTGCCCAGTGTTCTAGTCTTGGGTTGATACCTGATATTATTGATCCTCTAACCAAAGAGCTCTCTTTAGTATTTTCTATAGTTTAGTTTGTTTTTTATGAATTTCCTCAACTTCTTTTTATCTGGAAACGTCTTAATAATTTCACCTTCATATTTGACAGACAATTGTGCTGGATGTATGATTCTTGACTGGCAATTTTTTTTCCTTCAGTGCTTTATATAATCATCCAATTGTCTTCTTGCCTGTGTGGTTGCCAAATAGTCTGAGTTTATTCTTATTGACTCTCCTTTGTAGGTGACTTTTCTTTGATCCCTAGCTGCTCTTAAAATGCCATCTTTATCTTTGTATTGGCAAGTGTGATTATAATATGCCTTGGTTACTTTCTTTTTTTTAAATCTACCTTATATGGAGTTTGATGAGCATCTTGGTTAGATACTCCTCATCTTTCACGATATCAGGGATATTTTCTGCCAACAAATCTTCAACAATTCTCTCTGTATTTTCTGTTAGCCCTCCCTGTTCTGGTACTCCAATCACTCGCAGGTTATTTCTCTTGATAGAGTCCCATGTGATTCTTAAGATTTCTTCCTTTTTTAAGTTAAGTTCTTTTATTTGATTTTTCTTCAAATATATTGATCCCAAGTGCTTCGTATTCAAGTTCACAAATTCTGCCTTCCACCTGCTGAATTCTGCTCCTCTGACTTTCTGTTGGGTTGTCTGATTTTGTAATTTTATTGTTAATCATCTGAATTTCTGATTTCTGTCCATCTATGGATTTTTCCACCTTATTAAATTTTTCATTATGTTCCTGAATAGCCTTTTTAATTTATTCAACTGCTTTATCTGTGTGTTCCTTGGCTTATTTTGTGTATTGTCTGATTTCCTTCCTGATGTCTTGAAGGGTTCTGTATATTAATCTTTTGTATTCTGCATCCAGTAATTCCAGGAAGGCACTTTCATCTAGAAGATCCCTTGATTCTTTGTTTTGAGAGCTTGTTGAGGCTATCATCATCTGTTTCTTTATGTGACTTGATATTGACTGTTGTCTCCAAGCCATCTATAATTTATTGTGTTAGTTATGTTTGCTTACTGTATCATAGCTTCTTGCTTTGTTTTGTTTTGATATGTCCAAATAGGTTGCTTGAGTGAGGTAGTTGATTTTTTTCATCTTTGGATCTCTGACGTCCTTTCCCCAGATCGCTAGAGCTGTTATTATGTATATCACTGTAGGAGTCCATTCACTTTTCTTGTATGAATCCAGCTCAGGTGTCCCGGTAGCTGATCATCAGGTGTGTGGTACAGGCTCTGTCCTACAGCCTTAGATTGGCAGAGGTGATTCCTATAGGCACCAGTATCCAGTTTCAGCAGAGTGTCATGCTCTGGACAAGGCAGGGGGCTTAGAATCATCCCCCAAGTGTCTCTAAGGAAAGTGTGTCCCTTTTCCCTAAAATGTACAGGTGGGTGGGTTCTGCACATGGACCATGGGCACCCAGTGTTTTTGGTGTAAGGACTGGGAGGTGCCAGTTATCCTTGGACTCCTGTCACGGGTGGCTGGGTAACCTGAGTGGAGCCACCAGTCCTTAGGCCCCTGATGTGGGTAGGTGAGGACCCTGTTTAATAGGCAAAGAGGTGTCAAACAGTGAACACCCACCTCTACCACACAGCTGAAACAGTTGTAGTCTGCCAACAAGGGCCTATTCTGAAGTAGGCCCACACAGGTCCATGCAGAGGGGAAAGATATTCCAAGTCAATGGATAGTTTATGCCTGGACAGGAGCCACTTCTGTCCTGAGCTCCCTGGTTAGTGGAGCTGACAAATTATCTTTTCCCCCATTTGCAAATTTATTCCTTCTCCAGGGCCTGGAGTGTGTCTCTAGGCACTCAACAGGGCCTATCTCAGGCCCAGGGAAATCAACAACCCCTGAAGGTGGATTGGGGGTGGGGGCATAGTAAAATATACGCAAACACTTAGCTTTTGCCGAGAACATTGTTCTCTGGTTCCGGAGATGTGAGTAGGCCATGTGGCTGGCTGCTTCTCCATGAGGAAACTGCTGCCGAACACTAGCACCAGCTTGCCACAGCCGCTCCTGGGAACGGTGCCTGAGGGCTCCTGGAGATTCAGGTCTGGTAACTCCTCTCAGCTTCTGAACGATGTCTTCGCCCCAACCCCCAGTTCATTTTCTAGCCTTGCCTTTGATGTTCAGGGCTACTAGCTGGTAGTAAATATACTCATCTCACTTGTTTTTTGGGGGTCTTTGTTATAAGAGGTCTTGCTGGAAGCATCTTTCTATTCCACCATCTTGGCCCTGCCACATGGCCAACATTTTAAAAGCATCCTGCTGAGTAATGTGTTTTGAAGAAAAAGAGTGTATTTCTTATAAAGCTACCATGGTAACTGATTCTTATTAGTCAAAATGATATTTATGTATTTATAAAGTGTTTTTTTCAAAGGAGTGTGCAACATTTTAAAATTATAATTCTCTTAGTCATCATGATATACTGAGATGTAAGCACCACCTGTAGATGTGAACTGAGAAAATTATTGAGGCATAAATTAATGAACTACTTGGCCTACATTCTGTAAAAAGCAGTAAAAGTACCCAGTTGTATACTTCAAACTTACTCATTAAAAAGCATTGAAATTTTTTTATGAAAAGTGCTATGCTTTATGCAATAGAACCACAAAGAAAGATTAGAATGCCTGTACTCAAGGTGATTTCAGGCTATCCAGAGCTCCATCATTCTGGTCTACAAAGCGAGGATTGTTACTAAATTATATCCAAAACAAGCCTAAAAACCAAACCTGTGGCTATCAAGTCGATTCTGACTCATAGTGACCCTACAGGACAGACTAGAACTGCCCCATAGAGTTTCCAAGGAGCGCCTGGTAGATTTGAACTGTCAACCTTTTGGTTAGCAGCCATAGCTCTTAACCACTATGCCACCAGGGTTTCCAAATTATATCGAAATGAGTTATTTTTAGTGGAGTTTTAAATGCTAATAATTTGGACAAAATTGATTACATGTAAATCTTGATAGAGTAAGTTCAAATATCTGTTGAACAATTGAAAAACAAAAAGGCCTATGTGCTTTTTAAAGTGCTCATTTTTTTTTTTTTTTACATGAGAAAAATTAAGATCTTTAGTTATAAGGTCTGAAACACACTACCACCTGGTCCTTCTTTCGAGAAAACCTTAAGTTTATCGGAAAGGTTTTTTACCTATACTTTTCTTATTTATTAATATATCATTTATTTTGTTTTTTATTGTTGAGAATATATACAACAGAATATACACCAATTCGACAATTTCTACATGTACGGCTCTGTGACATTGATCACATTTTTGAGTCATGCAACCATTTTCAATCTCTTTTTCCAAGTTATTCCTCCTGTGTTAACATAAACTCACTGTCCCTTAAGTTTTTGAACTAATCTTTCCAGTCGCTATTTTTTATTTGAATCTACGTGCATAGATTTTAAAAGAGCACAATGTTCAAGGCAGACATTCTTTACTAAACCAAAAAAAAAAAAAAAAAACCCAGTGCGGTCAAGTCGATTCCGACTCATAGCGACCCTTTTGGACAGAGTAGAACTGCCGCATAGAGTTTCCAGGGAGCACCAGGCAGATTCAAACTGCTGACCCTTTGGTTAGCAGCCATAGCACTTAACCACTATGCCACCAGGGTTTCCTAGTCAAGCTAAATTACTGTTTGATTTCAAGATGACCTTGGGAGATATTTTTTATTTAAGGTTTGAAGAATAATATCGCCTAGTCAGGGTTCAAGGAGCCTTGATTGCACAGTGGTTAAAGCACTGAGCTGCTAACCTAATGTTCAGTGATTTGAACCCACCAACTGCACTGTGCTCCACAGCAAAGGATTTGATTTTTTTTTTTTAATTCAAGATTCAACCCTATGGCAATAGTTTCAAGGGCTCATCATGGCTCCATAAAATCTGGATTCCATGAGAATTTAAAATTTTGTTATACATTTTCCCCTTTTGATCAGGATTCTTCTATAGAATCTGATTAAAATGTTCAGTAATGTTAGTCAGGAATCATCCAGTTCTTCTGTTCTCATGACAATGGAAGCAGTCATTCATGGAGGCAATTGGCCACACATTCTCTCAGCTGGTAGCTGGTCTTTTCACTTTTTTGGTAAAATCTTTTAATGAAAAAAGGTTTTCAGTTGTTATGAGGTACCATTTATTTATTTTATCTTATGCTGTTTGTGCTTTTGTTATTGAATTAGATAATCCACTGTTAAAAGCTGGGCTTGATAGTGTTGCCACTACATTTTCTTCTTGAGATTTATAGTTTTAGTTTTCGCATTTACGTCTTCAATCTATTTTGAATTGTTTTTGTGTGTGTGTGTGTGTGTGTGTGTGGTGTGAGGCATGTATCCTGTTTCTTTTTTTTTTTTTTCCATTGACTCGATTTTCCCAACACCATTTAATGAAGAGATTCTTCTTTCTCCATCAAATGGACCTAGCACCCTGGTCAAAATCAGTTGACCATAGATGTCTGGGTTTATTTCTGGACTCTCAATTCTATTTCATTGGCCTATGTGTCCATTGTTAAACCAGAGCCAGGTTGTTTTGATTATTGTAGCTGTATAGTATGTTTTAAAATCAGGAAGTGTGTGTTCCTACTTTATTTTCTTTCAACATTGACTTAGATATTCAGAGTCTCTTGCCATTCCATACAAAGCTGAGAACTGTTTTTTACATTTCTGTAAAGAAATCTATTGGAATTTTGATTGGGAGTGTTTGAATCTATAGATCACATGGGGTAGTATTGATACCTTAACAATATTAAGATTTACAATCCATGCACATGGGATATCTTTCCATTTATTTAAGTCTTCTTTAAGCTTTTTAGCCGTGTTTTATAATTTTTATTGTATAAGTCTTCCACATCCCTGGTTAAATTTGTTCCTAGGTATTTTATTCCCTTAGATGTTATTGTGTTGAGTCACTTTCCTAATTTTCCTTTCAGATTTCTCAATGCTGGTATATAGCAACACAACTAATTTTTGTTTGTTAACCCTGTACCCTGCTACTTTGTTAGATTCCTGTATTAGGTCTAGGAGTTTTCTTGAGAACTCTTAGGGACTTTTTTTATATATAGGTTAGAGATAATTTAACTTCTTTTTTTTCCAATCTGGATAAATTTTATTTCTTTTTCTTGAATAGAATTGTTGAGAATGGGCACTCTTGTTCGTGATTTCAATGGGAAAGCTCTCAGTTCTTCTCCATAAGTATAAACTTGGTTGTTGCTTTTCATAAATACTCTGAATCACCTTCAGAAACTTCCCTTCTAGTCTAATCTTGAGGGTTTTCATCAAGAAAGGGTGTTGGATTTTATCAAATATATTTCCTGCATCTGTAGAAACGATCATGTGGTTCTTCTTCTTTGTCCTATTGTTGTGGCATATTACATTGATTGATTTTCTAATGTTGAACCATCCCTGCATTCCTGGGATAAATACCACTTGGTCATGGAGTATGACTTATTAAATACACTGTTGGATTCTGTTCACTAGTATTTTGTTGAGACTTTTTGCATCTATATTCATAAGGGATATTGGCGTGTAGTTTTTTTTTTTTTTTTTCTTGTTGTGTCTTTGTCTTGTTTTGTAATCAGGGTTATGTTTACTTCATAGGAAGAACTAGTCATTATGCTTTCCTTCTCTATCTTTTGGGAAAGTTTAAACAAGGTTGGTGAAAATTCTTCTCTAAATGTTTGGAAGAGTTCCCCACTGAAACCATCTGATCCAGGACTTTGTTGTTGTTGCTGGGAATTTTTTGATCACTAATTTAACCTCTTCATTTGTCATGGGTCTGTTGAAATTTTCTATTTCCTCTTGAATCAGTTTGAGTAGGTTGTTTATTTCATCTAGGTTATCCAATTTTTGCCATACATGTGTTCATAATATACTCTCACAATTCATTTTCTATCAGGTCAGTTGTAATGTTTTCAAGGGTGGGGAGGGAGGGAGGGAGAAGGGTCTTCACTAATTAGATAGTAAACAAGAGCTATTTTAGGTGAAGGGAAAGACAACACACAATAACAATACAGGCAAGGTCAGCACAACTGTACTAACCAAAGGCAAAGAAGTTTCCAGAATACAACTGAATGCTTTGAAGGCCAGAGTAGCAGGGGCAGAGATCTGGGGACCATGGTTTCAGGGGACATCTGGGTAAACTGGCATAATAAAATCTATTAAGAAAACATTCTGTATCCCTCTTTTGTGAGTAGCATCTGGGGTCTTAAGCACTAGCCAGTGGCCATCTAAGATGCATCAGTTAGTCTCAATCCACCTGGACCAAAGGAAAACGAAGAACACCAAAGATACAAGGTAATTATGAATCCAAGAAACAGAAAGGGACACATAAATCAGAGACTACATCAGCCTGAAACCAGAAGAACTAGATGGTGCCTGGGTACAACTGATGGCTGCCCTGACAGAGAACACAAGAGAGAATCCCTGAGGGAGTAGGAGAGAAGTGGGATGCAGACCTCAAATTCTAGTAAAAGACCAGATTTAATAGTCTGACTGAGATTGGAAGAACCCTAGATGTCATGGTCCCCAGACCTTCTGTTAACCCAAGTCTGGAACCATTCCTGAAGCCAGCTCTTCAGACAGGGATTAGGCTGGACTGAGGAGTGAGCTTCTTGGCTGAAGTAGACACATGAGACTATGCAGGTAGCTCCTGTCTGGAGGTGAGATGAGAAGGCACAGGGGGACAGAAGCTGGTTGAATGGACGAGGTAAAGAGGGGTGTGCTCTCTCATTAGGGGGAGAGCAACTAGGTGTACATAGCAAGGTGTGTATACATTTTTGTATGCGAGACCAACTTGATTTGTAAACTTTCACTTAAAACACAATTTAAAAAAAAAAAGTTAGGCTCCGAAGTTAGACTCTCTGGGCTCTTATTCTGGCCCTTCCACTAGGTCTACTTATGGGACCTCATAAAACTCTTATCTATTTCTGCTTCAGGAGCCTGAGCTGCACATGTGATTTACTATTAGCTGCTACCCTAAAGGCTGGCATTTCAAACTCACGCAGAGTCTCCATGGAAGAAAAGCCCGGTGAATGACTTCTGTAAAGATTACCACCAAGAAATGCCTGTGGAGCACTTCTACTCTGTAATTCACTGTGCCCTATGAGATGGGAGCTGAATCTGCAGTAGTTAACAACAACATTTCCAAACCAATGTTATCTTAAAAATGAGGATGGCTATAATATCGTCATTATCAGTTTTTTAAAAGAATTAAGTGAGATAAAATATTTTAAGCTCTTAGAATAGGATCTAGCACAATTAAAGCACTAAAAAAGAAATGGCTGTAAGTTTGATTAAGCGTGAGATCAGTGTTTTTTTGGAAATGTTTACAGCATCAAGGTCTTGGATTCCTTTGGCTGACTTTTTCACATTCTTCTTGGGTAGACCCTCCATCCAGAAGAATAGAAAAGGGAAAAACAAAAAACAGAATAAAACAAAACATGGCTTTTGAAAGGCTGCAACTTGCTACATGTAATTGGTAGTCACATTATTTAAGAAGCAGTAAGACAGCAGAGTCCCCGGATGGTGCTAACCATTAATGAGCTTGGCTGCTAAACTAAAGGTTGGCAGTTTGGTCCGCTCTGAGGCCCTTGAAAGAAAGCTCTGGTGAGCTACTTCCAAAAAATCATCCATTGAAAACTCTGGAGCACAGTTCTACTCTCACAAACATGGGGTTGCAATGAGCCGGAGTCCACTCTGGTACTGGTAGGAAGAAAGCAGATTTATGGAATTTTAATAGGCAGATTAGAGTAGCCAAAGTACTACCATGCCCTTAGTCTCTGTTTCTCAGGAAGCACTTCTCAATTAATTTTTCTCAGAGCTGTGGTTTTCCCCAGTACTGTTATGGTTAATGAACAGAAGTGAATTGCTCACCCATCTATGCTGATATTCTGTAGTTATGTTTCTCTCTAATGGTCAACCATTTTGCCATCATCTCTTGGTATTTACCTCTTCTCTTAGTCACCCCTAGGCAACCACCTAGGATTCTCTGTATTAGTAATGAAGACTAGAGCTTCCTTTTTCATCTGATCAATGATCATGGTTTTACCAACATTATCTAAGCTGGTAGTGTACCAAGGGCACTGGAAGCAGACCCTGGTAGAAGAAATAAGTGGGTGCATTTTCTGAAGAGAATTAAAAGTAATAAACACACAGGAACACACAATGAAAGTTGGCCTGATCCTTTTGTTAAGCATGATGGGTCGAACAGCGCTCTACAGTGTCAGTGATAAAATACTCCTCTCTGCCTTGGTAGACCACTCCAACAATTCCCCATTTGTATGCACCACCTATAGCTCCAGTAATAATGTGTTGAGCTACATCTTAACTCTTCCTTTCTATTTGCTTGCAGCTCTCTGTTTTATGTAGAGAAAGGTATCTCCTTTTAAAGTGATAGGCACTTAAGTTAGTAATATCTTTCACTCCAAAGAGACTCCTGCTCATCTTTCAGGAAGTTTTCTCTTTAGTGGATTTTTCTTAACTGGAAGTTTTATGTTGAAATCCCTGTACCTGTAAATACAACCCTATCTGGAAATAGGGGTTTTCTTTTGCTATGTTAATGAAGTCATACCAGAGAAGTGCGGGTCCTAAACCTAAGCACTTGTTAGTTATAAAAAGAGCACAAGAGATACAGACACACACACGCACGAGGGAAGACAGATGCTGGCATCAAAGGGATATAAATCTAATTGGTAATTCTAAGTCATAGGTCTGCTCATATGACAGGTGAGGTGACAACAACCCCATAAGGTTGGATATGTTCATTTCTGTTAGGGATTGAAATTGTGTTCCCTCTAAAATATGAAGTCCTATGCCCTGTATCCATTAAGGTGATCCTGTTTGGAAATAGGATGTTTCTTATTCATGTGAATGAGTTTATATTAGAGTGGATGGGTCTTAAACCTAATCTCTTCTGAGTAGTGTATTAAAAAGGGAACTATAGAAACAGAGACACACACAGGGTGAAGACAGGTGTCATCTAGTGATACATCTACAAGCAGCCAAGAAACTCCTTGTGCTCAGGAAGATGAAAGAGACAAGAATCTTCCCTTAGAGTTGAGAGAGAGAGAGAGCCTAGCCTTGCCAACACCTTGAATTTGGACTTCTAGCCCCAGTAGTGTGAGAAAATAAATTTCTCTTCTTTAAAGGCACCCAGATGTAGTATGTTGTTGTTGCTATGGCAGTACTAGGTAACTAAGACAACTACCAATTAAGATTACATCTTTTTTTTTTACACTTTAAATCAAACTTTACAATTCCTTAGTTTCTCATACAAAAACTTAAATACACATTGTTATGTGACCCTGGTTGCTCTCCCTACAATGTGACGGCACACTCCTTCTCTCTACCCTATATTTCTCGTGTCCATTCAACCTGCTCCTGTCCCCCTCTACCTTCTGATCTCGCCCACAGACGGGAGCTGCCCACATAGTCTCGTGTCTACTTGATCTAAGAAGCATGCTCCTCATCAGTATCATCTTATATTTTATAGTCCAGTCTAATCCTTGTCTGAAGAGTTGACTTCAAGAGTGATTTTAGTTTGGGGCTCACAGAGAGTCAGGGGGCCATGACCTCTGGGGTCCCTCCACTCTCAGTTAGACCATTAAGTCTGGTCTTTTTACTAGAATTTGAGGTCTGCATCCCAATTTTTTTCTGCTCCATCAGGGATTCTCTGTTGTGTTCCCTGTCAGGGCAGGCATTGGTGGTAGCTGGGCACCATATAGTTCCTCTGGTCTCAGGCTGACGGTGTCTCTGGTTTATGTCGCCCTTTCTTTTTCTTGGTCTCATATTTTCCTTGTGTCTTTGGTGTTTTTCATTCTTCTTTGCTCCAGGTGAGTTGAGACAAATTGATGCAACTTAGATGATCACTTGCTAGCTTTTAAGACCCCCGAAGCCTCCCATTAGAGTGGGTTGCAGAATGTTTTCTTAATATACTTTGTTATGCTAATTGAAATATATGTCCCCTGAAACCATGGTCCCCAGATCCCCTCCCCTGCTACCTTGTCTCTCAAAGTGTTTGGCTGTATTCAGGAAACATCTCAGCTTTGGATTAGTCCAGTTGTGCTGACATCCCCTATATTGTATGTTGTCCTTTCCTTCACCTAAAATAATTCTTCTCTACTATAGTGAATAACCCTCTCCCTCCCTCCCTCCCCACCCTCATAACTGTCAAAGAACGGTTTCTTCTGTGTTTAAATCTTTTCTTGAGTTCTTATAAAGTGGTGTCGTACAATGTTTGTCCTTTTGTAACTGACCTATTACATTTAGCATAATGCCTTCCAGATTCCTCCATGTTATGAGATGTTTCAGATTCATTTTTGTTCTTTATCGTTGCCTAGTACTCCGTTGTGTGACTATACTGTAATTTGTTTATCCATTCATCCCTTGAAGGACACCTTGGTTGTTTCCATCTTTCTGCTATTTTAAACAGTGCTGCAATGAACACGGGTGTTCATATATCTATTTGTGAGAAGGCTCTTATTTCTTTAGGATATATCCCAAAGAGTGGGATTGCTGGATCATATGGTAGTTCTATTTCTAGATTTCTAAATAAGTGCCAAAACGATTTCCACAGTGGTTGTGCATTTTACATTCCCACCAGCAACGTATAAGTGTTCCAGCCTCTCTACAACCTCTCCAACATTTATTATTTTGCGTTTTTTGGATTAACGCTAGCCTTGTTGGGGTGAGATAGTATCTTATTTTAATTTTGATTTTCATTTCTCTAATGGCTAATGATCATGAGCATTTCTTCGTGTATCTGTTAGCCACCTGAATGTCTTTCTTGGTGAAGTGCTTGTTCATATCCTTTGCTCATTTTTTAATCAGGTTGTCTTTTTATTGTTGAGATTTTGCAGTATCTTATAGATTTTAGAGACTAGACCCTAATCAGATTTGTCATAGCCAAATTTTTTTTCTCAGTCTGTAGGTAGACTTTTTACTTTTTTGGTGAAGTCTTTGGATGAGCATAAATGTTTGATTTTTAGGAGCTCCCAGTTATCTAGTTTCTCTCCTGGTGTTTGTGCATTGTTAGTAATGTTTTGTATACTGTTTATGCCGTTTGTTAGGACTCCTAGCATTGGCCTTATTTTTTCTTCCACAATCTTTATTATTTTAGATTTTACATATAGGTCTTTGCTCCATTTTGAGTTAGTTTTTGTGTATGATGTGAGGCATGGGTCTTGTTTCATTTTTTTGTAGATGGATATCCAGTTATGCCAGCACAATTTGTTAAAGAGGCTGTCATTTCCCCAATTAATGGGCTTTGGGCCTTTGTCAAATACCAGCGGCTCGTAGGTGGATGAATTTATGTCTGGATTCTCAATTCTGTTCCATTGGTCTATGTATCTGTTTTTGTACCAGCACAAAGCTGTTTTGACTATTGTGGCAGTATAGTCAGTTCTAAATTTAGGTAGGGCGAGGCCTCTGACTTTGCACTTCTTCAGTAATGCTTTACTTAGCTGAGGCTTCTTCCCTTTCCATATGAAGTAGGAGATTTCTTTTTCCATCTCATTAAAACATGACACTGGAATTTGGATCGGGATTGCATTGTATCTGTAGGTTGATTTGGGTAGAATAGACATTTTCACAATGTTGAGTCTTTCAATCCATGAGTAAGGTATGTTTTTCCACTTATGTAGATCTCTTGGTTTCTTGCAGTAGTGTCTTATAGCTTTCTTTGTACAGGTATTTTGTGTCTCGGGTTAGATTTATTCCTAAGTATTTTATCTTCTTGGGAGCTACTGTAAATGGTCTTCTTGGGAGCTACTGTAAATGGTATTGATTTGGTGATTTCCTCTTGGACGTTTTCTTTGTTGACATAGAGGAATCCAACTAATTTTTGTATGTTTTGCTCATATCGTGATACTTCGCTGACGTCTTCTATTTGTTCCAGTAGTTATCTTGTGGATTCTTTAGGGTTTTCTGCGTATAAGATCATGTCATCTGCAAATAGAGATACTTTTATCTTTTCCTTACCAATTTGTATGCCCTTTATGTCTTTTTATAGCCTAATTGCTCTGGCTAGGATCTCCAGCACAATGTTGAATAAGAGCGGTGATAAAGAGCATCCTTGTCTGGTTCCAGTTCTCAAGGGGAATGCTTTCAGACACTTTCCATTTAGGATGATGTTGGCTGTTGGCTTTGTATAAATGCCCTTTATTATGTTGAGGAATTTCCCTTCTATTCCTATTTTGCTGAGAGTTTTTATCATGAATCGGGGTTGAACTTTGTCAAATGCCTTTTCTGCATCAATTGATAGGATCATGTGGCTTTTGTCTTTTATTTTATTTATGTATTTATTTATTATGTTTTTCTAATGTTGAACCATCCCTGCATACCTGGGAAGAATCCTATTTGCTCATGGTGAATTATTTTTTTGATATGTTGTTGAATTCTACTACCTAGAATTTTGTTCAGAATTTTTGAGTCTAACTTCATGAGGGATATTGGTGTGTTAACTTTCTTTTTTTGTAGTGTCTTTGCCTGGTTTTGGCATCAGGGTTATACTGGTTTCATAGAATGAATTTGGTAATTTTCCATCCTTTTGTATGCTCTGAAATACCTTTAGTAGTAGTGGTGTTAACTCTTCTCTGAAAGTTTGCTAGAATTCTCCAGTGAAGCCATAAGGACTAGCGTTTTTTGTTGTTGTTGGAACTTTGTGAATTACTTTTTCAATCTCTTCTTTTGTTACAGGTTTATTTGGTTGTTCTACCTCTGTTTGTGTTAGTTTAGGTAGGTAGCGTGTCTGTAGAAATTTGTGCATTTCCACTAGGTTTTCAAATTTGATAGAGTACAATTTTTCGTAGTATTCTGTTATGATTCTTTTAATTTCAGTTGGGTCTGTGGTGATATCGCCCATCTGATTTCTTATTCAGGTTATTTACTTCCTCTCCTGTTTTTCTTTTGTCAGTTTGGCCAGTGGTTTATTGATTTTATTGATCTTTCAAGGAGCCAGCATTTGGTCTTTTCAACTAATTCAATTGTTTCTCTATTTCATTTAATTCTGCTCTCATTTTTACTATCTGATTTCTTCCTGTCCCTGAGGGTTTTTTGTTTTTGTTTTTTTCCTGTTCTCTATTTGTTTAAGTTCTTGGGTTAATTCTTTGATTTTGGCCCTTTCTTCTTTTTGCGTGTGTGTATGTATTGCTATAAATTGACCTCTAAACACTATTTTGTTGTGTCCCCAAAGTTCTGATAGGATGTGTTTTCATTCTTTTTCTATGAATTTCTTTATTCTGTCCTTAATTTCTTCTCATTAGTTTTTGAGCAAGGCATTGTTCAGTTTCCATGTATTTGTTTTTTTCTTTTTATCTTTTTTTCTGTTATTGATTTCTACTTTTATAGTTTTATTGTCAGAAAAGATATTTTGTAATATTTTGATGTTTTGGATTCTGTTAAGGCTTGCTTTTTGGCCCAGTATGTGGTCTGTTCTGAAAAATGTTCCACATGCATTGGAAAAGAAAGTATACTTGGCTGCTATTGGGTGAAGTGTTCTGTATATGTTTATGAGGTCAAGTTGGTTGATTGTGGCATTTAGATCTTCCGTGTCAGTATTGAGCTTCCTGCAGGATGTTCTGTCCTTCACCAAAGTGGTGTATTGAAGTCTCCTGCTATTATTGTGGAGCTGTCGATCACTCTTTTTAATGCTGTTAGAGTTTGTTTTATTTATTTTGGAGCCCTGTTATTGGGTGCATAAATGTTATTGGGTGCGTAAATATTTATTATGGTTATGTCCTCCTGGTGTATCGGCCCTTTAATCATTACATAGCTTCCTTTCTTATCCTTTGTGGTGGATTTTACTTTAAAGTCTATTTTGTCAGAAATTAATATTGCCACTTCTGCTCTTTATTGATTATGTTTGCTTGATATATTGTTTTCCATCCTTTGAGTTTTAGTTTGTGTCTTTAAGTCTAGGTTGTGTCTCTTGTAGCTGCATATAGATAGATCCTGTTTTTTAATCTGGTCTGCTACTCTCTGTCTCTTTGTTCACACATTTAGTCCATTTACATTCAATGTAATTATTGATAGGTATGAGTTTAGTGCTGTCATTTTGATGTCTTTTTTGTGTGTATTGTTGACAGTTTCTTTCTTCCACTTAATCTTCTGTGCTGAATAGTTTGTCTTTATATATTTTCTTTTCCTCTTTTTCAGTGTTGTTGATTTTGTATTTGCTGAATCTTTATGTTTTTCTTGTTTTTTATTTTGATGTGTAGGATTGTTAGTTTCCTTTACGGTTACCTTAATATTTACCCCTATTTTTCTGAGTTTTTTTTTTTTATTATTAACTTTTATTGAGATTCAAGTGAACGTTTACAAATCAAGTCAGTCTGTCACTTATAAGTTTACATACATCTTATTCCGTACTCCCACTTGCTCTCCCCCTAATGAGTCAGCCCTTCCAGTCTCTCCTTTCGTGACAGTTTTGCCAGCTTCCCACTCTCTCTATCCTCCCATCCCCCCTCCAGACATGAGATGCCAACACAATCTCAAGTGTCCACCTGATATAATTAGTTCACTCTTCATCAGCATCTCTCTCCTACCCACTGTCCAATTCCTTTCATGTCTGATGAGTTGTCTTCGGGGATGGTTCCTGTCCTGTGCCAACAGAAGGTTTGGGGACCCTGGCCGCCAGGATTTCTCTAGTCTCAGTCAGACCATTAAGTATGGTCTTTTTATGAGAACTTGGGGTCTGCATCCCACTGATCTCCTGCTCCCTCAGGGGTTCTCTATTGTGCTCCCTGTCAGGGCAGTCATCGATTGTGGCCGGGCACCAACTAGTTCTTCTGGTCTCAGGATGATGTAGGTCTCTAGTTCATGTGGCCCTTTCAGTCTCTTGGGCTCTTAGTTGTCGTATGACCTTGGTGTTCTTCATTCTCCTTTGATCCAGGTGGGTTGAGACCAATTGATGCATCTTAAATGGCCGCTTGTTAGCATTTAAGACCCCAGACGCCACATTTCAAAGTGGGATGCACAATGTTTTCATAATAGAATTATTTTGCCAATTGACTTAGAAGTTCCCTTAAATCATGGTCCCCAAACCCCCGCCCTTGCTCCACTGACCTTTGAAGCATTCATTTTATCCCGGAAACTTCTTTGCTTTTGGTCCAGTCCAACTGAGCTGACCTTCCATGTATTGAGTGTTGTCTTTCCCTTCACCTAAAGCAGTTCTTATCTACTGATTAATCAATAAAAAACCCTCTCCCTCCCTCCTTCCCTCCCCGCCTCGTAACCACAAAAGTATGTGTTCTCAGTTTTTACTATTTCTTAAGATCTTATAATAGTGGTCTTATACAATATTTGTCCCTTTGCCTCTGATTAATTTCGCTCAGCATAATGCCTTCCAGGTTCCTCCATGTTATGAAATGTTTCACAGATTCGTCACTGTTCTTTATCAATACATAGTATTCCATTGTGTGAATATACCACAATTTATTTACCCATTCATCCTTTGATGGACATCTTGGTTGCTTCCAGCTTTTTGCTATTGTAAACAGAGCTGCAATAAACATGGGTGTGCATATATCTGTTTGTGTGAAGGCTCTTGTTTCTCTAGGGTATATTCCGAGGAGTGGGATTTCTGGGTTGTATGGTAGTTCTATTTCTAACTGTTTAAGATAACACCAGATAGATTTCCAAAGTGGTTGTACCATTTTACATTCCCACCAGCAGGGTATAAGAGTTCCAATCTCTCCGCAGCCTCTCCAACATTTATTGTTTTGTGTTTTTTGGATTAATGCCAGCCTTGTTGGAGTGAGATGGAATCTCATCATAGTTTCAATTTGCATTTCTCTAATGGCTAATGATCGAGAGCATTTTCTCATGAATCTGTTAGCAGCCTGAATATCTTCTTTAGTGAAGTGCGTGTTCATATCCTTTGCCCACTTCTTGATTGGGTTGTTTGTCTTTTTGTGGTTGAGTTTTGACAGAATCATGTAGATTTTAGAGATCAGGCACTGGTCAGCGATGTCATAGCTGACAATTCTTTCCCAGTCTGTAGGTGGTCTTTTTACTCGTTTGGTGAAGTCTTTAGATGAGCATAGGTGTTTGATTTTTAGGAGCTCCCAGTTATCGGGTTTCTCTTCATCATTTTTGGTAATGTTTTGTATTCTGTTTATGCCTTGTATTAGGGCTCCTAAGGTTGTCCCAATTTTTTCTTCCATGATCTTTATCGTTTTAGTCTTTATGTTTAGGTCTTTGATCCACTTGGAGTTAGTTTTTGTGCATGGTGTGAGGTATGGGTCCTGTTTCATTTTTTTGCAAATGGATATCCAGTTATGCCAGCACCATTTGTTAAAAAGACTATCTTTTCCCCAATTAACTGACACTGGTCCTTTGTCAAATATCAGCTGCTCATACGTGGATGGATCTATGTCTGGGTTCTCAATTCTGTTCCATTGGTCTATGTGTCTGTTGTTGTACCAATACCAGGCTGTTTTGACTACTGTGGCTGTATAATAGGTTCTGAAGTCAGGTAAGGTGAGGCCTCCCACTTTCTTCTTCTTTTTCAGTAGTGCTTTGCTTATCCGGGGCTTCTTTCCCTTCCATATGAAATTGGTGATTTGTTTCTCTATCCCCTTAAAATATGACATTGGAATTTGTATCGGAAGTGCATTAAATGTATAGATGGCTTTTGGTAGAATAGACATTTTTACTATGTTAAGTCTTCCTATCCATGAGCAGGGTATGTTTTTCCACTTAAGTATGTCCTTTTGAATTTCTTGTAGTAGAGCTTTGTAGTTTTCTTTGTATAGGTCTTTTACATCCTTGGTAAGATTTATTCCTAAGTATCTTATCTTCTTGGGGGCTACTGTGAATGGTATTGATTTGGTTATTTCCTCTTCGGTGTTCTTTTTGTTCATGTAGAGGAATCCAAGTGATTTTTGTATGTTTATTTTATAACCTGAGACTCTGCCAAACTCTTCTATTAATTTCAGTAGTTTTCTGGAGGATTCCTTAGGGTTTTCTGTGTATATAATCATGTCATCTGCAAATAGTGATAACTTTACTTCTTCCTTGCCAATCCGGATACCTTTTATTTCTTTGTCTAGCCTAATTGCCCTGGCTAAGACTTCCAACACGATGTTGAGTAAGAGCGGTGATAAAGGGCATCCTTGTCTGGTTCCCGTTCTCAAGGGAAATGCTTTCAGCTTCTCTCCATTTAGAGTGATATTGGCTGTTGGCTTTGCATAGATGCCCTTTATTATGTTGAGGAATTTTCCTTCAATTCCTATTTTGGTAAGAGTTTTTATCATGAATGGGTGTTGGACTTTGTCAAATGCCTTTTCTGCATCAATTGATAAGATCATGTGGTTTTTGTCTTTTGTTTTATTTATGTGATGGATTACATTAGTGGTTTTTCTGATATTAAACCAGCCTTGCATACCTGGTATAAATCCCACTTGATCAGGGTGAATTATTTTTTTGATGTGTTGTTGGATTCTATTGGCTAGAATTTTGTTGAGGATTTTTGCATCTATGTTCATGAGGGATATAGGTCTGTCATTTTCTTTTTTTGTAATGTCTTTACCGGGTTTTGGTATCAGGGACATGGTGGCTTCATAGAATGAGTTGGGTAGTATTCTATCATTTTCTATGCTTTGAAATACCTTCAGTAGTAGTGGGGTTAACTCTTCTGTGAAAGTTTGGTAGAACTCTGCAGTGAAGCCGTCCGGGCCAGGGCTTTTTTTTGTTGGGAGTTTTTTGATTACCGTTTCAATCTCTTTTTTTGTTATGGGTCTATTTAGTTGTTCTACTTCTGAATGTGTTAGTTTAGGGAGGTAGTGTTTTTCCAGGAATTCATCCACTTCTTCTAGGTTTGCAAATTTGTTAGAGTACAATTTTTCGTAATAATCTGATATGATTCTTTTAATTTCAGTTGGGTCTGTTGTGATGTGGTCCTTTTTGTTTCTTATTCGGGTTATTTGCTTCCTTTCCTGTATTTCTTTAGTTAGTCTAGCCAATGGTTTATCAATTTTGTTAATTTTTCAAAGAACCAGCTTTTGGCTTTGTTAATTCTTTCAATTGTTTTTCTGTTCTCTAATTCATTTAGTTCAGCTCTAATTTTTATTATTTGTTTTCTTCTGGTGCCTGATGGATTCTTTTGTTGCTCACTTTCTATTTGTACAAGTTGTAGGGACAGTTCTCTGATTTTGGCTCTTTCTTCTTTTTGTATGTGTGCATTTATCGATATAAATTGGCCTCTGAGCACTGCTTTTGCTGTGTCCCAGAGGTTTTGATAGGAAGTATTTTCATTCTCGTTGCATTCTATGAATTTCCTTACTCCCTTCTTAAAATATCTTCTATAACCCAGTCTTTTTTTCAGGAGGGTATTGTTCATTTTCCAAGTATTTGATTTCTTTTCCCTAGTTTTTCTGTTTTTGATTTCTAGTTTTATTGCCTTGTGGTCTGAGAAGATGTTTTGTAATATTTCGATGTTTTGGATTCTGCAAAGGTTTGTTTTATGACCTAATATGTGGTCGGTCTATTCTAGAGAATGTTCCATGTGTGCTAGAAAAAAAAGTATACTTTGCAGCAGTTGGGTGGAGAGTTCTGTATAAGTCAATGAGTTCAAGTTGGTTGATTGTTATAATTAGGTCTTTCATGTCTCTATTGAGCTTCTTACTGATGTCCTGTCCTTCTCCGAAAGTGGTGTGTTGAAGTCTCCTACTATAATTGTGGAGGTGTCTATCTCACTTTTCAGTTCTGTTAAAATTTGATTTATGTATCTTGCAGCCCTGTCATTGGGTGCGTATATATTTAATATGGTTATCTCTTCCTGATCAATTGTCCCTTTTATCATTATGTAGTGTCCTTCTTTATCCTTTGTGGTGGATTTAAGTCTAAAGTCTATTTTGTCAGAAATTAATATTGCTACTCCTCTTCTTTTTTGCTCATTGTTTGTTTGATATATTTTTTTCCGTACTTTGAGTTTTAGTTTGTTTTTGTCTCTAAGTCTAAAGTGTGTCTCTTGTAGGCAGCATATAGACGGATCGTGTTTCTTTATCCAGTCTGAGACTCTCTGTCTCTTTATTGGTGCGTTTAGTCCATTTACATTCAGTGTAATTATAGATAAATAAGTGTTTAGTGTTGTCATTTTGATGCCTTTTTATGTGTGTTGTTGACAATTTCATTTTTCCACTTACTTTTTTGTGCTGAGACGTTTTTCTTATTAAATTGTGAGATCCTCATTTTCGTAGTGTTTGACTTTATGTTTCTTGAGTCGTTACGTTTTTCTTGGCTTTTATCTTGAGTTATGGAGTTGTTATACCTCTTTTTGGTTACCTTATTATTTACCCCTATTGTTCTAAGTAAAAACCATTCGAATATTAATGAAGCCGCCTGGAAAGGATGGGGGAGGGATCAGAGAGATTGGAGAGTAGCACCTCAGAATATAGCCAGAGTTGCTTGTCTATATCGCCTTGTATCACTGTCCATATGGAACTACCTCTGGTAGTTCCAGGAAGTTATCTTCATCTGGAAGATTTCTTGATTCTTTCTTTTGGGAGCTTGCTGAAGCCATTGTGGTTTACCTCTTTATGTGACTGTTGTCTGTGAGTCATCAATGTGTTATTGTGTTTATTTATTTTATGTTTGCTTACTGTGTCCTAGTTTCTTATTTCGTTTTCTTTTGATATGACCAAATAGGCTGCTCAAGTGAGCTAGTTTGACTACTGGTGGCTTTGAAGCTCTAATGTCCTGTCGCCAGGTGATTAGAGGTATTACTAGATATATGAGCCCACTAGTACATTCACTGTTCTGATATGGATTCAGCTCAAGTGTCCAGATAGTCAGTCACTAACTGTGTTGTGCAGGCTATCACCTCATCCCTGATGAGCATGGGTGATTGGTATAGGCACAGGTATCTGGGTGTAGTATGAGGTCATAAGCTGAGCAAGACAGTGGGCTGACAATTGCCCCTGAGTGTATGGGAGAAATCATGTGTTCCCTAGAGTGTGTATGGGTTTTGCATCCGGACTATGAGCACCCAAAGCTGTTGATTGTAATGACTTGGAGGCACCACTTATTCTTGGACCCCTGTGGTGGGTGGCTAGTTATCATGGATGGAGCCACCCGTCCTCAGGCCCCTGATGTGGGTAGGTGAGGACCCTACTTAATAGGCAGAGCAGTGTCAAATGACATGAACTTTCCTCTCCATCATGTAGGTGAAACTGTTGAAATTAGACTTCAGTTATATACCCTGTTATACTGTGCTAATGAGGGCCTTCACTGTTGAAATGGGCCCACACAGGTCTATGCAGGGGTGAAAGGCATTCAAAGTCCATGGACCCCTTATGCCTATGCCTAGGCAAAGGAGCTGTTTCTGCCCTGAGTTCCTAGCTTAATGGAACCAGCAGATTATTTTTTCCTTTTTTATTATTTTTTTTTGTTTTTCCTCTCTAAGGCCAGGAGAATGGCTCAGGACAAGTGCAGGGTCCTTCTTCCAGGCCAGGTGATGCAGCCAGCTGGGACCCAGTGCAGAGTGGGAAGGGAGCAGGTAAGTGTGTGAGAGGTTTATCCTGAAGGGGTATTTTTGGATTGCTGTAGGTTAAACACAGGTACTTATCATTTGCCAATTGTGTGTTGCTTCTCATTTGTTCTGGAGGGTTGAGCAGACTCTCCTCCACTCATTTTCTCCAGATGTGGGAAAAAGAGTTCTAAACACCTCTGCTTGTCTCACCACGCTCACAGCAGCTGCAGAATCGGCCTGCAGGATGCCAGTTCCCTCCATGTCAGGTCTGGCAACTCCTCACTGCTTCTGAACCATTTCTCCCTCCCCCTACTGCTCAGTCTGATTCCTCAACATTGTCTTTGATGTTCAGGTCCCCCAGCTTGCCATATATAATCGATTCACATGGTCTGGGGGGTCTTTGTTGTAAAAGGGACCACAGGAAGTGTCTGACTACTCCATTATCTTGGCCCTGCCTAGGATTATATCTTATTCTGTTTTTCTTTGTAAATATCTTCCTGCTTTTTTCTTTTATGATACTTATCAGTTCCCAGCCTTTTGACTATTTGTTTGCTTACTTGTTTATTGTCTGCTTTCCCAACTACACCTCAATCTTGAAAATGATACCAATCATTTTCATATTCACCAATCTATGCAGTGCCCAGCAGAATATTTCATGTATAATAGGCTTTTAATAAATAACACTATGAAATGAGTCATAGTTAGCATTTTATTTATTAAACAGGGGAAAACACCTCTATCTGTAGAGGTGTGAGTGTTTTGGGTTCCCCCCCACCCCGTAAAGGACACATTCTGAAGATTCTTACACATAGTAAATCAGAATCTCAGTCCTCTCCCCATTTTTCAAAGAGCCCAACCTCACCCACTGTGTACATGGTTAGCCAATTTAGCTGTTTTTAATTACTGAATGATTGCTCTAAATTGGGTATACTAACTAAATTATTTGATTTAGTTTTAATATCTCTGATAAATGTGACTTGATTACACCTTCCCCTTCAAAAGAAATCAAACTTCACTGTAATTATTTCAGGAGCCAAGTGACCAGCGTGACTTTCTAGAGACATGGGGTAATAAAGGACTGTGGTCTTTTTATACTTATAAGATCTGAGCAGGTAATATTGACCACATGGCTAAACTGTGTAATGAACATCAAACAATGCCCAGAGCAATACTAACTCTAAAAGGTATATTTTGAAACAGTTTAGTCCTAATATTAAATACTTTCTCCTGTCTCATCCGAAGTGCTTCTATTCCCATTCCTAATACATCCCACATAAATAAAGTTTATGAGTAATTTATCTTCTGAACTGGGACACTTTTAAAAATGAAAAGGGGCACTATAAATTATGCTGAAATGCCAGACATAAAAGGAGTCTTTGGGTGGTGCAAAAACCAATTAAAATAAACTGTACATGGTAATACAAATGGCCACAGGCAATATATCAATTTAATAATTATAAACTGCTAATTTGTTTTATTAATTTTTTTCTCCCTCGGAGCTGCCTGTTTTTTTCTTTTTATATAACTAAATAGCATTACCAAAATTTTAGTGTAATTTTTTAATGTGCTTTTAAATGAATTTATGGTAAGACAAGTATTTAAATACATAAGACCATGAGTATATGAATGCAAAACACTTAGCACCATGACTGGCCTATACAGAACATTCATTAAAGGCTAACTGGATTAATTTTCACTTTCATTATCTGCTTCTGCCTGGATTTAACCAAAGAAAAAAGACAAGTAACTCAGGGAAGAATACATACAAATAAAATACTGCACTTATTTTAAAATGGCAATGAAAACACAAATTTTAAAAAGAATGGCTATTAAACATACCCAATGCCATATGTTTCTATAATAAAGCTATTATTGGCTTTTTTATTCAGACAGCCTCTCTCTTCTGTGCTTGTAACATAAGAATTGCCAATGCCAAAACCAATCATCACTGTACAAACACATTTGTTATTTTTTCCCTTATCCTTCGTTTTGACCCAACAAAATACAAAAATCAACATCACAGTTTTATAAATATATATTTTTTCAGCTGAAGTATTAAAGAAAATGTTTTAGGATATAAAGTTAATGTTCTAGTGTCCTAAATATTAATAAAAATATTTAAAAAAACATTTTAGGAATTAAAATGTTCGTTCTAATAAGTAAATGACATCCCACCCTTGGAATTATCAATGAAGTTGATATAATTTTGTGCATTTTTTTTTTTCTCCAAAGCCTTAATGAAGTTATAGATGAGTGGCAGAACTTGGAAAGTGAAATTATATTCAGGCACATTTTCACAGACTATATTGTCTAAGAGATTGATAGTGCAATATTATTCCCATGTTAATGAGGGAAGAGAACCCTTTACGTTTTTAGATGTGCATGACATCCTTAACTAAAGTATGAGTTTGCATGACAATTTTTTAGAATTCCCTGGAAGCAGAGTAACCATCTATTTTAAGTCTATAAATTTAGATACATTTATTAAAAGCTAGACTACTATCCAAAAGTTAAGCAGTTCGAATCCACCAGCTGCTGTTTGGAAATGCAATGGGGTAGTTCTACTCTGTCCTATAAGGTCGCTATGAGTCAGATCAAAGGAAATGGGAAAGATACATTTAGACATATAGAAACAATATAACTAAGTTATGATTTATAAAACTTATTTTTTTCTAGAAGAAATAAAATCTATATCTGTGTGTATATGGTAATATGCTCAATATATTATGACACATTAAGTAGGATATTGAACAATGAAGTGAAAAATGTCTGAATAGGTATGGCTTGGAGACCTGAACAAACTGAAATTAGATGTGTATCCTTGGCAACAGAAAAGGACCTGCTAAATATTCAAAGGACCAAAGTAGTCACGTTATAAACAAGCAAATAAATACGTAGTCAGTTTTGATGGCAAACATTTACTGTGGAATTCAGTGTACATGTTTGGTAGATTGATAACTAATCTTTCAAATCGTAGTAGACTAGAGATACTCCTTGCCCTCTTCAACTGTGGAAATAAACATTTTCAGACATTGGAAGAGTTAAAAATAATATAAAATAAAAACATATGCTAACATAAGAATGAATTTTAATCTTATTACATTGTCCACAGAGAAATAACTGGTGTATTTTCAGGAATTTTTTAAAAAATGTTTTGAGACTAAACTTTGCCAATATTAATGCGATAAAAATTTTTGCTTTAATGGAAGAGCGACACTCAAGGTTTGAAAAAAACCTGTATCGTAAATGTATGTTGCTCTTAGGTTTAGAATCGTTTGATTTATAGACTTAAAATCAAGGTTTAAAATGGGTGGCGTAATGGCAAAACCCCAAAATTCATTGCTGTCAAGTTGCATCCAATTCATAGCAACCCTACAGGATAGAGAAGAACTGCCCTATAGGGTTTCCAAGGCGGTAAATCTTTATGGAAACAGACTGCCACATCTTCTTACCATGGAGTGGCTGGTGATTTCAAACCAACAACCTTTCAGTTAGCCGCCAAGCACTAAACCACTGCACCACCAGGGCTCCTTAACATAATGCCACACGTTTTATATATATATATATATATATATATTTTCCTAATTGATTAAATAAAGCAAAGAGTTATTATACACATAGAATTTAATTGTTGTCATTGTGTGCTGTCCAGTCAATTCTGACCAACAGTGACCCTATAGGACAGGGAAGAACTGTGCATAGAGTTTCCTAAGCTATAAGTCTTTGCAGGAACAGACTGCCAGGTCTTTTCTCCCATGGAGTAGCTGGTGGGTTGAACCACCAACTTTTTGGTTGGTGCCTGAGCGCTTAACCATTGTGCCACCAGGGCTCCTTGGAATTTAACTACTACATTGTATATAACTGGTATATAATAGTACTTTGATTTTACTCTGTCTTCTTCCAGTTGCCATCAAGTCAGTTTTGACTCACAACAACCTCATGTGTAGTAGAACGACACTACATAGGGTTTTTGAAGGCTGATTTTTTGAAAGTAGATCACTAAGCCTTCCTTCTGAGATATCTCTGAATCAACTCAAACTGCCAGTCTTTCAGTTAGCAGCCTAGTGCATTAACTGCAACACCCAGGAGCAGGACTTTGATACTGTGTATATATTTCATAGGTAAGGTCCACATAAAACTTATCCTTCAATTTAGAGTGTTTTTTATGAGAAAGAAATGGGTACTATTAACAACTAGGTACAGACCACAGTTGCTAACTTAGAGTTTCCCAGGCAAATATCTGTGGTCATCTCCTCATATTTTACTATACTTTGGTTCGGAATGGAGCCCTGGTGGCACAGTGGTTAAGCATTCAGCTGCTAACCAAAAAGGTTGGCAGTTCGAATCCAACAGCCACTTCTTGGAAACCCTATGGGGGCTATTCTATTCTGTCCTATAGGGTTGCTGTGAGTTAAGAATCGAAATCCTTTTTTTTGTTTTTTAAGTTTCATACTTCTTTTTAGATTTTTGTTTGACTGGCTAGAGTACTCTGTAATGCTTACTTAAAGTCTCTTTAAACAGAGAAGAGATAACTGTTTTTGCATAAAATAGATAAGGTGAAGGTAACAGGAGGATTTGTTGAGTACTCAATGCTAGGCATAATATATGGGTTTTATAAACATGAACTAGAGACAAGGTTATGATGTCTACCCACCTCTAAGTATCTACTGAAGAATTAACACAGCAAATACAGCATACCGATTAAAACTCTGGATTCTGGAAATAGATTTGTAGGGTTTAAATCACAGCTCAAATTCTTACTATATTTTTACTAGTTTGTAACCTTGGGTCAAACCAGTGTATAATCTTGGTCAAGTTACCTTAAGTTTCTGTGCTTCAGTTTCTCTCTCAAACATACTGATATCTACATCTTAAGGTTAGATAAGTTTGTGTGTGTGTGTGTGTACGTATGTATGCATATGCTTAGAAGAGGGTCTGACGTACACCAAATGTTTCCTATATTTTGTTTTTTGTTGATCCAGGCATATCTGTAGGTGGCCATACATCATTTTATTTTCTTTCAGCACGTAATACCCCTAGCCAGAGTTGACTTTTTGCTTCTCTATCATTATGTGGCCTGGCTTGAAAAGAACAAGTGGACCAATTAATTTCATGTTAGAGAATCTGAACAAAAAAATACTTATGGATTTTAGTGAGTGGATGCTTAAAGGGCATGTCATGGATTGAGTTGTATCCCTCCAAAAATGCATGTATCAATTTGTCTGAGCCTGATTCCCGGTATTGTATGAGCTTCTTCTACGTTGTAAATCCTGCCTCTATGATGTCAATGAGGGAGCATGGGCAGCAGTTGTGTTAGTGAGGGAGGACTCATTCTACAAGATTGGTTTGTGTCTTGAGGCAATCTCTTGAGATACAAAAGAAAGAAGCCATCAGAGAGACAGGGGAACCTCAAACCATGAAGAAATAAGCACTTCAACCAGGGGAAGATTGATGACAAGAAATCTTCCTCCAGAGCCAACAGAAAACCCTTCCCCTGGAGCTGACAGCCTGAATTTTGACTTGTAACCTACTAGACTGTGAGAGAATAAATTTCTCTTTGGTAAAGCCACCCACTTGTGGTATTTCTGTTATAGCAGGACTAGATGACTAAGACAGGGCACTTTACACATTGTAGCATAATGTGTAAATACCATTATCTTAGAGTCCTTTTGTACAGAAATAATGGATATCTTTGTAGAAATTATGTACAAATGGAAACCAATCAAAACAGAACATTAACTCTTGGATGAAATTATTATTTCACTTAAAAAGCAAACAAACAAACTAAAACTCTTGCCATCCAGTTGATTTTAACTAGTGCAGTCTAAATCTATACACAGATTCACATGTAGCTGAGGAAAGCTTTTCTGCTTTCACAATATATCAGTATGTTTGTTAATACATTGGCAGAGAGATTAAATACAAAAACCTTGAAGATGTAGATCCATTTTCTCCAAAAATAAAGAAAAAATGATATTGACTGCGTGGCCTCACATTCATGACATGAAATAGGAACAAACAGCCACATGTTGGCTTTTAATTCTTGATTTGGCCAAATTCTTGAGGAGTATTGTGATTCAATATGTGCCTTTCTGTGATGTTATGTAATATGATATAGAACCTGAGGCAAGTATGATACACATGAAAAAAGAAGAGAAAACTATTTAAGTTTAGGAACTCTACCCCATTCTTGGGAAGGAACACTACATTATAAATATACCTAGTACACTAGGAGTAAGCCATGGATACTGGTTAGTGCAATTATTATTTTACATCAAATGTACTTGAAAGGATTTAAAATAAAATATGTAAATATTGGAAATGATTTATATGAATTAGAAGATTTTGGAAAACTTTTTTTTTTTTTTTTACCTGAGGTGGGGTAATAAAAAGAAATAAATTGCAATCAATAGCTTCCTTTTCATGAAAAAACAGTGAGAAAAACAAACTATTACATTCAAAATAGTTACAAGAATGATTAAAATACATTCAAAATTAAATTTCGTAAAAACTGCAGGAGATGAATAACAAAACTGTTAAAGTTAACCAAGGGATATTAATAAAATGACTAAATGGTGTTATATAGCAAGTACCACAATGTGGCTTGTAAAAACGAAGTCTTCTATAATTTATAAGCTAACTCAATTAGTTAAAAGTTCAGTGGGACTTTCTTGTAAATTGATAAAATGGCCTCAAAGAGCATCTGGAGTATTAAAGATCTGAGACCATACAGAAAAAAAGATTAAAAAAAAAAAAAAACTATACCGAACAAAAAGAACAAACAGTTTTCACCTGTAAAACCAACAGCCAAATGAAGAATCAGCATTTCCAGCAATCCAGGAGATCCCCCAGCTCTCTTCCAATCAGTATCCTCCCAAGGATGACCACTACCCTGACATCTAACAGTACAAATCACTTTTGCCTATTTTTATACTTTAAAAAAAAAACACAAAACCCACTGCCATCAAGTATACTTTATATAAGTATATACTTTATATAAGTATATACTTTATATAAGTAGGATTGTATACTATGTTTTCATTTGTGTCTGACTTTTTTTAGCTCAGTATTATGTTTATGAGATTTATGCACATTGTTACATATAGATTGTTTATTCCCATTACTGTATAATTATATGCATATATGTATGTATATATATACATACATATGTACATATATACACATATATACATATGTACACACATATACATATATACGTATATATACATTACATATATGTATCTATATACATAGATATATAGGTACATATATACATATACTTAGATACATATAAAAAATGCATATATATGTTTTAATACATATATACAGATATATACATAACCCAAACCAAACCCACTGCCATCAAGTCAATTTTGACTCATAGCGACCTTATACACACGTACACATATATATATAGTTGTTGCTGTTAGAGGTCTTCTGGTCAGTTCCAACTCATAGCCACCCTAGGTACAACAGAACAAAACATTGCCCTACCCTGTGCAATCCCCATAATTGTTGTTCTGCTTGAGCCCATTGTTGCAGCCTCTGTGCCAATCCATTTCATTGAGGGTCTTTCTCTTTTTCACTGACCCTCTACTTTATCAAGCATGGTGTCCTTCTCCAGGACTGATCTCTCCTGAAAACATGTACAAAGTATTTGAGACAAAGTCTTGCTATCCTTGCTTCTAAGGAACATTCCGGCTGTACTTTTTCCAAGACAGATTTTTTCATTCTTTTGGTACCCCATGGTATATTCAACATCCTTCACCAAAGCCACAATTCAAAGCCATCAATTTTTTTTTCAGTCTTACTTATTGATTGTCCAGCTTTCACATGTGTGTGAGGCGATTGAAAACACATGGCTTGTGTCAGGCTCACCTTAGTCTTCAAGATGACATCATTGCTTCTAAACACTTTAAAGAGATCTTTTGCAACAGACTTGCCCAATGCAATGTGTCCTTTGATTTCTTGGCTGCTGCTTTCAAGGGTGTTGCATGTGGATCCAAGTAAAATGAAATCCTTGTCTACTTCAATCTTTGTTTATCATGATGTTGATTACAGGCCCAGCTGTGAGATTTTTGTTTTCTTTATGTTGAGGTGTAATCCCTACTGAAGGCTTCAAGTCCTCTTCACTTCCAGCAAGCAACACTGTGTCATCTGCATATTTCAAATTGTTAATGAGTCTTCCTCCAATTCTGATGCCACATTCTTCTTCACGTAGCGAAGCTTCTTGGATTATTTGCACAGCGTACAGATCGGATAAGTATGGTGAAAGGATACAACCCTGACACATACCTTTTCTTGATTTTCAACCACACAGTATTCCCTTGTTCTGCTCAAATGACTGCCTTTTGCTATAAGTAGAGGTTCCTCATGACCACAATTAAGTTTTCCGGAATTCCCATTCTTCACAAAGTTATTCATAATGTCTTATGATCCACACAGTTGAATGCTTTTACCTAGTTAATAAAACACAGGTAAACATCTTTCTGATGTTCTTTGCTTTTGGCCAACATCCATCTGTCATCAGCAATGATACCTCTTGTTCCACATCCTCTTCTGAATCCAGCTTGAACTTATGGCAGTTCCCTGTTGATGTTCTGCTGTAACCACTTTTGAACTGCCGTCAGCAAAATGTACTTGCATGTGAAATTAATATTATTTGATAATTTCCATGTTCTGTTGGGTCACTTTTTTTCGGAATGGGTGCAAATATGGATCTCTTCCAGTCAGCTGGCCAGGTAGCTGTCTTCTAATTTTTTTGGTGTAAACAAGTAAGCGCTTCCAGGGTTTCATCTCATATATACATGGAAAGAAAGAGAGACAATAGGTTTGTTTGGACACAGTGTATATATACATATATACTTGGATTAAGTATATATTGTTAAATACAATTAAAAATGATCAAATGATTGCATAATTTATACTCTCATTAGTTTTGTAAAGTTTTCTTATTTGCTCCTCATTTTTATCAACAGTTGCCATTTTGAAACCAGTTCTCTATTTTTTAACCTCCCTCCTTCATTCCTTCTTTTCTTTTTTTCCTTCCATTATGTGCCACAGTGTCAATTTTTGATTTTACTATGCACTATTAAAGGAGATGTTAAAAAAAATGCTTTCATATTTTAAAGTATTTTATATCATAGCACTGAAATTTGGCAATAGAACACTTCAATATATTTGATTAAATAAATCATGTTGATAGTGTAAACTCTGAATTTCAACAGTTAGTGCCAATAGCAGTAAAAACTTTATGCACAGGGAAAAATGGAAGTGAAGACAATGATAAATGACTAAGAAATTAGTTGTGACATTGATTATAGAAACAACTTTTTCTCGGCTCTACAACTTCACATAGGAAATTATATGTCATAAAACTAAAAGTGACTAAAATTCCCCAAACTAGTTTTTTAAGACTTGTCAGGAATGTTGTTTTTAGGTACCATCAAGTCAGTTCCAACTCATAGTGACCCTATGTATAACAGAAAGAAACACTGCCCAGTCCTGCACCATCATCATAATTATTGCTATGGTTGAGCCCATTGTTGTAGCCACTTTTCTGCTGACTATTAATTTACCAAGCATGATGTCCTTCTCCAGGGCTAGTCCCTCCTGATAGCATGTCCAAAATGTGTGAAACAAAGTCTCACCATCCTTGCATCTAAGAAGCAATCTAGCTGTACTTCTTCAAAGACAGATTTGTTCGTTCTTTTGGCAGTCCAGAGTATACTCAATATTCTTCACCAACACCATAATTCAAAGGCATCAATTCTTCTTCAGTCTTCTTTATTCTTCGTCCAGCTTTTGCACACATATGAGGCAATTGAAAACACCATAGCTTGGGTCAGGTGCACCCTAGTCTTCAAGGTGACATCTTTGCTTTTCAAAACTTAAAGAGGTCTTTTGCAGCAGATTTTCCCAATGCAATGTGTCTTTTCATTTCCTGGCTGCTGCTTGCATGGATGTTGGTTGTGGATCCAAGTAAAATGAAATTCTTGACAAATTCTTGAAATTGAAATTCTTTTCTCCATTTGTCATGATGTTGCTAGAAAGATGTTTACCTGTATTTTATAGACTATGCAAAGACATTCAGTATGTGGATCATAAAAAACTATGGATAACATCGTGAAGAATGGAAATAACAGAACATTTAATTGTGCTCATAAGGAAACTGTACATAGACCAAGAGGCAGTCATTTGAAGAGAACAAGGGAATACCATGTAGTTTAAAATCAGGATTGGTTTGTGTTAGGGTTGTATCTTTTCATGATGCTTATTCAGTCTTTATGCTAATCAAATAACCCAAGAAGCTGGACTATATAAATAAGAACCTGGCATCAGAATTAGAGGAAGACTCATTAGTAACCAGAAATATGCAGATGACACAACCTTGCTTGCTGAAAGTGAAGAGGGCTTGAAGCACTTACTGACAAAGATCAAAGACTACAGTCTTCAGTACTGATTACCCCTCAACATAAAGAAAACAAAAATCCTCACAGATAGGCTAATAGGCAACATCATGATACATGGAGAAAATATTGAAGTTGTCAAGGATTTTATTTTACTTGGATCCACAGTCAACGCCATGAAAGCAGCAGCCAAAAAATCAAATAATACATTGCATCAGGCAAACCTGCTGTAAAAGACCTCTTTAAAGTGTTAAAAAGATGTCAGTTGAAGAGTAAGGTGCGTCTGACTCAAGCTGTGGTATTTGCAGTCTCCTCATATGCATGCAAAAGCTGGACAATGTATAAGGAAGATCAAAGAAGAATTATGGCATTTGCAAAAAATATTGACTATACCATGGGCTGCCAGAAGAATGAACAAATCTGTCTTGGAAGAAATACACCCGGGATGCTCCTTAAAAGTGAAGATGGCAAGACTTGGTCTCACGTACTTTGGTCATATTTCCCAGAGAGACTAGTCTCTGGAGAAGGACATCATGCTTCGTAGAGAGTCAGCAAAAAAGGGGAAGTTTCTCAACTAGATGGATTGACACAGTGGTTGCAACAATGGTATAAAACATAACAATGATTGTGAGGGTGATGCAGCATGGGAGAGTCTTTCATTCTGTTGTACATAGGGCTGCTATGAGTCTGAACTGCCTCAACGACACCTAACGAAAACAAAAACATTCCCAAGTGAAACGAATACTATGATTCACCATAAAACTACCATTTTTCAAGAATTATGTTGTCTAAAATTATTCCTTCTTTATCTCATTTAACCAATTTTATTCCAAAGTAGACCATTAGGTTTTCTTATTTTTAAAGTTGAGGAGATAGATACTTAAAAGGGTCAGGAAACTTACATAAGATCACACAGCTGGTAATGGGCAGAGACCCCTGATCTGACTCCCAAATGCCTGTGCTTTTTTGAATACTACATTTGGCTCTCATTTAGTGACTTTGGGTCCTCAAAATGATGACCTAAGCCATCCTGACTAACCTAGGAAAGAGTCAGTTTTCTTCAGTAACTGTACTTACCAGGATTTCAGATGTTCCATCAATATTATAAAGATTTATAGTAACAAGACTTAAAATTTTTTTTTCTTGAGAAAATATTTCTAGTACAGAATGTCCAGTCAAATATCATCAAAATTTGAACATGATACTTAGTTAACCATATTGCTCTTAGCTGTCTTCATGTCGGCCCCAGCTCATGGAAACCCCTGTATAACAAAAGAGAATGCAGCCTAGCTCTGCTCCATCTCCATGGTTAATTGAGGATTAGATTGTTCTGAGCCATACATTTTCAATGTGCTAATTTTCTGAAAGTAGATGGCTAGGCCTCTTTTCCAAGCCATCTTAGTCTGGAAACTTCACTGAAACCTCTTGAGCATCATAGCAGCACAGAAACCCCAACGAAAGTCAGGGTGGTCACTGAGCATGAGGTGCATTCAGGGGGAAATTCAACCTGGGTCTACTGAATGAAAGGCTAGAATTCTACCACTGAACCACCAAAGTGTCCTTGTTAACCATATTGTTGTTGATTGTTGCTGTCGAGTCGTTTCTGACTCATGGAGACCCCATGTGCGTCAGAATAAAACTTTCCTCCATAGGGTTTTCAAGGCTTTGAACTTTTGAGAAGAGATCTTCAGGCCTGTCTTCCAAGATGCCTCTGGATGAGTATGAACCACCAACCTTTTAGCTAGGAGTCAAACTTTTAACTGTTCCCACAACCGAAGGACTTCTCTTAACCATATTAGTGCTTCCATATCTTAATTAAGATTTTGTATATTTAATGCATTTTAATCAGAATACAATGCTCTGCTGCTATTCATAAAGTTTTCACTGGTTAATGCTTTCCAGAAGTAGACTGCTGGGTCCTTCTTCCTAGTCTGTCTTAGTCTGGAAGCTCAGCTGAAACCTGTCCCTGCTGGTATGTGAATACTGGTAGCATAGCTTCCAGCATCACAGCAACACGTAAGCCCCCACAGTACTACAACCTGACAGACATGGGAATTCCAGAACTCTTAATTGTCCTCATGAAGAACCTTTGCATAGATCAAGAGGCAGTTGTTTGGACAGAACAAGGGGATACTGATCGGTTTAATGTCAGGAAAGGTGTATATCAGGGTTGTATCCTTTCACCATACCTATTCAATCTGTACGCTGAGGAAATAATCTGAGAAGCTGGACTATATGAAGAAGAACGGGGCATCAGGATTGGAGGAAGACTCAGTAACAACCTGTGTTATGCAGATGACACAACCTTGCTTGCTGAAAGTGAAAAGGACTTGAAACACTTACTAATGAAGATCAAAGATCACAGCCTTCAGTATGGATTGCACCTCAATGTAAAGAAAATAAAAATCCTCACAACTGGGCCAATGATCACCATTATGATAAATGGAGAAAAGGTTGAAATTGTCAAGGATTTCGTTTTACTTGGGTCCACAATCAATAGCCATAGAAGCAGCAGTCAAGAAATCAAAAAGATGCATTGCATTGGGTAAATCTGCTGCAAAGGACCTCTTTAAAGTGTTGAAAAACAAAGACGTCACCTTGAAGACTAAGGTGTGCCTGACCCAAGCCATGGTATTTTCAGTTGCATTATAAGCGTGTGAAAGCTGGACAATGGATAAGGAAGACCAAAGAAGAATTGACTCCTTTGAATTGTGGTGTTTGTGAAGAATATTGAATATACCATGGACTGCCAAAAGAACAAACAAATCTCTCTTGGAAGGCGTACAACCAGAATGCTCCTTAGAAGTAAGGATGGCAGGACTGCGTCTTACATACTTCGGACACTTTGTCAGGAGGGGTTGGTCCCTGGAGAAGGACATCATGCTTGGCAAAGTACAGGGTCAGCGGGAAAGAGAAAGACCCTTAATGAGATGGATTGACACAGTGGCTACAACAATGAGCTCAAGCACAACAACAATTGTAAGGATGGCACAGGACCAGGCAGTGTTTTATTCTCTTGTACGTGGGGTCACTACAAGTCGGAACTGACTCGATGACACCTAACAAAAACAATCGGAATATACATTTATCTGCCTGTACCTAAATCTGGGATTTATGATTTAGGAGACTTAGGGTGAGGTCTTGACACCAGAATTGTTTTAAAAGTCCACAGATGATTCTGAAATGCATCAAAGATTGAGGACAATTGGGCTATGTTATCAACAGAAAAGGGAAAGGTCTTAAGATAATTAAGGCTACATAAGATGAACTACGTGTGTTTGTACCTAAATTTTTATTTAGATTACCTTTTTTAATCCTTAGAGCTATTACTTTATTTTTTTTCATCTCATTATACAATTTAGCTGTCAAAACAATCCTGTGAAATATGCGCCAATATTATTTCATTTCATAGAAAAGGCATCTGGAGCTTAGAGATATTATAGCCTTGCCTAAGATTAAAGAGCTGGAAAACTAAGGTGTAGATATTGAACCAGGCGGTCTGATTCCAGTTTTTGCATTCTTAACTAATAAATTGCACCCCTCACTCCCAATGAACCCACATATACCTTAAGGAAGAAAATACTCATAAACGAAAATTTTCTGAGATATCAAATATCTGAAGATGTCTCCTGGAATGTGTTTTTGTAGAAGTTCTTATGGGAGAAGATTCTTTGATTTCTAGACAATTAGAACTTGGCTGTTTTGAGAGAAATAGCCTGATAATGGACATTTCTTTATCAGGAATTCTATATCTACATAATTGTAAATAACTTTCCTTTAGAAGGAAATTATCCCACTTTTCTCAAATCCTCTGCCACCAAATATTGTTTGGGTGGTTTCCTCTGATTCATAATATAAACTCCTACGTGTATTTCCAAGTCCTTATTCTAATGTTGGGTAAAATAATGGCATTGACAATGACTATGATGGTGCTGGCAGAAACAAGAATGAAATTACTTATTGAACATTTTGAATTTTCCAGGGCTGATCTAAAACCTCAGTGTATATTGTCTATTTTATTTTTAGAACAGCACTAAATTATTTCTGCTTTACTAATGAAGACACTGTGAATTGAAGTAAAGGGACTTGTTCAAGGTAATACAACTAGGAAGTGATGGAGCTGGATTTGAACCTCAGGTTGCTTGGTGCCAGAGCCAGTGCTTCTAGATTGTGACATCTTTGATATAGATTCTAATGTAATCCTGGACTACAAATAGTCAGGCTTGATTTGGTTAGTGAGTACTGCTCCCCTATAACCTAGTCACCTTACTATGAATGTCTACAATTGAATTCTGTACCTGCTCTGTCGATAATCAAAACCCAGAATTCAGTGAATATATCAAGGCATTGATAGTCTATACTCTGTCCAAACAGGTCAGGCAGCAGCCAGACTTACCTAGTAGACATTTGTGCCGTTTGATCAGTTCTTGCTGAACAACGGTTGTATTGGTGGCATTGTGGCTCTGCTGTTGTTCTCGTTGCCAGCGTTGCCATGTTCATGACACTGTGCTTCCCAATCACCAAGACCTGAGTTTCCTCTCCCTGCTCTGTGACCCTCAGGAATTCTTTTTATTGCTCATAATGCCCCAACCTGGGCATTGTGAGAACCCAAATCCTTCCTAATAAATACCCTTTTAAGTCAGACTATGTTGCTTTCTGCTCCTGGTAATCAATACTCCAAAGGGTGATAGACTCTACTTGCCCTCAACGGCAACTTTGAACGTTATGACCACGATGCTTCTCACTTTAAGGGCCTGATTTACAGTGTCATAAACAGGCTAAACACAATCTGTAACAGATATCTTATGAGTTTTTGGCTAAATGCCCAAGCTGCAAAAAGCAAGTTTGTTGAAACAGAAGGAAGAGCAGATAATGGGTCTAGATCGCTGCTGAATTCTTATTTATTTACTCATTGGGAAGAGTTCATAGCGAGAGTGATAACATATTTTCACAAACATTAGAGCAATCTCTGGGGGTAACATGAGATGAGCATTTGGCCCTGCAGAGCTCGAGGATGCTTTATCACCTCAGCTAAATGAGAAATATTAGCAACTGTTCCCGAGTAGAGTGTTGTGGGGAACAAGCCCCCCTAACAAGTACGGTTAAATTAGATGCATATGGGTTTGTTCTTAATTAGTTTTTATAAATATCCACATTTTTAGATGTTAACAAAATTAATTACTCCTTTCAAACTATTTAAAAGTATTTAAGAGATAAGCTGATTATACTGCATTTAAAAATGTTAGTCATTTCTGCCTGTCTAGTCCCCTAAATGTTAAGCCTTTGAAAACAAAAGAAATCTTTTCATTCACCACTGCAATTCAGCTTCTGGGACAAAGGAGATATTCAAGTATATGTGTCTAAATAGATCCTGGACATGCTGGAATAATAGAGTCCTGTTCAGTTCGGTCCATGGAAACCCTGGTGGTGTAGCGGTTAAGTGCTACGGCTGCTAACCAAAAGGTCGGCAGTTTGAATCCACCAGATGTTCCTTGGAAACTCTATGGGGCTGTTCTACTCTGTCTTATAGGGTCACTATGAGTCAGAGTCGACTCAATGGCAATGGGTTTGGTTTTGGTTTTTTGGTTTAATCCATCACCATAATATGTTTTGTTTGTTTCATAAATACATCTCAAATCCATGTATGTCTCCATTTTTACAAAAGTCATTTTTCTCCAAAGCAGTTTGGAGATAATTTTTAATTCAACTACCTACAAAGAGTTTTCCTTTCCTCCAGCCTGTTATCTTACTGAAGTAAAAGTAGTAATTTCAAAGCATAAATACAATTATAATATCTCATTAATTAAAAGTCTTCAATATTTTATGGTTGTTCTAAACTAAATACAGTATTTCATTTTATGTACCCTTGAAGCCTCATCTCATGCCACTTTATATGTTACTCTATGCACCAGTACCACCAGCCTCCTGAAGGATCTTGAATGTGCCTCTTCCTGCCTCTGACTCTTCACACATGCAGTTCTGCTCTGTTCGTACTCTAGATGGTAACCTCCTTTTCTTTCTTCAGATTTCATTGCAAATGCTATTTCCTCATAATCTCCTGCTTAGGTAAGTTTATTGTTGTTGTTAGCTGACATTGAGTCAATTGCAACTCGTGCTGACTCCATGTTCACAGCATCTGTTAATTTTCTGTCACAGCATTTATTACAGCTGACAATTATATACATGTTGTGAGATTATTTTTTTAATTTTATTTGTTTTGTCATTGTTGTTGTTGACTATATACACAACAAAACATACACCAATTCAACAGTTCCTACATGTACAATTCGGTGACATTGATTACATTCTTCAAGTTGTGCAACCCATCTCACTTTCTTTTTCTGAGTTGTCCCTACCTCATTAACATAAACTCACTGCCCCCTAAGGTCACTATTTAATCTTTCAAATTGCTGTTAATCTGATCCCATATAAAATAGTTCTTAAAAGAGCATAATGCTCAAGGCAGACATTTTTTACTAGTTAAACTATTGTTTGGTCTCTATTTGCTTGGAGCAAAAGAGGAAGAAAGAGAGTCAGAAATAGGAGGAGAACATGGAATGTGTGCCTAATTGCCTCTATGAACAAGTACCACATTTATCATGAGACCGGAAGAACTGGATGGTGCCTGGCTACCGTTACTGAAAATTTTGATCAAATATTCTGTAGAAGAATCCTGAACAAAAAGGGAAAAATGCAAAACAGAATTTCAGATTCTCATGGACTCCAGACTTCTGGAGCCATGGAGGATGGATGAACACCTGAAACTTTTGCCCTGAGATCTTTAAACCTTAAACCAAAAATATCCCCTGAAATCTTCCTAAACCAAACAGTGGTTTAGCTTAACTAGGATAAAATGTCTTGAGATTACTTTTGAAGCCTATTTTTTTTCACTAGAATTTAAGGTCAGAAAGATCAGGTATCATGTACATTCCTGCTCATCACTATATATCTAGCTCCTGGTAGAGCACTTTGAATATATAAATAATTGCTGACTGAAAGAATCTCTGAATAACCCTCCCACATGTTTCAACTGAATTAAGAATTCCAAATGGACACTTTGAAAGGGAGAATTGCCTATTTTTTTAACAAAGAAGTAAAATGTGTCAACTCTCTGACCCCACTCTTCTCTTACTCCTGGTCCCAGGATATGAATTTTCTGGACCCACTTTTCTTTCATTTGGTATAAATATGCTTTGATGTCAGTGAACTATTAACAGCTCCTTAAGACAATGACTTATCTTGTCTCTTTTCATTGTTTTCCTAGGAATGTTGTTAGTTGTCTTCAAGATCTAGGAATCCCAGGGAATTATTGAGTTTTAGGGATTATTCCAAACTGCATGAATTTAACATAGATTATCTAAGGTCCCTAAGTGGCACAAAAAGTTTACACTGACCACTAAACCAAGGGTTGCTGGTTCAAACCCATCTAGTGGCTCCATGGAAGAAAGACTTTGAGACTTAATTCTGTTAATATTATAGCCGAGAAAACCCTATGGAGCAGCTCTACACTGTAACACATGGGATTGCCATGAGCTGGAATCAACTGGATGACAAGTGTATAAATCCAGTTCTCTGACTAGGCACCAAACTTCCTCAAGTTTCTTCAATATTTTTTTAACAGTAAGAAGGCTAAATATTGGGTTTAGTTATTAAGGAACGCCAAATTTCAAACACATTATGTGAGAACAATGTACTTGATTGCACAGAAAAATACATGATGACAATAAATTGATGCAAATACATTTAGGAAGAAAATTACATTAAACAAATGAAAATATGCTATGAATAGAATGCAAAAGTGGCATAAACTATTTATTGTAATCTCTTTGAAAGATGTTTGACTTTGACCACAAGATCTTCCTTGTGGCTTTGGAGAGGATAAAACATTCTGAAAAATACCTGGTTTTACTCTTTTCAAGATCAAAATTAAGAAAGACAAAGGCTAATGAATCTTTTCAGTTTCAAGGAGACTGAAGAGACATAACTAAATTAAATCTGTGTGATTTTAGATTAGATTCTAGACTGAGTGAAAAAAAAACATAAAGGCTATTATTGGGCAATTGATAAGGTGAATATCGACTGAACATTACAGTGCAGTATTTTATTGATGGTAATATTTCCTGACTTTGATTACTATAATATTTCCTGACTTTGATTACTATAATGTGTTTAAAAAAAAAAACCTGTTGCCGTCCAGTTGATTCCAACTCATAGTGACCCTATCTTACAGAGTAGAACTGCTCCATAGAGTTTCTAAGGAGCGCCTGGTGGATTCCAACTGCCAACCTTTTGGTTAACAGCCCTCTTACTTAACCACTACACCACCAGGCTTTCTGCATAATGTGGTTAGGTAAGGGAATATCCTTGTTTATAGTAAATAAGCACATAAGTATATAAAAGAGTGAAGGGGCACAATGCCTCCAGCTTACTCTCAAATGGTTCAGAAAAAGTAACACACATACACATTGTGGGGTGGGAGGAGAAAATGAAGGAAGAGGAGGAGGTGAAGGAGAGGGAAGTGGACCAGGAGGGGCAGAAAGGAGGAGGGAGTAGAGGGGAGGTTAGAAGTAGAAAGTAAATCAGGCAAATGTAAACAAATGGCAAAATCGGGTAGAGGATATCAGTTGCCACTGAGTTGATTCTGCCTCATGGACCCTATAGGACAGAATAGAACTGCCCCACAGACTATAAATCTTTATGGAAGCGGACTACCACGTTTTTCTCCCGTGCAGCAGCTGATGGGGTTGAACTTTTATCCTTTCCATTCACAGCCAGATGCCTAACCACTGTGACACCAGAGCTTGGATAAAGGATACCATTGTATAATTCTTGCAATCTTTCTGTAAATTTGAAATTGTATAAACATATTGCAAAGTGCGTGGCAGAGTATCTGGCCTACAATGTGCTAGTAATAAACAAAATTCTTAATAAGTAGATTGCCACGTGTGCTTTCTATTTATTTCCTACCATTTTCAATAAAAGAAAAAAAGAACCAAAAAAGAAAAAAAAAGTCATCCCATGACTTTTCCGACTCCTTAAATTTGGCTACTAATCTGAAGCACTAGTAAACATTAACCTACAAAGTTCAGACCACTCTTACTTCTGTTTTTACATTTCTGTGTTTGTATTTTTTTTCTACAAATTATATACAAATATACAATAACTGTATGATATTTTAGAAAATAAAATACTACTATTTAAAATGAAGCTCCTATATAGATAAAATGCAAAAATGAGGTTTCTAGTTAACTAACCACTAATAAGCTTTTTTAAAATTTTATTATTTTATTTAAAATTTTATTATTTTATTTATATTTTCTAATTAAACCCAGTGCCATCGAGTCGATTCCGACTCATAGCGACCCTATAGGACAGAATAGAACTGCCCCATAGAATTTCCAAGGAGCACCTGGTGGATTCGAACTGCCGGCACTTTGGTTAGTAGCTGTTGCACTTAACCACTTCGCCAGGGTTTCCTTTTTATAATTAGTGTGATGAATTTTAAAATATATTAAGGCATAATAGGTAATGATTTTTTGCCTAACTTCAAGAATTTAAAGGCAATTCTCCAGGGACAGCTGATACAATTAAATCAAATTAAGCAATTTTAGTAGGCTATTTGCATGCACACAAACACACATAAATTCACACATACTAATATATTGTACCTGAGAAATAAAATAAACTATCAACATTAAACAAATTATTTTTTGCTTTTCTGGTCTCAAAAAAAAAAAAAAAAAAACCTCTCAAGACTTTGAGGGGAGATAAGTTCTCACGAAGGATGCATTTGCCAGTGTATCTGACAAATCACCAAAAACATGACTCTTTCTATTCTACAATTTTATCCCCTTTGTTCTTAATAAGAATTTTGAGATGGGTCAAGGTGGTTTGTAACGAGTTGTCTATACATGCAAAATATGTCCTGAAGTCTTTCACCCCTTCCACAGGTTTAGCCTTCTTATACTCCCCTCTTGCAAACCCATTTTCAAGTCAATTCCAACTCAAAGCACCCTGTAAGTCAAAGTAGAACTGCCCCATAGGGTTTCCAAGGAGCGGCTGTTGGTTTTGAACTGCTGAATGTTTAGTTAGCACTGGACTCTTAACCACTGTGCCACCAGGGCGCGCCTCTTCCAAGCAGCTCCTATTTATTGTCAATGCTAATGTTCTACGGTTCCTTCTGTCCCAAGGTTATGTCATCAAGAGTTAACTTTCAAAATTTCTTTCTTTACAGAAGCACAAATTTCAATGCTTGAAAAATTTCTTGGGCGGATTATGAATACTGGTATATATCTGATATATTTTGTATTTTAAATACACTTATAATTAGTCTTTTAACCTTGAACTTTAGTATTCCTTGTGCCTCCTTTATCCACAGAAGTTGATAAAATGGAACATAAACATGTTATTTAGGGAAATATTCTTTATATGTTGAGTGAAACTTACTGTTATTTATAAATATTAGTTTCCAAGTTAAAGAATGGTATAACCCAGTGCCGTTGAGTCAATTCCAACTCATAGCGACCCTATAGGACAGGGTAGAACTGCCCCGTAGAGAATGGTACAGCATACATAATGTTGTTGTTAGGTGCCATCTACTCGGTTCCAACACATAGCAGCCTTTATGCACAACAGAACAAAACACTGTCTGGTCCTGCACCATCCTCACAATTGTTGTTATGCTTGAGTCCATTGTTGCCACTGCATCAATCCATCTCTCTGAGCACCTTCCTGTTTTTCTCTGACCTTCTACTTTACCAAGCATGATGTCCTTCTCCAGGGACTGGTCCCTTCTGATAACATGTATAAAGTATGTGAGACTAGCCTAGCCATCCTTGCTTCTAAGGAGCATTCTGATTGTACTTCTTCCAAGACAGATTTGCTTATTCTTTTGACAGCTGGTGGTGTATTCAGTATTCTTTGCCAACACCACAATTCAAAGGCGTCGATTCTGCTTTGAACTTCTTTATTTATGGTCCAGCTTTCACATCCATGTAGGGTGATTAAAGACAACAAAAAAAATGTTGAAAGAAACTCTCCAGGGGGGAGAAACATTAAATATGAAAACTGGATCAACACAAGAAATGAAAAGCACTTAAAATGGAGAATATGTTGAAAGAAATTATAATAATCATCTTAGGAATGCAAGGTTGGTTTAAAATCTAGAAGCCAGCTAATGGAATACTCAATATTAACAGAGTAAAGACTACACATTTATTAAAATTCATCAGATTGTGCACCCAGAATGAGTACATTTTAATTTATGCAAATTATATCTCAGTAATGTCAGTTAAAAAAGAAAATACTTTGTATGAACCAAATATGGCAACACTTAGAGCAACAGGATATAAAAGTAGGTCATATATACTGGTGATATTCAATGATACTTTTTTCTATGTGTAGCATATTGAGGCTTAGTAAGAGTAAGTGGCCCTTTAAGAAAAGGTTGAAGCAGGTGATGTTTTGTTTTGTATGTAAAATGATAGTAATAGAATTTTTTTTTCTGTTAATACTAAATCATAAAGAAAAATATAAAGGACAAAATGCAAGGGACAAAAGAGCAGGCCCAAAAATACTAGTGGATTTTCTTTTTTAAGGAGAGAAAAAATTACAAAGTAGCACATAAATATCAGAGCAGTTTTCAGATGAAAGTATATAAAATGGGAACACAGAAATTAAATATAGTATAGAAGGAAGTAAATGCTTCACTTTTAGCCCAGAGACAAAAGAATTTAGTACATTCAGGAGAAATTTTTTTAGATCAGCCAGACTTTTCTGGGAAAAAGTGACTAAATAAGAATGAGACTAAACAAGGGATGTCTCATGGGCGAGACAAGTTGTAAAATTTTACTTGAGTAAAAATTAACCAAAACCAAACAGGAAGCAAAATCAAGGGGAAGTGAAGAGCCAATGAAGTCTCTGGGTGGTGCAAACAGTTAATGCGCTCAGCTACTAACTGAAAGGTTAGAGGTTCGAGTCCACCCAGAGGTGCCTCAGAAGAAAGGCCTGGTGATCCGCCTCTGAAAAATCAGACATTGAAAACCCTATGGAACACAGTTCCACTCTAACACACATGGGGCAGTCACTAGTCAGTGGATTACAAGGCAACTGATTTAAAGAGTTCATGCTTGGAAGGAAACCCATACATGGGAGTAATACTCAGGAATTGTGGACTTAAATTCTCCTTAAGTGTTCAGGGCAATGGTTAAAGTCAATAAGTTGTCATTTTGTATAATAAGAGAATTAGAGCTCACTACAGATAGCTTAATGGAGGGATTGTAATGCAGGCTTTGAAAGAACAAAAAGGCCAGGAGAAGACAGTATAGAAACTCACACACTGGAAACAGCAGCAAGAATTTACTACGCCCTGGTCTGGAGAAAAAAAGAAAGAGGTAGTGTTACCAGACACCAGAATTTCAGTTCAGCTAGTTGTAGCCATAGCTGTAATAAGACTGCTTCCTATTTGGAGCTTGGACCATAGAGGTGAGGGGTGCCTTGTGGGCAATGGAGCCCCAGAGAATATGCAACTATTGCTAGAAATGTTGTCTAAAGAAAGGAGAGAAGAGATGATACTGACTTAACAGCTAGATATACAAAGTGGCCCTGGTGTCAGTAATGAAGGCAATGCCTGAATTCAACTTCATGGACTTCTCCTAACCAAGACTGACCTGGTTACCACTATTGTTGCCTTCTCAGAATGCTAATAGCACAGGCCAATGCTTAGCCAGAATATGAGTTTATTCTGTGGGAACACCAGCCATTCACCTGGTGGCAGATTAATTTCAATGGACTCTTTTCATGTTTAGGTCCATGATTTACTATCTTTTGAATAGTCACCTCATCTAGATAAGGATTTGCCTTCCTAACGGCACCACCATCATAGATATCATCCTAGTATTGATTTAGGTCAGGAACTTAAATCACGTCAAAATAAATGCAGGGTAGGGTACACGCCCATGGAACTCATTTGTTTTGTGCATAATCTATCATGCAAAAGTAGCTTGCCTATATGACAGATTGGCACAATAGCTTACTGAAGACTCATATTACTAGTTAAGAACTAATATCATGACAAGTCAAGTTGATCTTTTACAGAATGTGGGGCATTCTTTGGACCAGCACCCAACATGTCTTATTTTTCTTCTATAATCAGAGTACATTTGTCCAACCTTTTGTCACTGCCACAAACAGCAAACTATCTAAAGTGGTTTTGCTCCCCATCACTGGAGGGTCTGGAAGATAAATTTAAAGCTTTCTCCCAAAAAGAAAATCAAATGTAAAAAGAAGGGAAAAGAGGAGAAATGTAGATAAGGTTATTTGAGGACTACTCCAGGAATATTGATATCTGAATAATACATAAAATGACAGCAACACAATCACAAAAGAAACAATTTAAGGACATTTTCTGTAAATGAAGAATATAAATACCTAAGTTGGAAGGACCTACTGAAGACACATCACAACTGATGAAAATATGTCAATCAATCTTACTTTGTAAGACTAGAAATTAAGAGAAATAATTAGCAAGTTCCAGAAGGTGGAAAAAAAGAGTTTGTAAAAAGGATCAAAAATCAGAATGGTTTTGGGGATCTCAACAACACTTTGAGGTGTATTGTAACATACTTAATTTTATATCTCTCTCTATCTATCCATCAATATCTATACCTATCTACTATCTATCTGTACATATATATATATACTTCTATATGGTTCCATTATAAGATAGATTTTTATCACGAAAAGAGAAAAGGGACAACCTATCATATGACTGAAACATAACTGAACCATATTGATTAACCCAGATGGAGAGAGTGAAAGTGTCTATATCTTAGTAAAGGTATTTTCCAGTGCGTACAAATGTTACGTTTACACTATAGTCTACTAAGTGTGCAATAGCATTATGTCTAAAAAATGTGCACACCTTAACTAAAAAATACTTTATTGCTAAAAAATGCTAACCATCATCTAAGCTTTCAGTGAGTTATAATTTTTCTTGCTGGTAGAGGGTCTTGACTCAATGTTCTTCATAATATCATTTGCGTTGGAAATATTATTTGTGCCTCTTGATCATTCTGGGTCGAAATAAAGGCCTACTCTTTAACGTTTTAGTAGCTCAAGCCAATGAAACCATTATTTCTTATGACATTTGGTTCTTTCATTAATTGAAAGCAAAATAATTGTAAATTACGTAAGAATTTTTGTTTAGTAAAACTCTACCTGAGTGAATGCTGTGATGAATATTCTAAAACAGCAATAAAATTAAAATGAATTACTATACTATGAGGGGTAATGATTCCACATCTGGGACACTGTGCTCAGTTTTATTCACAGTATTCCAAGATACAGAATGATGAAATGTGGTGTATCCTTAGAAGCTAGGTAATAAAGGTGATGGGTATGGCAAAGACAATGTAAATTTATGGGTTATTTATTATATGTCATACACTGGGCTAATTCCTTTTTACAAGCAACATATTAAATCCTCAGAACAAAACTATATGGTTAGTAATAATAAATTTACTATAATATGACTACAGGAAAATATTGAAAGAGTGAGAAATTTATTGCCTATAAAATTCTGTCATAAAATAAGAAAGTGCTTTGATGTGGAAAATTTGTTTTGTGTATCTATTGAGTCCAGTTCTGGGGCCAGGCTGAAGTAGAAATTGGAAAGCAGATTTTAAGTCAATATTTCTAGTATAGGTATACCCAGTGCCGTCGAGTTGATTCCTACTCATAGAGACCCTATAGGCCATAGTAGAACTGCCCCATAAAGTTTCCAAGGAGCACTTGGGGGATTCAAATTGCTGACCCTTTGGTTAGCAGCTGTAGAACTTAGTCACTATGCCACCAGGGTTTCTGGTATAAGTATAAAAAAAAAAAAAAGAGCCATTTTGTGAGGCAGCGAGCTGGAAATGCTCAGGTAGCGTCTGAATTCCATTTTCTCAAAATATTAAAGCACGTAAACTAGCAAATAAAGCTACATTAAGAAATTAGAATAAATCATCTTTAGGATATCTTCTGAGCTCTAGTGGCACAGTGGTTCAGATCTTGGTTGCTAACCAACAGTTTGGCAGTTCGAATCCAGCAGCCACTCCTTGGAAACCCTATGGGGCAGTTCTACTCCATCCTATAGGGTCGCTATGAATTGGAATTGACTTGAAGGCAATCGGTTTGGAGCCCTGGTGGCAAGTGATTAAGAGCTACGGCTGCTAACCAAAAGGTCCACAGTTTGAACCCAGCAGCTGCTCCTTGGAAACCCTATGGGGCAGTTCGATTCTGTCCTATAGGGTTGCTATGAGTTGGAATTGACTCAACAGCTACTTTTTTTTTTTTTTTTTAATTGGAATGACCAGGTTGTGGCACGGTTGATCATATCAGTAGTCTCACTGGAAAGTTTAAGTTACTTAGTATGAGTGCTAAGAAGTTCTTTTGGGATTCTGAAAGGAGCAAGTTTTATAGAATTTGTTTTATTTTATTTAACCAACACAACAGAACTAAGAGATTATCGTATTGTCAGATGACAAGGCTGCAGATTAAAAAAGTAAAATAGCTTGCCAGATACACAAGCTTAACAATGGGGAGAATAATAATTTAAACCCAGGACTCTCAAGTTATCTAATGTTACTCATAGTTTTGGCCAAAGAAGATGTGGCCAATCTTAGCTGTTACATAAAATCACTGATCATGATAATGACTATACCTGAAGAAGAGTTCTGATAGAATTGTACATTGTCATGATATGACAACTAATGTTTTCCATATCCAAAGGGATAACTTGGAGAATCTGTTTTTTTCTTACGCAGCATACTACAGATATACCTCAGAGATACTGCAGGTTCAGTTCCAGACCACCACCGTAAAGCAAATACAGCAATAAAATGAGACACACAATTTTTTTTTATTTTCCAGTGCATACAAAGGTTATGTTTACACTATATTCTAGTCTACTAAGTGTGCAATAGCATTATGTCTAAAAAAAGTATATACCTTAATTAAAAAATACTTTATTGCTAAAAAATGCTAACCGTCATCTGAGCCGTCAGTGAGTCCTAAGTCTTGCTGGTGGAGAGTCTTACCTCAATGTTGATGGCTGTTGGCTGATCAGGGTGGTGGTTGCTGAAGGCTGGGGTGGCAGTGGCAATTTCTTAAAGTAAGACAACAGTGAAGTTTGCTGCATCAATTCATGCTTCCTTTCATGAAAGATTTCTCTGTAGCATACGATGCTCTTTGAAAGCATTGTATCCACAGCAGAACTTCTTTCACAATTGGAGTCAATCCTTCCAAAACCTGCCACTGCTTTGTCAACTAAGTTTATGTAATATTCTAAATTTCTTGTTGCCATTTAAACAATGTTCACAGCATCTTCATCAGGAGCAGAATCCATCTCAAGAAACCACTTTCACTGCTCATCCATAAGAAGCAACATCTCATCCGTTAAAGTTTTCTCATGAGATTGCAGCAATTCAGTCACATCTTCAGGCTCCACTTCTAATTCTAGGTCTCTTGCTATTTCCACCACATCTGCAGTTACTTCCTCCACTGAAGTCTTGAACCCCTCAAGTCTTTCATGAGGGTTTGAATCAACTTCTCCCAAATTACTGTTGATATTTTGACCTCCTCCCATGAATCAAGAGTGTACTTAATGGCATCTAGAATGGGGAATCCTTTCCATAAGGTTTTCAATTTCCTTTGCCCAGATCCATTAGAGGAATCACTATTTATGACAGCTATAGCCTTATGAAATGCATTTCTTAAATAATAAGACTTGATAGTCAAAATTACTCCTTGATCCATAGCTGCAGAATGAATGATGTGTTAGCAGGCATGAAAACAACCTTAATTTCCTTGAACATCTCCATCAGAGCCCTTGATGACCAGGTGCATTGCCAATGAGCAGTAATACTTTGAAAGTAATCTTTTTCTGAGCAGTAGGTCTCAAAAGTGGGCTTGAAATAGTAAAATGTGTTATAAACAGATGTGCTGTCATACAGGCTTTGTTCTTCCATTTATAGAGCACAGCAGACTAGATTTAGCATAATTTTTGAGAGCCCTAGGATTTTTGGTATAGTAAATAAGCTCTGGCTTCAACTTAAAACCAACAGCTGCATCAGCCCATAACAAGAGAGTCATCCTGGCCTTTGAAGATTTGAAACCAGGCATTGATTTCTCCTCTCTAGCTATGAAAGTCCGAGAAGGCATTTTCTTCCGATAGAAGGCAGTTCCATCTACATTGAAAATCTGTTGTTCAGGTTAGACACTTTCATCAACTGTCTTAGCTAGATCTTCTGCACAACTTGCTGCAGTCTCTACATCAGCACTAGCTGTTTCACCTTTCGCTTTTATGTTGTGGAGACTGCTTCTTTCCCTCAACCTCATAAACCAGCATCTGTTATCTTCTCTTCTGCCGCTTTATCACTTCTCTCAGCCTTCACAGAGATGAAGAGAGTTAGGGCCTTGCTTTGGGTTAGGCTTTGGTTTAAGGGATTGTTGTGGCTGGTTTGATCTTCTATCCAAACCACTAAAACTTTCTCTATATCAGCAATAAGACTGTCCCACTTCCTTATCATCCATGTGTTCACTAGAGCAGTACTTCTAATTTCCACAAAGAACTTTTCCTTTGCATTCAAAAGTTAGCTAACTGTTTAGTACAAGAGGCCTAGCTTTCAGCCCACGGTAGCTTTCCACATGCCTTATTCACTAAAGCTAATCGTTTCTAGCTTTTGAGTTAAAGCAGGAGATGCACGGCTCTTCCTTTCACTTGAACCCTTCGAGACCATTGAAGGGTTGTTAATTGGCCTAATTTCAATATTGTCTCAGGGAATGGTGAAGCCTGAGAAGAGGGAGAGAGTCAGGGGAATGGCCTGACAGTAGAGCAGTCAGAGCACACAACATTTATCAATCAAGTCCTTTTTATAAGAGTGTGGTTCGTAGCCCCCCAAAACAATTACAGTAGTAATAGAGAAGATTACTGATCACAGATCACCACAACAGGTATAACAATAACGAAAAAGTTTGAAATATTTTAAGGAGTACCAAAATGTGACACAGAGATATGAAGTGAGTACAAGCTGTTGGAAAAATGGCGCCAATAGACTTGCTTGACACAAGATTGCACCAACCTTCAATTTGTAAAGAATTAAATATCTGGGAAGTACAATAAAGCTAAACACAATAAAACAAGGTATGCCTGTATACTCATTTCAGCAGGTTAGCATGCCAGTGCATGAGCACGCATACACACCCACATGCACGCCCCGTCTAATTGTTTTGATTGTGATTTGGAGACATTAAATGAGTACACATTCCAGATAGTCTCCCTTGATTCTAAAAAAATTACTTTTATAATTATTTGTTTATCTTATAAATATCTCATACCAGTCACTCTTATAGAAGATTACAGTCTTAGTTATATAGTCCTGCTATAACAGAAATATCACAAGCAGATGGCTTTAACACAGAGAAATTTATTTTCTCACAGTCTAGTAGGCTAGAAGTCCAAATTTAGGGTGTCAGCTCTAGGGGAAGGCTTTCTCTGTCAGCTCTGGAGGAGGGTCCTTCTGCAAGCGGGAACCCTGGATGGAAAGGACGTACTCTGCTCCTGGCACGGCTTTCTTGGTGATATGAGGTCCCCAACTCTGCTTACTTCCCTTTGCTTTTATCTCTTGTAAGGTAAAAGGTAGTGAAGGCCACACCCCAGGGAAACTCTCTTTACTTTGGATCAGGGAGGAAACCTTAGTAAGGGTGTTATAATCCCACTCTAATCCTTCTTAACATAAAATTACAATCAGGAAATGGAACACAACACCACAATACTGGGAATCATGGCCCAGCCAAATTGATACACACATTTTTGGGGGGTGTAATTCAATCCATGGCAGTCACACTCTAAAATATTACTTTTTCAGTAATTCAGAGTTGTGGATTAACAGCCCTTGTCTGTTTTTAAATGAATACCTCTAGTTTTATTAAAAAAAAAAAAAGAAAGAAAATCTCTAATTTTAAGGAAGCTCAGTTTTCTGGCTACTCTAGAAATCTTTCAAGAAGAACAAATGGCATGAATCATCGGCCTAATTATAGTAATGTCAGGGCTTGGTTTAGCTTGAAGCAACATTTATTCTCTGTGCCTGGTTACCTCTCTGTAATAATTACAGAGATTTGGCAATGCTGCTTATATAACCATTGACCATAAATTACAGTTAGACCGAACAGCTTTTGAAAATGATGGCAGGGCAGCTGACACTTTTAATTTACTGATCCAGTTGTCATTAGTGTAAAGTAGGTGGTAAGGTGAAAAGAGGGTCAGGGCTAAATCCTTCACATGTTGAAATTCTGCCCACAACCACAGCAGACAATTATGCATCAGAAATGATCACTCAGACAGTCTTTTAACAAAAGTGACATCTGCTGGCCCATATATGAAATTCAATCTAGTCCATCTTTATAATCCTTTGCTATAGCCTAGCTTTGTTTCTGCAGAAGGCAAATCAACTGAGTTAATAATTGCAAAGGACGATATTTAGCACAATAGAGTTCTCATTCCATTATGTTTATTTCACAGTTTAAAAAGAATGACTTTTTATAAATTTCTTTGCTTTTCATTGTGGTTTTTTAATTGCAGTGTTTTTGTAATTTTTTTTCTTCAGAAATGTTAAATTTTTTTTTTATGTATTTGAATACAGGATCCTTACAACTGAGAAATTTTCTGAATTTTGATTTTTGAACAGTTGTTTGTGATCCTTCAGGACAATTTACTTAGTTGAACCAGATAAATAGACTGCAAAAACATCACTTGAGTGTCGGTTTGATTTATGGTTTATTGTTTGTGGTGTTATCGGTCATCATACCCAGTGAAGAGGAACAACTGTGCATTGTTCTCCTGTTTAGCTGTTCCCTTTTTTGGGGTGAATATGTGTGTGTGTAATTGTCCCCATCTCAGTTGAGTCAGTCTGCAAAGATAATGCAATCGATCAGTAGTGCCTTTTTTTGGAACCTTGTATTTTCACGAATTGTTTATTTTAATTAATTATAATCAAAGAATTTTTTAAATCTAGTGAATTTATGAGCATGCATTTTATACTTAGTAATACTTAATAATGATTATGATAAAGTTACTTTTAATTAACAATCATGTCTTACTTTCTAAATATAAAATTCTAATGTAAGGAAAACATATGAGCAAACATTTTAAAAAGTGGAGCATTCATTGTATTAAAAATGAGATATGGCTACTGTTTATAACTTGATATAGGTAATTGCAGAACTTATTCCTATGAAAAATTATAGATGCAAATACGTATTAGATTTTTGAATATTTGTATGGTGATAAAGTTATAGTGTTCTATATTTTTAACACTAAGCATTAATATTTGTCTACATAGCACTGGGTTTTTTGGGGGTTTATTTACATTATTGTTTCATAGCTAATGGTTATGAATATTACTTCATTTAAAAAAATGTGTACTGGAATGATCTGTGAAATATTTATTGCTGTTTCCCCTCTCTTCCCATTTTTTTAAAACATATTTTCCCTCCTGTGGGTATGGGAGGTATGGAAATGGCATTATCTCAAGTGCCTGGAGAAATCAGAAAAAAAAAAGTACAAATTATTGGCTTTAAGCTCAAATGATTCAACACAGCTGTAAAAGTGAGAAAAAAGGGAGAGGGGAAGAATCCTGGCTGAGTGAGCTCCCACTGATACTAAATATGAACCTCCAAGATAGGGAGTGGGGATGAAGGGTAGGAAAAGTTTCAGCAAAGTAGGAAAGTCAGACCAGGTGATTCGAAATAGGACGTGTGCCCTTTGCCCTTTCCCCCATCCTTTAGGCCAATCTTGTGGAAGAGAGAGGAGAAATTGACCTCTATCTAAGCCGAAGTATCCAAATGCAGAAGAATGAGTACTGTTGGACAGTAACACCTCTATATCAGAGATGCTGTAAAAGTTACTTAGAGAGAAGCATGGACTCAGCTTCAAACAGGACTCTGGGCTGGTTGTCAAATACTTTCTCATGTCACTGAGGGTGCTGCAGATGTAACATTGAGAATCTGAGGACTCCCAACTAATGTTGTAATGCATCTGTGACATGGTGATGAGAACCATGACAGTCAGAAACTAGACGGGGGAGGGCAACTACAGCAATAAAATGCATGATAGCATGATAGACACTTCATAAATACCACCTCAAAAGTGATGAAGACTGAGAAGTGCTACCAACAATGAACTGCTCCATAACCTTGCAAATTAAAAATCAGTCTTAAAGAATGATGGACAATCTTATACGTCTTACTTTTAAATATGTCTTTCAATCACTGAATTTGACTCTAATTATCTTAAAGTGATCAGAACATTCATTCAGAAGCCGTCAGAAAAAAATGGAAAATCATTATAGAAATTAAGTTCATTTTGGAGTAGTAATGTTACATACTTCCATACCTGTGTTTGTGATTTGAAAAACATATCAAGTTCAAATATATCATAATTTAATTACCAATTTATTGTGACTGGGTATTCAGATTGTTTAATCAGCTCTTAAATAAATTGTGGAACTAATTATTTCTAAGTTCATTTAGAAACTTCTAACCTACTATAACATTTTCTTGTCCACGGAAAATAAGGTACACCGAAGTGTTGTAAAGGGATTATTATAATTAACAAAAGAAGCTAGTGTGCTGATACAAAGTCCTGAAGAAATTGTCCTGGTCTTTCTGTACAACAGAAAATACACGAAGGAGGTATTCTCAAGCCACGTGAGAAGTTTTATTTGAGAACCTCACATTTTCAACTTCAGGAAAAAGCATTTTGCCTCTGATGTGGCCACTGAGGTAAACTGCTCTGTAGCGAGATGACTAAAATTTAGGGTATTTTTTACCAAATGACCCAATCTTTTCTACTTATCTTCTTTTTGATGTAAAAAGATAAACCACCTTAAGCCATACATTTTTACTGCCCTGTTTGTGTGCTGTATAGATCAAGATACTCTACAGAACAATGTGGGCTATATATATTTATTTTCATTTAATGTTTAATTTTTTTTTAATTAATGTAGGTGAAGGTTTACAGAACAAACTAGCTTCTAATGAAAGAGTTAGTACATGTATTGTTTTATGACATTGGTTACCAACCCCACAACATGTCAATACTCTTCCTTCTCCACCCTGGGTTCCCTATTACCACCTTTCCTGTCCCCTTCTGTCTTCATGTCCTTGTCCTTGGGCTGATGTGCCTCTTAAGTCTCATTTTGTTTTATGGGCCTGTCTAATCTTTGGATGGAGGGTGAACCCCAGGAGTAACTTAATTACTGAGCTAAAAGGGTGTCTGGGGGCCATACTCTTGGGGTTTCTTCAGGCTCTGTCAGGCCAGTAAGTCTGGTCTTTTTTTTTTGAGTTAGAATTTTGTTCTACATTTTTCCCCAGCTCTGTTGGGGGCCTTCTATTGTGATCCCTGTCAGAGCAGTCAGTGATGGTAGCCAGGCACCACCTAGTTGTACTGGACTCAGTCTGGTGGAGGCTGTGGTAGTTGTGGTCTGTTAGTCCTTTGGACTAATCTTTCCCTTATATCTTTAGTTTTCTTCATTCTTGCTTGCTCCCAAAGGGGTAATACCAGTGAAATATCTTAAATGGCTGCTCACAGGCTTTTAAGACCCCAGAAGCTACTCATCAAAGTAGAATGTAGACCATTTTCTATATAAACTATGTTATGCCAATTGAGTTAGATGTTCCCAGGGACCATGGTCCCCACAGCCCTCAGCCCAGTAATTTGGTCACTCAGGGAGTTTGGATGTGCCTATGGAGCTTCGATGACCTTATGCTGTACAAGTTGTATTGGCTCCCCCAGTGTTGTTTACTGTCTCACCCTTCATCAAAGTTACCACTTATCTATTGTCTATTTGGTGTTTTTCCATCCCCACTCCTCCCCTCCCTCATAACCTTCAAAGGTTGTTTCTTTTTGTGTGTAAACCCTTTCATGTGTTATTCTAGTAGTGATCTCATAAAATATTTGTCCTTTAGCGATTGACTTATTTCACTCAACATAATGCCCTCCAGATTCATCCCTGTTGTGCGATGCTTTACAGATTTATCATCATTCTTTACCATTTCATAGTAGTTCATTGTGTGTATGTACTATAGTTTGTTTATCCATTCATCTGTTCATGGGCATCTAGATTGTTTCCATCTTTTTGCTATTGTGCACAATGCTGCAATTTACATAGGTGTTCATTATGTCTATTTGTATGATGGCTCTTATTTCTCTAGAATATATCCCAGGAGTGGGATTGCTTGATCACATGGTATTTCTATTTCTAGCTTTCCCAGGAAGCACCATATCATTTTCCAAAATGCTTGTACAATTTTTCATTCCAGCCAGCAGTGCATAAGAGTTCCAATCTCCCTGCAGCCTCTCCAATGTTTTCTTTTGTTTTTTTTTTTGTGTGTGCAATTTTGCTATATTTTACGTAGAATAGATACAAAGATACACACACAAATAGTATCCAGGCATTTATTATTTAATCACATCCTTGTCTCTCTTTAAGACAATACGTCTTATCCCCATTGCCATCGAGTCGATTCCAACTCATAGCAATCCTATAGGACAGAGTAGAACTGCCCCATAGAGTTTCCATGGAGCAGCTGGTGGATTCAAACAGCCAACCTTTGGTTAGCAGCCATAGCACTTTACCACTATGCCACCAGGGTTTCCAAAATAAAACATAGCACCTCAAAAAATCTTAACTTCCATGTATCACATTCTTGATTATCTGTTTATGTGTTCCTCCACTTATACTAATCAAAATATCATGTAAGTACTATCAAACAGAGAATTGAAAGATTTACATTGTATCGTTAAGTCTACTATTAATTATCTGAGTCATTTAACTTCTAGCCTTCATTGTCTTATCTGTCAAGTTTACATTCGCCAGAACAAGGCCAGGGGCCAGCTGAGGAACATACCATCAATTGCTCATATGTAAGTTCAAGTTAAAGCAGAAGAAAATTAAAACATGTCCAAGGGAACCAAAGTACTACCTGGAGTATATAGCACCTGAATTTGGGGACCATCTCAAGAATAGAATATTGAATATACCATGGCCTGCCAAAAGAATGAACCGATCTGTCTTGAAAGAAGTACAGCCAGAATGCTCACTAGAAGCGAGGATGGTGAGACTTCGTCTCACTTACTTTGGACATGTTATCAAGAAGGATCAGTTCCTAGAGAAGGACATCATGTTTGGTAAAATAGAAGGTCAGCAAAAAAGAGGAAGACCCTTAACGAGATAGACTGAAGCAGTGGCAGCAACAATGGGCTCAAGCATAACAATGATCTTGAGGATGGCACATGGCCAAGAAGTGTTTCGTTCTGTTGTACATAGGGTCGCTATGAGTCTGAACCGACTTAACGGCACCTAACAATGACAACAGCCTTCATTACCTTACCTGTCAAGTTTACTTTGCTGAATGCCGAGGGTTAATGCAAAATCAGATTTTAATATATATGGAAAAGTGTTCTGTAAACTCTAAAGCACTTTAAGAAGTTGATAGTAATTATTAATTGATCTTATGTCTACTTACATGTTGTCATTTAATCCTCAAAATAGTATTGTGAGGTAGGTAAATCTTCATTGTAAAGTTATAAAAACTAAAGAAGACTAAATGACCTTTTCAGATTAAAAACTCAACTGGTAGGACTGAGATTTGAACCCAAGTATTTCTGACTCTGAAGCCAGAAAGTCACTGGAATAAACTTTTTTCTTTAATGTAAGCTTACCCACTTAGAAATATGTAAATAATAAAATCTAATCAAACCACAGTTTAAATAGTATTCTTTAACGAATTAATTGCTGTATTCAACACTGAAAAACCAAACCCAGTGCCGTTGAGTTAATTCTGACTCATAGCGACCCTATAGGACAGAGTAGAACTGCCCCATAGAGTTTCCAAGGAGCACGTGGAGGATTCGAACTGCCGACCCTGTGGTTAGCAGCTTAACCACTACGCCACCAGGATTTCAACACTAGACAAGGTTATCATGCTATAAAGAATCTTCATTTAAAGTAGGCTTTGAACAAAACAAAGAAGAGTGGGTAAACATTCCAGCCATTGATATTTTAAAAAGAAACTAATTTCAACTGCACAGCATTTTACTTTGTGTGAACATTAGTTTAAACTAAAAATGTTGGAGATAATTTAATTTCATATCAAAAACAAATATCACAGTAGAAACAAAGCAACTTGTTTCAGGTTTTCAATGTATTTTAATAAAATCTTTTTTTCCCCCTGAGTAATTAATTGAAGGAATATCTAATAAATAAGAGGCTACAATTAATAATAGGATTTAGTCTCTTATATTTTCGTGAAGAGTTGAAATTAATTTTGCATTTGTACGGGGTAAACGTGTCTATCATTTTCCCCAGGTTATATCATTAGGGATGATTTAGGCAAACGATCCTCTATTTATTTTATCTGTGAAAAAAACAGATGGTTTGGTGTGTGACAAGAATAAAATATGATCCTGTTCTTTAACATTTGTGCAGCCTTGGCCACAGGGGTGCTCTGCGAAAGAAAGACAATTCCTGATGGAATATCTCCTAACTTGGCTTTGGGTGTTTCTAAGAAACAATTTCAGATATGAAAAAATTTTTTATTTGAAGTTTTGTATTTTTTTTTTCTGATTTTAAAGCAAATAATTTATTTTCCTATCAGTTTAAAAGAATCAGGATAATAAGTTATGTGCACTTCCACAATCTAAATGCTTAAAACTAATATTATCAAACAAGAAATGCTAGCATTTTTGATGTATATTCATAGATTTAAAAAATATAAAGTGTTAGATTGAAGATTGACTTGGAATGATTTACATGTTTTAAAAATACACACAAACAACATGTTACAGCACAATGATTCTTTCTCTTACTGTTACTATAAGTCATCGTTGTTGTTGTTGTTGTTAGGTGCCATCAAGTTGGTTCCAACTCATAGGCACCCTATCCGCTACAGAACAAAACACTGCCTGGTTCTGCTCCATCTTTACAATCATTGTTATGCTTCAGTCCGTTGTGTCAATCCATTGTGTTGAGGGTCTTCCTCTTCTCTGCTGACCCTGTACATTACCAAGCATGATGTCCTTCTCCAGGGACTGATCCCTCCTGACAACCTGTGCAAAGTATGTAAGATACAGTCTCGCCATCCTTGGTTCAAAGGAGCATTCTGGTTATATTTCTTCCAAGACAGATTTGTTCATTCTTTTGGCAGTCCATGGTATAGTCAATATTCTTCACCAACACCACAATTCAAAGGCATCAATTCTTTTTCAGTCTTCCTTATTCATTGTCCAGCTTTCACATGCCTATGGTGCCACTGAAAATACCATGGCTTGGGTTAGGTGCACCTTAGTCTTCAAGGCGATATCTTCACTTTTCAACACTTTAAAGAGGTTCTTTGCAGCAGAGTTGCCCAACGCAATGCGTCTCTTCATTTCTTGACTGCTGTTTCTATGGGTGTTGATTGTGGATCCAAGTAAAATGAAATCCTTGATAATTTCAATCTTTTCTCCATTTATCATGATGCTGCATTGTTGCTGTTAGGTGCCTTCAGATCTGTTCCAACTCATAGTGACCCCATGTACAACAGGAGGAAACACTGCCTGGACCTTTGCCATCGTTAACAATCATTGCCATGTTTGAGAGCATTTCTGCAGTCACTGTGAAAATCCATCCCCTTGAGGGTCTTCCACTTTTTCCTTGACCCTATACCTTACCAATCATGATGTCCTTCTCCAGGTGGGACATATTCAGCTCACTCAAGCTCATTTGAAAGAAAAGACATATAGCAAGTGAGCAACCTTCTTTAAACACTTCTGTGATCTAGTTTTTAAACGATTATTTTTGGAACTTTTCTTACTCTTTAACACTGAAATCTTCTCTTATTCTCTGTTCTGAGATTTTTGTTTATTACAACTGATTAGTGACATGTGTTTGTTCTCCTTAACTTATAAAAATGATTGACTTTACACTTAGCTTTTTAGATGGATGTGTTCTACATTCATCCAGACAGTTGCGGCTTACTTTGAATATTTTTTTCTTGTGTCAAATTCATAACTTCTCCTTTCTACTCACTCAAGTTCTGGCTTATACACCCAAACTTACTTATAGAAACTTTGAAGTCAATATTCTTCTGATTAAGTGTGTTGCTTATATGATCAATAATACATTTTCTCCCTCAGGGAAAAACAAGAATATTATATTCCAAAATGGTCACAGGCTTGGTCAATTCACTAATGTAAGCTAAGGCTTCTGATTTCATTCTTAATCTTCATGGGACCCATTAAATTACAGATTCATGAGATCTAAGCTCTTAAAATAGAACACCATTTACAGCAAAATAGAGGTCAAAAGGGCACATACATTGCCCTTCCTTTTACCAAAACTCTCAACTTCTTTATTTGATTTTGAAGTGTGAGGACTTTTTCACGAATACATACTTCAAGCTTTCCTAGTTCCCTTAATGAAGTAATCAATGATTGTCATAAAATAAACCTTTCTCAGATAGCATTACTTACTGGTGTTTGGCAGTGTGTGTATATAGGAGCCTTGGTGGTGCAGTGCTTAAATGATATGGCTGCTAACCAAAAGGTAGGCAGTTCGAATCCACCAGCCACATCTTGAAAACTCTATGGGATAATTCTACTCTTTCCAATAGGGTAGCTATGAGTCAGAATCAACTCGACAGCAACAGATTTGGTTATATATATATATATATATATATATATATATATATACTTCTCCAAGAAAAGACACAAAAGAGGGTCAGTTTCCCTGGACTGATCCAACATTCCCATTACAGCCTAGCCACCCAGCTTTACATGATGGTTCTATGTAATGAGGCTTACTTATTCACATCTGAGATGAAAAGCAGTTTAAAATGATTAGATTCCTGTTAAATTCATATATCATTAAGAGCTTAGAGGAGGGATCTCAAACCACCAAGAAACAAGAGCTAGGAGAATAGCATGCCCTTTGGATCCAAGGTCCCTGTGCTGAGAAGCTCGTCAACTGGGGAAGATTGATGACAAGGTCCTTCTCCTAGAGCCAACAGAGGGAAAGCCTTCCTCTGGAGCTGGTACCCTGAATTCAGGCTTCCAGCTTCCTAGACTGTGAGAACATAAATTTCTCTTCTTTAAAAAAAAAAAAGAGCTTATATACAAACAAAAAACTGCATATCTGACTGATTTTAGTAGAAAAAAACTTCATTAAAAGGATATTGGACAACTTATCAAGGGCTGTAGGACAGCGATAAAGGTACAAGAAAAGATTCACACTGAGAACTGATCCAACAGTAACCTCAAAATCCTAGATACTCTTGAACCCCTGACACATTTGATAGGGAGCATGAATGTTGCAACTACTAACCTTGCCCTTGTCTTTGGACTGTATCTTGTTGCAACTACCACCACCCTCAGAAATAAGTGTCAGTGTTCACGATTCTCTATTTTGATAATACTGCTGATTGCATCTGATCATCACTGCTGAACCCTCTGTCATTTGCTTACACCTTAGTTTCAAGGGAGGCTGGAAATGAATATTTGCCATTTTCACAACTTATAATCTGAAACAATTGGCCTCCCACCAAGATTCAAAAAGAGTAAAGCTCTCACTCATGGTGTAGCTTCAGATGTCAGACAGCTAATAAGAATGATGAGTGTTTATTACAGGATATTGGATGAGATGGAAGACCAACCCAGTTAAGGCAGTTTCTTCAGCATACTTCAAAAATTGCCTACTATTTTCTCTTTACATTACTTTATTTTTATGTTTAGTAAGAAAATTCCGATATACTTTTTAGTGTTTACAACCAAAAATACAGATAATTTGGTCAGCACAAGATTTTTAGAATGCCTCTACCTTAGTATAACAACGGACTTGAAACAGACATTCCAGAGAAATTATATCCAATGGTTAATTTATCTTTTCATTTATTAAAGTACTCATTCAAACACTCATTTAATGAATATTTATTCAAAGTACACCATAGTTCAGGTATTGGGCTAAACAATGTGTTTACATTAATGAGGAAACAGGCATGAAAACCATTCCACCCATCATGGTGCATGCTACCTTCTCCCTTTCTTTCAACCACTTACTATGTCAAAGGCTTATTTTTTCTTTTCAAAGAAATTGATAAACATAGTAAGGCAAGTCATAAGCAATGAGTATTTTTAAAGTAATTTCATGCTATTAAGCAATGATCAGAAAACCAACACTGATAGCTTTCATTACCACATATAAGGTTACATAAGTTCTGAAATCAATAACTCAATCCTGTATGCATCATGACAACATACTCACTTATAATGCATACTGGCTTTGTTCTATCATTTATTTATGAATAGTTCTCCAATACATCTCCGATCTTCCTGCCTATCTTCTTCCTCCTAGTTTATTCCATTCTGGAAATGCTGTCTTCTTCATTGTTTCTAAAGTATTAAAGGAACACACTACCCACAGGGCCTTTGCATTTGTTACTCCTTTTTCTTGAAAAGTACTTCTCCAAAATATCCACATAACTAACTACTTGAACTCCATTAAGTTTTTAGACAATTGCCATCTTAATTAAGTCTACCTTGACTAATCTATTTAAAATTGCAATAAGTTATTCCCATGCATGCTTGATCTTATTTTTTTTCTTTTTTCCTCAGCATTTATCATCTTCTAAAGTTTTTTTTTAATTTATTATGATTGTTTCATTATTTATCTCCTCTTGTTAGAATAAAAGCTCTATTAAAGTAGAAATCTTTTTCTGAATTTTTCATTGATGCACCCTGCCTAGACATGCTTGGCACAAGTCGTTCTGGTTGTTAGTTGCTATCAGTTTGATTCCAACTCGTGGTGACCCCACGTATGCAGAGCAGAACTGTTACAAAAGGTCTTTAAGGCAGTGACCTTTCAGAAGCAGATAGCCAGGCCTAGTGTCCTGAGGCACCTCTGAATGGGTCTGAACCACCATTTTAGCTAATAGTAGAGTGCTTAGCCATTTATGTCACTCAACGTATCCTGTTTGGCAGGTAACAGGTGCCAAAAATAAATGAATAAATGGTTTACTTCAGATAATATTTACTGAATGTTTCCTGTAAGCCTAGAGTCAGTAAAACGAAACAGGATGCCTTAAATAAAAAGTAAAATAAAAATGCAGAGGTGGGGAAAAACTGCTGGTACTGAGTCAAAATTATAGAAATGAGGAAAATAGTTTCATGCTTAACAGGTGGCAGACCTCAGTTTCTGTAATAGTCCAACACCCTGTGGTTGGCATGATTTTTAGGAAGGAAATATGTCTGGGAACTGAAATAACTGTTCAGTTCGAACAGCTCTAACACTTGTGGCCCAGAAGAGGGCTAACCACCCCTTTGTAGAACATAAACTATGATGATTACTTTCCTATTAGCTCCCAATATGTGCTATTTCCCATGTCAGCGTTTTAGAGAAAGATCACAAAATTGTGAATATTGGGACTAGAACATTTTTTTTTTTTTTTAATATATGTATTGAATCTCAATGAGGCTTTACAATGCCTGAAATGTAGGATCAAATAGTCCTCCCATTTCAAAATTTCTACCATTTTTCCAATCTCTGACTTGGCATCCCAGTGCATCATAGATAATGCTGTGTGTTTACCTCTCTGAGTCCTCTTCCTACCTACAAAGAAATTTGACATTTTCCAGCCTCTCTTGAGTTTAGCTGATGATTATAGGACTGAGTTTGGGATATGATCAGAATTATATAAACCAAGGGTTTATTTATTGTTTAAATGGGACACTTTTGAGAATGAAAGAGTTCTATTAATGATTACACTAGAATAACAGGACACAAACCAGGACTATGCCAGGAAAATTGGAACATATATAATGTTACACATATAATGTATAACTGTTGATATAATCCTGATTTGCTTCTTGAAAACATTCTTCATGACCTTTCTGTCCACTTTTCTCCTGTGAAAATCATACAGAAGATAAAACAGACTCAGTCTCTCTTAGTCACACTTGGATAAATGCTGCCAAAGAAAACACCCTGACCTGAATAGGACTATGGCATAAATGAGAAATTAACTTTTAGTGGGTTAAGCCACTGAAATTTTGAAATCTGTTACAGTAGCATAGGTTAGCCTTTATTGATTAATGGAATATTTTTTAAAAATCAAAATATGTGGAAACAGCTTGATGTTGTTGTTAGATGCCTTCAAGTTACTTCTGACTCATAGTGACCCTATGTATAACAGATCGAAGCGCTGCCCAGTCCTGTGCCATCCTCATGATCATTATTAGGCTTGAGCCCATTGTTGCAGCTACTGTGTCAATCCATCTTGTTGAGGGTCTTCCTCTTTTTCACTGACCTGCTAGCAAGCATGATGTCCTCCAGGGATGGATCACTCCTGATAACACTTCCAAAGTGTGTGAGACAAGGTCTCACCATCCTTGCTTCTAAGGAGCATTCTGCCTGTACTTCTTCCAAGACAGATTTTTTTTTTTTTTTTTGAAGCCCATGGCATATTCAATATTCTTCACCAACATCATAATTTAAAGGCATCAATTCTTCTTTGGTCTTCCTTATTTATTGTTCAGCTTTCCCATAGTATGAGGCCATTGAAAACACCATGGCTTGGGTCAGGCACACCTTAGTCATTAAAGCAACATCTTTGCTTTTTAACACTTTAAAGAGGTCTTTTGCAGCAGATTTGCCCAATGCAATGGGTCCTTTGATTTCTTGACTGCTGCTTCCATAGGTGCTGATTGTGGATCCAAGGAAAATAAAGAACTTGATGATGTCATTTTTTTCTCCGTTTATCATGATGTTGCTTATTGGTTCACTTGTGAGGATTTTGGTCTTCTATATGTTTAGGTATAATCCACACTGAAGTTTGTAGTCTTTGATCTTCATCAGTAAGTGCTTCAAGTCGTCTTTGCTCTCAGCAAGCAAAGTGGTATCATCTGCACATTTCAGGTTGTTAATGATCCTTCCTCTAATCCTGAAACTGAGTTCTTCTTCACATAGTCCAGCTTCTCAGATTATTTGCTCAATGTGCAGATTGAATAAGCATGGTGAAGGGATACAGCCCTGAAGCACACCTTTCCTGACTTTAAACCATGCAGTATCCCCTTGTGTTTGAACAATTGCCTCTTGATCTATGTACAGGTTCCTGATGAGCACAATTAAGTGTTCTGGAATTCCCATTCTTCACAATATTATTCATAATTTGTTATGATCCACACGGTTGAATGCCTTTGCATAGTCAATAAAACACAGGTAAACATCTCCTTGGTATTCTCAGCTTTCAGCCAAGATCCATCTGACATCAGCAATAATATCCCTCATTCCATGTCCTTTTCTGAATCTGGTTGGAATTTCTGGCAGTTCCCTGTCAATGTACTGCTGCAACCGCTTTTGAATGATCTTAAGCAAAATTTTACTTCTGTGTGATATTAGTGACATTGTTCGATATTTTCTGCATTCAGTTGGATCACCTTTCTTTGGAATAGGCATAAATATGGAGCTCTTCCAGTCTGTTGGCCAGGTAGCTGTCTTCCAAATTTCTTGGCATAGAAGAGTGAGCACTTCCAGTGCTGCATCTGTTTGTTGTAACATTTCTGTTGGTATTCTGTCAATTCCTGGAAACTTGGTTATCATTAATACCTTCAGTGCAGCACGGAATTCTTCCTTCCATACCACCAGCTCTTGATCATATGCTACCTCCTGAAATGGTTGAATGTCAACCAGTTCTTTTCAGTGCAGTGACCCTGTGAATTCCTTCCATCTTCTTTTGATGCATTCTACATTGTTCAGCATTTTGCCCATAGAATCCTTCAGTACTGCAACTGTGAAATGTCTTAGTGGTTAGGTAATGGGTAATAAAAATGAGATGTAAGGCTCTGGACCACCTGAGATCCATGCTATGCAGTTGTAAAATTTTGGCAAATTTGCTGCCTGCTATAATTTGTAAAGCAGCTCATGTGCCTCTTAAACCTAGGGGAATAGACTGGAAAACCAAATATTAGTACCGTGTGATGGTTACTTTGCCTACATTTGGCAAGATATTTGAAGAAGAAAGATGAGTTCAAAAAACAGTTGGCTAGTTTGCAAAAAGAAATGGTAAGACATAGAAAGATCTAGAATAAACCAAACTGCTTATAGCATTTTTTTTTTTAAACTGCTTCTAGATCAAAAACAGTAATTCATGGCATTTAAAAAAGCTTTGAGCAAAAAAGGCCCAATGAAATGTCTTGTTTATATAAAATAAGTCAGGGCAAAGATCAAGTTAAGTGTGTGGCCACTTTAAAATTTTGGTTTTCATTCTCAATAAAAAGAGAAAAGATTGAATGGTTTTAGGCATAAAAGCACCATGACAAGTTTGTGTTTTGAAAATATCATTCCAGGTTTTGTGATAAAAATAGATTAGAGAGGGACAGGAGTCCTGGTGGTGCAGTGGTTCAGCTGTTAACTGAAAGGTCTGCATTTTGAACTCACCAGCCACTCCATGGGAGAAAGATATGACAGTCTGATTCCATAAAGATTTACAGCCCTGAAATCACTTTTTGGCAGTTCTATTCTATCCTCTTAGGTTGCTATGTGTCAGAATTGACTCAATGGCAATGACAATGGGCTTTTTTTTTTTTTTTTTTGCTTTGTTTTTGTTTTGGTAAAGAGAGAGACAAAGGAGAAAGCTAGCATTTCCATGCCATTTACCTTGCAATAATCTATGCATGAAATTATAAGTGGAACTTAAATCATGGTACTGGCCATGTAAATGATGGGAAAAGATCATATTTCAAAGACAGAGAAGCCAAGATGTCTTGATGGATTGCATTTGGGTGTCAAAGAAGAAATAGAGCAAAAGTTTAATTTTTTGGCTAAAGGCACTGGAAGAATGCAAATTCTATCAAATGAAATGAAGAGGCCTGTGACAACAGTTTTTTTTTTTTTTTTTTTTTTTTGAAGAGAGGAAATATCAGGAGTTTAGATTTGAATATATTTCATTCAGTCTCTCATGACCCATCCAAGAGAAGCTGACAGGTAGAGAGTTGTACAAGTCTGGATTTTAATTAAACTTTGAGTTTAAGAATAATCCACTTATGAAATATACTTAAAACTGTGTGAGTAGAGGAGATCACTAAAGAAGTATGTGTTAATGTAAAAGAAAAGATTAAGGGGGGGAGCACTCCAGCCTGGGGGGAAAAAAAAAATAAGATGAAAGAGCAGGTAACAATGCAAAATAGGAAGATATTGCTTCATTTAAACCAAGTAAAGCAGTGTATCAAAGAGTAGGGAATGATCCACTGTCATACCAAATAGAAGTAATAGGCTAAACAATATGAGGATTTGTTAGAAGTGATCACTGTATTTAGCAATGTAAAGGTCATTGATAACTTTGGCAAATAACAGAGATGCCTCAATAGAGAGAACAAATGGCCTCATCAGAGTCACTTTAGAAGAGAATGGGAGGAGAGAAATAGGAATCACCAGCATATTCAGTTCATATGGGCAGGCTTTTTCTTGTGAAGGAGAGATAAATAAATAAATAAATAAATAAATGCTGATAGATACGGGGTCAGGAGGAAAATTTTATTTTCTTTAATATGGGAAAAAAATCAAACAAGTTCATGCTAATGAGAATGGTCAAGTAGCAAAAATCAATAATGAGAGAAAGAGAGAGAGAGAGAAGGGGAGAGAGACTACCTTGAACAGGTAATAAGAATCTAGTGCCTAAGTAGAGGAAGTGGGTTTGAATAAAACAAAACAAACACAGGAAAAGAGAAACCCTTTGCCACTGAGTTGTTAACCCACGTGTTACAGAGTAGAACTGCTCCATACGGCTTTCTTGGGTGTAACCTTTACAGAAGCAGATGGGCAGGGCTTTGTTCCACCTTGCCATTGGGTGGGTTTGAACTGCCAATCTTTAGGTTAGCAGACAAGTACAAGACATTTGCACCACCTAGGGACCTGAATTTGAATATAATTTGCATTATTTGTTTAATAGGTGAAAGGCAAAACGTGTTCAGTTTCACAAAGGTAGTAGAGGTGATAGTGCTAAATTCTATACAATGTGTTTCATTGACATGGGATGCAAGACAATAGCTAAGAACAGACTGGGGAAGAAAGCATTAAGTGTTCAAAAAAATAAAAAATAGGCTTTTAATAATGTGGGAAGGAAATGTAGAGCATGAATTCCTAGCCTTTTTTTTTTTTTTTTTTAAACTTTGTAACCATGAACTAAAGGGGAAAAAATCAGTTTAGTCATGTGTTCTATGGGTTCAAAATAAATCTAATGAATGTAGAGTCAGAATAGTTAGTGTCTGATTTCACAAGAGTAAACCAAATATTATCAGTTTCTACTTTGGAGTCTGACCATTTTATTATCATAACCATAAAATTCAAATTTGGTAGTGACGATACTTTTAAATAAAAATGTGTCTAAGTCTTATTTATAAATCAAAACATGAAAATTATAAAACCAATTCTGACAAATATAATTTATCCGTACTTTAACAGGATCATCTACCCTAAGAAGGTCTTAAGAAGAAATATGAATGTCATTTAATATCAGAAAATCTAAGAACATTTAAAAAATAAAACAAGAGGAAAAATAACAAACTCATCTTTCATAGTCACCCACTGTAAACATCTTGGTATGTTCCTTCCACTCAATTTCTCTACAAATTAAGATTACGAATGTAAGGAAAGTCAACAGCCTTTTTCAATAGAATCTTAAACAATAATGCCTAACACATATTAAGTGCTCAAAATTATTCACTATATTAATGAATGTATATTTTAATTATAAATTATACAGTCATAATGTACATACAAAATTGTGGCAGGTTCTTTTCCTACAGCCTAAATAATAATAGTAGCACAGTACTGCATTGCATGGGCATTTACTTGAAGTGATTCCTTATTGTTAGGCATTCAGGTTGTTTACTATTTTTGTCATCATTAGCCATGCTAACATGATCATTCTTATTCATATGTTTCTATTAACAACCAAGATTATTGCCTTAAGATAAGATAACACATGGTTATAGATAGTATTTTAAAAAGAAACATTATACACAACATCCCTCAGAAGGGCAAAGTTTCCCAAAGCTAGTTTCATGAAACAGTAGTCTTGCAAAATATTTGATAGAGTTTTTGCATAGCAAATTATACATATCGTTTTACTAAAATAATTTGTCAAGTTCTGTGTATTACACTTCTCAGTTATAGGTTCACAATGCACATCTACTTATCAAAACCTCTAAAAACTTCACTAAAACAGAAATGAAAAATATTTATACTAGGCATTGTTTAACCAAGGGTTTCCTGCCTTAATAATGTAATCTATATTGATATCTTGACTAACTCATCTTCTGCAGAATACATTTTCAAAAGTCCTGTATCAGGGAGGAATTTCCAGTTAAAGGATTCAAAATTAAAAAAAAAACGCTTGTCTGTCAGTTTGTCGTACTGGTTGTGACTTGTGTGTTGCTGTGATCCTAAAAGCTATGCCACTGGTATTTCAAATACCAACAGGGTCACCCATAGTGGACAGGTTTCAGCAGAGCTTCCCCTCTAAGAAAGGCTAGAAAGAAGGACCTGTTGGTCTACCTCCGAAAAAAAGCAACAAAAAAACTGGCCATTAAAACCATGAATAGCAGTGGAATATTGCCTGATATAGTGCCAGAAGATGGGCCCCTCAGGTTTGATGGCACAAAAAACATGACTGGGAAAGAGTTGCCTGCTCAAAGTAGAGTCAACCTTAATGACATGGATGGAGTAAGGTTTCAGAATCTTCATTTGCTGATGTGGCACGACTCAAAATGAGAAGAAACAGCTGCAAACAACCATTAATAATTAGAACATGGAATGTACAAAGTATGAATCTAGGAAAATTGCAAGCCATCAAAAAAGAAATGGAATGCATAAAGATCAGTATCCTAGGCATCAATGAATTGAAATGGGTTGGTATTGGCCATTTTGAATGGGACGATCATATAGTCTACTATGCTGGGGAATGACAAATTGAAAATGAATGGCTTCACATTCATTAACTAAGAACATTTCAAGATCTATCTTGAAGTACAACTTTGTCAGTGATAAGACAATATCCGTACACTTAATACCATTATTACTGAAATTTACACACCAGCCACTAATGTCAAAGATGAAGAAATTGAAGACTTTTACCAGCTTCTACAGTCTGAAATTGGTCCAACATGTACTTGATACATAGATAATTACCAGTGATCGGAATGTGCAAGCTGGAAAGGAAGAATTGGTAGTTCGAAAATATGGCCTTGTTGACAGAAAAGGCTCTGGAGATAGCATGATAAGAATTTTTCAAAACAAATGACTTCTTCACTGCAAATACCCTTTTTAAGCAACATAAACAGGAACTATACACGTGGACATTGCCAAGTGTGCTGGAGGTGCTCAATTGTTTTAACAAATGGATGCGCTGCTGGAAGTGCTTTCTCGTCTATACCAAGAAATTTGGAAGACAGCTACCTGGCTAACAGGCTGGAAGAGATCCATATTTAGCCCATTTTAAAAAAAGATGATTTAAACAAAAGTGGAAATTATCAAATAATACCATTAGTGTCACACACAAGTAAAATTTTGCTGAAGATCATTCAAGAGCAGATGCAGCAATACTTTGACAGAAAACAGTCAGAAATTCAAGACATCAGAAAAGCATGTGGAACCAAAGATATCAGTGTTGATGTCAGATGGATCCTGGCTGAAAGCAGAGAATACCAGGAAGATGTTTACCTGTGTTTTATTGACTATGCAAAGGCATTTGACTGTGTGGATCATAACAAATTATGGATAACATTGCAAAGAATGAGAATTGCAGAACACTTAATTGTGCTCATGAGGAACTTGTATGTATATCAAAAGGCATTCATTCAAAAAGAACAAGGGGATAGAGTGTGGTTTAAAGTCAGGAAATATGTGCATCAGGGTTGTATCCTTTCACCATACTTATTCAATCTATATGTTAAACAAATAATCCAAGAAGCTATACTATATGCAGAAGAACATGGTGTCAGGATTGGAGGAAGGCTCATTAACAACTTGCAATATGCAGATGGCATGACCTTGCTTGCTGAAAGTGAAGAGGATTTGAAGTGCTTATTGATGAAGATCAAAGACTAAAGCCTTCAGTATGGATTACACCTCAACAGAAGTAAACAAAAACTCACAACTGGACCAATAAGCAACATTATGATAAATGGAGAAAAGATTGAAGTTGTCAAGGATTTCATTTTACTTTTCACAATCAATACTGGTGGATGCAGCAGTCAAAAAATCAAACAACGATATTGTCTCGGGCAAGTCTGCTGCAAAAGACCATCTTTAAAATGTTGTAAAGCAAAGAAGTCACTTTGAGGACTAAAGTGAGCCTGACCCAAGCCATGGTATTTTCAGGCCCCTCAGATGCATGCCATAGCTGGACAATGAATAAGGAAGACTGAAGAATTGATGTCTTTGAATTATGATGTTGGCAAAGAATATTGAATATATCATGGAGAATGTATCAGAAGAATGAGCAAGTTGGTCTTGGAAGAAGTACAGTCAGAGTGCTCTTTTGAAGTGAAGGTGGTATCTTAGGCTATCCAGTGCTGCTACAACATAAATACCACAATAGATGACTTCAACAAACAGAAGTTTATTCTCTCACAGTCTAGGAGGCTAGAAGTCCAAATTCAGGGCATCAACTCCAGGGAAAGTCTTTCTCTCTTTGTTGGCTCTGTAGGAAGGTCTTTGTCATCAATCTTCCCCTGGACTAAGAGATTCTTATAGCAGGGACCCTGGATCCAAGAGACATGCTCTTCTGGCACTGCTTTCTTGGTGGTATGGGATCCCCATGTCTCTCTGCTGGCTTTCTCTCAAATGAGATTGGCTCAAGACACAATCTAATCTTGTAGATTGAGTCCTGCCTTTTTAACATGACTGCTTCTAACACTGCCTTATTAACATCATAGAGGTAGGATTCACAACCAATAGGAAAATTACATCAGATGACAAAATGGTGGACAATCACACAATACTGGGAGTCACTGCCTAGCCAATTGACACACATTTTTGGAGACACAATTTAATCCACGACGTTCCACCATTTGGCCCCCCAAATTTCCTGTCCTTGCCACATGTAAAACACGTTCACCCCACCGTATCATAGCAAAGGTCTTAAATCAACTCCAAGTCCAAAATTCAAAAATTTCTCTTTATCTGTGAAATCTAGAATACAAGTTATCTGCTTCCCAAGTACAATGAAGGAATGGGCACAAGGCAGACACTTCTATTACAAATGGGAGAAACTGGAGGGAAAGAAGGGATAACAAGCACCAAGAAAGTCAGCAGAACACATTACATGAGCCCTCAAGACTTGAAAATAATCCTGTGTTTTCTGAGACCATTTACACAATGACCTTGCCTTCCAGACTCTAGGTATTGGTCACACTCTCTGGATTCTGAGTGGAGGCCCCTCAGCCCTGGGCTTCAGCTCTGCTTTCCAGGCCCAGTGGAACAGCAACTCTGCCCCCTTAGCTTTGGGTGGCCCCATTTTTCTAGTCCATCTGAGTGGTGATTCCATCCTTTGAGACTGAGGCAGCTCTGCTTCCTGCATTCCTTGTCTCTTCAGCTTCTATTTCCTTGTTCCTTGGTCTCTTGGACCCTTGGGCCTCTCTGCCCATGTCTGCTCTGCTTGGGAAAGTGCCAAATCTCTGTAGCTACATGTATAAGTGCATGGAGGCACCCCACTCTGCCAGTAAACTTCAGGCAGAAGACACTCAGCTCTCTTGCTCTGTGGGTCCGCAATCCTAACTCCACCAATAAATGCCCAGAGACACCCCATTCCTCCAGGAAGCCTCCTGAGCAAAGACACTCAGCTGTCTTGCTCCAAGGGTCAGCTCCAGTGCTGATCTGTGCCATTCTCCTGGTTCTGCTGCTGTCTTTTCTCTGCTGTTCCTTCTTGCCATTTGTGCAATCTCCAGTGTAACAAGTTTCATTTCTTTCTGAGTCCTAGATCCATTCACAGTTTCAAAGTCACTTCCACATTTTAGGTACCTGTTAAAACAGCACCCCACTCCCCGTACCAAATTCTGTCTTAGGATATCTAGTGCTGTTACAATAGAAATACCCCAAGTGTCTGGCTTCAAGAAACAGAAGCTTATTCTCTCACAATCTAGTAGGCTAGAAGCCCAAATACAGGGTTCCAGCTCCAGGGGAAGGCTTTCTCTCTGTCAGCTTTGGAGGAAGGTTCTTGTCATCAGTCTTCCCCTGGACTAGGAGATCCTCATAGCAGGGAACCTGAGTCCAAAGGACATGCTGTCTCTCTGGCACTACTTTCTTGGTGGTATGAGATCCCTCTGTGGGCTTCTCTCTTTTATGTCTCAAAAGAGATTGGCTCAAGACACATCCTAATCTTGTAGATTGAGCCTTGCCTTATTAACATGACTGTCTCTAATTCTGCCTCGTTAACGTCATAGAGGTAAGATTTACAACACATAGGAAAATCACATCAGATGACAAAATAGTGGACAATCACAAAAAACTGAGAATCATGGCCTAGCTAAATTGACACACAGTTTTGGGGACACTATTCAATCCATTACAGATAGTGAGACTTCTTTAAAGTGTTAAAAAACAAAGATGTCACCTTGAAGATTAAGGTGTGCCTGCCACAAGCCATGGTGTTTTCAATCGCCTCCTATGATTTTGAAAGCTGGGCAATGAATAAGGAAAACTTAAGAAGAATTGATGCCTTTGAATTATAGTGTTGGTGAAGAATATTGAATATATCATGGACTGCCAGAAGAAGGAACAAATCTGTCTTGGAAGAAGTGCAGCTAGAATGCTCCTTAAAAACAAGGAAGATGAGGGGGGCGGAACCAAGATGGCTGACTAGGCAGAAGCTTCCTCTAATCCCTCTTGCAACAAAGACTCAAAAAAGAGGTGAATCAATTACATACAAGACAATCTATGAACCCTGACGATCAAACACAGAACTAAGGAATTGACCTGAGTGATGGGAGCTAGAGACCATGCACTGAAGCAGCAAACAGTTCCAGAGTCCAGTGTGCCAAGCTTCAGCCCTAAGCCCTTGTGGTGCTTTGGTGCTGGAGCAGTGGGGCTGATTGTGGCTTCCTGAGACAAGGCAAGCAGGAGACGCAGCCCTAACACCCGTAGTAATCTTGGTAGGGACGCAGCCAGCGCACACAGGCTACACACCGATGGGAACAAGAGACCACACAGAAGCAGTGACTGGTTCT